>NW_023600993.1:96256902-96979402 GCF_014898055.3 Talpa occidentalis
ACTTATAACCAGTAACTGCTGCCACCTAACTGCTGGCTCTGCCCTGCTGTGCAATTGCTGATTCTTTTCTTCGGGGTGGTTTCAAGCCTCATCTAAGTTCCCCTCTACAGTCTGCCATGACCACCCCAGCTTGTAAGATCCATCATTTTCTGGGCACATATAACTCTTATAACCAGTTCTGTCTATTTAATACTTCTCCTGTACTTTCTTTTTTAAAATGTTTTAAAAAGGTAAATAAAATCACCTATAATGCTACTATCAGTGACAAATGCTGCTAACATTCTGATCTATTTTTTCCCTGTCTTTATTTTTACTCCTGTGTATATGATTTTTATTTTTTTATTTTTTTTATAATAAATTTTATTTTTATATTCCCCATACAATTGCAGCCCCCCCCATTCTGACCCCAATCCCTCCCCTCCCGCCCCCACCCCCCAAAAAGTTTCTCTGGTTCATAGTTTTTTGCTGATTTTGATTTTCACTTTCTTATAGTTACTCATTTTCCTGGTCCCTTATTTAAGTTTTCTAGATTCCTGCTATGAGTGAGACCATCCGGTATTTTTCTTTTTCTTTTTGGCTTATTTCACTGAGCATGATCCCTTCCAGTGCCATCCATGTTGCTGCAAATTGCATGTGTTTATCTTTTTTGAATGCTGAGTAATATTCCATGGTGTATATGTACCACATCTTCTTGATCCAGTCATCTATTTTTGGGCATTTGGGCTGTTTCCAAAGCTTAGCTATTGTAAACAGTGCTGCTATAAACATAGGGGTGCAGGTGCTCTTTGGAATTGATGTTTCTGTGTCCTTTGGGTAAAGACCTAGGAGTGGAATTGCTGGATCCTATGGAAGTTCTATGTTTAGTAGGTCAAGAAATCTCCACACAGCTCTCCATAGTGGTTGGATCAGTTTGCACTCCCACCAACAGTGCAGGAGAGTTCCTTTTTCTCCACACCCTCGCCAACATTTGTTGTTGCTAGTTTTTTTTAATATGTGCCATTCTCACTGGTGTGAGATGGCATCTCATGGTAGTTTTGATTTGCATTTCCCTGATTACAAGTGATGTTGAACATTTTTTCATATGCCTGTTGGCCATTTGCATTTCCTCTTCAGAGAATGTGTATATGATTTTTAGAGTTGAATTCATTCTCTCTCTCTCTTCATACATTTTTATGTATATATAAATATGAAAAATAATGTATCCTCCCCCCCCCATGCCCCACAGCTGTCACAAACCATTTGTAAATAGTATATGAAAAAGCTACATAGTATTTCATGGAGTGACTGGATTATGATTTACTTACATTTTCTTTTTTGTGCATATTTTTCTCATCCAGTTAGGTTATGAGATTATCAAGGGACGCCATCCTACTGTATCTGTCACCCCCTTCTTCTGTGTCAGTGCCTGCAGAGAATTTTGTATTATATGTAGATGAGTACTGAATATTTTTGCTTGCTTCTCTGTTTTCAGGCTATGATAGGAACTGTTTATAGTTGGACACCCAAAAAGTATAGCTTGCAGATAACTCAGTTTTACATCACTTTCCAATTAGAAAAAGAAGTCCTGGGGAAATCTTTGCATGTATTTTAAGGGAGCCATGAATCCTCTGAAATTTTGTGTAAAGTATTTTGAGTGAGCATTTGTGCATTTCCTGTAATTTCCATCAGATTCTCGAAGGAGTTCATATCTAACAAAAAGAACCATTGATCGGGGCGGGGCCCATCAGGAGATAGCTCTCCTTAGTAAACTTACCTGAAATCTAATATTCTATTTCATCTTTTGTCTTCCTTGGCTTTTAGGAAGGGATGAGACCATGCAGCCTGCAAGACCTTCTTTTCTTGAATACTTTGAACAAAAAGAAAAGGAAAATCAGGTCAACAGTTTTGGCAAGAGTGTATCTGGCCCCTTGAAAAACTCTTCGGATTGGAAAGTACCCCAGGATGGAGACTACGAGTTTGTAAGTAGTGTGGGAAATAAGGGGTTACCTCTGCCGGGGAAGGCATTGAAGTATCATGTCTGGTGCTGTCATTTCTCTTGACAACCCCAGTTTGCCCTTGCACAACCCAAATCTCCTCTGAACGCCCTTGGCAGCAACGCCTAGGGGGGCGGTCCTCATGAGCCTAATGATACTGTGTGGTTGGGGCTTCCAGTCAGTGGAATCTTTTTCATGTTAAAATTCCTTCCTTCATTTGCCAGTTTTCTGTTTGTTGAGTTTGAAATGTTAATAATGGCAAAAAAAAAAAAAAACCCACAAAAAACAACTGGGTCACCAAATAAAGACATGTTGCCTCTAATCATTTATTTGGGGTCACAGTTAAGAATTATACTGGAGGGTGCTCAGTACCTCTTTGGGTGTCCTTGCTGTTTTCCTGACTATTATCCTAATCGTAGGCTCTCTGAGAGGGTTTTTCTGAATTTTGTCAGGGGATGAATATTAAATTGTTCCAAAGTTTCTTAAGAAAAACTGGGTGTGTTTTTCCTTTCTCTGCTGTGGAACATTCTCCTTTAGCCACAGACACTTGTTAATATTCACAGGGATTTAATGAGTAGAAGCAATAAAAAATTGGGGGGAAAGTAAGCTAAGGAATCCTTCATTCTTTTTTAAATATTTTTAGAAGAGACTTTTCCTCTAGGAATTTTTAATTTTTACATTCTTACATTTTACACTTTTAAATTCCATTAAAATTTTGTTTATAGAAGAACCTAGTTTGGGCTATTATATGTGGATTCTGGCTGGAATAGCAAAGATAGAGATCCTGACAGGGCTTTGCATGGTGTGTTTGTCTAGAATAACATCAAGGGGGCATGTAGCAAGAAATGAGATGAGAGATGAAACAGGGAGCCAGATTAATGGAGGACTTTGTGTAATAATTAGGGTGTTAACGTTTACTCAGAGTGAAATGGAAGGCTGTTGGCGAGATGTGATTGGACCCATCCTACTTGTGTTGTGAAAGTGTCCTTGTGGCTGTGTTAACACTCTGTAGGATGACTGGATTTTTGAGTCCAGACCAGTGGTGTTGTCACCTGTACAAAGGAAACCACATCTAGGGCATGTCCACTGCCCATTCCCGCCATCCAGGCCTGGGGCGTTCCTTGTTCCCCTGAGTCAGGATTCAGCTTCAGGATCCTTTTCAGCAGTGTCCAGGCTGCCACTGTTAGTCAGAGATTTGAATAATTACATTTCCAAGTCCATGTTTCCTGTAAAGTTGTCTTCAACATATTTATATGGACTGATTGTCTCAGTTTTGTCTTTAGGCAGAGATGAATTAGCTTCTACAGGTTATCACTGTGATAGAATGCTTAAGAATTCTCAATTCTGTATTCCTTGGTTTTGCTCTTTTTTTTACTGGTATACAAGTTAATAATCTGGAAATACCTGTCACTTTAAGCTAATTTTTTTTTATCACAATTTCCATTATATGAAGAATTCACTTCTTTTTGGCATAGTTTTCTCAAGTTCAGGTCATTGTCAGATAGCCTGTCTCGATGGGTAAGCCACTTGTGCAGGGGGCTTCATTCGGCCCTGAGGATGCTTTTAGTTTGGGAAGTGGATGCCCGCTGGTGACAGTGGGCCCATAGCAGTGTTGGCACGGTGCCCCCCCGACCGTGCAGGAGAAAGCTTGGGATTCCCCTCAACTGGCAGCACACAGCCCACGGACCTTTTTGTGTGTCCAATATGGTGTTTAAATATTTTAAATGAAGAGCTTATGTTTAAAAATTGAGAACTGTTACATGAAATGTTGAATTCTGACCTTATCTCACTTACTTGGAAGGCCTGGCTGGCCACAGCAGACCTGCATTATTGGATGACAGTTGTCTGGAGCTGAGTCTCAGCTGCCTCTATGGGTGTGACCGCTCCAGCTCCCTGTACTCTCTGGCTTACTTCATCCATTTGTTTGACTGTCTAACCTGTCTGGTATTTACAGGCTTTTGATATTGAGATTATAAATCATTCAGATTCATATTTGTCCACATTGTGCCTGAGCCTGACATTTAAAATTTTATCCTGTTTCACCTTCAAATTTTTAGAAGAATTCATTTTTGAATTCTATTTTAACAGAATTTCAAACTAAGTAATGAAAGAAAACTGAGATGTGATACGCATGAACTGCTGACCTAGAAATTTCCAAAGGTCAGATGAAAACTCTTTGATAGTCTTGCTATACAGGTCTTAACCTTAACCTCAAAGCAAGCATTTGAAATAATAGTTGAAAATAGTTCCCAGACCAGTTTCTGGCCCACTCCACACCTGCTGAATCGGGATCTCTGGGGTCAGGGTCCAGTAAGCTGTTGTTCTAATCTACCCCACATGTGGTTCTAACCTGCTAAATTCGGCCCTAAAATAGGTGTTTAGAGTGCAGTGCGTCTCTATAAATAAATTTCTTCTTACTTTCCTACTTGGTCCATAGAAATTCAGGGGTAAAGATATATCACATTTTATTAACATTATGCGATTTTTAAATTTCTTTTTACTCTTCTTTAAGTCTTCTGTACTCTTGTTGGAGGTACCAAAGATGCCACATGTCAAATAAGGGAAATGTACAGTTGTAAGCCAGTCTGTTGTGTGGCGAAAGACTTCTGAGTGTCCTCACTAAGTTTAAATGGGCTGTGTGTCAGGCCAGCTAACTTGTTCCCTCAGCAATCTTAGGGAGACTTTCTGATTTCCTGACAGGCAGTATTTAATTATGAAAAGATACTCTCTTCCTATGAAGGCAGTTGCTATTTTGAAATTAACATTGTCCAAAATAGCAAACAGGAAGTAATTTAATCAGAATGGCAAAATTTAATACTGACAAAAACTTCATATTTTTGCCTGAAATTGACTATTTGTTGCGTTTCTAAAATTGAATTGCCTGTTTGCCAAGTTGAAAAAGCAGCAAATATTTCCTTTAATTTTTAAAGATGTAAGCGATTAAAGTGTAAATAAAAGGTGCTTGAAAATGCAATATTCTCTAAAATTGGTTTTTCATAATCTCTAAACAGATTGCATTTTTGGAATTGGGTATTACTTTTATGAGAATTCAGATCGTCCTATTTTGCCATTTGGAAAGCCAGCAGAAGTTTAAACTTAAATCCAATTTGGCATATGGATCTTCCAAAACACATTTAACATTCAACTTAAGATGGCTGGAGTGCCGGGAGTGGTGATAAGGCCAGCCCTTGCTGGGCTCTCCTGGTGCTGACAGTGTGGTGGGGGAATCCGACATTAAGTCAGCTAGAATGTCAGCGCAGGTAATAATGGGTTTTATTTTTTTCAAGCACCTAAAAAGATAGTGTGAGAGAAGGCCTTGTAGAGACATGGGACATTCGGCTAAGACCCGGTTGAAGAGAAGACACTTGTGGTGGGAAGGTGCACGATAAGTGCAGACAGCCTGAAGCAGTGCGCAGTTGGTGTGTGCGAGGAAGGAGTGACACACAGGGTAGCAGTCCAGCCGCAAACACATCAGCGGTCACACTCCGTGTGGGTACATTGATGTCACCTTTTGCCCAGAGACTCAGTTATATACTATTTATAAGAGATATAACTAAAATTAAATACTGCTGAGAAGTTTAAAAGAGAGGAAAAAGATATATTAGGTAAATTACCACTCAGAGAGTAGGTGAAACAATACTAATATTAGGTAAAATAGAATCCAAGACAAAGAATTATTGCATGGGAAAGAGATGTTTTATACCACTAAAGGGTCTACCTGATCCAGAGACTTAGGCCAAGCACCTGTATAAGCTATAAGACATATGTTTTTCCAAAACTGGTAAAAATATAAGGAGCAACGAGAAAACGACAATCATAGTTAAAGACTTAAATATTCTTTTCTTAAAAATTGGCTTTTCAGTGAAACAAAAACGCAAGACTAACGCTGCTTATATCCCCCTGGTGGTAGTCAAAACAGAGCTGCAGATCTGGGTGAATCACAGCACTTTCCAGTTGTACTAATCTTGCAAGTGTTGTTGATTGTTAGCACTTGTTATCCTTAGGTTTGGGAGTAAGTTCCCATTTATTCAAATAAGGCTGTTTTGAGATTTCTTATGACTGACCCTAAAACTAGAGTTGATAACAGCCAACCCTCACAGGTTAGTTCAATCTGTATTAATTTAAGTCCTTCAGTGTGTACGTAGGAAGACCATAAGACCTTTGATGGCTGAGCTTTATTTTACTCATCTTTATATTCTTACACCTACGGCTGCCTGGCTTAAAGTCAGTGCAGTATTTTTAGTTAAACTCAGACATAGTCTCTGAATGAGTTGAACAAATACAGTCACTACCCTGAGGGGGCTTATCATGTAGCAGTAGAGACAGATAAGCAAATAATTTCTATACATGGTGCTAATAATTTGTTTATTGAGAATTCACTATGTGCCAGGCATTGGTCTAAGTCCTTTATTAGCTCAATTCTCACAACCTTCCACAAGGTAGGTAATGTTACTGTCACCATTTTGTGGATGAGAAAACTGAGGCTTAAAAGGGGCAAGGACTTGACTAAGGTTATACAGGGAGTGTAGCTTATACAGGGAGTGTACCTTATACAGGGAGTATAGCTTATACAAGGAGTATAGCTTATACAGAGGGTATAGCTTATACAGGGAGTATAGCTTATACAGGGAGTATAGCTTATATAGGGAGTATGGCTTATACAGGGAATATAGCTTATACAGAGGGTATAGCTTATACAGAGGGTATAGCTTATACAGGGAATATAGCTTATACAGGGAATATAGCTTATACAGGGAATATAGCTTATACAGAGGGTATAGCTTATACAGGGAGTATGGCTTATACAGAGGGTAAGTGGTGCAGCATGGGTGTCAACCAAAGCAGCGTTGCTTCAGGGACCATCCTACACTATATGACATCTCTAGACAATTCTAGTAAATATTCTGTTTAGAGTACACATAGAAGTACTGTGGGAGCCCAGAAGAGGGCGTCCTAGTCTCAGTGAAAAGCTCAGGGAATGCATCAAGAAGTCTCACGAAGTGCATTTGGGAAGATGATAGGAATCCCCAGCTGAGAAGGAAGGAAAGGTCATTCTAGGCAAAGAGAGGGTGTTGTGTCTGTGGCAGCATCAAGGAGTGTGGGATGGGGGAAGCACTGAGTGATTGAGGAGGTGCAGGGGCGCTGATGTGCCTGGTGTGTGCTTTATATTTTCTGGGAATATTTAATGTTCTTTTGGTTTATGTAGGGTAAATGAAGTTACCAGGCTTTTTTCTCCCTCTCGCCACTAGTGTGTGGATGCCTGGGGCTGAGAGACGTGAGCACGGGGCACGTGCACCTTTGTGGACACCTGGGCCCAGACAGCACAGGGCATGTGCATGTGCCAGTGCTCAACACCTGTGCTGAGAGGCAAGGGCTAAAGGCAGCAGTGGCAGAATGCAGAGGACCGCCTCTGAGGCGAGAACTTGAGAGGACATGAAACTGAGAAGTCTAGGGAGAGGCGAGAGAAGCGCATGGGTTGGCTGGGGGCCTGGGCCTGCCTCCCAGCTCCCCTGTCCTGCCGCCTGGCCCGTGCCTGCCTTCTTGCTTGCCAGCCTCCCCACCTGGTGTGCCTGTGTACCTGGTTCCCTGAGAGGGCATTAAAGGCCTGTGAAATCTAAAGCAGGCTCCAGGGCTCCCTTTTCCTGTGCCTGCTACACAACAGTGTATCAGAAATTAAAAATAGAATGGTTGTGTAGCACAGAGAGCTCTCAGCTAATAGCCCTCCTACCTGTGTGATAATGGGGCCATCGGGATATAAAACCATCCAACTGTTAAATCAAAATTAATTTGAGGGCCTCCTTGGTAGCACAGCGCTGTGAAGCTGTCCACAGCCTTTGTAGCATACGTTTGATTCCCAGCCGGCCAGGGAGATACCCACATGGTGTGGCAGACCTCTCGTTTCGACTGCTGCTCCTCTTAGCAGTGTTTTCAGTCTGTCTGCCTGTTCTGCTCCCCACTCTGTCTCTGGTGAGTCCTCTCACCCTCCCATGCCTCTGGTCTGTACCCCAGTTCTTGTATAAATAAAATAAATCTTTAAAAAAACAAAATTAATTTGATAAGGGCAGCAGAACCTGAGCATGATTGATTGGGTTTCCTCGACAGTGACAGCAATTCTACTGACTTTCTGTGCTAGGAAAGAAGTATCAGCCCTGAGTTTTCCCCAGGAGGGTGACAGTATCCTGTGACTTCATGCAGCTTTATCTTAGCCATCCTTTCCTAGATCAGGGTTCCAGATGTGAGTGTTAAGTAGGGATTTCTTAGGGTTTTGTAAGGAAACTTACAGAATTGTCAGGCCATAGTCGCTCTTTTTTTATTCACATCCTGTTGTGAGGATGTTACAGGTTTATCCAGACAGTCCTCTGTTGATAGGCATTTAATTTGTAGTTGTTTTAAAGGTGGTCACTTTATAAACCTATTCATAAATTGAGACTAAAACTTTTTACATTGCTACCTTTGTTTTACCTTTGTTTTTTTACCTTTGTATTGTAGCCTTGAGAAGCAAGTCATCTATTTTAAGCCTATGAAGCTTTTTTTGTTAAGTTAATGCTGTTTTTTTTTTTTTTAAATGTTATTGTCAACAAGTAGATTTATTCAAAGGCAACACTGCCACAGTCTGGTGCTGTTTGTGTAATCTAACTTGACTCTGATTTAGTCCTAACTCCTGTGTCAGAGTTTGTAGACTTGCGCCAGGTCTCAGAATGTTGCCAGGTTAATGTTAACAAGAGGAGGAATCCTTGGAGGCCTGCGGTTCCTTATTGCTGGACTCAGAACCTGAAATGCCTTCTTTGAATCTCAAGTCAAGCAAGGCCAGATTTGGTTCAGTTGCTTTAATTGTGCTAAATTTGCAATCAGGAAAAAAAAGAAAAACAATTGTTTCTTATTTATTCTTTATCAATCCAAAGTTTCCTGAGGCCGAAAAGTATTTTTAATGTAAATGTGATACTAACCTAGAAAGCAGAATAAAATTTTCAGTTGGGATGGATATAAGTTATTCTTATTTCCGAACCCACAGCCTTGACTTTGGAATGTGTTTTCATCCACCGGGGCATATCTTTTTTCACCTTCTTTGAGCTGTCAGACACACTTTCCCCAGCCTTTCTTCTCGGCTTCACCTCCCATTTTTTCCCACATGGACTCTTGACAGTTCAATAATCTGTATTTCTGGGACGTGAAATGTTGAGAAGACAGGGACATGTCATTTTTCTCACCCCTGACCAAAGAAAGAATCTGTTGGAATTCTGAAAGTAGTAGTTGCTTTGTGGCCCAGGACCTTTGAAAGAGAAAACATGATGTGGAACTTCTCATTGCCTGGGATGTATTTGAATATCATCTCCCTCTCCCAGCCCAGGCACATTTCCTTACAAATCCCCGTGCCCTGCCTCTGAGATGAAATACTGCAGAATCAGGTATCTTTGACAACATACTTAGTTCCAGTACCAGTAATTCTGACTGGAAGGTGTGTCCTTTCTTCATCTCCCTATTGGGGTTTGATGCTGAGATTCCTGAGCTTGTGAGCTGACAGGGTAAGGAAGAAGAGGTACTGAGGAGATGAAGAGAAGGCTGATTGATGGTAGTTGATTGTACTGCTCCTGAGAAAAAGGCACAGCTGGGGTGTTGGTGTTCTCAGTGTTCCTGTTTTTAGATAGCAAAGTGTTCAGTTTTTAGAGAGGAAAGTTTAGAAGGTTTTATAAAGTTGCATTGGGTCTGTCTGTAAGGAAGCCTTTTGGGTCCCGGTGAACCTGAGCCTGATTTACTTTCACGTGTAAGGCTCAGGTGGGGGAGATGACCGCCATTTTGGGTGAGGCAGTGGACTTGGTAATTAAGATCACAACAGCCAGGCAGTAAGGCTTCCAATTCTGACTTCTAAGCATTAGTTTTAGGCCGGTGTCTTTACCTCCTTTTGCCTCAGTTTCTTCATTTGTAAAATGGAGGGAACCACCAGTGTTTATAGGGTAGATTTTGTGTATTTGAGAATTAAGTGTGGTGATGCATGTAACTTGTCTTCGATGTAACAGGTGCTTCAAAAATGTTCATTTCACCCTCTTTCCCTCCACTTTCTCCCTTACTTTCTTGAAACACAGTGCCTGGAATAAATGTCACCGACCCAACCCCTTTCCATAGGATTTGCTGATGACCTTGACTTCCCTTATAAAACCAGCCATACATTCCCAAAGAAAACTTATTCTCAAAGGGCCTGATTTAAAAACTGCTCTAAAAGAAAGGAATTAGAACTATTGTCAGCTGGAAATTAAAAACCCACTGTGGACATGGGTATAATTTTTGGAAATGACCAGTGCCTGGTTTCTTTTCCGTACAAGGTGAACCTTTGATGTTCTGACCGCTTTCAAATCTGGAAGCGCTCAGACAGCTCCCACTGCAGTACACACTTCTTGCCAGTAGATGTCACCCTCTCTCTTCTTGTGTGCACAGTCCCCTGTGTGGCCTGTGGGGTGGCAACGGCTGGTAAAATGAATGATGAAGTCACTTCATCAGCCTAGAAGTTGGGTGTTTGTGGAGTTTCTTTGAAAATAGACTAGCAGTTGGACCTTAAATCATGTCAGAAGAGGGATGAATAGCGCTACCCTTAACCAGGGCCTTAGATGAATGACGCTTGAGTTTCAGGTTTGTGGTCTAGTACAATCAAACAATATCACGTCTGCTTTTTCCCACAGGTGAGACGAAGGATCAAACGATTGGGGTGTAGATTGGGGTTAATTGAATTAAGTTTATTTTTAGAACTGTTGGAGAATTTTTTCAGAGACTTGTTAAGATTGCTCTTGTTTGGGTTCACAAATATTTTTACTTAGTATTTCGCTTTTAATTTTACCCTTGTTAAAAAATTATTACATCTTTGAGCAATAACAAATAATTCAGAGCCAAGAGATGTAAAAGGAGCAGTTAAGTCGATTTCTGGTATGCTGCTGTTAGCTGGTGATGCTACTTTTACCATCACGTTAACTTAATGTAACATCTAGTACAGTGGAAGGTGCGTTCATATGTTGCTCTTCTGTTTGGTGAGACTAATGTGCTCCTGTTAAGGGGCAAGGTAGAGGTTTCGTACCTGTAGGGTAAGGTAAAAAGTATCAGGCTTTTCTGCCCTCCCGCCATTAGGATAGATGACTGAACCCTGCGGTCCGAATGCATGCCTGATGGCGGACACCTGGAATAGGGTGTGGGCATAGGTAGATGGGATTCACCTGGGCTAAGACTGGGCTTTTAAGGGTGGTGTCACGGGGACGCGAGCAGAAGCCAAGAAGCAGAGAAGCAGGAGAGCAGAGAAGCATAGAGAACATGAGAGAAGGCCGGAGAGCCCAGATAGCCCAGATAGAATGAAGACTTGCTGGGGGCTGGAAGGCCTGCCAGCCTCCCAGCCCCCCAGCACCCCTACCTGCCATGTACCTGGTAAATCCCAATAAAAGCCTGAAAAGCCACTGAGGGTTTCAGGACTCCTCCTTTACCTGGTCTGCTGGATCAGAAAACCTGCACTGTGTCCTGTCCTGCCCTACAGTACCCCTTCTATAATTTGAGGATCTGAAGTCCAGAGACTGAGAGGCATTTTTCCTACTTAGTGTCAGAATCAGGTTTAAATCCCTGTCTCTGTTCATTCTTGGGTGTTTTCTCACATGAAAAAATAAAAACAAAAAAACTGAGCTCCAGGCCCAGACCAGGTACTTAAGTAATGTTACAGAGCAGGTTAAAAAATCTTTCAGAGGTACATGATGGGGCTCTTGGGGCCAGGAATAATCATTTCAGTTTCATTCCATCTACTGGGAATTTTGTCTTATCGGAGGAGTGTTTATTATTGACTCAAATGACTTTTCGGGCTTATTCTGAACTTAATGAAGATTGACAAGCTTTGGATTTCATTAATCATTTATGTAAATAACCCCCTCGTTGGAACAATTTAAGTTTACCTTCTTTTGATGTTCTTTATTATTTGCCATCATGGATTTTACAGTAATGATACTGTTCACAAAATGTTATGCTAACTAAAAAGGCATTATTATTTTAAAAGCACTATTGGTTTCAGCCAAATACCACCTCTGTGAAAACGGAAATGTCTGTTGAAGAGGAGTCTTAATGGCTACAGCGAACATTCGATAGACTCCGCAGTGGTGTTTCTGTCACAGTGTGCCGTTCAGCCTCACTTGGGCACTGAGTTCTACATTTTTCGTCTCTTACACCCTGTTATCTATTCAATTTGGGCTTTTTTGTAAATTTACCTCTCTTACCTTTGTGGTAGATAATTGCATATTTTTAGTAATCTTCATAGTGGTTACTCACTGCTCTGTTTTTTCCTCCTGTCCTCTTTATTATTTTTGTGTGATAAGAACACAGCCTAAGACCATGGCAGCGTCTGCGTAGACCTTTCAGGATTGTTAAGTGGAGGCACCATGCTATCCGGTAGAATTGTGGGGCTCCTCAACTGTGCCCTGGAAACTGTATCCTTTGACTGATATCTCCATTTCCCTTTATCTTGTCTTACTGTATTGGCAGGGCCACCTGCCTCTAAGGTTGTAGAATCGAGAAGAAAATGAAGAAGACAGCAGATATTGCATCCTCCCTGTGTCCTAGATTGTATTCCCACTCACTTGACAGAGGTCTCAGACTCTAGGTTCTATGTCCCACTGTGGCACATGAGTGAGGAGTGGTGGAGTTAGGCTTTAAACCCAATGTTGCTGACGTCAAGACCCTTGCTTTTCTCAGAAGCATGCACGTACATGGTGAGGAGTGTTTCCCCCGTGCCCATGGCGAGCATTCATCTAACTCGGGCTCTGTGGATGTTCTTCCTTAGCGCTTGGCAAATAGCCACAGCTCCCAAGGCCCAGGCGATCCTTGATTACGTTATTTGAACCCATTGTGCATTCTTTGCAGACTTTCCAGATATTTTCGTATTTCCCTTTCGTAATATCCGTTCATCGGTGTGTATGGGAACATGTTAATTAGCACTTGAGAAGATGTGAAATTTAAACTTTTCCCTCTTCTTTGGTCAAATGTTAGTAGAAAACATCATTTGGAGCTGCATTCTTGGGAATCCCCTAGATCACAGTGGGATAAAGCAGGTAAAGAATTTAGCAAAGGGCCTGACTTTCCTACTCTTTTGTTGACAGGCAGCTTCCTTTCAGTGACAGCTTAGATCTAGCTAAAGAGAACTGTGGACTGGGAATCAGATCTCAGCTCTTACAGTAGCTGGCTTTGTGTCCTCATCCCGCTACCTAATCTTTCTGGAGCTCTTGTTGCTCCATCTGCAAAATAAAGGTGAGATTAAAAATTCTTCAGGAGCCTTCAGTCTGTTTGCTCATCTTTAAAATGGACATAATACAGATCTGTCTCGGGGTGACTTGAGCTGGAACCAGCATATACAAGATGCTCTGGACTTGTAGGTTTTTCCTGGTCCTTTAAAATGCAGGGAGGTGCTTTGGATGCCCGGGAGACCAACATGAGCACAGGAGACAGTAAAACAGACTGGTCAAGAGCCAAATAGACCTGTGTGCAATCCTGGCTTCAGTTTGTATGAGATTTATCACTCAAGGCAACCCGCTTAATCTAAAAGTACTAATCCTGTTACCTTGGTGCTGTTGAGAAGATTGAATTAGAAAATGCTTTTGAAGTGCTTAGCAGGGCACCTGACACTTAGTAGGCATTCAGCCAATCTTACTTTCCACGTGTAAGGCTCAGGTAGGGGAGATGACCTGCCAGAGGAAGAGCTGAAGGTGCTGGGTGTGTGTGAAGCCCAGGCTTCTCTCCCGCTTGTGTCGGGGGCACTGCTGCGCCGGCCCCCACCTCGAGTTTAACATTGCTTTCAGGTATCTTGCTTGTCCCTCAGATGAGCTTACTTCTGTGGTGACTTCCTTCTAGGTAGGGTTTGCTACCAAACTTCTGATTCAAACAGATCTTCTGTGTTTTCTGATCATATTGCTTCCCACCTGTGCGTGCCTGGGAGCTGTAAGGCCTGGGAGTTCCCACTCTGGTGTTCTCTTTCAGAACAGTTTTAATCTCTATGGTGCAGTTGAGTGCAGCACCTGCAGCTCTTCCTCTGGTAGGTCATGTCCCCCGCCTATGCCTTATACATGGAAATAAGATAGGCTGAATGCCTACCATTCAGTGTGTGTATGTGTGTGTGTGTGTGTGTGTGTGTGTGTTTGACAGACAAATAGAGAAAAACACACAGCACAGAGACAGAGCAAGAAGTTGCCCAGTGTTCCCCTTGTTTGGGGCCACTACTTTGGGCCAGAGGCGGCCAGAGGAAGGGCAGACTCTCTTCCACTTTACACGGTCACCACTCACCCCGTCGGTGCTGTGTTCAGGAAGATCTTATTAAAGACTATTCCAGGATTGTGTAGCCTTCAGGCGTGGATGTGTCTTTTTAAGAGTCTTACTTATATTCTTTTCTTTGGAAGCTAAACTTTTGGAGATAATTGTAGACTCGTGCAGTTGTAAGAAATAATAGAGATCCCGGGTTTTCCCAGTGTTAGCATCTTTGCAAAACTCTAGTACTGCATCATAAGTAGGACACTGACGTGAAAACATGGAGACACGAATACATAAAGAGCAGTTCATCACACAAGTCCCTCCCTTTGGCTTTTATGGGCACACCCTCCCCACCCTCTTCCCTAACTCTTGGCAACTAATTTGTTCATGTCTCTATTTTGGAGTTTAAAACATTGTCAGGGAGTGGTGTAAAGTGAAGTCAAGTCAGCAAATTTGATCCTCTCCCAAGTGCTCTTCCCCCGGCTGTGACAGAATCAAGAGTCCAGTTATTTTCACACATAAAATGTTCCATTCCAGATTTAGGTGGAGGTTTTCCACTTTGGAAGTGCTGCTGACACTGTAATTATAAACTCTAACCTTTCTAGAATTAAACGAGTTCCTGGAATGAATTAAGATCTTGTGATAAAAACTCCCTCTACCATCTGTCACATTATCTGTGGCAACTCTTGCCTTTGCCAGCGTGGCTAATGAGGATAACAGCTGCCCAGAAGTTTATTGCCGAAGGAATGTTAACAGTGGGTACTGTGAAAACAGCGCTTGATGTGAGAACTTTAAAGCCGGCGCTTGAGTTGCTGATATTTGATCAATATGTGCAGTTTTATGTGTGGTTATATAAAAGGTACATGGTGCACAGGATTTTGCCTTTTGTCATTGCACCACCTCTCCTCTCACCCCAGTTTTGTTCTTCTGAATGATGAAAATCCACCGGGAGTGGCTCATCCTTATTCCCTGACTGCTGGCCCTCTGCCCCTCACTCTGCCCCCTCCCCCTGCCCGCCGCTCTGTACCTGGGCCCAATGAACAGACAAAGAACAGGCGAAGGACAGTAGCTTCAAGGAAAACTCAGTCTTAGACTGGATGGCCTTTGAGGTTTTGCCCTGCCCTGAGAGCCAGTGTTGCTGCATCAGCAAACGCTTCTGTAGCTGCTCAGGAGGGCCAGTGAGCCTCAGCAGCGAGGGTTCCCCCTGGGGGGGGTGGCAGAGAGATCAGAATGTGGGGCTTCACCCCAGGACATTGGGGCTCCCATCTAACCCCAGGGAGGGAGGGGCTGGGAAAGAAGAGCCCATTTGGCCTTGGCGGGGATGGTTTTTACAATTTGTGAACTACTGAAATGGGGATGAACTCTCGTTCACAGATCTCACCACTTCCTGTCCATTGTTTTACAGCTGGCTCCATGAGCTTACTTTTGTTGCCTGTGCTAGCCCCCTGAGAGCATTTGCCCTTGTGACCTTGATTCAAATAACCCGCAAATTGTGGACATTTAGGTGGTTTCTGCCTTATTAACATCGACACTGTTTTAATGACCATCTTTGTGTGAGATGTATATGCATTGAAATGTCTTGGTCACACTTTGTAAATTTAAAATTGTGATAGGTATTGTCATATTTTCCTATTATCTTTGGTGTCTGAATGTTCAGTTTGTCTTATTTGCCTAATTATTAATGGAGTTATTTTTCTTATTGATTTCAAAGAGCTCTTTATGTATCAAATTAAGTTTTCCCAGTTTTTATGATGTCTATTCAGATAGCTTTAATTTTTATGTATTTTGATTTTGAGGTTTTCTGTAATTTTATACTTGTTGAGACGTTTTTCTCATCCCAAGACTATAAAAATGTTAACCCTTACTTTGTTTTAGAATGTTTATTTCCTTTTCAGTATTCATTCTGTCTGGAATTTATTTTGGCAATGGCCCGGCTTCATATTTTTAGAAACAGCCAATTTTCTTGGCAATCAATGATTTTACTATACATGGTGAATCTGGAATTATCAAATCTTCAGTGGCTTCTGATATATACAATGGCTTGTTTTTTTACAGATAGAAAGTTTCCATTTCAAGTTTCAATATTTTTCTGCTTTTAAAACCTCTAGAAAAGAGCCATGAACAGAGCACCATATTGGTTTTGGCATTCACTTTAATGCAGCTCAAATAGGCTGATTCTACAGAATTTGATCCAAGTACTTCTGTGTCTTGATGTCTTTTTGCCAAGCAAAATTGATTATTTCTAACCCAAAGGCCTTCAGTGCTAACTGAAAAAAAGAGTCAGGGGTCATTCTAGGCTGGGTGAAGCTTATATAATTTGGCATCAGGGACACTGTTTTTATTATTTCTCCCAAGTTTCTATCCTCCAGCCTCCAGTGGTCAGTCTCTCTTGTTTGTTGGCCGAGAACTTTTGGGGTGAGGGCAAATTCAGATCCTCCTTCTCCACATTCTAGTAACTGTATCTTTAAAATGCTTTTATTTTTTTCTTGACTTTTTGAAGAATAGATAGCAGAGGTCTTTCTCTGATAGCTGTTCCGAGCTCTCTCTTGCATTGTGGGATTAGCTGTGGGTTGAATTTTCTATACTGTTGTATTTCACCTACAGTGATAATAGATGGATTCTCTTTGTCATTTTAGTTAGAGGTGCCTCTAATTCTTCTGGTTTGAAGATTTACCAAGTATTTTAGTATTGTGGTAGATCCCTCTCTTGTAGTCATTATCACGGTGTCTTCTCTGGTGGAATTTATCATGGAGGTTTGTTCTTGGGTCAAGCCTGCTGGCAGGGAGGTCATTTCTGCCACTTGTGGGTGAGAAGCAGTTTGTGTTGTGGTCAAACCACCAAGTCACTCTGTTGGGCTTCATGCCCTATATTCTGTACCTATTGTGTACCCTAATTTCCTCACCTATCCAATAACCCTCATTTCCTCACCTATCCAGTATGGATCAGAGTCACACCTATCACATAGGACTATGTAAATATCAAGTGAGATAAGATAATGAGGTAAAGCACTTCGATGGCACCTGGTCTGCAGGGCAGTGTTAGCTTGCTCTTCTATGTCATAGTGCTATTTCAACCCCCTCTAAAAAGAATATTCTAAAAAGAGTACATGACCATTATAGGAAGCTTTAGACATAGAGGAAAACCTTTGAGAAAAAGGTTTTTCCTGTAGGTCGCTTTCTCCACCCCCAATGATCAGTTTATATTTTAATGTATTTGTATTTTTTCATCCTTTTGTATTGTTGGACATAGCTGAGCTCATTCTGTATGTCATAATATGGCATCTTGATTTTTTTTTTCCGCCTAATATCTTAAACATTTTCTCATATCACTGAGAACATTTATAAAATCATTTTGATGGTTATTTAATAGTCTACCACACTGTATGATTTTCATTGACTTAGTCATTCCCCTTTTATTTTGTGTTTAATATTTGGAAGTGTTTTGATTGGAGTTAGGTTGCTTCTAGCTCATTTTAACTTACTAGGCCAGACTTTCTGCTTGTCAACGAGAGGTTTAGGAGTTGAGGCTTTGTGTTTGCTTTTATTGTTGTTTTGTCTCTTAAGAAAGTGTATGGAGTAAGCCAGGATTTGAAACATTTCGGCCTCTTGCCATTCTGGATTATCTCCATGCCTGTTTTGCTTTATAAGTTTTTTTTTTAATTTTTATTTTCATATTCCTCTGCTGGAAGATGAATAGAGAACACGATTAGTATTTTGGTCTCAGACCCTGCAGGCCCATGTGGATGCGCCAGGAGCGAGCCAGGATAAACCCCAGTTGCATGTTAATGGATCTTTCCTGGGGTAATCATGCCTAGCAGTTTCTGGTGAGACTACCCTAAATTGTGCTTGACAAGGCTTACTATTTTTGTTTCAGATTTCTTATTTTTCTTGTAAAGCTGGGTTTAAAAGTATGTTAAGGCTGAATTCATTTGTACTTGGGAATATAATGAGATCCTGTACTTTATACTTGTAGAAAACCAGCCAAGAACAGCAGTCTGAAAAAGAAATATGTGTCCGAAATTGCCAGAGAGACCTGCTGTTTAGCTCTGCTTTCTGAGAAGCCACATGGCACATGAATGTCCCCTTTGTCTGGAGTCACAGCAGCCTGGTTCTGCCGGTGAATCGCACTAGTTGATTTGAGCTTGGTATTTACTCAGTTCTTGAAATGGCACTGGGAGCAAGGCTTAAAATGTTGGTGGTTTGTGACCCCAGGAGGTTGCTTAAAACAGTCTCAGCCTCAAGTGAGCTGGAAACTGTTTTTCATTTCCTTTGTTTGGTTGTGAGACTGCTGATCTGTGGCTGCTTGGCAGCCTCCTTTAGAGTTCATTCTTTATGGCCAATTATTCTTTGCTGTTAAAATACTGGCTGATTTTTATTTCAACCACATGGTAAATCAAAGAGCTGAGTCCAGGGTATGGGTTTTGTGAATTTTTGGTAGACAGTATGAATAGTGATGAGAAATAATTGAAATTTCGGTGGCTTAGACTAGAAGATCAGAAGTGGATTCTAAGAACTGCAGAAGGTAGATTGTCACCTAAGGTCCTAACGAGGGCAGTCCTGAGGTCACTTCCATGTGGTTTCACTGGAAATTGAGGTGCCAGATGGCTTGGTCTTGAATTCCTAGAAGCCATTGTCTCTCTCAGTAAACTTCCGACACCGTATCATTCAGGGAATGATCGGAAAGGTCCTCGAAGGGCGTGCATGTTTCCTGGCTTCTGCTACCTTTCCACAGGCTTTTTCTTCACTCCTTCTGGACATTTCTGAGAAGTAGTCTGTGCCATTGCTTAAAAGTTCTGCCTATAGATGCTGTGTCTTATGATTTCACCCAAAATTCATTCCCAGGGAACTTTTACCCATGTGATTATTTTATCTCTCACAGAAACTTTATAGAAGGTTGGTTGGAATTTTCAGTGTTTTCCATTTTGCAGATGCAGAGAGCCAGTCTCTTGCCTTTAACCACTTAGTGTTAATGGTAACTTGACTTGAGCAAGCCTTGCTGGCCTTGTTGTTAACCAGACAAGCAACTGAATCTTGGGTACTCTGTATCCGAGTTGCTTGGTGATGTTTTTGGGCTCATTCGCTCTGCAGTTGAGAGGGTGAGTGTCAAGGCCCTGACCAATAGACAGTGAGTGATATTTTATTAAAAGTTCAGGCTAGAACCAGCCAGAACCAGATGTATCTTAGGTCTCTGCCGCCTGCTGTCCATGTAACCTCAGATCTTCCATCTGTGTAGCCGGGTTAATGGCTGTAGCTTTAAGGGTTAGTGAAGGAAGTGCTGAATGTAGTAACTGCCTCGTAAGAAATGTTTTTAGTTTCTCAGCTCACTATTCATACCCTTCTCAGTGGGAGCAAATGAGAGTGTTTGAATGCTACACTTGAGCTGTAAATAGACATCAAAGCCAGATTATTCTGGGTTTAAAATTATCTGGGCATTTTTCATATTTAAATTTGTATGCGGGGTCTGGCATTTTGGAAACCCTTCCCTTCCCTTCGCTGGAAGCATGTTCTCAGGTGGGCTTATGTGCTCCCTTCCTCTCTAGAGTCGTCTGGACCCACTCAGGTGATAGAAACCACATGTGAGGTTAAATGGGGAACATTTAACACAAGAAATTATTTATTGCCTTTGATAAAAGGGAAACTATAAGATAGAGGGAAACTGTATGGGTCCCAAGGCCGAGCGCTTGTACCCAGTGAAGACAAACCACCAGGCTTCTGGCCTCAGCGGGGAAGGTAGGATTCAGCCCAAGGCACAGCAGAGGAGTTTGCTGGTTTGGCTAGCCCGGAGGTCTGGGTGTGCAGGCTCCCCTCTGGGGTGCAGACAAGAAGTTGGTGATCAGCAACCAGTCACATAGGTGGGCCGTGGGGTAGGAGACCTTCTGGGCCTATGAACCACATGGGGCTCTGGTGTCCATGTTGTCAGGGCTGTGAAAGGTTATGGCCATGTTCTGGGGCTGGGCTGTGACTGAGCCATATTCTTGTCCTCACTGCAGGCCCCCTGCCGGCCCCTCCGGAGATCCTCCGCCCTCATTGTCCCTCCATCCTCTGCTGAGAAAGGTTAACAGCAGGGAAGAAGAAGCACTTGAAGGGGTTTCATTGTTTATCACAGAGCCCATATAGAATGGTGCCTTCAGAGCTGAGAGGCAATTAGTTGGTGACCTATATCCTCTCCCTGTTCCTTTCAGAAGAAATACTGCCGAGTCAAAAGCAGTAATAACACTGTGCTTGCCTTATTAATCAGACACTTCATGAGGGGACAGCATTTACAAAGAATATGTTTGTAGACATATAAAGATCATGTTAATCATGGCATACACCTTCCTGTGGTTTATTACCATTCATGGTCTTTGCACTCTTCTCCTTTCACTGCTCCCTCTCCCTCCCATTACAGACTCCCCCTTGTATTCAGGCCCCACATTGGAGCTCCTTATAGTAAACATTTAGGGTGCAGTTTTTTTTTTTTAAATGATTTATTTATTTTTGCATACAAGAGCCAGGGCACAGGTCAGAGGTGGGGGGGTGCGGTGTGGGTGAGAGGATTCACCAGAGACAGAGCAGGGAACAGAACAGGCAGATTGTCCGAAGTACACTGCTGAGGGGAGCGGGTGAGTCAGGAGAGGTCTGCTGTGTCATGTGGGTTGCTCCCTGGCCAGCCAGGGGATCGAACTCGTGCTGCAGGGGCTACAGACAGCTTGGTAGGTTGTGTCTTAATCCCTTGCGCCACCAGGGAGGCCCTAGGATGCAGATTTTAAAGGAACAATGTCATACCAAAGACAGTTGTTTTTATTTCTGAGCTTAGATGAGCTTACTGCTCGGAGTGTAGTGCACCAAGAAACTGGGACACATGGTTGAAGAATTTTTTGTGGTTTGTGGTTTTATGCACATTTGAAAAATATTACCATGGCTTAAATTGAGGCATATTGGAATAGCCATACTAATTAAACACTTGTTGAAACCACATTTGCATAGCCATACTAATTAAACACTTGTTGAAAAGAATAAAGACTGTCCCAGAGTATCTAGGACATATACATATTAATGCTCTTACAGAATGAGGAAAAAAGAGCATCTTTTGTAGACTATCTTAAATCAGTAAAATTTAACTAAGATAAAAATATTATGTATTTAACAGTCATATGCTTCTGGCATAATCAAGTCTCTCTCTCCCCCCCCCCTTTCTAGACATATTTTGTGTTTTTGACCTGTGGGAGGTTCCGTTCCCAAGATTTACCAGCTCTTGAGGAAAGAGTCTGACAGGATGGAACTTGTCTACCCTTGTTGCAGACTTCTTTTTTCTCAAAGGATAGTGAGAGATTTGTTTTGGGGTATTGAGTTGTAAATCTCTGGCCCTTCATTACATGGGTGTTCCCAGCAATAGGACTCACAGAGGTTTTATATCCAGGAAGTGAATACTCTTTACTTACAAGTTTTCCTACTTTGAGAAAACCCAAATTCTAAAAATTCAGGCCTGCAAAATACCTTACTCAGAGCTTTTATTTCCACCTTTGACTAGTTCCCACATTTTGTTCTTTAAGTGTGCTTAAATTGGATCCTATTTAGTCTGCAGATGCATTTTCAGACTCCTATTGAATCAGAGGAGATCAGTTTGCATTTTAGCTTTCAGATTTTACTTGGGATTCTTTGGGCTTCTTTTATTTGGCAAGAAGAAAGAGAAAAAGCCTGATCTTTTTGTCTTATCTTGGAAATTTCCATCCCCAGAAAGTGTTCAGAGGCACAGGCTGCAGGGATTCTTGTGTGAGTAGCTAGCTCTTTTCCTGAATTATTAAGCTACATTAAAACAGCAGCTTGGTTCAATTGGTGTTTTAGGTTTTCATATCTTCTGAAAGATTAATATCTCCACAAGAATGATGATACTTTTGATGTCTCTCTTTAGTGCTTTCAGCTATCCCGAGAATCATATTCTGCTCTACTCTCATACTCTGCCTTCAGACATTTACAATTATTCTAGGAGGTTATGTGTTTGCTAACTTCCTAATAGTTTTCCTCTCAGTTTGGTTTCCTTACGTGTGAAATTTGTAAACCAATTTAGAGCTACTCTTAAAATAGAGTAGCTCTAAGAGCCATTATAAGCAACCAAGTCCAGAGTGAATTTTTATGTCCCTTTTCCTTGTAATTTTGTTGCAGCTGGATGAGCTGTTCACTTTGATGTGTGCAAACACTTCTCAACTTGGAGTAATTGATACAACCTTATTTAACAAAATTGTATTGTCCTCTTAGACTTATTTATTACATTTTTTTAAAAAAAGATTTATTTATTTGTATAAGCACTGGGTATAGTCAGAAGCGTGGAAGGGTGAGAGAACTCACCAGAGCCAGAGCGGAAAGCAGAGCAGGCAGACTGACGAAATACACTGTTGAGGGGAGCAGTGGGAGGCAGGAGAGGTCTGTTGCGCCATGTGGGACCCTCGCTGGTGGCTGGGGATCGAACCGGCGCTGCAGAGGCTGCGGGCAGCTTCGCAACCCAGCGCTCAACCACTGCGCCACCGGGGAGGCCCTTATTACATTTTTTTTTTTTTTAAGATTTACTTATTTATGCATACAAGCACATTTCACTGTACCCAGCCTGGCCGGGTAGATAGGAGGTACCCCAGGACATCTTTTTGGGGTGAGTGAATGGGTAAATGTCCTTAAGAGTCAATAGTCTTGAACACTGTAGCGTGCCCAAGGCTGGGTGGAGACAATGGAGTCACAATCTGGGACTGGAGATCAGTTAGGAGGGGCATAAATTGGGAGTGAGCAGAATAGAGAATCCGCATCACACACGTGGGAACTAATTTGCTGTGTGACTTTGGACAGGTTCCCTCCCTTTGGGGCTGTTTTCTCATTTGTAAAATAGATCAGCCTCAGTGTATTCTGAAATACATTTAAGTACGGACACTGTATGATTTTAAGATTAAAACTGATGACAACTAGATGATAGATGATAGATGCCTGGCCCTGTTCCCTCCTGTATGCATATTGATCATTAACAAGTACAGTGCTTCCTGATAGATTCTTTCCAAAGTTCAGGAGCCATTAGCAATTGCTAAGTGACATAAAACTCAGATTCTTTTATTTATTTTTTTTTGTATATTCTTATTATTTATTTTTTATTTTACATAGAAGAACTGGGGTGTAGGCCAGAGGTGGGGTCTGTGTGACAGGATTCACCAGAGACAGAGTGGGGAGCAAAACAGGCAGATTGACTGAAATGCACTGCTGAGGGGAACAGTGGGAGAGACAGGAGAGGTCGGCTATCCCATGTGGATTAGCTCCCTGGCTGGGATCGAATTTATGCTGCAGCACTGAAGATTACTTCATAGTGCTGAGACTTAACCCCTTGCACTACCAGGGAGGGCCTTATTACATATGTTTTAAGCTTCTGAAAATCCAGTGTCTTACTAACAATTAAAGTAGCCCAGTAAAAAGTCAGCATCCTTTTCAAGTAAAGGCTTAGAGATTTGGTGTATATTTCCTTATAAATATTTATTGAGAATTCTTTTTTGTGCTGGTCTGACTCTCTAAAGAAACATATTGGATATAATTGCTATTCTTAAATAGCTCCCACTTTAGTAAAAGGAAAAGGTAGTTGGGGAGAGGAGAATCAGAGTTGCACCGGAAGGCTGAGTTGGCATTCCCACAGTGGAAGACGGAGAATTCTAATCAGCAGAAGCATACAGCACCTCAAAAGGAATTTTGAGTGGCTATTAGTAGTGGTGACAAATGAACTCATAATCCTTTTGCTTACTTAACCTAATTGCATTAGTTCCCTGTATCTTAAGTGATCATTTCCTGAAATGACAAGATTTGCATTTCATTTTTAAAAATTCTGAAATTCAGGCTTTTGCTTGAATGGTGTGAGCGCCCCTCCTTTGCCCCATAAATGTATACAAAGGTAAGGCCCGCAGAGGTCCTCAGCACAGGCATCCCTTCTCTCAGCTTCTCAGGCTTGACACAGTTGGCACCAGCTTTGTAGTGAGACAGGGGCCACATCCTTTCTTAGCTGCTCACAGGTCTGGACCTGGGGCTTTGGACAAATTCCTGTATCCCTCTTGGCCTTGGTCTCACCTCTGTACCGTGGGGAAACACTGCTTACTTCATGGACCATTCTCATGGGTACATGGACCATTCTCACACTCTGAGGGGTCCGTGGGCCATACTTTTCATGGGCTAGTGCAGATAAAGTGCTGAGCCGGTGTCTGGCACATGGGACTCAGTTCAGGCAGCTTCTAGCACCGTTAACACTCATGGGGTGCCTCGTAGTGCCTCCGATTGGTGTGTTTTCTGGACGTACCTACCTCATTGATCTCCGCTTCCAGTGTGAAAATCCCACGTGTCTTAAGTTATAATTCTGATAATTTCACATATTGATTTGAGATCATTGTAATCGCAAAATGGGGTTGAAGTCATTGTTAAAGGACAATAGTTTTGCAGCTTTTCTTCTTTATCGGAGAAGCATCAGGAAGATTTGCAGGGAAAGGCAGTGAGGCTGGCAGTGTCCCCTGTTTCACAGACAAGGAAACCGAACCCAGAGAGGTGAAGTAAGCCGCTGAGGCACCCATCACCACCCCCTGGTGGCGTTGTGTAATGTGAGGCTGCCTGACGTGGGTGCATCATTCCTCTAGTCTTTTCATGTTTTTTACTCACACATGCACTTTCCAGAAATCCTGCGGGCGGTGATGAGCCTCCATTTTCTTGCTGTTTCACTTTGGGCAGGTTGCTTGCCCACCCTAATCCCCATTGAGCTCCTCTGAGGAAGGCAGACAGTGAGAGCACCTGCCTACGGTGCAGGTCAAGATGCTTATTAGTTGAGTGCAAAGCTCGTGGCACACGTTCAGGTAACAGTCATACTTCTTCCACCCCACGTGTAGCATCCAGGAGTAAACAGCACCACTTCCTGCTGAGGCCGGGTGAGGCTCACCTTTGCACTTAAAATCCAACTATTTTAGGACACGACACTTTTCCAAGGACCCCGGCTTTGAAGAAGTGTCATCCGCACATGTGTTGTTGTCTTTACTTGCGCTCAGCCACCCACCCGTGCCCATCAGACCTCTTCAGACAGGGTAGGACTGGTGCGTGAAGTCGGGGTGCTTATTACACAGCGGTGTGAGCACAGCCGTGGGACCTCGGTGTCCTGCGTCGGACTCGAGTCGTCTCCTTTCCACTCACCCAGGACTGATGTGCTGATTACCATCCAGCAGGTCACGGAATTCGAAATAACCATGATTAAGGGGCTTCTTTTAGTTTCCCTTTTCTTCTGTGACCTCTCACAGAAAGAGCACCAGAACCCCCGTTCTCTTGGGCCATTCTCAGCACAACCCACCTTCAGTGATGAGCCCAGGGCTCTGGGCTGACCAGCAATTTTGTCTGGTCCAGAAGGATCACTTCTCATTCTTCTGATGATCTGAATAAATCTTTTTTGTCTGAATAAAAAGTTGAAATGGTCATGCCCTTTAGGGATAACAAATCCAAGACTGCTGCTTATCAGTCAGTACAAACACACTTTTTTTTTGTTTTTGTTTTTAAAGATTTATGTATTTATTTATACAAGCACTGGGTACAGTCAGAAGCGCGGGAGGGTGAGAGAATTCACCAGAGCCAGAGCGGGGAGCAGAGCAGGCAGAAGGACCGAAGTACACTGCTGAGGGGAACAGCGGGCGGCAGGAGAGGTCTGCGCGCCATGTGGGACCCTCCTCCGGTGGCCAGGGAGCAGCCGGGATCGAACCGGCGCCGCAGAGGCTGCGGGCAGCATCGCAACCCAGCGCTCAACCGCTGCGCCACCGGGGAGGCCCCAAACACACGTTTTAACCAAATGAGCAGAGACGTACTTCTGTTTTAAAAGAATGTGGAGAGAAATCACCTTTCAGCTTGTAAGCTTCTTGAGGGAACAGCGAACTCCTTATTTCACAGAGTACCCCCGGGCCTCACCCAGAGCCTGTAGCAGGCAGTGCTGCTCAGGGCACCTTGCTTCCTCGATTCCAGTGGCTTCCATGTCATTGGACTGGAATTGGAGGGCATTTTACTCATTTCTTCAACAATATTACGCTTAGCACAGTGAACAGACAAAGGCATGGCCTTCAGAACTTTCATCCTAAAAGAGAGACTGCGTGTAGAGGAGACTAAGAACAATGTACCCTGATCGTTTCGGAGGAAGGCAGCTCGGTACTGAGGTAATAAGGGGAAGCGGCTGCTGCTTCAGATATGCTGGGCGGAGGAGGCTTGCTCTGCTCTCTGAGGGGCTGACATCCAAACTAAGGCCCAAGGAGAAGGAAGAATTGGAGCAGAGCCATCCAGGCAGAAGGATTACTGTGTAGGCCCTTGAGGTTGGGAAAAGTGTGGCCTGCTTAGGAATCTGAAGTTAAGTGTGGCTGTAGGGTCCCGAGCGAAGGGGAGAGTGGTAGGATTTCAGGTTGGAGGGGGACAGTGGGGCTAGAGAATGTCGAGCCTTGGAAGCTCCCAGCGACATGGATTTTCTTCTAAGTGCAATAGAAATATGAGGGTGATGTGACCCAATTCATTTCTATAATTTTCATTATGTTTGTTGCTATGAGATGATGGTAGTCTGAATTGAGGGATTGGAGGTTGGTATGGAAAAAAGTGGTTGGATTTGCGTTGTCTCAGTATTTCAGAGATTAGCTTGAAGGATTGTGGGCAGGGGAATAGTGAGGGAAAGGGAAGAATTGGGGATGACCGCGTATCTGGGGGGATGGTGGTACCATTCCTGAGATGGGGAAGACGGGAAAGTAAGAGGAGGTTTGGGATGAGGGCGGGGGAGGACTTGCATGAGCTCACCAGCGACTGGGATGTCCAGCAGGATCTGCTCTGATGTGTGAGTCTGGAGAGCAGAGGAGAACCCTGGCCTAGAGATTGAAATGTGAGAATCACGGTACAGGGAAGATGTTAAAATCCTAGGGTAGAGGAGATACTACCCGGTGATCTCCCTAGTTGGTAAAATCAGGGTCTGTGACGTACCCGGGCGCCTTGAGAATGTGCTCCTCTGGGTGCAGGCCCTGGCCTGGCTGTAGCACCACAGCTGCTTTATGGTGTGATTTCCATTTAAAATTTATGCCACTAAAAACCAGGAAGGCAAAAAGCTGTGCTCGGTACCATAAAACTATTCTCTAAGCTCACTTTTCAGAAATACCCATATCTGGATGGTGTGACCAAGTCCTTAGCAGTGACTGGCTGATTGTGTTCTAATAGGTCAGGGGTAGCTTAAGCCCCAAAGGCCTTTGGGGAAGTAAATGAGTCTGAAGGTGGCTGAGATAAATAAAGCAAGGTTGCTTGCAGGTAAACCCCCAGATTAGCGTCAAGGGCAAAAGAGGTGCATAGAAGTTGGAAACCTAGAGAGAGATGACAGGCAGCAATTTTTTTAATAGAATTTTGCAAAAGGAAAAGAAGGAAGACTTAGAAGCATGCTTCTCAAAACTTGAGGCTTTGGAAGAAAGACCTAAATAATTGCTTTAAATTGCAGAGTCCTGTGTCTCACCTCCTGATTACGTCTGGTGAAGTAAATTTTTTTTTAAGATTTATTTTATTTATGTATACAAGAACTGGGGCGTAGGCCAGAGGTGTGGGGGGTGAGAGGACTCACTAGAGACAGCGTGGGGAACAGAACAGGCAGATTGATTGAAATCCACTGCTGAGGGGAGCGGCGGGCGAGACAGGAGAGGTCTGCTGCGCCATGTGGGTCAGCTCCCTGGCAGGAGATGGAACTCGAGCTGCAGTGGCTGTCGGTAGCTTCATAGTGCTGAGACTTAACCCCTGGCGCCACGAGGGAGGCCCTGATAAAGAATTTCATTAAGTTCTCATTTTGGTCTCACTTTGGTTCATGGAAATTGCTGCTTTAAGCAAAACAAGGTACAACAAACCCAGTTTCATGAGAGGCTGAGTGATTATAAATAAGTTAAGATTCCTACAGCATATTTCTAGTCACAAAAACTTCACCAAACCTCTAAATAAAGACCCAGAACATATCTAATATTAAATAATAACTTGTATTCTTTCATTCATTTTCCAACGCGCTCATTCCAGTTGAGGGTCTCGGGTGACCTAAGCCTATTCCAGCAGCTCAGGGTGCTGGAAGGAAAACCCAGATGACATTCTCAAGGTCCTGCTGTTCTTCAGTCCGATTAAGTAGCTTTAGGTCAGAGCACAGGGATCTGTACTTGGGACAGGAGATTCTGATGAGGGTGACCCACACGCAGATGGTACGCTGAGAAGCATGGCAACTAAAAAGACCCCTCAGATCATCTAAGATCATTTGAGCCCTCTCTTACAAATGGGGAAACTGAGGCCTAGGATGGCGAAGGGGCTTGCCTGAAATTCAGACCAAACTGGAGAGCCAGGGCAGTTCCACTCACTTTCATTTTTCTCCTCTTGCAGTTGCCTCTTCATCCCAGAGGACGGAGAAGAAGCAAGGCTCCCCTCCCAATCCCCAACTCCCCTTTCTTCACTGTGTTTTCTTCTTGTCGTTTTCTGTAGCCCATCTAACCCTGTAACATAAGAGACATTTCCTGATTTGCTGTGTTGTTATTTGTCCCTGCCCTGCGTGTGCTCATTAGGATAATCCATTTTGGGGCCTCCCCTGATGGCACAGCTGCTCGAGGGTCCCACCACCAAAAAAAAAAAAAAAAAAAAAAAAAAAGGATAATCCGTTTTGTTGTTTGCTGCTGGTGTTTCCTGGGACAGTGCCCGGCGCATAGTAGGACTTCAGTGACTCTTTGGTAAATGATTGGATGAAAAATATTTTGTTTGACTATAAATAAGACGACAGGCTTTGTGTGAAGGTGCTGGCCCTTAGGCATTGCTGTCCTGCAGTGGAGCAGAATATTTTCTTTCTCACATTTTTGATTCTGGCCTGGATCAGAGGTTACAGGAAGGGCTTGCTTATGGGAGAGTAATCAGACTTTCCAATAATATTGGTAATAACAGTAATATTTAGAATAATAGCAGCAGTAATACAGTTATTAATCACAAAGCTGATAATTGCCACTGGTGGAGGCTTACTATCTGCTAAAGAGGAAGGGCTGGCCTGAGAACATCCCACTCATTAACCCTCTGTCCTCATCACAGCCCACAGGTGCAGGAGCTGGGTTCTGTCTGTGCAGTTAACACGTCCTACTGTGACACAGCCAGCCAGGTCTTAGGGTCTCTGGGCCTCAAGATTAAGCCCTTAACGACCAATAATGCTCAGTGTTAGGTTTGGGGTGTCCTCTCTTTGGAGAAGAGATTGAAAAAGCTAAAGACTAAGCAAACATCATTCTTTGGGGTGTCCCTGGACCAAGAACACCAACCTCCAAGATGGTAGAAAATCACAGGCAGGAAGAAAGATGTGTTTTTTTTCAGCCCAGCTTTCCAGCATTTCTCTACACTCAAGCCTTCCAGCCTCACATTACAAAGGGCCTTTCATCTCTTAACTGCGAGGCTTTTCTCGCTTCCCAGCCAGCCTCCCTAGAGGGGCCAAGGAAAATTCCTGCGATGACAGGTCACTAAACCATTTCTAGGGAGGCCACTGTAGCACTTCACCCTTGTTCACACCCACCCTCTAAAGGAAAAGTGGGCAGAAAGGGGCTCCTTCACCCACCTCCCTTACCACTTCCCTGTTGAGGTCTCAGGAAGGGGCTGTGGGCAATGATGCTTCCATAAATCTCCTTTAAGACTTGAGGGAGCCTTTGAGTTCTGGAAACACTGTATCTATTAAACTGCTGGTGAGCTCACCACCTGCTGTGAAGAATGCAGGCATTCATCTTGACCCCTGCCAGCCAGGTCTGGAGAGGCTGGAGACAGCACTGCCCCTGTGAGCTCACCAGGCACTTAACGTTGTCATAGACGATGCACATCCGATGCTTAGAGGGAGTGGTCTCTGGCCCAGGGTCACCCCAGCAAATGTCCGTGCAGTGCAAATTAGGGGCACAGTGGGTCACAGGGGTGTGAGAAGGCAGGCTGGGGGAGAGCCGCTGCTCCTCAGTCAGCGCCACCCTCCCTGGTGTGGTATCACCGCCCAGATGCCCATCTTGGATGTCAGATAAGAACTTGGAGGCAGTCATTGCTTTGCATACACCAGGTTACTGTTATTTCAATGCACTAACTGTGCTGTATGTAATTAAAGATGGGGGAGATGGAAGTAGTAGTTGTTAATTTCCTGGTGGTAAATGGAAGAGATTAGCACTTAAAACTCTTTCAGGGAGACAGTGTCTCAAAAAAGCTGGGCGCCCTGTTACTCACTTGAATGAATGATCACTTTCCAGCCAGCGCCACCCCCGACTGTTCTGCGGCTGCTTTTCCTTCCCTCCACTACGGCTGACCCAGGCTCTGCCCTGACTGTACTTTCTGCTTCTCTTCTAGCTGAAGACCTGGACAGTGGAGGACCTTAAGAAGAGGCTCTCGGCCCTCGACCCCATGATGGAGCAGGAGATTGAAGAGATCCGGCAGAAGTACCAGTCGAAGCGGCAGCCAATCCTGGATGCCATTGAGGCTAAGAAGCGGCGGCAGCAGAACTTCTAAGTGGGGCCAGCCTGGGGGCTGGGCGCCCCAGGCCTCCGTGGACTCCGGATGGTCATGTCCTGTCGTCAGCCTGCACCCCTGCTCCATCTCTAGTCCACAGCACCTTCTTGAGCTCAGGAACGCCGACCCTGGCCTGGACAGCCAGCGTGCCCCCGGATGTGTGCCTGAGCCAGTCAGGTGTATTTTTTTCAAAGGATTGATATTGGCGCTTTTAAATTAAGAGTTTTAAACCCCAGGAACTGAGACTCCTAGTTGAGTGATAGCTCGGGGAGTTTTACATTGTCTTTTGTTTTAATTCTCCCAATAGCTTTCAACTGTTCTTTCTGAAAGATTTTTTAAAAATATATAAATATGCATATATATATATAAATTATAACCGGATTCCCCACTCAGCGTGGTGGCATCTCTGTACAGGTACAGTTTTAAACAGTTTGCCTCTTTTCGGCGTGATCATGGTACTGTGGGACACGAGCGCTGGACACCGGGAGGCTGGCGGGGTCACGACTCCCCAGAGCCAATCTCACCCTTTTGCTGGACTGCATTTAAAAATGAGGTTTGGGCCCGCTGTGGCACTGTGGTATCAGCCTCACGTGGGTCATCCCGGCTTCGGAGCTGCTGGTGACGTCCAAGGAAAGCCTTGAGAGTTTGTGTTTACCTCTGAGTCCCAGGAGACGCCTGGTACCCCCTGTGCAAACTGGCCTTTGTGATGGTTTCCAGGGCCTTTCGTCCATCTCCACTCTCCCCGTTGCCTGAAGTCACAGCACAGATACTGCCCAGTGCCTTAGGAGGAGACGTGCACCAGTGGGGACAGGCCCGCCGGGAGCTCTCAGCAGACACGGGGCCTGTGTTCGGTCCGCAAAAGGGAAAGTGTCTTTTTAAGTTCTCGTTGTTCATGTGAAGATCACACCTGTGGTGTTTTGTTCCACATTCCTCACAGACGGGGTAGAGGGCATTACTTCAGTGATCCGCATTCAAGTATGTGACTTTGCTTTTTTATTTTACTGCCAAGGGCTCTGGAAAGGATACATGAATATCAGACTGAGGTTTGTTCTCCGGGAGACTGAACCCAGACATGTAGAATGCCAGGGCTGGAAGGGACCACAGTCCTCATCTGGTCCACTAAGGCTTAGAGAGGCAGCTGCCGTGACCAAAATCACAGCAATCAAAGGAAGAGCCGGGCCGAGGCCTCGGCGCCTCACCCCTTCACTGAACCAGCCTCTTCCTTGAGGGAAGAAACTTTGAGTCACACTTAAGAGGGTGTTTGTTAAGTTGTTCCAGGGAACCTTCCTAATGGAAACTTGTTCTTGTTTTGTCTCTTTGGTGGATGACAGGTTATGAAAAAATTCATAAGGGGAGCCAGATGGCTCCAGGTCAGTCATTCCGTGAGCTCTGCAGTGTCCCCTGGGTAGATTTAGGGCCTAAAACAGGTCAGAGGCTTTGCAGAAGGCAGCGCTGGGCCATCCCTGTGCAGGGTTGGTTCAAAGCCGCACGTCATCTAGTCACACAGCAAGGGGGAGACAGGAAGGGCAGGTAACTTCATTTTCTAATAGCTCTTCCCCTCAGATAGAGGACCCGTGACTGGGTTACATCTCAGGATCCTATAATCTGACTCCATAATTGCTTTTGTTGCCCTAACCTGGAATCAGTGGGAAGGCAGGGAATATTCCTCATCTGTGGCCTGATTCTGTTCTTTACAATTAAAGCAGGTTTAAAAAATATAAGAGGTATTTGTTAGTCTGCAGGGCTTGACCAGTGGAGCAGCTGTGTGGCAGATTCAGAGGATAGAAGTCAATTTGAGAATCCTGGTAGAAGAATAAATGGCAGCTAGCATCCGTCATCCACTTGTATGCCAGGCCCTGAGTGAGGTAGACTCTTTATATACATCAGCTCCAACCCCACAGAAACCCTGGTAGTTACTTTATCTCCATTTCATAGATGAAGAAGCAGGTTCAGAGAGGAAGAAGGTTCTTTGCCAAGACGACACAGCTAGGAAGTGGTGGGATCAGAATTCACAGCATCTCCATATGGGGCCATTATCTGCAGGGAAAAGGAAAGTCACAGGTCTTTTTCAAATGAAGTGGCCACCTTTTCTTACACAGACTAAATTAACTGGCATTTTTAGACTGGGTAACAGCTGACTTTGTAGTCAAGACCGACAGCCAAGTGAATTTTAAAAACCAAAGCATTGAGCAGGCATTCCCCCATGCCATCTGCTGTGCCAATGAACAGTCCCGCCTCAGTCTCTTTTTTAAAAAGGACTTTTCACTTGGCCAAAGGGGAATGCCCATTTCCCATTTCCCCCCTTCCTACATAAAAGATGGTCTAGTTCTTCTCCATAAATATTCCTGGGTCATGAATCTTGAGCTGGGGTTTCTTTTGTTTCAAGCGTGTGTGCACCCAACACATGGGTCCACCACAGGATACTGCTTGCTATGCTTGCTGGCCACAGTCCTCTGGCCAGGGCTCAGTTTCTTGTGGATCAGATCAGATGACAAGGTTTCTGTTTTCTAGTGCTCGACTCCTCAGGCCACGGTAGTCCGGCGAGCTTCAGTCAGTGCTTGAGCATTCATGACTCACGCTTCCAGGGAGCTCGCAAGGCCTCTTGCTTGTTCTCTCCTAAGAAACAATGGAGACCCACACCTAATTGTATCTTTAAGAGGTATACAACCTGAGGACACTTGGTCAGATTTTCTAGGAATATCTTAATTGCTTCCTCATCAGTAATTTTGAACCAAATTTCTATTTTCTTTCATCCCTTCTGTCAACAACCAGTTGGATATATGGATGGATGTTTGACTGACTGGCTGGATACATGATTGACTGATTGATAGAGCAAAACAATACTCTGAAGCAACTTAAGAACAATAGCCTTGCCTCCTTGAGACTCTAGATTCTGATCTAGGAAACATTTACTTGGCACCTACAGATGCCAGAAATATTATGCCATTTAAAATTCAATAGTTCTTTCCAACATTAGGAACAAGAAAGGTGACATCATTATAGGCCCTACAGATATTAAAAGGCTAGTCACAATATTATGAACAACCTTATGCTAATAAATTCAGCAACTTAAATGAAATGGAGAAATTCCTTGCAAGATACAAGGTACCAAACTCACTTGGGAAGAAATTATCTGAGCAGCTTATCTCTATTAAAACTCAATAGATCTGAGAGGGACAGTAATTATGGTCCTCATTTTACAGAGAAGGAAAAAACAGGCTCAGAGAAAGTAGGTCTGTTGCTCAAGGTCACGTAGCTAGAATATGGCAGAGAACGGTTCAAATCCAGGTCTTCTGATTATCATTCCAGTGCCCTTTCTAGCACACCATGTTGCCTCTAAAGATCGCAGCTCCTCATTTACTGGGAAATTGTTCCTGCCCAGTTCCCACCCTTCCACCCATACTTTCTTAAGCACTGTGTTTCTGCTTCTATCAGGATGATATTCATTGTCTTTGGAATCCATGTTCTTATTTGTGTTTGGAGAAAAAAAATCTCTTCCACCAGCTTGCACTCAGACCAGCTTGGGAGAAAAAAGCTTAAATGCTGTTGCAGCTGTACAGCTTGAAAATGTGAAGTTTGTAGCTTTAAATTTTTGTAACAAAATTGGTAATACTGGCTTATGTGCTGACTTGAAATGCTATTTTATAAACTTTGGATGTAAATAATCAGTTGAGGTCATTAGTTTGTATATGTATGAAACAGAGCTTCCTCCATTGCCCTCCCCACCTTTAAAAATTTTTGAATGCCTCATGTGTGCTTTTATGTTAAAATTGTCATTCTCCTTTCTTCCTACCATGCCACTTTGTTTTAAATAAACTGTCCTTTGGGTCATAGACTAGCCTCTTTGTAAAAATTGAGATACTCCATATGTGGCCTGGTAATGTGTTGTGAACCTTCATGACATTGGCCCTGTGTGTGCTCATTCTGGAATCCAAAGCTGGCGGGGATTGTAGGAGGAGTAAACTTTTGTTGGACAACTCCCTTTGTGACAAGTGCTGACCAGTGGCTAGGGTTGTAAACAAGACCCAGGCTGTTGGAAATGCGCAGGTTCAACATTGTTTTATTAGAACATCAATGAGAATAATGCATTCCTGGCAGATGTTGAACAAACACAGGGACCCTGATTAATTCTACATCATTTCAATTGAAGTGACAGTTTGTAAGAACCTGTTGATGACAACTTTAAGTGAAGACTTACTAAGCTATGGTGGAAGGAAGTGCATGACCTATGGACACCAGATCAGAGAGTCACAGAAATCAATCTGCTGGGATTCTAAGGAAGAGTTCCTGGAGGAGGTAAAAGATCCTGAATTTGAAAAATAAGGAAGAGATGGCTAGGCAGAGAAAGGGAGGAAGGAGGGAGAGAGGCCTTCTGCCGGGAGGACCAGCCTACATACACCAGGGCTTGGTAGGAAGAGTCTGGATGCAGGATCACCTTGCAGTCCTTTTGCAGGAAGCCAGGCCTGGTTGGCCCAGCATTGCCAGGGGAGCAGCAGAAATAATTCTTCAGCCTGGCCCTAGGTACTTCATCTTAAAAGTTTATGCTACAGCAGACAGGGAGCAGAATTCCAGTGAAAAATGGATGTAGGTGTGTTGAGTCCAATTTTCCATCACATTTAATGTAATAGTACCACCTCCTGTCCACCTGTCATGCTCTTCTGCTAGCTTTTCTGAGAGTGAGGGTGATAGGTGTTCCTGTTGCCTGACTCACCTCCCTGAAATATCCAGTAAATCCTTCCTGTTGCCTGGGTTGACAGCAGCTGTCCCTATAGGTCAGAGTGAGAACCTAGCTCAAAAGGATGGATGTAAATTCATCTTTACTAAATCTTACTAAATGTGACATGCTGCAGAGCCTATATATGCAGAGCCTTTGAAATGGATTATTTGTTTTTCTTTCAGACTATGAGGCATCCAGCACTCTACCTTTCTGTAGACAGGCAATTCTCAGAGCGTGTAGTGCTGCCCATGAGGAAGTATTCTGGAAATGCACCAGTGTTTTGTTGTGGCAAGGAGTGTAGGTCCCTACCAGCGTTTAATGGGCAGCAGCAGGGATGCAAGATGCCCTGCAATGCATGCTGGGAAGTCCTGTATCCTGCTCAACATTCCTGTCCCACTCTATGTTGGTGAGAAACTTGTGTTATAAACACCCAATTCCAGGTCATCTACACACAAAATGTTTCTAGCACTTAGAACTATCAGTTTCCCAAGAATGAATGGTGCAGAAATGGAGAGATACTTGCAGTTTGTTTTCCTTGAAGCTTTACCACTACACACCCAATATAACAGCTGAAATGAAAGCAATAGAAAATCCTAAATGCTAACAAAGAAGTGGAGCAACCGGAATGCTAAATCCTAGGTATTTAGCAGAAATGTCTACATATTTTTACCAAAAAACATGAACAAGAATATTCATAGCAGCATTAGTCATAATTTTGCCAAACTGTAATCCATCCAGATGACCGGTGACAATGGAATGGGTAGATCAAGTATGTAGATTCATGCAGCGGAATACCAAACAACAATGAGAATGATCTACAGCTACTATGGAAATAAGTACAGACCAACCAGAAGAGAAAAGCAAAAGACTTTATTCTGAGCAAGGAGTTGCCGCAGTCACTTGCATTTTGGCAGAGACTCAAAAGCAGGCATAGGAGTGGGAAAGTTTTATAGCAGAGCAAAGGAAAGACTCCAGGTCTTCCTGATTGGAGGCTGTGGGCCTGGGGAAGACGCCCTTTCACCTCCCTATCCCAATATGAACCCCTTGCTGGTTCTTAATTGAGCTGACAAACTCCTCTACTCCAAGGAACACAGGTATAATCCTGGGCCTTTCTGGGTTTCCATTTTTTAATCTGTAACTGGGGAGGAGACACAGAATGAAATATAAAGTATTTCTGTGACCACAGTGAAAGGATCTCTTGTGATTGGCAGCGGGACTGAGATCTCCAAAACCAAACCAAAATTGGCTCATGCAGTTTGCCGAGTTCACAGCCCTCCTGCACTTTTATGAAGTTAGGCATTGATAGGCAAGGGATTATGACAAGTGGAATGGCCATATGAGAGGATGTGGGAGAAATCCAAGGCAAACTAACACCCTGGGTGGAAGCAGCCCCCGCCCTTCCTTATTGGAGAAAGCTCACAAGTTTCTGCTTACTCCACCCCCAAGGCAGCTGAGCTGGAAGGTGGAGGATCAGTTTTGGCCTAGAGGGTGAAAAATAGACTCTGAGTAGGAAAGACTCTTGGACCCATACAGAATTGCAGAAATTTGTTAATTGATACCACCAGAATTTGGGGAATATTTATGGGAGTGAATTTTTGTGGTACATGACGAAGGAAGGGGAAATGTAATTTTGGGCCAGGCTGATCTTGATAAAGATGCACGTACAGGGCATCTGTGTTCTCTGTGCCAGCGCCAGTGCCTGGCTGCGTTCTAACCATTGATGGGTTGGCTAATGCAAACTTGGACCAAACACACTGGCCTACATGAAATGGAATTTAAAGGCCATAAATGCCTTGGCATCATGTAAAGAAGGAATTCAAATATTTTGGAAGACAGGGATGCTGGATCAGATCTATGTTGTGCTTCCCACAAATACTTTGATGGCCCTCCGTGAACCCAGAATGTTTATCCTTGCTTAGAGGAAAGTCTGGGTCAGGGCACTGGGTGGAAGGGTCACAACTTGAAATGGGTTTCCTGATCTCAGGGGTAGGGGTGGGCGTTGAAGGAAGAATGCAGAGGTGTGGGAGACCAGGTGTTGGCATTTAGCTCTCAGAAGTCAAGTGGCATGAGGCAAGAGCTCATGCTGGAGGGCACTAAAAGGTTAAATCAAAGGTAGCCCACTGACGTCTTACTTAAACTTGTATAAGCAATTACACACAAGAAACAAATCAGAGCAAAATCAAAATCAAGATGCCAGCTAGCCCTGGCAAAAACAGCCCTGAATTGAGCTGCCGTCAGTTCCAGCACGTCCCCCGCCCCTCAGCTGGCGTCTGTTTATTGATCTGAAGTCTTCGGAGTGAAGGACACACTACTTGTCCTTGAGGACGGCCTCTGCTGTGCTACTAGGTGAGTGTCAGAAACACATTCTCTTGCCTTTTCCAAAAGGTCCTGTGACCACTTAGTTACCAGCATAACTGGGCGCTGAAGGAAGGGCACTACCCAAGCCTTTCAGAGCACTGTGGCTGAAGACTTTGAGTTAATGCTATCTCTTGGGTCTAGGAGGACCACCGCCCGTCGCCAACGATGTGAAAGATAGTGTTTTCACTCTTTGTCCATGTTGCTGGAGGCCCAGTGGGGTCCCAAAGTTATCCTGTACCTCCAGTTTCTGACTCAAAGTTGGAAAAGCTCCCCACATTGGTTGCCTGACCCATGGAGGCTCTAAAAGACCAACAGAAGCCAATTGAGCCACTGCCTAGAAGTAGAACACAGCAGCAGGGCCACACCTGCAGGAGGCCGCAGAGGCTAGTGTCTGCCAAAGACCCCGCAGGGCGATGACTTCTATTAAAACACCATTAATTTCCCTTGTTTGGCTGGTGCACAATCAGGTGGGATTTGGAAGACGAGAATGGATTATTTTAATTAGGAGGCTATTCCAGTCTTAGCTGCTGTGTTAGATACATGCTCCTTATTACACGCCCTGCAGCTATTCTGCTAGTGCCAGGAAGGGATGACAGTTTCACCCTTTACTTTTCAGCTCAAGGATCCCTCAGTTCTTCATCTGCAGCTGAAAAAGCTCTTGAATTCCAGATCATCCCATTCCACAAGACATCGTGCTGATTCACTACAGTGATTAAATCACATGAATAGGGCCTGCAGAGCTTGAAGTGTATTTTTGGTTATATACAAGATAGTTTCCTTATGTTAGAAACATTTATGAAACCCTGTGCGTGGGAAGGAGGTGTGAGTGTGGCGTGGTAAGCCGCCAGGCACTGGAACACCGGGGACACCCGCTATTTTTGCGTATTAATATCCCTCCCCTCTGTCGTGGTGACATCACAGAGCCTTTTCTCTGGGGAACTACCTTTCCTCCAATCCATGTGGTCTGTCACAGAGGTGAATCCAGGTACCTAGCCCTCCGTCCGCCGAGGGAGACGTGATCCAGACAAGGCAAGTCAGCTTCTTGCAGGGACTGGAACCGTGTGCAGAGACAGGGAAGGGCAAGCTCCGGAGGCCGTGTCCCAAACAGGAGTTCACGGTTCTGCTACTGAGGACCCCAGAACTCCTCCAATGCCTGCCTTTCCCGCGGCCAGGTTAGTCAGCTTTTCCCTTGATAGGGTGATTTTCCCAATGATATGTCCACATCATAATCTCTGGAAGTTTCAAATGGTACCTCACTTGGAGAACAGGTCTTTTTGCCAATGTGATTAAATTAAGGGTCTTGCGATCATTCTCGATGATCCAGGAGGGCCCTGAATGCCAGCAAGAGTATTTTTATGAGGGAGGCAGCGGGAGGCTCAGCACACACAGAGCAGGCGGCCACGTGATGACAGGCAGAGATGCAGGACAGCGTGAGGCGGCCACAGGGCGGGGGAGCCTGAGGAACGCAGATGCCACCAGGAGCCAGGAGAGGACTCTCCTCTGGAACACCCAGAGGGAGGGCGGCCTGAGGACACCTTGATATTTTTTTCCTGGTCTCCCGACTGTGAGAGAATATATTGTTTTAAGCGATCCAATTCGTAGTAGTTCATTATGGCGGCCATGGAAAACTATTACACCTTCCAATAAGCTCACATTTTTCTCAGGTAGTCAGTTTCTGTTGCTTGTGACCAAAGTGCCTTAGTCGCCACCGCTGTTCATCGCTGTGCAACCTCCTGCTGGATGCCAGCCTGACGCTTCACCCGAGCATCTCCCGTCCCAGCTCAGGGAGTTGTCTGTGGGGTCAGAAAGTCTAGAAGTAACTGGCTCCTCTGGTTGTTCAGCAGGGCCACTGCATAGTGCACCTGGCACTCCCCGACTTTGTGCCTGTTAAGAGGTGAGGGTGTGAGGGCTCACGGGCACCCTTCGTGTGGCTCCAGGGTCTGCTTCTATCTAGAGACTCGGAATCCATCCACGCGTGGGACTGACTATGCACCAGGCTCTGGGGATGACACCAGGCCTTTCCTCTGCTCGGAAGACGCCTCCTAGCACTCCACAGCCTAACCAGCTCTTTATCCAGACGATGGGGGTTAACCTGTCACCTGTTCGGGAGTCTTCTCCGACTGTCTTGATGAGTGGCGCCTGCGACTTGACGCATGCTTACAGCTCCCTGCACTTAGCAGAGCTCACTCTTACATGTGTATGTGATGACTGGATTAAAATCCGTACCCCCTCTAGTCTGTAAGCTCGTGAGGAAAGGGGTCTGTTCTTTTGCCTTCATGTCTGGTGAACCAAGAAAGCCATCAATAGACCAGAGGCCAGGTGGGTAAAGTCAGTCTGGCCTGACGCAGTGGGGTCTGTGTGAGGTGCCTGGGGCGGGGGCGGGGGATGCTACGGGGAGCTGTGCATGCCTCTCCCACAGGCATTGCCATTAAAAATATATCCTAAAAATACCACTCAGCGAAGCACAGCCTGTGTGCAGGCCATGTGTGAGGCCCGGCTTGTGTCTGGTATTTGTTGAATGAGTGAAGAAAGAACCTGCAAGGTTCTCATTGTCTGAGCATCCAAATGTGAGAAGAACAGCCAGAACCCAGAGGCGGCCCCTTTCAGTCTTGCTGCCAGGGCCAGATCTCTCTTTGGCTATTTCCTCGTGCTCCTGGCGACTGGCACACAGTAGGTGGTACAAATGGGCTGACCCATTCAACATTTACCTGGGGCCAGCCCAAGGGCTTCCTCCACCTCGCAGCTCAGTGTGATGGGACAGACTGAGTCATAGTCAGGCGACCCCATTGTGGTGATGGCTGTTCCCGTGAACAGAAGGGGACCCTCCCTTCCAAGCTGCCCAGCAGGTGGAGAGAGGATTCGGCAGGTGAGAGCTCTGGCTCCACCACAGATGAGGACAAGGAACTGGAGCTGGCCCAAAAGACAGGCATCACAAGCATTTGCCTGGATGGTAACGCAGGAGGGCTGGAGGTCTTGCACGGTGGGCAGAAGGGTGCTGCTGTGGTCAAATTGGGAGTCTGGGGGGCAGAGGTCCATGCATGGTAGCCCCTTGCCACCAACACTTCAGATCCCAGGCTTTAAATCAGTAACTTCCAGCTTCCTCGGGCACAGATTGTGACCATTTGACAGATGGGCTGAAATCTGGAGAAGGGGCAGGAATGTGCCCACTTCACAGAGATGCCCCCGGCACTCCACCCACACTGCTCAGCAAGTCCTCAAACTTGCAGGTCCTGGCACAGCTGGTTCGAGACCTCAGGCCCCTGCAGATTGCCCGTATCTCCAGTTAGTCCCAGAATGAGGCCGCAGCAGGCTGTTGCTTAGCAGATCGTGTGCATCAGCAGGAGCAGCGCCCTCCTCCTCTCTCCCAGACCTCATCTTTGAGAACTCCTGTTGGTGCTCCTGGAGAAGAACGCGTTCTAATCCTACGGATCAACTCTGGGGATTCACGAACCTCCTAAGACCAACTTCGCGAAGACAGAAGAAAGATGGAGTGGAAGGAAGCATGGTCTTGGCTGACCAACAAGCGTGGACTTCACCTGGCCCCCACTTCTAGCAGTGTGATAAGTGGGCAAGACAGCGCGCCTCTCCAAGCCTTGGCTTCCTCACCTGTGCAATGGGGATCATTCTCCACCTGCAGCAGTGGCCGACAGCGAAGGTGGCGAGGCCAACAGAGAGGAGGGAGCCAGGAGCCGTCAGCACCCTTTCAACTTTCTCCTCTGGCTCATGCCTGCTTCTAGGAGGCCCAGAGGCTCGTTTATAAAGTCCCCTGTTGCTCTCCAGGCTCGCAGAATCTGGGTAACACACTCCTGCCCTGAGTCTTTGGAGGAAGGGGCTCAGCCTCTGGGTCTTATTTCTCAGGCCAGGGGGCATGATCTGCAGAGGTTATGCTGCCAAGAAAAATGTAAGCAGGGAAGGCGTCTGCTGTTTCAGGGGTGCAGGTTTTAATAAACCTGAGGGTTTGGAGGCCGACCGGGGGCCTGCGTCTCCAGATCTGCAGACCTTCCCTCCTGGGAGGTCCCGCGGGAAGTCTCCAGAGATGCCTCTGACATGCCATCAACGCTGCTGAGCAAGTCCTCAAACTGCTGGTGGTTGCTGTTGCGCACGGCGGCCTCCAGGGCCTTCTGTCGCCGGTAGAAGTGGGAGAACTTGTTGAAGATGATAGTGATGGGGAGCGCCACCACCAGGATGCCCCCCAGGATGCAGCCCGAGGCTGCCAGCTTGCCAGCCACTGTCACCGGCACCACGTCCCCGTAACCCACGGTGGTCATGCTCACTGTGCCCCACCACCAGCAGGCGGGGATGGTGTCAAAGCCCACGTCCTCCTCCTTCTCGGCCGTGTAGGCCACGCCAGAGAACACTGACACACCCACGGCCAGGTACAGCAGCAAGATGCCCACCTCACGGTAGCTGTGCTGGAAGGAAAGACAGGAAACCAAGTCAGTGCTGGAGGCTCACAGACCTGGTCTTGGGCTTGCGGGGAAACTGATGCTCACAGAATAAATAGGACAGGTCCGAAGCCACAGAGCAGGGGAGGGCAGGTGCCGTGACCCAGGTCCCTGGCTCCATACTAAGCTCTTCCAACTGGAACTGGTAGAAAAACTCCCTGCACTGATCACAGGCCGAGTTTGTGTTGTTCAAGGTGTTTGCTAGGCCCCAGAGGTCTTCTAATGTGGGGGTCCTGATGGTACCAGCGAGATGATGAAAAGGCTCTGATGTTTACAGTTGCAGAATCCAGAGAGAGCCATGTTTTATAGGCCCCGATGAAAGAGTGGGTTTCGCATACTTTTGACTGGTCTATCACATTTCTTACAAGCACCAACTACTTTCTGCCTCTTGGGAGGCCAAGAGAGAGGATCTCTACACCTAGGGGATGCACTTGCCTGAGGCTGCGCAGATCTCCTCTACCCCTGGGGCCAAGGCCTAAGGCAGCAGTCCTCACAGAGAGTGATTCTGCCCTTCAGGGGACACTGGCGATGTCTGGAGACATTTGTGGTTGTCACAAGTGGGACAGGTGTGCTCCTGGCATCTAGTGGGTAGAAGCCAAGGATGCTGGTTGTGGGACATTAACACCCTACAATACTCAGGACATCTACACACACACACACACACACACACCCCAAACATCAGTGGTGCTGAATTTGAGAACAGGGCCCCCCAAATTGCAATATGCAGAGAAGTCAAACAGGGATCTTGCTGAAAACACAGAACTGTTGAGTAAATGGGCGGTAGGGCCAGAGATCACCAGCAAGCTTCGAGGTCACAGGGAAGCTGCTGCTGGTCAGGGGCCTCGCTCTGAGTCGCTAGACTGTCCCCTGGACTCTGGCACCTGCATGTTAGACCTGGAAGCCCATCAGTAGTCTTCTCCCTCCCGCGGAAGGAGCTGGTAGCATTGGGTGTGGGGCTGTGTGGTGGCGGCAAGGCAGAGTATTGGGGTGGCGGGGTCTTCCCTGGGAAGAGGGTGAGTGTAGGGGGACTGGCTGTACAATCACCTGTCCCTGCCATCTCCCTACCATGCTGCCCAGGTCACCCACCTGCATGCAGCTGACTCCCCTGCCACGAAGACATGCAAAAGTTTTACTAAGCCATAGGCAGGAGGCATCTTCTTGGACCTTCCAGAGCTCCTTTGCAGGGCTGCAGGGAGCTATAGGAGGGAGAGCATGAGGCGCTGGAGCCAAGCACAGCTGGGTCCTTTCCTGGGTGCTGCTACTTATTGACTGAAGAAACTTTGAAAGTCCCCTCCCCTCTCAGAACCTCAATGTCCACATCTGCAAAGTGGTGACAATCGTACATGGTCCTGCTTTACCCCTCAAGGGCTCCCCTATTTCCTCAGGATAAAGTCCAAACGAGGGACCAAGATTTCACAGACCTCTGGCACTTTCCCAATCACCTCTTTAACCTCAACAGTTAGCAGCCCCTTCCTTCCATGACCCCCCACCCCCAGCATTCACCCCATTCTTGCTTCAGGCATTTGGTCCAGTCTGTTCACATTTCCTCTCTCCCAAACCCCATCCTCTCACCCCTTCCAGGATAAGCTTGCCAGGGGGGAGATTCACCCGCCCAGCACTGCCTGGGGTGCAAAGAGGGTATTGAATAAATTGCAACCAGGCTTAAAACAACCAGCCCTGAACCCTCAGGCTCTGCATCTCCGGGAAGGGAATAAACACAAGCAGCATCCTGAGGAAGTTGTCCTGGGGAGGAAATCGATAATGCATGTGAAATTGGCACAGGACTAGCACTCAGTAAGTATTAGCTCTGGGGCTGTTGCTAGACTTTGCCTATAAAGGTTGACCTATGACTAACCGGGCCCCCCAGAGAATGCCAGAAGAAAGGCCGGCAGTGACTATACTGCTCTGCATAATTTCGTGCAATGGATTATTTGACAATATTTTGACGTACATCAAAAGTGACCTTTGTCTTTTATTTATTTTTTGGAAAAGGAAGTCAAGCAGAGCCATGCCTCTGGTTTCTCCCCCCGAGAGAGAGGGCTCACATAATGCCTTTCTTTACTGAGCTGTCGGGGAGGTCCGGCCGGGTGCGGGGATGTGCCGGGCTCTGCGTCTGGCACAAAGGAAGACACCTGCGTTCCCTGGGCGCCAGGTCGACCCCCTGGCTAGGCGGCCTCCACCCACCCCGCCCGGGCCTCGGACACCCTACCTTGAGCGTGGCGCCCAGCGAGCGCAGCCCGGTGGAGTGGCGGGCCAGCTTGAGCACGCGGAAGATGCGCATGAGGCGGAACACCTGCACCACCTTGCCCAGGTCGCCCAGCCCGTCTCCGCCCGCGCCGCCCGCGCCGCCCAGCGCCACGCCGGCCAGCAGCGTGAGATAGAAGGGCAGCACCGACACGATGTCAATGAGGTTGAGGGGGTGGCAGAAGAAGTTGCGCGTGCTGGGCGCCAGCAGGAGGCGCGAGGACACCTCGAAGCTGAACCAGGCGATGCAGAAGTACTCGAGGCGGCGCAGCACCGGGTCGTCGCGCGCCTCCTCCACGCCGTGGCCCGCGGCCACGGCGGCCACGGCGGCCGCCGCCTCGCGAGCCTGGTACTCGGGCAGGCTGTGGATGCACATGGCGACGATGGAGGCGAGCACCACGCCGATGGACACGCAGCTGAAGAGCTTGCTGGGCAGCGAGTAGCCGGGGTTCTCCATGGTGAGCCAGAGGCGCCGGCGCAGGCGGCCGCAGCGCACCGCCCCGTAGCGCGCCAGCTCGCGCTGCACGTCGGAGATCTCGTCGGGGCACGGGTCCACGCTGCTCGGCGCGTCGCTGTCCTCGTCCCACGCGCGCGGCCGCACCACGCGCCGCTCCAGGTAGCGCGAGCGGCAGCAGGTGGCCAGCGCGCTGTCGCCCAGGCCCCAGTAGTCCGCCTCCTGCCCGAAGGCGAAGACGCACAGCTCGTCCAGCACGTGCAGGTGGCCGGTGCGGTAGAAGTGCAGCAGGCCCAGGAAGAAGCCCGGGTGCCGGTCGAAGTAGAACTCGCGCGCCGCCGCGTCGTAGTCGTCGCACAGGCGCCGGGCCTGCTCCTCCGACGCCGCGGCCTGCAGGCGGCCCAGCCGGGTGCCGGGGAAGCGCGCCAGGGCGTGCGCGCTCAGCAGCCGCCGCACGCCGCCCACGTTCACGCGCAGGGCCTCGTCGCGGCGCCGCCAGGGCACCCGGGCCCCGGGCCCCGGGGACTCGCTCACCATGGCTGTGCGCACCAGGCCTGTGGACCCGAGAGAGGTGCGTTGAGGGGGGACCCCAGGACCCTCATGCCAGGAAAATGGGTTTCCACCCCTTGCTCCAGCCACTGCCTGGGGGAGTTGGGGGGCCTACGTGACTCTCTGGGGGAGTTGGGGGGCCTACGTGAATGGCTCGGTAGATGCCAGGTGCCCTCTGGACTGGAGAGGCTGCCTTGGGCTTGCACATGCCCCCCATGCCCCACTGGGGGACTTAATGCTAAATCACTGAGCCCCCTTTATTTGCATAAGCAAAGGCCGAGTTCCTCCTTAGAGGATCATGAAACAGTTGAGTGGCAGGACATCCTGGCCACTGGTAGGGGTTTTTATTTATATGTAGCAGAGACCTATGGGATCTTGGACACACCAGCACTCTGAAGCTCAGTTTTCGCCTCGGTAAAATGGGCACAGTGATGCTTACTAGTTGGGGTGGTTGGGGAAACCAATATAGTGCAGTAGTTCTCGAAATGTGGTCCCTGGACTAGCAGCATTGGCATCATCTGGGGCTTTCTCAAAGACGCAAATTTTCAGCCTGCTCCTAGCCTTGCTGAAACAGAAATCCAGAGGAGGGGGCTGCGGTCTTGTTTTAACAAGCTTCTAGGGTGATTCTGAAGCAGGATCAAGTCTGAGATCCATGGTGGAGACTATTTAAAGCATGTGTACAGTCAGACTTGACCTTGGCTCAGGCAAGTCTTGTCACCTCTTTGAGCTTCTGTCAGATGGAGGTAAAAATATCCACCTCTAAGTGTGGTTCAAGATTAAGTGGCCTAATATCTTTCTCAGACCCGGCACCCAGAGGGGTTTAGAATCTCACCCACCTGTTTCCTTATCTTCTGGAGTGAGGAGCACCTGGGTTTATCTCCACCCCAGATGCACCTGGGGCTTTGAGGACTGTGCTTTTCTCCAGTCTTGTTTCATGCACAGTGCAGGTAGTGGCAGCAAGGAGGCTGGAAGAGAAAGGTGGTTTATGGAAAAAGTACTCCGCTCTAGTGGATACTCAGGAAATGTTAGCTTCTCCAAGCTCTGCCAGAACTGACAGCTAGTGACTCACCTCCTGACCCTCAGTAATTTCATTTGCACTGTGGTTCTGGAATGCCTGCTTCCCAGGGAGAGCAGGGATTGAATATACATCAAGCAGCTGGCCCAGTGCCTGGCAGGGAGCGATTGGGGTGCCCTTCACCTACTGGCTTGGTTTTAAGTGGGTTCGGTTGCATCCTTAGCTTTGTCACTGGAGTGAACTCAAGCCTGTCTCTTCTGGCTCTGGGGCTTTAGTTCTTTTATCTATAGAATGGGGAAAATAGCACTTCCAGTGAAGAAGGGTTATTTTATGTGTGCAAAGCCTCTGGAACACAATAGGTGCTCAATAATTGTTCATCCCTTGCACTTTTCTCTGGTCAAATTCTGAGTTCAAGTTCTGAGTCTCTCACATATTAACTGTTGACCTTGAGCAGGTCTGTTGCCTTCTCTGAGCTTTGGTTTCCCACCTACTAAGGGGGTAAGGGTCAGAGCTGCGCTTTCCAGGGAGGTTATGAGGTGATCAGCTGCACAGTCCCTGGCACATAATCCTTGCACCTGGTCTTGGCCTTGAAAGATGAGGTTTCTAATCCAGTACCATCACCCGTTAGCTGTAGGAGTGTGGGGAGATCCCTTTCTCTTCTGGAACTCACCTTCCTGCTCTACGAAATGGGATAATTCATTCAACAAACATTTCCAGACAAGATCTGTCATCAGTAAGAGCGATTGTGATTTGCTCAAAATTACCCAGATAGCTCACAGACTAGTTAAGGTTGGAAACTAGGTTTTTGATTCAAAACTCTCCGCACACGTTTATTTTGACCACCCACTATGTGCTGGCCACTTCTGGGGCTCTGTCCCTGGGTTAATGCCTAAGGCAGCCTCTGGGAGATCCTCTAATCCCATTTTACAGATGAGCGAGCAGGACCAGCCCCAGAGCAGGGGTTAGCACAGCCCCCCTCTTTAGAGTGTCTCCTAGAGCAGGGGCACCGGGCACGGGGCGGAGGGGGCAGTCCCTGCCTCCCACCCTTGCACCCCCCTCTGCCCTTCCCCGGCCACGCCCCTCCCCCGAGGAGGGACAGCCCCTTACCTGTGCACGGCTGTCCCTGAAGTCGCAGAGGCCGGGGCGCCGCTGCCGGCTGCCTCTGCCCCGGCCGCCCCGCGGAGCCTCGCTGCAGCCCGAGGCCTCGCTGCCCCCTCCCTCCCTGTCTTCCTGGGCCCCCGCGGCTGAGGCCGCATCGATCGCTGCCGGGGGAGGGAGGGAGGCCGCGGGCGACCGGAGGCGTTGGTTTCTATTCCTGACTTGCTGGGGGTGGAGGTGGTGGTGGTGGTGGTGGTGCTGTCTGGAGACTGAGTCCTACGCCGGCGTCCCCCCAAGTCAGGGGACTAGAGGTCATTTAGGTCACGGGGGTCCCCTGGAGAGGGATTTTGGCGGGGAGTTTCTCTGACAAAGGAACAAAAGTAGTAGTTGGCATAATTGAGTCTGTGATCTGTGCCGGGTCCTTGTCCTTAGGTGCTTCAGCTAAATTATTCCTAAATCTCCCCTTTCCTTTTCTGCAGAGGCCAAGGGCACCTGCCCAGAGCCCTTAGCCAGGAGCTGCAGACCTGGCAGGTCTACCACCTGGAAGGGGATCTGTGTAGGGAGTGGGAGAGGGTGGCCTCACCCCCTGAGCCCCAGGCCAGGCCCAAGGAACCGAACAATGGGGTCCTCCCCTGTGGGCTGAGAAGCCTGAAACATCTTTTTGCCCCCTGAAACTCAGTCTCCACCCCCTTCCTGCATTCCAAGTACCAGGGGAGGGGAGAACTGTGCCGGCAGCTCTGTCAAGGTTGCGTCATCTGCAGTGTTTGCTGAGTGCCTACTGTGTGCCTGGTTGGAGAGAGGGTATTGGAGGCCACGGCCTGGGGTCCTGCTTTACAGATATTGTTATCAATAGTAATGATAACCAACGCGTACTGAGCGCTGACGTTTCGCAGCTGGTGCAAATACATCTGTGGGCTCAGTGCTGTTGTTACCTGAGAAAAGAAATGGAAGGCTTTGAGAGATGGAGTGACTCACCCAAGGTCACACGGCTGGCTCCTGAGTCCTGTAGACCAGCACTGCCCAGTGGACATAATGCTGGCAGATATCGTTTTAAATTTCCTTACAATAGCACTTAAAAAGGTAAGAAGAAGCAGCTGAAATTGGGCTTAATAATACATTCTGTTTAATCCCATCTTTTTTAAAAAAGATTTTATTTATTTATGCATACAGGAGCTGGGGTACAGGCCAGTGATGTGGTTGGGGTGAGAGGAGTCACCAGAGGCAGAGCGGGGAACAGAACAGGCAGACGGACTGAAATACACTGCTGAGGGGAGCAGCGGGCGAGACAGGAGAGTCTGCTCTGCCATGTGGGTTGCTCTCTGGCCAGCCAGGAATCGAACTTGTGCTGCAGAGGCTGCGGATTGCTTCATAGTGCTGTGCTTAACCCCTTGTGCCACCAGGGAGGCCCTGTTTAATCCCATCTATTTAAAATATTATCATTTCAACATGGCATCCATACGTTATTGAGATATTTTGCATTTTGGTTTTTGTACTAAGGCTTTGAAATCCTGTGTATTAATGTTTTATTGCTGTGTAACAAATTGCCACAAAGTTAACAATTTAAAACAAGACAAATTTGTTATTCCAGTTTCCACAAGTTGGAAATCTGGGTGCGGCATGGTTGGGTTCCCTCAGCAGGCTGAAGTCAGCCAAACTCAACTAGAGTTTGGGGTCCTCTTCCAAGGTCATAGACTGTTGGTGGAATTCATATCTTTGTGGTTGTAGGACTGAGGTCCCCACTTTCTTGCTTGCTTTCTCCTGGGAGTTACTCTCCATTTCTTGAGTTCGTCTACAGTCCCTGGCCATGCAGGTCCCAGCATGGATGTTTGCTTTCTTTCAGGCAAGCCCAAGTGCTGACTTCCTTTTCTGTGACCGGAGAGAAGAAAGTGCTCTGCTTTCTAAGGCTCACCTGCTTAGACCAGACCCACCCAGGATAAATCCTCCTTCCTCCCTATAATACTCACTCAGTCCACCTATCCTCAAAGAGGAGAAAATACAGGGGTGAGGGTCACTGGGAAGCATCTTAGTGTTCTGCCCACTACATTTTCTTATAATTTGGACTAATCATATTTCATGTGCTCAGTAGCCACGTGTGGCTGGTGGCTACCACATTGGACAGCACAGCTTTAGGCTGTGACACTTCAGTTCTCCCTCCAAAGTAAGAAATGAGAGCAGAAAGAGGCTCATATCACTCAATTACCAATAGGGAAACTGAGGCAGATCTGCAAAGAGGCAGATCCCCCATTTGTAGGCCTACTACTCTCTCAGCAGCTTTCACTGACCCCCAGACTTAGAGAGTTTCGCTGGAATTGGAGAGATAATTTCCAAAAAGGAGAAAAGACAATTTCCCAAGGGCAAAAGAGAATGGAATCAGGACCTGGTTTGATCCCAGATCATGTTATGCGAGGTAGACAGAGTGTTGGGTGAATGATAAGAGCGGCAAAAGGGACCTATGGGCCTCTGGGCCAAAGGGGTGTCTGTATTCTTTATGTGCCGTGACTGTGCTATCCCCCAAATCCTTCTTCAGTCCCTGACCAGAAGTGGCCACCTGCACTCACAGGGTTTTACTGAAAAGAATGAGCTTTTTGTTACATAAAGGACAGAAATTTTTGTAATTAAATTGATTTGGGTGTAGCAGGAAGCTTCTAGAATGTCTCCCAGTGATATCTACATCCTGGTGTTCATGCTCTTGTGTAAGCCCTTCTACTTGCGTATGGGCAGCACTCATTGATTTACCCAGTGACGTGGCAAGGATGGAATGTGGCTTCCGGGATTAGGTTACATAAGATGGTTACTTCCTGCTGGTTTTGATGAAGCAGGTTGCCAAGCTGGAAATGCAAGGAGATGAGAACTATTTCTAGCCAACAACCAACTAGGAATCGAGGAACTCAGTCCACAAGCCCTCAAGGAACTGACATTCTACCAACAACCATGAACTTGAAAGTGGATCCTTCTCCACTCGAGGTTCGGATGAGACCCAAGTCCTGGCCGCCATCTTGATTTCAGCCTTGTGAGTTCTGAAATGGAGGACTCACCTAAGCCGTGCCTAGATTCTTGACCCACAGAACCCATAAAATAACCAAGCCAATGAGTGTTATTTTAAGCTGCTACCTGTGTGGTAATACGTTACCTAGAAACTAATTCTTACACTGAGTTTGAGACTTGACCTTTATTCCTTATTTGCTGTGTGCTCACGGTCACATGAGATCTCCTCTTGGATCCTTCCCTTCCTCATTTGGGAACATTGTCCATTTTTGGGGTTGTATATGCTGTTCCTTCTCCAGGAACTACTCTTCCTGCCCTTTCTTTACCCTGTCTACCAGTTAATTTAGCTTTAAGAACAAAAACAGAGCCAGAGGGGCTTAATCAGAGAGGAGCTGACTTTTTCAGCCATCCAGGGCTGGTACAGTTGCCCATGAATGACGCTGAAGACCCAGGCTACTGGGTACTTCCTCTCCACTGCTTCTTGTTCTTATAGAGGCCGGTACTTTTGCCAGCGCTTTTCCCATAGCCCTGCAAATCCCTTTACCACTTTGTGCACATTGGCTCCCAGTATGCTTGTCATGCCGACCCTGAGTATCTGCGTCTCTTTGTAAAAGGGCTCCATGAACCTGCTGTGTCTGCCCCTGGAAAGTGCCTGGGAGACCCCAAGTGCCTGAGAACCTGTGTTCTTAACAGGTGACTGTGGGATACAGAAGCATAGACATTCTGGCTCCTTTGACCCATGCAGATAACTCTGAAATGTCACCTACACTGGGCTCTGGGACCCTCCTGTAGGACTTTACTTGATGTTACACCCTAGCTGTCCTCCTTCTCCTGCAGGTATACTTTTCCACCTCCATATCCATTTTTCCTGGGAGCCTCTCCAAACTATCACCATCATATGAATCTTCCCCACAAGATTTGTTTCTGGTGAACCTATCTAGTGACAGTCCTCAAGGTCAGCATGTGGTTGTTTCAGCTGCAGTAGCCTTATTCCAGGAAGGACAGAGGGCTAATGGAGGACAGACAAAAGACTGATTCTGTCTCCTTTGTTGGGGTAACAATAGTTCTCTGGAAAATCTTTTCCCTAACTTCTTTTTTTAAAAAAAGATTTTATTTTATTTTGTTTTGTTTTTTTTTTAATCTTAAATTTTATTTTTATATTCCCCCATACAATTGCAAACGCCCCATTCTGACCCCAATCCTTCCCCTCCCGCCCCCCACCCCCCAAAAAGGGTCTCTGGTTCATAGTTTTTTGTTGATTTTGATTTTCACTTTCTTATATTCATTTTCCTGGTCCCTTATTTAAGTTTTCTAGATTCCTGCTATGAATGAGACCATCCGGTATTTTTCTTTTTCTTTTTGGCTTATTTCGCTGAGCATGATCCCTTCCAGCGCCATCCATGTTGCTGCAAATTGCATGTGTTTATCTTTTTTGAATGCTGAGTAATATTCCATGGTATATATGTACCACATCTTCTTGATCCAGTCATCTACTTTTGGGCATTTGGGTTGTTTCCAAAGCTTAGCTATTGTAAATAGTGCTGCTATAAACATAGGGGTGCAGGTGCTCGAAAAAAAAAAGATTTTATTTATACAAGAACTGGGGTACAGGCCAGATGCGCAGGAGGGTGAGAGGATTCACCAGAGACAGATGGGGAACAGAACAGGTAGATGGACTGAAGACACTGCTGAGGGGAGCAGTGGATGGGACAGGAGAGGTTTGCCACGCCGTGTGGGTATCTCCCTGGCCAGCCGGGAATCGAACCTGTGCTGCAGAGGCTGCAGACAGCTTCACAGCGTTGCACTCAACCCACTGTGCCACCAGGGAGGCCCTTTTCCCTAACTTCTAATTGTTCTGTCCTGGGTCATGTGATCAATCCTAGCTGCAAGGGAACCTGGGGAAGGGAAACTTTTAAAAATTTAATTTACTTTGGGTTGTCAGAAAAGTCATGATGTATTTTTTCTGTTTTTCAACCCAACCACCCAATATAATGGTCTTATGTGGGCTACAAAGTTTAAATTACGCTCACTGAATTTTAAAAAAATTGTGCATCCACATGGCTGCAATACAGATTATCACCTGCACCTCAGTAGCCTGAAGGGTAGGCAAATACTTCTAACTGGGGACATGCCTGTTGGTAAGGAAGAGGGGAGAATGGATGACTAGTGGTGTCAACTTGGCTAACTCCTCCTTAGACTCAAGGTCTTGGCATGACTGTCCCCTCCTTCAGGAAGTCTTCCCTGATCTCCAGGCTGAGTTACGACCCTGCTGACTAATTAGTCTCCTGGGTCTGTCCAGTCTAACGCATATCATTCTGTAGTGCTTGAGCTCTGGGATGACATTGCCTAGAGCCTGCACTATTTGCTTAACAAACATTTATTGACTGCATCGGGGAGCAAAGCTAAATTGGAGACTGAGGACCCAGCCTCCTAGACCCAGTGGTGGGTGCAGACCCCACCTGTAAAGAATACCCTACTGTTCCAGCATCTGGTCCCCAAATGTGGGGCAACCTGAGCGATCCGAGGGTGTACCTAGATGCGCGTCATATGGCTTTGACTCTTGTGGGAAGTTACTCTCTTTTCATCCTTCTTGTTACACCAGGAGGTCTCAGTTAGGGACCCGTGTCTTTACCGTCTCTTGAACCCTGTGCGCTTCCTTTATCATGAGAGGGACAGAGCAGGCTTTGGGCTCACGGTCTTGGCAGGTGGCAGGCTCTAGTCAGAATTTAACAACATCATTTAATGTAATGGGTCGGGACTGTTTTCATTGTATTTGCTTTGAGAGTTACACTCTGCTTGTGGCCGGTGATCCTGCTTATCCCATTTAAAGCAGTGATATCAAGCTTTTCTTTCGAAATAAATTTACCTTTATACAAAAGTGAGTCCATTGGAAGAAAAGAAGGACATTAGATAAATAGTACGGGCTGTGCACAAATTACCAAGATGCTCTTTGAGAGGCTTAGAAGATGTGAAAGGGGCATATGAATCGATAGAGGTTTGGAAAACTCTAGAACACATGTGGGGGAGGGCCAGACTCCACAAGGAGGGACCTGCCTGAACAGGGCATTTAGGTGGAAGGAGCACGGGTGAAAGGCCTGGACGTGGCATTAGGAAGGGCAAGAAGCTCGAGGCTCTCGGAGTTGTGGCAGAGGCACTGGGTGGTGGGGTGGGTCTCCTCTGAGGTCTGGCGGTGGCCCAGACTCCGGGCAGAGAAGCCAGGGCGGGTGGCAGGGGAAGTGGCTGCAGATCAGAGCACATCAGGAGACTGGAATGACTGCAGGTGGAGATGGTGCTGCCTGGATGCCCCCCACATGATCATGTCTTCCTGCCGGGACCCCCATCCTGAGCTTCAGCGCCATGGATCCTAAAGCCAAATTAGTCTGATAAGAGAAAAGGAAAGGGTTAATCCCTCCCATAACAGGGCTCGGGGTCCTGGCCTTTATCACCCGCCCAGGCCCCATCAGCCCAGCCTTGGGGGCTCTCAGGCAGGACTCCCCACCTCCTGCATGAGGACATACGGAAGCTCGGAGCAGTTTAGGGCTGTGGCCGGGCGTGTCTTCCCAGCGGGACCCCGGTTCCCCCATCTGCTTGCCGAATGGCCACGGCGAGGCCAGGGCTTTTTGGGTGTTCTGTTAATGTTGCTGAACCGGAAGCCTGTCTCAGAGCCTCAGCGAGGGAGAGAACCCGCCCGGCCCCAGGAGCTGTACCTCGAAGGGGGCTGCGGCAGTCGCGGCCGCAGGCCGTGGGGCAGCACCGCTTGCTGCCCGAGCAGTCGGAGTCCTGGCGGCACAGGTGCTGCGTGGGGCTGAGGCAGCGCAGGCGGTCCTGGGGGCAGCTGCCCGACTTCACTGCAACACAGGGACCGGGTGAGCCTGCTGGGCCGGGTGGGGCCGGGCTGGGGCCAGGTGGAGGGGACTCACCTGAGACCTTGTGCACACACTGGCGGAAGCAGGCTCGGGAGCAGCACTTCATGCTGGAGGGGCACTGGCTGTCGTCCACGCACTGGTCAGGCACCGACAGGAGGCAGGGCTCTTCGTCTACGGGGCAGCCCCCGGGCTTCTCTGGAAGGGAGACCCCTGTTTTGTAGGTGGAGGTGGTTCATGCGTAATCCGTGCCCACCTCGAGTGGCAGGATCCGAATCCTTTTGGCCCGCCCTTTGGGAAGTTTTGAATTCAAGCCTCAGTTTTTTGTGACGTGGGAAGCTGGACGCCTTCCTTGCAGGCCTGGCTTGAGACTTGGATGACATAAAGGCTGGGAAAGAGTGAAGTTCAGGGTCTCCGCCGGGACCAGCTAGGCCTTGCCAGCGCAGGCCCCTGCCCATTTCTCTGGCCTTGTCCGCTATGCCCTGCCCACTTTGTAACAGGTTGTATGTGTACACACAGACACGTCCAGACAGTCACAAAAGAGCGATGCACGTGCGTGAATGCCGCCATGTAGGTGCAGTGACAGGGACCTGTCCACATAGCCACTGTCACATGTGCACACACATCACTGCCACATGCCACATGCACAGAGCTGGTCACTGACACCACAGTCGCTGAGACACCTGTCAGGCACTGGCCATCATCAGGGGCTGTGCCAGGCTCCTCATGTCAGACACCGTGACAATTGAGGGGGCAACGCGGGGCTTCCACGGACAAGAGACTTCCCTTCCCTGATCCTGTCCCTCCTCCGTTGTCTGGAATTCTGCCCAGGGCCAGGCAGGGGCCTGGTGGGAGAGGATCGGGGAGGGACAGAGAGGTGGTGGCCGTCCCCCGGACTCAGGTTCTGCAGGTGCAGCTCTCCCCTCTGAGCAGCAGGGCTCAGTGCTGGGCCCTCACTCCGTAGTCCTGTGGAACCGCCCACGGAGGGTGCAGTCCTGAGACCCCACCCTGCTCCCGAGATGGAGGCACGAGGCCCCGACTGACGAAGAATAAATCGGGGAGGTGAGTCATCCTGATTCCAAGGACTGCGCTCAAATGCCCTCCTGGATGCTAACGCAGAGTCAGCCCCTGGACGTGGGCAAGGGCTTCCCACTGAGCCTCAGTTTCCTTATCAGCAAAATGGGGATAAAATTAGTCCTGAGCTCATGGACTTGGCTCATGGGCTTCCTGCAGCGAGGAAGAATGTGGGCATGGAGCGCGGTCACCGCCCGCGCGGGGTCTGGTGTGGGAACTCCCCGGCATCCCTCCCGCTCAGCCTGGGGGGCTCTGAGCACCCTCCTCCCCAAACCAGCTTGTGTCCCAGGGAGAGAGCCCTGCCTCCGAGGAAGGCGGGTTCCAGGACTGGAGTGGGGAGCAAGGATGCAGTGAGCTGCAGGGAAGAGGGCCTTGTCCCCATGACTGTCCCTGTCCCCAAGGCAGGGCCCGGTGCACAGGGGAATGTAGGTCGGAGTGTCCCAGCTCTGCAAGATGGAGGCAGAGGCCGCGCCCGGATCAGGAGGCACCTGTCTAGCTACTCCAGCAGCCCTGGCCTCCCTCACCTGTCAGCAGGTCAGTTGTGGCCCCAGATGGGCGAGCGCTTCCTCCCAATAGATCCCGGCCACCACACTCCTTCTCACACTAGCGTCCCTTGCACAGGTCGGGCTGGGAGATGGAGAGGGCCCAAGAAGGACGGAACCTGGAGAGCAAGGGCCAAGCAAGAAGACGGCAGAAAGGGCCATCTCCATGCCACGCGGACCCACAGATCTGGACACACCTCCACGGAGATGACCCCAGCAGAGCAGGAGCCGGAAGGTCCTGTCCCTCTCCGGAAGGTCCTGTCCCTCTCCGGAGGCGCAGAGAGACACGCACGTCCGTGAACGTATCAGAGGTTCCGAAAGCTCGCGCTCATAAGCAGTTCTTCCTCGCTAGCCACTGCAGACGGGCTCACACAGACAAGCAGACACAAAGACACTCGTGGTCCCAGGGACACACTGGCACGCGTGTGCACACGCTGTCACACCCAGACCAGGAGACAGGCACAGAATGGCCCCAGAAACTGGCAGGAAGATGTTTATGGACACACATGCAGGCAGGTGGACAGGCACGAAGACACACAAACAAAACACAAATGCTGGTAGCGCCAAGGAGCAGGTGTCTGCAGACTCACATGCAGAGACACACGCCCCTCATCCCTGCCTTCTTCCAGACCTCGCTCTGCCCAGAGAGGGAGAAACCACCTGATCAGGAGCAGAGGAACCTACCCACACTCACCTTTCTTCCTTCTGCCTGAGGCAGTAGGCAGCTGGCTCCCCAAAGCCAGGAGGCCCACCAGGAGGAGGAGGCTCCAGGCTTTCATGTTTCAGCAACTGATACCTATCAAGGTCAGGGCCCAAGGGCCCCTAAATTAACACCTGCAACCCAAGGAGTCTACAGCAGCTGAATCAGGGGAGGAAGGCGAGGGGGTGGGTGGAGTGTCTGCCTCATCTTGGCCCCACCTCCTGCCCTAGAGTCTCCAAGCAAGGCTGCTTATGCAAGAACTGGCGATGGGTGGGGGCTGGTCCCCAGTGTTGGGGGTGAGGATCCAGGCCTACCTGCCTTGGTCTTGTCCCTCTGAGGGTCACAGTTTTGCTCTTCCATGTCCAGCGTGGAGGTTGTTGAGTCAGAGACCCCCCACTTTCCTCGCTCTGTGAGATCGCTAAGCCTCCCCACGGTGCTCAGCAGGGGAGAGAGCGAGCTTTGGTGGCAAGGAAGGTTTGCTGACTGTCGGATGCCTAGGAGGCATCAGAGTTGGAGTCCGAGCTTCCCTCTGGAGATGGCTGGGCCAAGCTGGCATGGCGAGTGGGCCAACCCCGGCTTCTCTTGGCCCCCTCGCCTTCCCTACGCATGGGTAGAAGAGAGTCCCCTCCCCTCCTTCACTGAGATCACCTCCAGTGCTATCTGGTAGAACTGCCCTCTGCCTGGGCCGACTGTCCAGGGTGGATGAAGCCCGCATTTTGGCTTGACTGTGGTTGCTGGTCACGTTGAATGTGGCCTCTGTGATCCCTTCTCTGACTCCCAGGGATCCTGAGCAAAACATCACCGCAACCAGGGACCCTGCGTTAGTGTCACATCTGTGATATTGGCTCCCACATTTGGTAGAAGAGGTGGAGCTGGGGCTCAGGAGATTCCTCATGTGTCTGCTAAGCTCTCAGGAAAAGAGGGGCCCCCACATTCTATGATCTGATGTCACTTTTGGATTTCTGACACCCCCTGGGCAGTTTACTTGGAAGAGTTCGTGGGGCTCATTCTCACCCCCTCACCCCTCAACACTCTTCCCATTGCAACCTACAGACGTTCAAAGAAGAAACGTTTTTCAATTAAGATTTTGACTGGAATTAAGTTTTCAGTTGTAGAGTGTCACCTGTGTCGTGAAGCATCTCCGGCGCCATCATTTCTGGTGGCCACGTGGCCTACATAGGATTGATGTAGCAACACCAGGCACTCAGCTCCCTGTTGTGAGACATCCAGGTTTCCATTTTTTTACTCTCATAAATAAAACTGAGCTAACGATCTTCGCACATACATTTTGGTTCCCATCTCTACTTTCTTAGGGCTATTAAGACTATTTTCTTACTTTCTGACTATTTTGAAATAGAAATGTGAGGTTAGTCAATGCAGTTATAAACTTCCAGTTATAAAATAAACCAATCCTGGGGCGGACATTACAGCAGAGAATATAGCTACTAACACGGAATCATGTATTTGAAAGTTGCTGAGAGTAGGTCCTAAAAGTTCTCGCCACAGGGCCTCCCTGGTGGCGCAGCGGTTGAGCGCTGGGTTGCGAAGCTGCCCACAGTCTCTGCAGTGCCAGTTCGATACCTGGCCGCCGGCGAGGGTCCCACATGGTGGGCAGACCTCTCCTGCCGCGTCCGCTGCTCCCCTCAGCGGTGTGCTTCGGTCCTTCTGCCTACTCTGCTCCCTGCTCTGGCTCTGGTGAATTCTCTCACCCTCCCGCGCTTCTGACTGTACCCAGTGCTTGTATAAATAAATAAATCAATCTTAAAAACAAAAAAGTTCTTGCCATACAAAAACACTGTAATTATGTATGGTGATAGACGTTCACTAGACTTCCAGTGGCGAATATCTTGCAATATATCTAAATATCGTGTCATATGTACACCCGAAAGTAAGGAGTTGTATTATACCTCAATTAACCTCTCCCCCTCCTCCAACAAAACAAAACAAATGCTGGGTCAAAGGGCATGGTTGTTTTTCAGGTTTTGGATATCCGGTCAAATTGCATTTCAGAAAAGACGTCACTGAGGATGTGAGAGCCTCCCTCTGCTATGCACAGGGCACAGCTCTTGTTGTTCACTGCCTGGCACCCCTTTCTTGGGTGGAGTCATCGCTCACGAACTCCTGTAATTCTGGTTGGCTGACATTCACCAGGTGCTTCCACTATCACAGGTGAGGGCACTGGACCGAAGTTAGAGCCTCTTGTCTCCTCCCTGACCTGCCTACCCCTCTGTTCATACCCAAACAGAGCAAAACAGCCTGAACTTCAGGTGCTGATGCTTACAACCAAAGATTTTTTTTATTTTTGAACAGAAAAAGGTGGATTTATTGAAATACACTGCTAAGAGAAGCAGTGGGTGAGACAGGAGAGGTCTGCTGCCCACAACCTCAGTCAAGTGCCATCACCTGTGATAGTGGAAACACTTGGTGAATGTCAGTCAACCGGAATTACAGGAGTTAGTGAGCAAAATACACACTCACCAAATATAGGATAGTAAAAAAGCACAGAATCTTTGCAAGTGGAAAGCAACTTAATTTGCTTTTCTCTGAGTATTGGTAAGGGAGAGCATTTCTTCATATGTCTTTACTGACCAATTATATTTCTTCTTTTGTGAGTTACTTGTTTTTGTACATTGCCCTTATTTATTTATTTAAGATTTATTTATTTTATACAAGAACTGGGGTACATGCCAGATGCGCGGGAGGGTGAGAGGATTCACCAGAGACAGAGCAGAGAGCAGAACAGGCAGATCAACCGAAATACACTGCTGAGGGGAGCAGCGGGCTAGGCAGGAGAGGTCTGCTGCAACATGTGGGACCCTCGCCGCCCGGCTGGGATTGAACTAGTGCTGCAGAGGCTGTGGACAGCTTCACCAGGCGGCACTCAACTGCCTGCACCAGCAGGGGAGGCCCGCCCACATTTATTGAGGGTACTTTTATTATTTAACTTTGAGAGCTCTTTATATATTAAGGATACCATGAGAGACAGTTTGGGAAAGTGGTTAGTGCATGTAAACTGGAGTCTGGCAGATCTGGTTTTGAATTTTAGTGGCACTGAATTCTAGTTGTGTGATTGGACAAGCTGCACAGTTTTCCTAAGCTTCAGTTTACTCTTGTATATAATAGAGATAATATTAATTTTATAGGATGGTTCTGAGGATTGAATGAGATGAGCTTGAGAAATGATTCTTTTAAGCCTACACTGTAAATATAAATATTTGTTTCATTGTTTTTACTTTGTACCAAAACTTAAAATTTTGTGATAAATTTTAATTTTGAATCCATCTTTTCATCTGTTTTCTCCCTTTGTTTTTAAGCTAGAAAAAGTCTTTTTAACACTTAACACACAGTCAATATATACACTTGTTTATAATCCTTCAGTGATTTTTGGAGAAAAAAGTTAATTCTTTAATATATCTGAAAATTATTTTGGCATTGGCATAGGGAAATATCTTTTTTTCTAAATTATTACACAGTTGTCATAGTATCCTTTAGTGAGTAACTCACTTTTGCCATTGATGGGACATCAGAAATTTATCAAGCACTAGAGTCTTATTTGTAGCCAGGGGTGTCTTGGGTTGTCTCCTTTTTTCTTTTGTTTATTCCTGTGCCAGCACCACTTCTAGAAAGTGGCTGCACAGTGTATTTTAGTGTTTTCTTCCAGTTGATCCTAATAATTATTTTTTAAATTCCAAAAGTAAAGCTGTTGTTAAATGTTTTATCATAAACATTTCCAAAACCACACAAAGGAAAAGTACATATTTTTATGAGGCCCCACATACCCATCACCCAGATTTAACAATTAAGATTTTTTTCCCCAGCTCTACTGAGATGTAATTGACATGTTGAGTAAATTGTGCAATTTGTGCAACGTGATGAGCTGTTACGCACATGCACGCAAGACACTTACCACAGCAAGAATAATGAACAGCTCCCTTACCCCACACAATTACCATGCTGCGGTGGTTAGGCTGTTCTATGCTTATCAGTTTCAAGGATAGTTAGAGATAGTGTGGCTCATCAGAGTGATGACGCTGTTCATGAGATCCCTAGAATACATTCATTTCCTAACTGCAATCTCCACAATGACGGTTACACAGCACCTCCCTTCATATTGACATGAAGGTGCCACCCTCTCCTATTGGCTTACATATTTTGAGGTGACTCAAACAAATCTTACATTTTACCCAGAAGTACTTCGGTCTGCCTCTTGGAGAAATAAGAACATTTCCTCTATAACCACAATACTTTTGGTGTGCAGTTGTACTTTCTAAATTACATAGTTAGGTAAACAACAGACACGCTGAATAGAAAAAGTCACACTACTCTTGTCGTACTTAACAAAATTAACAGAATTTCTTAACAGCATCTGATTTTTTTTCTAGTATTCTAATTTTCTGGTCATCTCAAAAATGACTGTGCCGTTGGCTTGTTTGAATCAGTGCAAAATGCACAGATATCACATTGGTTGTAATACTTCGTTTCTTTTTGTCTAGAACATTCCCTCCAACTCCTACTTCTCTTGCTTTCTTCCTCCTTATTCATGCTACTTATTTGTTGAACAAGATGGATGAATCGTCCTTTAGCATACCCACCTGACTTCCCTACTGCTCTTCCAACTTCTCTAGCTTTTGTGTTCTCCGTAAATGAAGCTTAGCTCTAGAGGCTGGATGGCGTTCAAGTTCAACATTTTCAGAGACACTTCCATATTTAAGGCATAGGAATGTTAAAAAATATGAATTATGGTTATCACTTATGACACCTTTTAATTTCCTGGGCCGGAGTTTAGGCACCAGCTGCTTTGGAGTCCAGACTCTATCCCATCTCAGCCCATCCCCCTCCCTGTGACAGATAACATTAATTTCAGCGGGACAACATATTTATTTAAAATTTGTATATATTGTAAAATATTTACCACAATTAGTCTAGTTTACATAGTTGAGTTGCAGTTTTTTTCTTGTGATGAAACCTCTTAAGATTTATTCTCTTAGCAATTTTCAAATTTTGATATGGGAGTTTTATCTATAGGTACCATGCAGGACGTCACATTCCCGTGACTAATTTATTTTATAACTGGATGGGAATTCTAATTTTTTTTCATTTTAAAATCAGTAGAAGTTCAGGGACCAGTTACTGAAAGGCATATCTAACTAGCGAGGGCGGGAGGAAAGTTAAAATAGGTTCCTTAAGTTTTTTAGCTCAAGGGCTCCCTCCTCTGTTGCTAACTTCTCTCCTGAGTATGGGTTCTCCTTTTCCTTGATGAATTTTCCGTTTCTTTTCTTTTTAGCTCCAGTACTTGTGTGTGCTGCCTTTCTTATTCTCAGACCTGCTCACCTGAAACTCCCGCTTAAGATGGGCACTTTTCCTTCAGGGAGGTAGATATTTGCCGATGTTTGGCAGAGTAAATGTAGGGTGTGAATATTGAAAGAAAAATGAGAGTAGATTGTGACATGTAACGTGCAATATCTGAATTAACATGCATCTCAGCTGCTCTCACAATGTCTTCCTGCAGAGGATGGGAATCAAATGACTGTCTTCCCCAGATTCTTTCACATCCAGAATTTCTGACATGATTCAGGTTCTTCTAATTCAATGCACTTACGTAATAGCTGAATTCCTATTTTGCTCCAGCAACCTAGAGTGATGATTTCTTTCATTGTATCTGAGTCATACCTGACACACACTATTATATGTTTGCATTATCACAACCCTTTTTAAGCAATGCTTTTCAATACTTGCATTAGTGGTTACATGCAGAAAGCCATTAATTTAGATACAACTGTCAGTCACACTGTTTTCTTCACTCACATGATTCTTTCTGTGTTCTTTATTCCAATTTATTATTTTGATTTTATTTAACATTTGCAGATCGCTATAGTAATGACTTAGTGTGCCTAGTAAAAGATTTAGAACCCAGTTGTATAAATGAAAAGCTGGGCCACCCTGAGCTGTTTTGAACATGTCATAGAATTTGATTACATTTTTATTTGTGATCATATCACAGAGAAAGGATCTTTTTCTGTGATATGTAAGAAACACTTAGACATTGAGAAGAAAAATACCAATGACTCAATAGCAAAATGAGGAAAAGTTTTCTGGAAAATAATTATAAATGTCCTTTAAGGTCTGAAAAATATTTGAAATAATTTATGATTAGAGAAATGCCAACTAAAAATGTCAACAAAATGTAATTTTCTCACCCATGGTGAGATAAAAATCTATGTATGTTTCATATGTTACTGGTGGAAACGCTAACATTATATATAATCCCCATCAAGGCAAATATGACAATATTAGTAACAGGTCACACCCCAGTTCTTGTATGCATAAATAAATAAATCTTTAAAAAAAAAAAAGAACTGAGAAAGTGGCAAGTGTGTGAGAAGATAAATAGGTTGATTGTGGTCATTTTCTTACAATGTACACATGTTAAAACATCGTGGTACATGCCTTAAATATACGCAATTTTCCTGTTAATCACACCTGAACAAAGCTGGGGAAAACTTCAGATATATTTAACTCTTAGTTTAAATAAGCTGAGGCAAGCAAAAATCAAGTGGGTTTATTAAAGAATCAAGACCAAGCCCAGGTACAGCCTCCAGATTATTCCCGGAGAGCTGTTCGAATTCTGAGTTTCAGAATGGATATTTTATATAGTCTGCAAGGAAAACATTTTACATTTTCAAGGATTTTTGTGGAGAAAATCCAGGGAGGTATCCAGGTAATGGACTTACTTGTTGTCTGTGTATTGAGGGTTACAAGGAGGGTTATGAAATTCATTCTACTTATAGCTTCATTTTCTGAGAACTGAGGGAGTTTTAGCAATGCCATAAACCTGGAAGTCTGTCTTTTCTTGAAATTACAGATTTGCTCCAAGGTAACTTCTTACAGCTTCTTTGCAAGGTCAGCCTGGCTGTGCCTTGGTTCTCTTACTCCCACCTTTTAGTGAAGACCGGGGAGAGGAGCACATATTTAATTGTTGATTTTAGTTGACAGACCTTTGTACTAGCAAATCTTCTGGGAACCTAGCTTAAATATAATACAAAAAAAAAAAGAAAAAAAAAAAAGGCAAAGGGCCTCCCCCATGGCACAGTGATTGAGTGCTGTGTTGCGAAGCTGCCTGTAGCCTCTGCAGCGCCAGTTCGATTCCCGGCCACCGGGTAAGGGTCCCACATGGCGCGCAGACCTGTCCTGCCGCCCGCTGCTCCCCTCAGCAGTGTACTTCGTCAGTCTGCCTGTTCTGCTCCCCGCTCTGGCTCTGGTGAATTCTCTCACCCTCCGGCGCTTCTGACTGTACCCAGTGCTTGTATAAATGTATAAATAAATAAATAAATCTTTAAAAAAAAAAAAGCCACACAGGGTTAAGTTTGTAATACCAGAAGATTGGAAACAAACAAAGAGCAATAATGTGGGTGATAGAAAGTCATGGGAATCTGTAAGTGATTAATTTACTCTGTGGCCTAAAATCAGACAAGCGCACACACACACACACACACACACAGAGTCACCAGTCACGCCTAATAACAACATTATCAACATTATCAACAACTAATAACTTCCACCAGCCCAAGTCCTTCTCAATTGTTTTCCATCCAAAACAATTTCTTTCCTTACTTCCAGAAGGAACCATTATCTTGGACTTCATGTTTATAGTTTCCTTATCCCTTTTTGAGTTTTATTCCTTGTGTAAGTGTGCCGAGCCCATCTTTACTTATTTCCCCTTCGTTTCGAAACTTATAGAAAACACGTGGAGGCTAAACGGTGTGGTCAGGCTTTCCCCCACCTTCCCACAGCTGGCCTCTGCAGCCGCCACCGGCTGTCTATGCAAAAAGTGGCGGGGAGAGTGACACGGGGCACACACACCTGTAATTGTGGACACCAAGGCCCAGAGAGCACAGGCGTGTGTTTGTGTAAATGCTCACGCCTGTGCCTGGAGGAGAGCAGTAAAGGCAGCAGTGGCAGCACAGCGAGGACCACTCTGAGGGCGGGATACTGAGAATGGCAGCACGAGGCCAGGGAGAGGACAAAGATCCTCGGTCGCCCTCCGAGCCTCCTGGCGCCCCCTTCGGCCTGCTTGCACGCTTGCCACTACAGCATGTGCTGCTAAATATTTTATTCTGGGGGCTGGTTTGTTTGTTTTTCCCCCTTCCAGGTAGCTTGTTTACAAAAGCACCAAACGTAACTGGGTGGGAAAACACAAGAAAACAGAAACCCAGGCTCCTTGGACTTGCCTGTAGACTTGCCAGTCTCCCTGCAGGCATCTGGAAGGCCATAATGGTCTGAGAGCCTGGGAGGCCATGAGCAGACAGTGTCAGCCCATCCTGCTGCACCCTCTGCTCACAGACAGAGCTGAGTGGATCTAGGTATAGAGGAGGCTGTTGGCCCATGTTGGGTCCCTCTCTTGGTCACTTTTCAGCCAGGGCAGCTGAGGGTCACAAACTGTTACTGAGCACAAAGTGTTTAGGGCTTGGCCTATGTCAGCTGATTGATGAGAACAAGTTGGAGATGGTGGCAAAGAGGTTTATTACTTGAGTTGAGTGAGGAGACAGAGGATGCTCAAAGCACTGTCCTTGCTTTCTAAAGGAAGTTAGGGCTTTTTAGGATTGCTGGTGTTTGGATAGGGTGGGGGTAGGGTGCAATGTCTGGAGTCTCAGCTGTGTAGGCACGTTGTTGCTTCATGACCGATCATACCTCTGCCTGCATCATATGTTCAAAAAATGGTGGCTAAGCACCCCCTTGGGGGGCAGAGGAGGGGGTGGTTAGTATGTAAATGGAGGCTGACGAACCAAAGACAATTTCAGATCCTGGGGGGTCATCTCTGTGCTTGTGGCTCTGTTGCTATAGAGTTTAACCAGTTTGGGCTAGAATGTGCACCTCACCCTTAACTAAACAGCTTAAATAGCTTGAAGGGTTTTCCTGACAATGCAATAGCTGCTGTCAGTCCTTTGTCTCCTGGGTAACAGAACTTTACCTCCACTTTGACCTGCTCTAGGGTGGGTTGGGTGGGGAGCTCCTTGGCAGCCAACTGGCCCCAGTTAGTTTGATCCTTTTCCCCTTGGGTGTGCACAAGGTAACACCCTCCTGGGGGCAGGGTCAGGCACAGCTGGTATCCCTCGCAACCCAGGTGATTTTTCTGAAATAAGGGTCTTGTTGACATCGGTGGTCAACATAACTGGCTGCTGGAGGGTCTCTGCAATGAGGCAGCTGCTCTCCATTACTCGTCCTGGTCTTGACCCTGCACTGGCAATGCTAGAAGTCCATGGTGAAGGGGAGGGCTTCAGGCCTTTACCTGACAGGTTGAGAAACCTGCGCAGGGACCAGGATGTCATCACCTTTTCAGCTGCCACCCAGACTAGGTTCTCAGAGTTGCATTTTTTATTCAACATTATTTCAGAGTGACACAGTGACTATACTTATGTTTGTAAGGATTATCATATTCATAAACCATTGTAGTGGCTGTATTTCATTTACTTTCACAATTGTATAATATTTCATTGTATTAATATATTTATTATTTTATTGTTGATAACAAGATTCATTTCCAGGATTTTTGTTATGGCAAATGGTGTAGTTGTAAATATTTTTGTGCTCATCTCCTGGTAGACATGTAGGGACATTTGTCTAAGTAGGTTCTTAGGCATGTCAGTGTTGGGTCAGCAGTTATATGCATGTTCAATTTTATTAGCTGACACCAAGCTGATTTTCAATAGGTCGTACCAATATAGACTCTCTCCTTTGAGAGTTTCTTACCTGGATGAGAGTTGTTTTCTCTCGAATAAACCGATTAGAAAAAGGCACAACAATAAAGAAAGAAAAGATACTTGAATGGGCTAATGAGCAGAGTACCCAGGAAAGTAGGAAGGACGGGAAGGAAGCAATGGATTATCAAGGCACGTATACAGGAAACATTCTCCTTCTTTACCTGGCAGGTGGATATTCTTTAAAAATATAGTTACGGCCCACATTTTTTGTTGTTTTTAAGTTTTGTAAGTAGCCACAAGATTATCCTGATATCTCATTGTACTGCCCCCTTAGTGCGCCTGTGGGTGTGTAGTCTGAATCCAGAGAGACAGAGGACAAAGGTTTAATCAGCTGGTTTACTGTGCTGTGGGGTGATGAACGTGCTTTCTTTCCTGGCTCACCCACCCATCCCTCGGTCATTTTACACTACAGTTTCTGTTCCTAGCAACACTCAGCTTCTTGGTATTAATTTCTATTGCTCAGAACTTTTAGCAGTTACAAAACACCGCTCAAACTAGCTTAGGCAGAATAGTAATTTATGGTTGTAACCCAGCTGTGGAGAGGGTGTGGGAAGAGCTGCCTGGGGGTAAAAGGGAATGGAGGGCAGGCTGGCGGCTTTCAGATTCTCTCCATTTATTAGATTCATTTTTCTCAAACAGTTGACTTCCTCCCACACTGGAACATGAGCATCTGGCGTCTTCAGGCTTGTATATACCATTCTTACCAAGAGGAGGGATTTCCTGTTTCTCCTTTGTGTCCACTCAAATAAAAGCTTTCAGTAGACAGAATCTGTCTGCCTATTTGTCCTTCTGTCTCTCTCATGCACACATATACCCACGGGGGTGGGGGGCAGGCTTTCATGCTTAGCAGTTCTCATTAGACCTGTAAGTTAATGGTCCAAAGACAAAAGTGTTCTTCAGAAGCAGCAAGGTGCTACCTAAAGAGGAGGTAGGCACCACCTTGTAGGTGTCCACCTCGTAGAGGATTTCTGTTTTCTCCTTTTACTTCTCTGGGTGTTTGCTCTCTGCTTACTGTGACTTTGTGAGTGTCACCTCTTCTGCAAGTAGAATTCACACCTTTCCCCTGTTCCTCTCCTTAAAAAAAAAAAAATTATTTATTTATGCATACAGGCCAGAGGTGGTGGTGGTGGTGAGAGAATTCACCAGAGACAGAAATGGGGAGTAGAACAGGTGGACCTACTGAAATACACTGCTGAGGGGAGCAGTGGGGAAACAGGAGAGGTCCGCTGTGCCATGTGGGTCACCTCCCTGGCTGGGGATTGAACTCATGCTGCAGTAGTTGTGGATTGCTTCATAGTGCTGACGCTTAACCCCTTGTGCCACCAGAGAGGCCCTCCCTGTTCCTTTCTTAATACATCTCAAAGATCACATCTGTGATGTGCAAAATACAATGATTAGCCATTAAAATTTCTTTTTTTTAAAGATTTATTTATTTATACAAGAACTGGGGTACAGGCCAGATGCACGGGAGGGTGAGAGGATTCACCAGAGACAGAGTGGGGAACAGAACAGGCAGATTGATGAAATACACTGCTGAGGGGAGCAGCGGGTGAGACAGGAGAGGTCTCCTTCACCATGCGGGATTCTCACTGGCCAGCCAGGATTGAACCCGCGCTGCAGAGGCTGCAGACAGCTTCACAGTGCGGTGCTCAACCTCCTGCGCCACCAGGGGGTCCTGCCATTAAAATTTAAAGGCAAATTTGCTTTAAAATTTTCTTGGCCAGATTGATGCATGGAGGTATAATATATTAGCCCAGGCTTGAGTAGAGCCAGTGGGAACACGGAGTAATGGGGTAGCCCCTTGGTTTTGAAATCAGAACATGACCTACCACTCGCTTAAGTAGCCTGGGTGACTCCTTTCTCTGGCCTTTGTAGTCTCTGTAACTATGACGAGTTTAGTCTTGATATTCCACAAGGCCAGTCAGCACTGTTTCCCCGTGAGAAAGTGGGGCAGCTCTTGGGATTCTCAGAGGTGATGTAATTTCTGTCATTTCTTTTGTGAATGATCATTGGGGAAAGCCCCAAGGTCCCTCCCAGGTTGGGAGTGGCTGTTTCCTGGTAGAGCTAAGGAAATGTTGCTCTTGTCCCTTGTAAAACCACAGACCCGCCTCCTGGTGCCAGGCCAAGCTGGGCTGTATAAAACTGGGATAGACTGCAGCTCTTCACAAAACAACTTCTTGACAACATGAGGTCCAGTAGCTTCTTGGTCCTGGCGGTCTTCCTCATCCTTGGGATGCTGGCTGTACAGGCCGTCATGGCTGGTGAGTGGACAAGTGGCTTGGTTAGGGCTGGGCTGGGTTGAGGAGATGCTGGTGGGACACCTGGGTGCTGACAGGGAGGCAGCAGGCAGCAATGGCACCCACACGGCAGACTGTGCCAGAAGCTCCCACCTGCTTCAGAGAATGTAGGAGGTTGTACGGCGGCTCCACCGGCTTTGTACCAGGACTGAGGTATCAGAACTGTAGCCTCAGGTGTGAATATGTGTGTGGAATATGAAATGAAGTGAGGAGCCCCAGGAATCTGGACCCTGGGGTTGGGTCTGTCTACCCCATAAAAGTCTCTGGGTCATCAGTGCTCAGAGAGGAGGTGAGGAACCAACAGGGCATCTCGATCTTCGTGACCCCCATTTCACTAAGGAGACTGAGATCCAGAGAGCAGGGAGGGATTGGTGGGACAATCACCTGAACACAGGTCTCTGGGCAATGGCTCAGGGCTCTGTTCCCATCGCTAAGTTTCCTCAGAGATAAAAATGTATTTTTCTCACCTTCGGGAATCATCCAGCCTTCCCCACGTCAGTCATGGTTTCCCTCACTTAAAGGCACCCCTTGATAGTTGAAGCAGGGAAACTGCATCTAAAGGTGGGTACTTTTCTTCTTTTATCAGGCAAAGATCATGTTCCAGTAAGAGGACAAGGTCCATTCAGGGGTCAAGATCCAGTCAAAGGTCAAGATCCATTCAGAGGTCAAGATCCATTCAGAGGTCAAGGTCCAGTCAAAGGTCAAGATCCAGTCAAAGGTCAAGATTCTGGCTCCGTGAAGCCTGGCTCCTGCCCCACAGTCATGATCCGCTGCGCCATGTACAACCCCCCTGCCAAATGCCACAGTGACACTGAGTGCCCTGGCGCCAAGAAGTGCTGCGAGGGCTCCTGTGGGATGGAATGTTTGGATCCACAGTAAGGTGAGAATGGGACAGGGAAGAGATGGCCCTGAGCAGTGGGGAATGATCCCGGCTTGGCAGGAGAGAGGGTGGGAGGTGCTGGAGAGGCTTACCTGGGTCTTGAGAGTGACGCATGCACCCAGTGCTTCCACCTGCTCAGTCACGGCTCTGGTTCTCTTCCCTCCCACCAGGTAGACTTGTCCTTACAGCACCTGTGAAGTCTCCGGGGCCTCAGACCCTGCTTCCTGTGTCATTGCCTCTCCCACATTGCCTGTTCTTCCTTCCCAGCATGCCCAACCCCTGGCTGCCTCTCTAGTCCACTTTCCAATAAAAACCATGTTGCGCTTCACTTGTTTGTGACTCTATGACTTGGGATTCTGGAAGCTCCAGGAGAGTGTGTGGAGCTGGACTGTCTCTGCAGTGGAGAGGGGTTGGGATCCATGGGAACTGATTCTGGTGTGTGAAGGAAGCAGGGGCAGAAACAAGGACCCCCTTCCTAGGACCTAATATTAGACTCCAGTGATCAACCCACCCGGAAATGGGTCTAGAAGTTTGCATTCACCCTGGATGGAGTGTGATGGTGGAAGGGGGAGATATTACAGAAATTGCAGGCAGTTTCTTTCCTTTCTAATTGACCCCCAGTGCTGACCTGGCTGTTGTCAATCTCACCAGCGTGACCCACCAAGCCTTGTGACCAAACCTATAGCTCCCTCCTCCCTTTCCTTGAATGTTTCCCATGCGTTTCTATACTGCCAGAAGACACAGAGAGACAACTGCAGGAAATCACTACCCATGAAGAATTTCACCTGTTCTTGACTGCGGTGCCTCCATTAACAAACCCACCAGGTTAAGTTATATATTTTCTGCCGAATTTCTATTTTAAGATGTGAGTGAGGAGGTAAGACACACTCCAATCCTTTATCCTTTAGTGTGAGTGGAGAGTACGAATAGTGTTCTTGGAGACATACAAGTCGGAGGCAGGGAGACTCCGGGAGTGAAGACAGCAGAGGACATGTTCCTGGCTACCACCATTCTACTCTGTTTAATTTTTTTTTTAAGATTTATTTATTTATACAAGAACCGGGGCACAGGCCAGATGTGCAGGAGGGTGAGAGGACCCACCAGAGACAGAGTGGGGAACAGAACAGGCAGACTGACTGAAAAACACTGCTGAGGGGAGCAGCGGGTGAGACAGGAGAGGTCTGCCCTGCCATGTGGGCTGCTCCACGGCCAATGGGGATCGACCCACACTGCAGAGGTTGCGGACAGCTTCACAGTGCAGTGCTTAACCGCCTGCACCACCAGGGAGGCCCATCTACTCTGTTTCCATGAGTCTGATGTTTTCCGATTCCACCAATGAGATTGTGTCATATTTATCTTGCCCTGTCTGACTGATTTCATTGAGCAGATTGCCTCCAAGGTCTTTCCATGTCTTCAAAAGGGGCTGGATCTCTTTATGTGGCTGAATAATATATTTAATTGCGTATAAGAACTACACTCCCCCTTGGGATTGAGGTCATATGCCTTATGATGCTGTATGGGCTTCAGCACAGATGTTTTTGTTTTGGGGGTTTTGATTTAAAATTTGGGGGTTTTGCCCCAACGACTGGGAGAAAATTTTTGCACACAACACTAATGATAAAGGACTGATCACAAAAATCTACAGAGAACTGATGAGACTCAACAAAAACAAAGAAAATAATCCAGTCAAAAAATGGGCAGAAGAGCTAAAAAGAAACTTCTCCAAAGAGGAAATGCAAATGGCCAACAGGCATATGAAAAAATGTTCAACATCACTTGTCATCAGGGAAATGCAAATCAAAACTACCATGAGATACCATCTTACACCAGTGAGAATGGCACATTAAAAAAATTAGCAACAACAAATGTTGGCGAGGGTGTGGAGAAAAAGGAACTCTCCTGCACTGTTGGTGGGAGTGCAAACTGGTCCAACCACTATGGAGAGCTGTGTGGAGATTCCTCAACCTGCTAAAGATGGAGCTTCCATATGATCCAGCAATTCCACTCCTAGGTATTTACCCAAACAACACAGAAACATTAATTCCAAAGGGCACCTGCACCCCTATGTTTATAGCAGCACTGTTTACAATAGCTAAGCTTTGGAAACAGCCCAAATGCCCAAAAATAGATGACTGGATCAAGAAGATGCGGTACATATATACCATGGAATATTACTCAGCATTCAAAAAAGATAAACACATGCAGTTTGCAGCCACATGGATGGAGCTAGAAGGGATCATGTCAGCGAAATAAGTCAGAAAAAAAACGAAAAATACCGGATGGTCTCACTCATAGCAGGAATCTAGAAAACTTAAATAAAAAAAAGACTAATTAATACAAAGTAAACATCAAAATCAACAAGCAACTATAAACCAGAGACACACAACGGGGGGGTGGGGGGAGAGAGGAAGGATTAGGGTCCAAATAAGGGGGGGTGCAATTGTATGGGGAATACAACCAAAATGAAAATGCATACACTTGTGCAAAAATGAAAAATGATGTAAGAATTATATAAAATAAAATATTAAAAAAATAAAATTTGGGGGTTTTGATTTAAAGTTCATACCTATCTTCAAATACTTGTTTAGTACACTTAATTCTGTTTGGAGTATAGACTTTTTCAGGGCCAATTTTCTGAGTTGATTTTGGGGAGACTTCTTCATAAATATGTGTGAAATATTGCTTGATTATCTCCTGCAATGGTTCTCCATAGGTTTTGCTTCCCTTTCTTTTTTATACATTGAGATTTCTTGAACATTTGTATAGCGCCATTCTTAATTTAACAAGTTTAGTTGTTTTGGCATTACTGGAGGATGAGGGTGCTGTGACATTGATGCTCTTTTTTGACATGTAAGATATTTTTAATTTTGGGAGGTGATTATTCCAACTTTCAAGTCACTACCTGAAAAATAGTGTCTTTGCAGTAATATTTGGGGTAATATTTGCAGTAAGATTCACTGTGTGTAACACCATTGCTTTTGCATTTTACTGGTTTTGATTTTTTTCACAGGTTACATTCTCTGTTCAAGTAATGTGGATTTACTTGGTATTAGAGTTGTGGTGTATGGCACACCACCTGGGAAGGAGGTTTTGAGACATTTCTCATGCCCCTCTGTCACTCTCTTCACCTACCACATATTCACTGGCAGGCATTACTGCAGCGCCTTGGGAAATTCTTAATGCACTCAAAAGAGATCGAAAAGGAAAAAATGAGGACAGTAGAAAAGTGTGTGTAATGTCTCAACAAACTGGAAGAGAAGCGAGCAGCTCTTTCCTATGCTGCATATGGCTTCCCTTGCAGTTGCTCTGAATGGCTTGATGCCACAGACGCTGTCCTCCAGGCACAAACCTGGTTTCGGTGACCATAGAGGTCTCAGTTTTCCTCACTTCCCGAGAAATGGCAGATGTGTTACTAAGGCAATAGCTTGTCTGAGGAATATGTGCGGGGGCGTCTGCCAACACAGCAGAATGACTGCCCCACACCGTGGGGCCGAAGAAACTGCCTCACACCGTGGGGCCGAAGAACGCCCTGTGCCTCACACCATGGGGCTGAAGATTCCTGGCGCCTCACACTGTGGGGCTGAAGATCTTGTCATAACCTGCATACATTCTCTACCTTTTGTTCTTGGCCACAGGAGCAAATAACCTATTTGTGTAGTTTAAGTTCTGGTTAAACATTGATTTGGGCTAAGGCACACTGGAGGAGACTAGGTGGGTGAGCATGCTCAACAAAAGACGCTGAGATTTTGTTTTAAGCTCCTGGCCCTTATACCTTTAAGGAGTTTAGTTGAAACTTGATGATTTAAGAGAATGAGAGTCTGGCCAACAGGAGACACTACTGATTGATAACACTGCTGACTCCATGCTGCTGACCCCCAACTGGAGGCTATAAAGATATAGCTAGTCTTTGATGTCACAAGTTAGCGAAAGGATGCGCACTGATGATTATCCTGTTTTAAATGATTGACTAACCTAGTAATGAAATTAAGTATAATTCCTTTATCTATTAACCCTAAAGGGCACCTTTTCCTTAGAATACACGTAGGCACCAGATGTCCATGGGAAAGGAATGTACTGATTGTCCCTGCTTTGCTTCAATGCATATACTGATGTTGTCTTATGCATGCCTTAATGTATAAACAAAGACCCCCTGAGACCCTCAGCAGGAGATACTTGGACAAGCACTTGTGTGTGTGTCTGCGTCACTTTCTCTGATTGCACTGATGCCATACCATCCTTCAGGAACCCCTGACACCCAGTCTGCTGCAGTTGGCACGTGGCAAATACGGGGGCAGGGCAAGAAATTAGGGACCCAGTTTTCATAAAGAGTGGCACCCACCAGGTTTTACTTTGCTGCCCCTGTAAACCTCAGGGTGATACTGGCACCCATTTAATAAAACAATACCTGCAGGGGATAAGGGACAACTTAAAGACTAGGGGTAAATGTAGCTTCCTCGCTTTCGAATTTTTCCAGGTTGTACAGACACTTGGTAGAAACACGTTTCCCAATCTCACTCAGCAAGGTGGGCCCATCCAGCTGTGGCCCCTGTCCAAGATCAGTGTCATTCTACCATTAGTGGAACTGCCAGCTTTATCAAACAACTGCGAATGACAATCTCTCTGACACCAATTGATGTGTGATCATTTGCCTCCTGGAAATTGGAATCTGCTCAGAATTTCTAATCTTTTATTGTTTCAAATCAAGGTATTAATTACAGAAGTCATGGACTCACAGCATGATGAAGTAGTGGAGCTGGCAGGCACCAGCCCCATGTCCACCTTCTGACTTGGTCAGCTTTGCCCACCTGGGAGGCGTGTACTTGGGCAGGGAAGCAAGTGTTTCCATTCCATTCAGATTTCCAGACTTGCATTTTTTACGTGACCCAGGATTTCTTGGGCTCCCTTCTGAATTCGGGAAGCACCATATATTATGCTATCACTCAGACCTAACTGCTACTCCTAATTACGCGAAGACTCCAGCATTCGGGAGCCTCAGTAACACCATCCATAAAATAGGTGAAACTCCAAAGCATGGAGCTTTATTCATTTTTATGGGCATCTCTAACAACAGAGTACCTCCAGGAAGCTATCAGAAGTAGCACATTTGTAGCTTTCTTGGTACTCTATAAAAATGCCACTTGAGTTACAGTGGCTTGGTGGGGATGACGGATATGAGCGTTCAGTCACTGTGGAGCACCATATTCCTCCACCTACCTCACTGGCTGGATCCAGTGTTCACTAACCCTGCTCACTTCTCTGAGCTTGAGAGTCCTTGTTCTTCTCTGAAGATTTATGGCCGTCCGTGAGGCAGAACAATAGAGCCGTCACTGCTAACGTTAAGAGAAATGCGAAGCTGTTCTGATGCCCCACCTAGAGCAGGAATAGGAGGCTCCCTTCCAGTTGGCCATCTGTACCACCCCCTAGGTTGAGCAGGTACAGTTCTGGGAGGCAAAAGCATGACCCAGTGTTTATCAGCTTCTGGTTGACCACTCTTATTGATCAATAGCCTACCATCTTGTTGAGAACACACTGTGCACTTTGAGATCATCTTGAACTAACTGCTCACATTAAACATGAAAACCTGAGGTCCTAACACACAATGTGCCTCAGCAAAGTTGGGCTTCAAACCAAATACAGAGCCTCTTCCTTGATAAGGTCATGTTGGCGTCACTTGGTCAGGACCATGAAGTGTGGTCCAGAGGGTGAGTCCCCATTCCTGAGCACGTAATGGACAATAGAAAAGCACAGTAAGTCTGAAAGATGGTGCAGATGGGCCAAGATGACCTTCTACAGATCTGCCCTGTCTTAGCACCCACTCATTCTTCCATATCAATTCCCTCAGCTTCTACTTTGATCTCAGAACAGTGCCTATGATAAACTTCCAGTCTCTTTCACTGTGGGAGGGACTCATGGAGTCCTCAGAGATAATCTCTCCAGCTCATCCATTTTTGCTGTTTATAAATGGAGGCCCAGAACAAAAACATAGTTTTCTTGGTGAGTCAAAGATGTTATCTGAAAGGTAAACAAAATGATTTTTGCTCTTCTGTTTTTTTCCTTTCTTCTATGGGAAGAAGGTTTCCTTTAGCCTGTGGGAAGCAGGTTTATAACATTTAACTGGGTTGGGGGTGGGCTGCAAGGGAGAAGGGGTGTCAAGGAGGACTCCTGGGTTTTGGCATGACCCCCCAAGCCCCCGTGTCCTCAAGAGCGGCTAGGTCATGCAGTGGTAACCACAGCCTCAACATCTCAGATCAACAGAATAGTTTTTGGTCCTGCAATGCCAGTTATAGGTCCGAGTGACCCTCAGGACTGATGTCCTTCAAACTTAGTGATCCAGAGTGCCACATTTTCTATACTGGTCCAGATGAAGGGGAACCGCTAAGTAAATAAACCTTCCAGCTCCCTGCTAGAGGGTCTTAGGCCCGGGGCAGTTAATAATCCAATGCAGTTGTAATCAGCAAGTTTGCTCACTAAACAAATCTTTCCTTAGCAGACTAACAAAGTTAGAAGGTCAGGCAGCTGGCCAAGTTGGTCTATCATTTCAAGGCCATCCCGGGATATCTGTGTTCTTGCTTTTTCCCAGCCCCTTGTTTAGGAACTTTGCAGCAAATGATGTTATCAATGTAAGGATAATTATGTATAAAAGAACTTCTTTGTTTGTAAACAGGTGCTCAGACCTTATGGGGCTATGCAGGTCTGGGACCTCATGCAGGAATAAAGCTTTTCCTGACCTCACCATTCCCGAAGTATTACTTGTTCTTCCTCTGCCTGGGTAAAAAGTAGAATTTATTTCTACACCACCACCAGTTACTGGCTTGAGTGAGGAGAGAAAGTGACTTTCAGCTTCCTCACTTCCATTCATAGTCATTGGCCACAATGTGTCTCATATATATATATATATATATATATATATATATATATATTTATTTATTTATTTATACACGCACTGGGTACAGTCAGAAGCACAGGAGGGTGAGAGGATTCACCAGAGCCAGAGCGGGGAACAGAACAGGCAGACAGACGAAATACACTGCTGAGGGGAGCAGCGGGCATGGCAGGAGAGGTCTGCGCGCCATGTGGGACCCTTGCTGGCAGCGCGCTGCAGAGGCTGCGAGCAGCTTCGCAGCCCAGCGCTCAACCCCTGCGCCACAGGGGAGGCCCAATGTGTCATGTATTTGAGTGGGGCCTTTTATTTCACAGGGCTGGAAGTATAACCCTCTAGTGCTCAGAAGAAGAGGAGAGACAGCAAAGCTGGTATAACAGTCTATAAAAGTCTATCACAAACCCGTTTATACATATGGGGAACTCTGAAGGGAAACCTACTTTGGAGGAAATTGTTCACTTTCAGATAGGCTAAATTTGAGGCGCTTGTGAAGTAGCTATGTCAAGTGGACATTAAATATTTGAGGAGGAATGGAGGAGAGAGAGGGAAAGACAAGGAGGGAATGAGTAATAGAGGGCAGGAACCAAGAAGTCAGAGATGAAGATTTGGGTTTGGGACCTACATCTGAAGTTACCTGTGGGATTTTACGAGATTGACTAGAAACTGTGTTTAGAGAAAGACTAAGACTCAGAAATGAACCCTGTGTTAGCTGGTTAGGCTAAGCTCCATGGGTCCAGAGTGGGTCAACGTGAGAGATTTCATAGCTCCACCACCTGGGCAAAAGCTTGATCTTTTTTGTTTGATATCATATTCCCAACATCTAGAAGAATACCTGGCAGGAGAGGGGACCTGGTAATACCCAGCATGTAACATCGTTGTTATGTTACATGCTCTATATTACATATATGTGGGTTTTTATTTTTTGCTTAGCTTTGGTAATGTACAATAAAATGAACCATTTTTCATTGCATGTTGACCAATGTAGACAATGAAGTGATGGTCACCGCCATCAAACTGCAGATCATTTTCATCACTTCAAAAGTTCCATTGTGCCTCCTGCAATCAAATTCTCCTCCCCCACCCCACCCCCATGCACTACCACTGGCTCCTGGTCCCCACTGATTATAATTCTATCAATATCATTTTGATTTTTCTAGCATTTCATATAAGTAGAATCACACGGTGTGTGGTCTTTTAGGTCTCATGCATTTAACAGAGTGACTGGCAAACCCATTCTGTCTAGATTCAGATGTTTTAGGTCTGACACAGCCCACAGTGTCTCCCAGCTGTGTGTGTAGATGCAGAGCACTCAGCCCAGGACCTTGCATGTGGAAAGTGCTGACGACGCGCAGGAGGTTGGAACTAAAGGGCCAACTGACTCCCCCGCACCGCCCCCTCTCCTTCCCACCCTTTTACAAAAAGCCTCAAGGAGGGAGTTCCTTGGTCAGTGGCACAACTGAGCCTTGCACTCTTTCCTTTCTACTTCCTAGAGCCCAGGAGAAAACCCGACCCCACCTCTGACCTGGTCCAGAAAGCAGAGAGCTAGGTCTGGAGGAGGAGGGTCGCCCAGGAGACAGAGGAGGATGGTGCTGCGCTGGGCTCGCTGCCTACACTGGCGGGCCCAGCCTGAGTGCAGGAGACGGGCAGGTGTGCTCTGCTCTGCAAATGCTGTTCTAAGGGTCACGTTCCGTGATCTGTTTTAGTAGAATCGCAGCTCAACAATAGAATCCACTCCACTTAACTGCATGGAAGGGCGAATTTATTTAACTACAGAGTGTTGGAAGCCACAGACAGGAGGCCGAGCACCACCCCTCAGGGCAGGATCCCTGACCTTCAGGCCAAAGGTCAGAAAGTCCACCACTGCCACCCCCCAAGCAGCCAGGGAGGGTGGGGTGAGGACGAGGGTCAGGACTGGTCCTGGCCTCAAGCCTCGAGCTCTCGAGTCAGTCCAGGGGAGACAGACGTGCTCGTGTGTCCGGCATCCTCATTCCACAAGCATCTGCCAGCGTCTCCTCTGGCCAGCAGCCGTGCTCAGCGCAGGAGGTACAGTGTGAAGCAAACCAAGGCACTTGACTCTTGCTCTGGGGGAGCTGAGAGTCTGCCAGGATGGACAGAGCAGAGACAAGCAGGACCTGGGGGGAAGCGGCAGGCAGGCTGCTGCTGAGGGCAGGGCCGGGAGGGGAGCAGGAGGCCGAAGTTTCAGAGGCAGCTACAGAGGGTCTTGGGTGGGACCATCAGCCCTCAGCGTCTTGGGGCAGCCCAGAAGCCACGACCTGCAAGGAGAAAAGGAAATGTTGCTTGTCACCACCAAGGCCCTGACCTGGACACTGCTCTGAGCTCCCAGACCGTCCAGGACCCTCTCACAGGCCAGGACGACAGGAGGGAGGGAGGGAGTCCAGCCTGCGTGGCAGACTCGGAGCGCGCAGACGTGCTCTTAGGACGGCTGCCTCCGTGGGCGCCTCTGCAGAAGGGCAGCTGAGAGGCTAGAGCTCATTGCCACAAACACCTTGGCACGGCTTTCTGCCAGGTTGGCCTGGGGGTGTCTGCTGGAGTGTGGCTTGTGGGAGGTGCTGTGCATTTTCCCTAGAAGGCAGGTGTGAAGGTGGGAAGCCCCTGAGCTCCACCTACCTCCAGGGCCCTTACCCTCCCTGTCTGCTCCCACCTGGTTACTCCTCGGATGCCAGATCCTCAAAGGATTCTTGCTCTTCCTCGAATTCTAGTGCTTTGGGTGCTGGTTCTTCTCCCTCAGGTGCTCGTTCTTCTTTCGCAGTTGCCAGCTCTTCTGCCACAGGTGGTAGCTCTCCTTCCGCTGGTTCTGCGTCTTCTCCCGTGACTTCTCGTTTCACTGGGCCTACTAGTTTTTTCCCCATACAGGTGCTCTTACACTCCTCCTCTGTCAGGAAGTGATTCAGCTTACGTCTGCACCCCCCGTACACAAATTTTTCACAGAAACCTGAGTTGATGTTAAAGAACCACCTGGTGAAACTGGCCTTGCAGGGACCCGTGTAAGAAGACTCCAGGCAGAAGGCAGGAAGCACTGCAGGGAAGCAGAGGATGGGCAGTTAGGAGGATGCTGTCCCTTCCCCCTCCCTCTCCCCCTCCCCTCTCTGCCTTCCTCTCCTTTCTCTCCCCCTCCCTTCCCCTCCCCCCTCTCCCCCTAAATTCTTTAGAGCTTAGGGGAGAGGTAACATTTCTCCCCTGCTGTGTCTTCCTTGCCTTCAGGTCATAATAACCTGCATATCAAAGGGGCCTATTTGGGCACAGCCTATTCTGAATCTCCCAAGTATAATCAGGAACTGTCAAAAGGAGGAGATACTTAGAGTTGGTGTTAAGGGTGGGGACATAGAGATTCCACACCTATCTGGTCAAACCACTGTCACAAAACCTCAACATAGCCACAAAAATGGACTCTTTCTGAATTCCCCCTGTACAGAGTTTTTTTCTCGAGGCTTTGTTACAAAGGCATGTGGGATTAAACCAGGGCTGCTGGTGACTGAACTTAATCTCCACTCTCTGCCTCCTTCCTGAGGTGGGAATTTGAGTTTTAATTCTCTGATCACCTGATGCTATCCTGAAGCTATCCAAAGCCACTAGCTTCAGAGATCACGTATTGTGCAAAAAAGCAATAAATTCCAAGAGTTTTGGGAGGCCAGGTTCAGGACCTGAGCAAAGATAGAGTATCTGTTCATTACATCACAATGAAGTCCAGGGGAGAGGTCAGGACTGGGAATCAAGTCTCAGAATTGGGATCCAGGAAAGGTAGAACATTCTGGTAACTGTTAGAGACATTAACTTTGTGAAGCTGAAAACACAATAATTTATATTTTAGGTCATAAAAAACCCCAGGACCTAAAATTTCAACTTCCCAGGAGAAATTCATAGAGAGATATTTGGCATCCCCATACTCCCATGCCTGCTCTCCAGATAGCCCCATTTACTGCCCTGACCTGTAAAGGAGGAGCAAGCACTTACTATCATCAGGGTTGCTGGTTGCATCACACTGGGTGGTAGTCAGCATTGCGGTCAGGAGGACGAGAAGTGCTGTGGACATTTTGAAGGGACTCATCTTCAGGGTCTGGAGGACTGCTCCTGAGGAGACCTGGGGAGGGAGAGCTTTTCAAGAGCCCAGCTGGGGGTTGGAACACAGGCCATGAGGAGGGCCTGAGGAAGGGGCGGAGCTGAGGTCCCTCCTTGGCATTGCTTTATGTCTCACCTCCCTCTGTATCTGCTCAGGGGCCAAAAGGCCCAACAATAGAATTTTCAAGCAGTTTTTTCCTGCAGTTACTGGGGACCTTGCTGAAATGTAGATTCTGTGTTGAAGGATCTGGGGTGAGGACTGAGGATCTCTATTTCTAATGGGCTCACTCTTAGAATTGCTTCCCCAGCCCAGACATTTTATTTCTAATCTGACTATTCAGTATATTGGGTCTTTTAAAAATTAGAATGATAACTTACATAAAACAACCAAGTTGGGGGCCTCCCTGATGTTGCAGGAGGTTAAGCGCTGCACTGTGAAGCTGTTCGCAGCCTCTGCAGCACGAGAGCTGCAGAGCTGCAGCCAGCCTCTGGCTGGCCGGCGAGAATCCCACATGGCGCAGCAGACCTCTCCTGTCGCGCCTGCTGCTCCCCTCAGCAGTGTATTTCTGTCGTCTGCCTGTTCTGCTCCCTGCTCTGTCTCTGGTGAATCCTCTCATCCTCCTGCGCATCTGGCCTATACCCCGGTCTTGTATAAATAAATAAAAATCTTAAAAACAAACAAACAAACAACCAAGTCACATTCTAAAAGTAAATAATGATGCTATGGATACAGTGCTGGGTGTGCTGTCCTGGGTGTGGCGACACCAGTTGGGGGAGTCTGGATGGAATAGGAGAATGACATGGAGGAAGCTGTGTGGGGCCCAACGGCCGGGTTGCCAGTCCTGATTTCACAGACAGGGAAACTGAGTTACCAAAATCACTTAACCAATCCAAGGTCACACAGTCTGCAGTAGCTGAGGCTGGAACTGGTGTTCCAGATGTTGTTGCAGACTGTCACTCCGATGTTGCTCAAGTACTGACTTAGCCCTCTTTCCACCTCCAAGGCCAGTGGTAAGGAGTCCAGTTCCTCTGGAGCCACGGCCCTTCCCATCTTCAGGGAATGATAAGCAGGTTACTCCCCCAACACCTCTTCTTGGGCTTCAGGTGTAGGATCAACTCCTAGCTCCTGCACAGAGTAGGCAGCTCTGGCACCTAGAACCACTGCCACTCCCTTGCCTGTGCCTGGTGAGTATGGCCTGCTCTGAAAAGGCTTCAGCTAGGTCCAACAGGCCCCTTGATCACATCTCCCTCAAGAGGAAACTGGGGACTAGATGTGCATCGGGGCGCATTTGGGGACACCACCTAGTCTGGAAAAAGTCTTGGCCAAATCCCCAGATGCCAATAGGATTTAATGAAATCTTCAGCAAAGTTTTGTTTTTATTACAAGAGCAATTGTTCTCTAAAAGATACTCTGGAAAAGTATGCAGTTCAAGGTTGGGTCTCCTGTCACAAATACCAAGACCTTGAACTTCTGAACTCCATCCTAAGGATCAAGATCCCCTGTGCTGACAGGAGGTGACATAGATCACATAAAATCCCAGTGGGAAGAGTGTGCTGAGTATCCACACTTAAGAGCAGAGTGAGGATGCAAAATTGAATATACCTCAGATCTCTGGCTTTATTCAGACTCAAAGTGCTTATGATAAAGAAATGATTATTTATTTATTTATTTATTCAATTATAATTTATTTATTTAAGAAACATTAGCTTTTTTTTTTTTTCACCAGAAGTCCAGCCACATGTACAGAAGCAAGGAAATAAATGCAGATCAGATCTCATTATTTCTTAGTTTCCCATCCTATATAGAACAAACCTAGAATCCTTGTCTAGGAAGACTTGTTTTCCTGTCTCTGCCAACTTTCCAAACATTCCAGTAAGTTCCCATCATCCTGCCTGGTGGCAAGACTTTAGACGATATAGCACCAGAAAGCCAATACCCTAAAACCTTCATTTCTGCCTCAAGACCTTCATAGCAACTGGGAAGGGAAGCCATTTTGTTAATTCACAGAAATAAAGCCTGATCACTAAACATAATGAAGACGCAGAGGAATTCACTCAATGGATCAAGACAAAGCCTATTGTTTGGAGGTGGAGATCCCAGGACTGATTAATGACCTGAGTGGGGGTAGATTCTATTCATCTGTCCATTCAGTGATAATTCACTAATGATTCATTCAGTGCTTGCTGGTCCAGGCTCACTCTGTGTTAAGACGTTATAATGGATGATGGCTGCCCTGCTCATGGTCCTCAGGAAGAGACAGGAGCACACACACCTCGCACGCAGGGGGTAGAGCTGTGATCCAGTAACCTCAGAGAAGAGGAAGTTCATTTCTGGGAGATAAAACTGAATGGCAAGTTAGGACTAATGTAGGTGGACACACAGCAGGTGTTTAGATCTTGTCACATATCTTGAATTGATCTGATCTGCTGATGAAATCTTTAGGTGCAGCTGTGTATGAACATTTTACTTTAAAGCAAAAATTGCTAGGAGTCATATTTTGAAAACTCTGTAAACTCAGATCATAGAAACTATTTCCAGCACTTGTCAAAGTTTATCCTCCCTAATCGTCCGGAGCTACACTCTGGGTAACAATTAAGAATGTGAAAGAGTGTGGCAATTAGGGGAAAACATGCCTTTGCATAAATATAGAACTTATCATTTAATAAATAGTCATTTTTATTTTTTATGAGCATTTCAAGTCTGAATGATGCCTGGGTTGTCGTTTGTATTTACCTTTGTATCCCCCTTAGTTTCTGTACTCAGCTTGTTCTTGCTGTGATTCCACACCATCTGCTCCCCTCCGGTTCACTAAAGGGATATCAGGATGTGTGAAAAACGTTGGGGTGTCTGATCAATCCTCTTGGTTGAGAGAAGTACCTTGTTTGTCATTATGTGGTAAAGAAAACAACTAGGGCAGGGGTGGAGACCCAGAGGAAATGGGTCTTACAACTCTCCTTGGAGGCAGGAGGTGGGCTAATGACGTGAGACTTCTGCAACATCGAGAATGTCAGATCTGCCTCATCTACTGCAGATGTGCCCTGCCCTGGCACGTGGTCCCTACTTATCCAGTTTCCTTGTCCGTGAAATCAGGACTGGACAACCTGGTCCTCAGGCCCCACACAGCGTCCTCCATGTCATTCTCCTGTTCATCCAGAACAGTCTGTTCCATCTAGACTCCCCCAGCTGGTCTCCACACCCCAGGACAGCACGCCTAGCACTGTGTCCACGGCATCATAATTTGCTTTTAGAATGTGACTTGGTTGTTCTAAGTAAGTTATCATTCTAATTTTAAGATCAAAAAACTCGATAGTCAAATAAAATGTCAGGGCTGGTGAAGCAGTTGTAATGGCGAGCCCATTAGAAATGCAGCATCTCAGCCCTCACCCTAGATGCTCTAATACAGAATGTATATTTCACAAGGTCCCCAGGATATTGCAGGAATAAGACAGTTTGAAAATTTTGTTGCTGGACCGTATGGCCCCCGGTGTAGTGACACAGAAGGTCCTAGAGGTAGGAGATGAAGCAATGCCCAGGAGGAACCTCAGCTCCACCCCTTCCTCAGGCCCTCCTCACGGCCTCTGCTCCCACCACAGCTGGGTTCTTGAAAAGCTGTTCCTCCCCAGGTTTCCTCAGGCGCCATCCTCCAGACCCTGAAGATGAGTCCCTTCAAACTGTCCACAGTGCTTCTCGTCCTCCTGACTGCACTGCTGACCACCACCCAGTGCGATGAAACCAGCACCCCAGGCCTTGGTAAGTGCTGGCTCCCCTACCCTCTGCAGCTGGGGCTGAAAATGAGGGGAGTCTGGTCAGTTGGCTACAGATAAGGGGCTCCTGAGACACTCTACCCACAGCAGGATTGATTGATATGCAAGAGGGGATCACAGAGCTCAGAGAAATGTGGTTTGTTCATTACTGGTCAATTATAAAGTGATATAACTCAGAACAGCTCACTGGAAGAGATGCCCAGAGAACTGATAGGGGAAATGAGGAGCTGCCAGATCCTCTGCAGGAGCTAGGAATCACCAAATTTTCATTCCCCAACCTGGAAGCTCTTCATATCCTGCCCTTTTGGGTCTTTCTGGAGGCTTCACTGCATAAGTACAGCTGATTAACTCACTGGCCAGGCCCCTGAGCTTCCTGCTGTCTCCTCCAGGGGCAGAGACTGATGTCCAAACCCTCTAACCACAGCATTGGTTCATCCAGCTTGGACAGTTACCACCAGAGAGTGATCTTTACCTGTGTCCTCTATTGCTTCTCCATTTTTTTTTTTTTAATTAACTTCAGTCCAGGGTTATGCTAGTCAATCCATTAATAATAACTATTGTTTATTATCACTGTGTCATTGTCACACCTAACAAAATGAATGATAATGCACAATGATGCCCCAGAAAACTTCCCATTAAATGAGCCCACTACATGTCCCCTTTAAAGCCACAGCCTGTTTTCCCGGCATGCTGCTTGTAATTTGATCAGCGTGCATGCCAGGCTGGCACAGCATCTTCCTAACTGACCATCCTCTGCTTTCCTGCAGCCCCTCCTGCCTTCTGCCTGGAGCCTCCCTACACGGGGCCCTGCAAGGCGCGGCGGATCCGGTGGTTCTTTAACGCCAGCTCAGGTTTCTGTGAACAATTTGTGTACGGGGGGTGCAGACGTAAGATGAATAACTTCCTGTCAGAGGAGGAGTGTAAGAGCACCTGTATTGAGAAAAAACTAGAAAGCCCAGTGAAACGAGAAGTCACGGGAGAAGACGCAGAACCAGCGGAAGGAGAGCTACCACCTGTGGCAGAAGAGCTGGCAACTGCGAAAGAAGAACGAGCACCTGAGGGAGAGGAACCAGCACCCAAAGCACTAGAACTCGAGGAAGAACAAGAATCCTTTGAGGAAGCGGCACCCTACGAGTAACCAGGTGGGCGCAGACAGGGAGGAGAAGGGCCCTGGAGGTAGGTGGAGCTCAGGGGCTTCCCACCTTCACACCTGCCATGTCCTCCTTGCTGCCTTCTAGGGAAAATGCACAGCACCTCCCACAAGCCACACTCCAGCAGACACCCCCAGGCCAACCTGGCAGAAAGCCGTGCCAGGGTGTTTGTGGCAATGAGCTCTAGCCTCTCAGCTGCCCTTCTGCAGAGGCGCCCACGGAGGCAGCCGTCCTAAGAGCACGTCTGCGCGCTCCGAGTCTGCCACGCAGGCTGGACTCCCTCCCTCCCTCCTGTCGTCCTGGCCTGTGAGAGGGTCCTGGACGGTCTGGGAGCTCAGAGCAGTGTCCAGGTCAGGGCCTTGGTGGTGACAAGCAACATTTCCTTTTCTCCTTGCAGGTCGTGGCTTCTGGGCTGCCCCAAGACGCTGAGGGCTGATGGTCCCACCCAAGACCCGCTGTGGCTGCCTCTGAAACTTCGGCCTCCTGCTCCCCTCCCGGCCCTGCCCTCAGCAGCAGCCTGCCTCCCGCTTCCCCCCAGGTCCTGCTTGTCTCTGCTCTGTCCATCCTGGCAGACTCTCAGCTCCCCCAGAGCAAGAGTCAAGTGCCTTGGTTTGCTTCACACTGTACCTCCTGCGCTGAGCACGGCTGCTGGCCAGAGGAGACGCTGGCAGATGCTTGTGGAATGAGGATGCCGGACACACGAGCACGTCTGTCTCCCCTGGACTGACTCGAGAGCTCGAGGCTTGAGGCCAGGACCAGTCCTGACCCTCGTCCTCACCCCACCCTCCCTGGCTGCTTGGGGGGTGGCAGTGGTGGACTTTCTGACCTTTGGCCTGAAGGTCAGGGATCCTGCCCTGAGGGGTGGTGCTCGGCCTCCTGTCTGTGGCTTCCAACACTCTGTAGTTAAATAAATTCGCCCTTCCATGCAGTTAAGTGGAGTGGATTCTATTGTTGAGCTGCGATTCTACTAAAACAGATCACGGAACGTGACCCTTAGAACAGCATTTGCAGAGCAGAGCACACCTGCCCGTCTCCTGCACTCAGGCTGGGCCCGCCAGTGTAGGCAGCGAGCCCAGCGCAGCACCATCCTCCTCTGTCTCCTGGGCGACCCTCCTCCTCCAGACCTAGCTCTCTGCTTTCTGGACCAGGTCAGAGTTGGGGTCGGGTTTTCTCCTGGGCTCTAGGAAGTAGAAAGGAAAGAGTGCAAGGCTCAGTTGTGCCACTGACCAAGGAACTCCCTCCTTGAGGCTTTTTGTAACAAGGGGAGGTGGGGGGGAGTCAGTTGGCCCTTTAGTTCCAACCTCCTGCGGGTCGTCAGCACTTTCCACATGCAAGGTCCTGGGCTGAGTGCTCTGTATCTACACACACAGCTGGGAGACACTGTGGGCTGTGTCAGACCACAGGAATGAGAGGAATATTGTAATAAATAATATTACACACTTTTTTGGTTATAAAATTTATGTATGTGCTTTAATACAAAGGCTCTAATAAGTGTGTTAGAGCATTCATCTAAAAATAATATGCATCTGGGGCCTCCCCGGTGGCGCAGTGGTTGAGCGCTGGGTTGCGAATCTGCCCGCAGTCTCTGCAAGCACTGGTTTGATCCCCAGCCGCCGGGCGAGGGTCCCATCTGGCGCGCAGACCTCTCCTGCTGCCCGCTGCTCCCCTCAGCAGTGTATTTTGTCAGTCTGCCTGTTCTGCTCTCCGCTCTGACTCTGGTGAATTCTCTCACCCTCCCGCTCTTCTGACTGTACCCAGTGCTTATATAAATAAATAAATAAATAAATAAATCTTTAAAATAAAAACAAAACAAAATAAAAATAATATGCATCTTAATTAAAAATCGTGTGAGCCTTTAGCCAGAGCCAGCTTTGCTGTATTTGCTGGGTCTTGCCTTGGCACCTGGGGTTCTTGTGCGGGTTAACATCCACTCTGGGGAAGGTCTGGGTCAAGCCACCCAGATGTCTATTTGATATAGTTAAATCTTCAGCAACATTTAACTTTCATTACAAGCAATATATATTTTGCTTGAAAAAAATCATATGTGTATAGTTAAAATGTGTTATTTTACCCTAAACACAACAAGTCGACAGTTCAGATTTCTATACCTTAAAATTCTTAGTAGAGAATTTCCAGGCTGATTAGAAAAGAAGACCAGGTTATCCACTTGGCTGGAGACTTCAGTGTCTCAAACTCCAGATTCTGATTCAATTGGTTGGGAGAAGCCTGGGTAATGGCATTTTCTAAATGGTCCTGAAGGTTTTGTAACATTTCACCAGCACTGAGAGCTGTTCTCTGTCAGGTCCTTGAATTCCCTTCCTAGAATGATCTACCCCCTCTGCTGGGGTCAGGGTCTCTCAGGTGTCCACCAGGCCAGGGCTGCACATGTTGGCTACACTACATGGTAGACGGGGCTGAGCTGCCCTGGGTGCTGGTGAGTCTGTCCTCACCACAGAGATGTCCACAGTCCTCAATATGGTGTGGTGCTGGCAAAGGTGGCAGCAAGGCACTTTCAGAGTGGATGACAATGATGGTGAAAGATGGTGACCGGGAGGTGGCAGTGATCACGGGGGAGTTGCTGAGACCAGGGTCCCCGCATGCAGGAGGTGGGAGGGATTGGGGAAGGAACCCACCTAGCTCTGGCTCAGGCCCCAGCAGACCAGCCAAGAAGGAGCTGACTTTCTCCCCCATTCCAGACTAGTGTGCAGAGCAGCAGAAATGATACCCGCACAGCCCTTGGCCTGGGATGAAGCTGGTGCTGCTGTGGTTCCTGCCCTGAGGCCGTGTGGGTGGAGGGCACTGTGCCTGCTTCCTCCTGGGAGCTCGGGGACCAGGCATCTCTGCCCTGGGCTGCCTGCTGCTCTCCCACCTGCTGCACTGTGGCTTCGGGACATTCTTCCTTCCCAGCAGCAACCTGACCCAGAGGCTTGTGGCAAGGGAGGGAGGGAGATTCCTTACAGAAGTCTTGGGAGATAGCTAGACTATTTCAGGAGTAAAGTATTTATAATGAAGATATGGTTATTTTTAGATACATGCTATAATATACATAATAGACTGCATGAACAGTGTACACATAAATTTTATATGCATTTGGATCACACACAAAAAACTGTAATTTGCTTTTTGCTTTGTTGCAATAGTCCCTTTACAGTAGTGATCTGAAGCTGAGCCCAGAACGCCCCACTTGTGCTTGTGCGTGCAAAACGCTGAGCCTGGAGTCCAGTCCATGTAAAGTGGTCACCTCGTAGATGGCGGCTGTTGGCACTGAAATGGCCAGTCTCCCACGTGCCCCAAACACGCACACGAAGAGGGAGAGAGTTCCTTGGACAAGAGGACAGCTCACCTTTACATTCCTTCCTTCTCCTTCAGACAACCCAAGAGGACAACCTGCTGCAAAATTTGACCTGGCCCCAAAGTGAAAAACAAAACTTCTAACGTTGAAATGTCACCCAGGTTTTTGTGCAGTTCGGGGTGCTCATGAAGTGGTCAGTGCTCTGCAATGGGTTTGCTGCCGATCTCTAGTGGGGCTCAGGCTGCAGGCAGGGAAAGGGGAGGTGTGCACTGCGCTGCAAAATAACACCAAGCACTACATTCTTTTATATATATATAATTTTTATTTTTATATTCCCCATACAATTGTGACCCCCTTATCTTGACCCAATCCCTCCCTTCCCCGCCCCCTACACCCCATAGAGTGTCTCTGGTTCATTTTGTTGATTTTGATTTTTACTTTCTTATAGTTATTCTTTTTCCTGGTCCCTTATTTAGATTTTCTAGATTCCTGCTATGAGTGAGACCATCCGGTATTTTTCTTTTTCTTTCTGGCTTATTTCGCTGAGCATGATCCCTTCCAGCGCCATCCATGTTGCTGCAAATTGCATGTGTTTATCTTTTTTGTATGCTGAGTAATATTCCATGGTGTATATGCACCACATCTTCTTGATCCAGTCATCTATTTTGGGGCATTTGGGTTGTTTCCAAAGCTTAGCTATTGTAAACAGTGCTGCTATAAACACAGGGGTGCAGGTGCTCTTTGGAATGGATGTTTCTGTGTCCTTTGGGTAAATACCTAGGAGTGGAATTGCTGGATCCTATGGAAGCTCTATGTTTAGTAGGTCCAGAAATCTCCACACAGCTCTCCATAGTGGTTGGTCCAGTTTGCACTCCCACCAGCAGTGCAGAAGAGTTCCTTTTTCTCCACAACCTCGCCAACTTTTGTTGTTGTTCGTTTTTTTAATATGTGCCATTCTCACTGGTGTGAGATGGTATCTCATGGTAGTTTTGATTTGCATTTCCCTGATGACAAGTGATGTTGAACATTTTTTCATATGCCTGTTGGCCATTCGCATTTCGTCTTCAGAGAAGTTTCTTTTTAGCTCTTCTGCCCATTTTTTGACTGGATTATTTTCTTTGTTTTTGTTGAGTCTCATCAGCTCTTTGTAGATTTTTGTGATCAGTCCTTTATCATTAGTGTTGTGTGCAAAAATGTTCTCCCAGTCTGTGGGGTTTCTCTTTGTTTTTGTTATTGTCTCTTTTGCTGCAAGCACTACATTCTTATGAATGGGTCCTTCTGTTGTGTGTGAACCTATTATTCAAACCTCAGCTGCAAACAACAGAATCCGCTTTGTTTAGCTTAATTTGAACATAATTTGTTTAAATATAAAGCAATAGAGTTTGAAGCCACAGACAGGGAAATGTGAAACATCACTGTGGGGAAAGCATGTCTCGTGAAAACACCCCTGATACCAGAAATTTCACTGCTGCCGCCCCCCAAGAACCCAGGGGTAGTGGGGTGGGATGAAGGTGAGGATGGGGTCAGGATTGGAGTCCTGGCTTCAAACTTCTAGCCTTAGATTCAGGCCAGTGGAGAGATGTGCTCATTCATTCATTCACTCATTCATCCCACAAATATCGATGCGTGCATCGAACTCGGGCAAAGTGATGGAAATAAACAAAGCACATGGTTCTTGCTCTGGTGGGGCATAGAATCTACTGGGACAGACAGAGTGAAAACAAGCAGATCCTGGGGAGGAAGAAAGAGGCAGGCTGCTGCTGAGGACGGGGCTGGGAGGTGAGCAGTCAGAGGGGGTCTCGTGGGGGACCTGCCAGAAGCCAGCACCTCAGGTCAATGTGGATGCCAAGCTCTCTGCGATGAGAAGGGAAATTGTTAGAAAGGAAATTGCTGGCTGTCATCATCGAGCCCCTGAGCTGGACACTCTTAGACCACCCTGTGGTCTCAGACCACCCCATGGTCCTCTCCATGACCAGCATGACAACGAGAAGGCCATGACTTGACCAGCCTGGGTAGTGGTGGCTCAGGGGCAGGCAGAAGACCCAGCAGGGCCACAGCCTCAATGCACCTGTCTGCAAAAGGGGAGTAGGTGGGATGGTTCAGATGACCTTGAGGTCACATCTAGCCATGACCTTCTGTCTAGATGGCCTAGTGAGGATGTGCTCAGTCTGGGGTCTCCAGGACTCTGCTGCCACCTCCTCCTGGGAAAGCAGGAGGTGGAGAGACACTGTGTGGGGGTGTGGGGACCTCCGAGTCTGACTGCTGTCCCCAGCCCTTCCCCTCCCTGCCTATTCGGACCTGGTTCCATCCTGGCCTCCAGGGATTCTCTCTCGGGCTCGGGTTCTATGACGCTGCAGGTGTTGAGACACTTGTCCTTCTTCAGGAAGTGACTCCTCTTTGCTTTGCAGCCTCCATAAACAAAGAGTTCGCAGAGCCCAGACGCGGAATTGAAGAACCACCTCAACTTCCAGTCCTTGCAGGGGCCCTTGTAGGGAGGATCTCAGCAGAAGGCCGGAGCGGCTATCAGGACACAGAAGTTTCTGGTCAGCTATAGCATGATCCTCAACAGCTGTTCTATGAGCAAAAACTGAAACAAGCAGCGTGTCTGGCATTGGGGTCATGGCGAAGAGGGGGTCGCGGTGTGAGACCTCAGCTTGACATCTGGCCTGCTGGGGCGCTGTTGCTAATTATATTAGATGTGACAATAACGTGGTGATAACGTAAGAAAGAGCATATCTTTAAAGCAGTGTTTATGGGTTGGCTAATATGATGCCTTTGATTGATTTCAAATAAGTCCAGGAAAAAATAGAGAACACACATAAAGTTTTTTCTGTCTATGCTGATAACTGTAGGAGCTGGGTACAGGGTTGGGACGTTCAGCCCAATCTCCTGGGAGGAGAGAGGAGCCAACTCGATCACTCCTGGCCAGTTATTTAATCAATTTACCCGTGGTTTTTCTTACCCCAAATGTTGAGACCACACCCCAACCTGACCACGTCCGCGGTGGTCAGCATGGATATTGGGGGATTTCCAGCACTGAGAGGGGTATGGGTGTTTCCCCACCTCTCCACATAAGTTGCCCTGTGCAACTTGTTCCTGAGTTATATCCTTTTATAGTAAAAGAATATTTCTCTGAGCTCAATGCACTGCTCTAGCAAAGTAATCGAACCCAGGGAGGGGAACCTGGGGTGACAGGGTCAGTGTCTGCAGAGAACTGGAGAAAGGCTTGGTGGTTCTAGAAGAAACAGATGTCCTGCAGGGAAACCCCTAAAATGCATCTTTCTATGTTTTCAGTAGTTAAAATAAGTGTGTACCTTTAGTCATTGAAGAATAAAGGATAACGTATGGGAAGAAAAATGAACTTCCCTCTACTTTTCTAGGGTCTTGGTTGAGATACCTCTTGTAGTAAAGGACCTATTGATAGGAGAAAAATAAATTTAGTTTTGTATCTACAGGAGCCACAGAGCAGATGTTGGTGAGGGGTGATGTTTGGCAGGGCTTGCTTGGCCCTGAAGATAGGTCATTCCCATAAAAGTGGTCTCTCTTATGCACATGCTTTTCAAACCAGTGGGAAGTCACCCTGTCTTCCCCACAGGTAGGAAGCTGGCTGTGCTAGGCAGGTAACGCTGAGATCTTGCCTCCAGTAAGAGTTGGTGGAGGACCTAGCAAGAGAGTACACAGAGCCTAGCCGTGCGGGTTACCCTGGAAACTGGGTGTGGAGGTGACAGTGGGTGGTAGAGTCATCAGCCCACCCACATATTTGGGGGAGCAGAACCAGTGGAGAAAGCTTTCCCTGATCCAGCTGTGTCTTGGCAGGAAGGGCTGCTTAGCTCGATGCCTGCACTTCTCAACAAGACACAGTCTCTTAACTGTTTCCCCCTCATTTTTCATTCTTATTTGACTATATATCATAAATATATGCCACTGCAAGGGAAAATTACAGGCATTTTTTTTCTTTTATGTTCATGACATATCCTGAGATTATACTCCTTTTGCTTATTAAAAGCCATGTTATCTATCGATACCTTAACAGTCTGGCCCCAGGTCAGACCCTCTGTCTAAATTCTTTAGGTCATGGGGAGAGGTAACATTTTTCTTTGGTCATAATAATCTGCATAACAAAGGGCATAACTGGGGGCACCTGTTCTGCATCTCTTGAGGCAAAAACTCAGGAACAGCCAAATGGAGATATTTGGTGTAAGGAGGGGTAGGGGCCCACACCCTTTCTGGGCACACCAACCTCACTGTACCTCTTGTATTCTCTCTGAAGCCCCATTTAGGGGTTTTATTGAGGGCTCCTTACTCATGCATAATTGATAAACTCATTGGCCATTTGTATTGAACTCAATCTCAGTTTCCCTGCCCCCGACCCAGGCAGCAGGAGGCTTGCAAGTTCTAACTCTAGCCACCTGGTGCCTCTGCTGACACCATCTAGCAGCCCCTGCCTTAAGTGATCTTGTCAGACAAGGAAGAAGTAGATTCCAGAAGTTTTAGGAGGCCTAGTCCAGGAACCTGTACAAAGACCAAACATTTGTCTTTTATTACATTGGAGTGAGGTTCAGGAAAGAGGCAGAGACCAGGAGTAGAGCCCCAGAAGTAGGGTCTGTGACCTGCTAGAGTTGCCTGAAAACTGTTAGAATAATTTTTTTTGAAAGCTGGACATAGTGATTGAACTTTTAGAGTCATGAAAACTACCAGATTAAGGGTTCTGACTTCCCAGGAGCAATGCACAGAGAGAGACTGGGGTTCCCCAACACTGCTGTTTCCCCAGCCCTTCCCACACACTCGCCTTGGTTCCGCCCTGGCCTGCAGAGGAGAGCCCCACCAGGACTTACCCAGAGGAGACCCATCGGTTCTCTCACAGTGAGTGACAGTCACCAGGCAGGTCAGAAGGACAATGTAGGGACAGGAAGGAACAGGACACAGTGCAGTTTTTCTGATCCTGCAGACCGGGTAAAGGAGGAGTCAGAGTCCTCAGTAGTTTTTACAGGTCTTTTATTTAGATTTTCCAGGCATATGGCAGGCAGGGGTGCTGGGGGGCCGGGAGGCCGGCAGTTCTCCCAGCCCCCAGCAAATCCTCACTCTATCTGGGCTCTCTGGCCTTCTCTCTGCTTCTCTTTTCTTCTCTCGGCTTCCGTTCGTTCCTGGCTTCTTCTCGTTTCTCTTTCGGCTTCTACTGGCGTCCCCATGATGCTGCCCTTAAAAGCCCAGTCTCAGCCTAGGTGAATCCCATCTGCCTATGCCCACACCCTACTCCAGGTGCCCGCCATCAGGCATGCATTCAGGACCGCAGGCATCATCTATCCTGATGGCGGGAGGGCAGAAAAGCCTGACATTTTTTCCTTACCCTACAGACAAAAGCACTGAGGTGAGACAGAGCTCATCTTGGTGGCTTGGGGAGGGACAGCTTTTCATGAGCCCAGCCGGGGGTGAAACTGAGGTGATAAGGAGGGCGTGAGGAAGGGGAGGAGCTGAGGTTCATCCTGGGCATTGCTTCATCTGCCACCTCCCGGGCCTTCTGTGTCTGCACCAGGGGCCGCAAGACGCAGCCACAGCATTTCTCAAAGTTTATTATTCCTGTGAATTTCCTGGGAATCTTGTTGACTGTAGGTTCTGATCAGCAGGTGGGACCTGAGAAACTGCATTTCTAACTGCTCACAGCTTCGTCTTTTTCCCCAGCCCGGAGAGCTTGCTCCTTGTCTGACTGTTCGGTGTATTTGATCTTTTAAATATTAATATAATTTATATAAAACAATAAGCTCAAACCCCCAAATCAAATAGTAAACTAGTGAACAAACACATCTCCTGGGATGTGGAGACACCAGCTGGGAGACTCCGGATGCAACCATAACAGTGACATGGAGGAAGCTGTGTGGGGTCTGAGGGGCCTGTTGTCTAGTCCACTTGTCCACTTGTTTTATAGACAGAGAAACTGAAAAAAAGCGGCCATTTACTGGTCCAAGATCACAAGGTCTTTGGTAGATGAAACTGGGGTCTGACATTCCGGATGTGGCTGAAGTGCTGCCTTAGAGGACTTGCTCAATAGCCCCCAAATCCTCTCCAAGGTGAGTGGCACTGCCTCCAGGCAAGAAGTCCAGTTCCTCTGGTGCCACAGCCATTGTCAAGGGTGAGTCTCCTTCCGAGTATTACAAAGAAATTTACTTCCCTCAACCCGAAGGACGAGGGCCCCATCTTCATGGGCTACATGTTCCAGCCCCCCAGCTCCTGCCCAGACACCCAACCACTGACCGTGAAGTCAGCCACTTTCTCACCCTCTGCCTGGTGCGCTTGGCCAGGTAAGTGGCGCATTTAGGAAAAGATCCTTAAGACCCATACGCTATTGGCCAGGGGTGAGGTGGGGGCTGGTGGCTGACTCTTGCTGGCCACTGGTGTGTCCACCTCAGGAGGCAACCAGGGCATAGAGATGGGAGGGGCTCTCACTTGTCACCATGTATATTTTACATCTGAAGGACCATACCGGCTCTCCTATTTTGTGATTTGATTTTTTATTTAACATGACTTCTGGACCTCTCTCCATGTGGGTGTTTAAATAACTCCATAGTAGCCCATCCATCCTGTTTGTGAACACTTGACCTGTTTTCCCAGTTCCAATGTTTTGCAGTTATAATCAAGGCAACAGCAAACACCTTGATGTTAAGTGGTAGGATGCAGAGCTCGGGGGCTGAGTTGTAGTGGAGTCTAAACACCAGACCCCAGGTTTTATGATTTGTGTTTAATCACCCAACCTCTCTGAGCCTCAGCTTTTTATTTATGAAGTGAGCCATATCCTGGAATATACCCCACTTGGTTTTAATGTTTTATCCATTTAATATGTGTTGGGTTCAATTGGTGAATATTTTGTTAAAGATTTTTGTGCCTCTGCTTATGATGGATATTAAACTTTAATTTTTTTGGTACTATCTTTCCCAGATTTTAATATCAGCATTATCCCAGTCTCATAAAACAAGTTGGGAAGTTTTCTCTCTGTTTTCTTAAAAGGTGTGTGTTAAATATATAGTATATATACATTTGATGATAGAATGTGCCTGCAAAGTTGAGAGACTAGCAATTTTCTTCTTGCATAAGTTTTAAATTACAGATTTGATTGCTCTAACCTGGGAGCCAATTGCTTTTATGTAAAGAGGTAGACAGTAAATATTTTTTGGTTTTATGGGCCTTGAGATCTTAATCACAATTCCTTGTCTCTACTACTGTAGAACAAAAGCAACCATAGACAACACTTAAACAAAGGGGTGTGCTTATAGTCTAATAAACTTTATTTACATAATCAAAAGTGGGAACTTAAGTTTCATAGGCCAGGAATCAAAGTGAATGTTTTTAATTTGCATCTAATTATGCATTAACTATTTTTTAGAGCTATAATTCACATGCCCTAATACTTACCTTTTAAGGTGTACATTGTACTGATTTTTAGTATTTTGGCAAGAGCGTGCAACCATCACTACTATTTAACTCCAGAACATTTCCATTACTCTATAAAGTAACCCAATACTCGATGATGTAACATCTGCATCTCCACCTCTCCCCAGCCCCAGGCAATAGATTTTGTAAAGAAGTTTTTTTTCTGAAAGTGGGTCCCTCTGTGGTAGGGTTTTTATAGGAATTTGTTATCAGACCAAATAAATGAACTCCTAACCCTGTATCTTTAGTCTCTTGATGTGTTTTTTCACATACTGTACTGCTGGGAAGATGATCATGTGATTTTTTCCTTTCTCTAGCATTCCATTGATCGATTTTGAATGTTAGACCAACAACACGCTTTTTGAAATGACTTCACGTGTTCATGCTATAGCACTTTTATATATGACAAAAATTCATTGGCTAATATTTTGTTTAGGAATTTTGCCTTTTTTTTTAAAGCAAGATTGTCCTATTCTTATTGTTTTTCTGCATATACTATCCTTACCATATTTTGGTGTCATGAAATTTCAGTGAATATCAAAGTTCTTTGAAAACAGAAAGACCACAAGTGGATGGTGGAACTGCAAATAGATATGATATCCGAAGAATAAAAGTGCAGAAAAGTTATATGATGGGCCTGTAAAACCAACTGAAAATTTGTTCTCCTAAGTTTGGGCTGGAACTCACAGAGGAAAAGCCGAGCTAGCGTGAGTAGAAAGCGGCACAGGTGCAGTGGAACAATAAAAACAAAACAAAAGCCACTAGGAGGAGCTACAAGGTGCACCAGAAACCAAGGACAGGGAGGGTGATCCCAGGAGCTCCTTCCTCAGCATCTCTCCCTCCAGCTCTGGGGCCAGTTCTCCCGCCCGCATGCAGGAATCTGTTTCTAACCTTTGCGTAAAACCGGTATGTTCTGGGCCACTGAGCAAGCAGGAGCAACACATACTTTACAGGAGCACAGACAGAGCTCAAGTCAGACTTCTGAGCTCCTCACCCAGTGCAGTTCCTATAAAGTCCCGGACACATTGAAGACAGGAGTTAGGGCCTCCTTGGTGGCATAAGGGGTTAAGACACAACCTATGAAGCTCTCTGCAGCACGAGTTTGATCCCTGGCCAGCCAGGGAGATACCCACATGGCGCAGCAGACCTCTCCTGTCTCGCCCGCTGCTCCCCTCAGCAGTGTACTTCGTCAGTCTGCCTGTTCTGCTCCCCGCTCTGGCTCTGGTGAATCCTCTCACCCTCCCGCGCTTCTGCCTGTACCCAGTGCTTGCATAAATAAATAAATAAATCTTTTAAAAATTTTATATATGTAAAAAAAAGTAAATTCATCAAATGCACGCATGTCTGAAATCCGCCAGGAGCCGCGGGGTGTAAATGGCTCTGAACACTCAGACCCGCCCGGGAAGACAATAATCCCCTGCCCTGCCTCGAGACCCACCGGAATTATTAACGCCAGGCCAGCCCTGACGCCCCGTGGAAAAGGAGGGGCCTCTGTGGGCTCTCAGAGGCGCTGGTGCAGAGGCTGTGACAGCACCTCCCGCCCGCGGCGCGGGGGTGCGGGCGGGGTGACCGCGGAGGTCGGGGGTGACCGCGGAGCGAGGGCCGGGCACCTGCCACCTGGCGCTGGGAGCCGCGGCGCCCCCTGCTGGCCGCCCCGCCGGAGGCGCTTTCCGTGTGAACAGGTGGCGCCTCCACGTTCACCTGGCGCGTGTCGGCGGGATGGAGCGGAGCGGCCTCTCTGTTCTGGCGACGGTCTTCCTCGTCCTCTGCCCCCACGAGGCGCAGGCTGGATTCCCATGGAAGAAGTGTAGGGTGCGGCGGTCCCGGGGCGTGGGGGTGCTTTCCTCGGAGCGGCCCAGGGGCCCAGCCTGCCCTGACGCCCCCAAGGACGCGCTGGGTCCGGCTCACCCCGAGGCGTCTCTCCGCAGCGTTAGAGAAACCTGGATTCTGCCCCGAGTTCACGCTGGCCTGCCCCTTCATCCGCTTACCTTCCTGCTGGCGAGACCAAAGTTGCAAGGACACCAAGAAGTGCTGCTTCTTCAACTGTAAACAGCAGTGCGTGGACCCCTGGGACACTCTGAATTGAGGTGAGACGCCCCAGACTCGGTTCCGGAGCCCACGGGCCGAGACGGTTGAGAGCAGTTGGTGCTCTCGGAGGGCCCTGAGATCGGAGCTCTTCCGTTGAGATCGGCCCTGAAATTCGCCTCGAGGGCGTGAAGAGGGTCCAGCAGGCCCCCTAGCTCGGAATATGTTCTTCTTTGCGGTCGTAGGGGTCCCCTTCCCCTTGCAATGACCCGGCCTTTGAGGCTTACACTCTTGAGACTGAATTTTTGTTATGACCGTTTTCTGTTTTGTCAGTTTTGCCTCACAGTCTGTGATCACCGATCACACTTCTCTCTACATTTAGATTAGGAGGTAAGATGATAAGGCTTAGATGATAAGATTGTAATTCTTCAGGATGGCTTGGCTGGTTCCTTGGCAGAAGGCCTGGTGCTCTTGGGGGGAGAGCCCCTGGCAGGACTCAGGCAAGGTGGTCTTGGGGCCCAGTCCCCCCAAAGTTGTGCACCTCCCCAGGCCTCTGATTCTCTCTTCTCTCTCCAGGTAGAATCGCGTCTTCACCAAGCCGGAGAAGACACTGGTGCTACAGGCTTAGACTTGAATAACTGCCCTCCAGTGTTTCCATGTGTTCTTCACCCAAAGACTTCCTTTTCCCTGGAGTTCAATGCTTATTAATATGAAAACAACACAAAGAAATAAAGTGTTAGATCTTTAAAAGTGCGTCGAAGTCTGATTGTTGAATCTCTCTCTCTCTCTCTCTCTCTCTCTCTGTTTTCAGGCTTTTGGGTCATTCTTTAGATTCTGTGAAAAGGTTGAAATTACCTGCTCACTTTCAGTTCTGACCCATTCCTGTGCTTTTTTTCTTTTGATGTGTCTTGATTTCAACATCTCCTGACGCACAGATTCTCTTGCTCAGATTTCAGGGGCTTGCTGGGATCCTCGGAAAGGCGCACACAGTGTCCTGGGATGGGAGAGCAAGGGTTTTTGCTATGTTCTCTGCACTGGTGCTGGTGGGTTTTCCACCGAGGTTGTACTGTCTGAGACTTGTTTGGGATTTTGGTTGGAATGGGGTGGGCATAGAGTAAAGCTAGTTTCTGGTCTAATGTTGAGCTCATCCTGGGTCAGGAAAAGGCAGTCCTGTCTGCCACTCAGTTTAGCCATCCTGAATTTTAGCTGGGGTAGGGGCTTAATCGATCATATAATTAATAATAATTTAGCCTCGAATTTTCTCACTTTGTGATGTTGTCTTGATTAGGGAACACACAGGAATTTTTCCTAGACATGTACATCTTAAACACATTTTTGAAAACTGTTTATTCCCTGGAATGTTTTATGTTGATGTAGGTAGGGTAAAGAAAATATCAGGCTTTTCTGCCCTTCCGCCATCAGGATAGATGTTGGATCCTTGTCCTGAATGCATGCCTGATGGCGGGCACCTGGAGTAGGGTGTGGGCATAGGTAAATGGGATTCAGCTGAGCTAAGACTGTGCTTTTTTAAGGGCGGCGTCATGGGGACGCCAGCAGCAGAAGTAGAAGCCGAAAGAAGCAGCAGCAGAAGCAGAGAAGGCCAGAGAGCCCAGATAGAGTGAGGATTTGCTGGGGGCTGGGAGGACTGCCAGCCTCCCGGCCTCCCAGCACCCCTGCCTGCCATATGCCTGGTGAACCCCAATAAAAGACCTGCAAAACCACTGAGGACTCTGACTCCTCCTTTACCCGGTCTGCATGGGATCAGAGAACCTGCACTGTGTCCAGTCCTGCCTTTACAGTTGACATAAAATATTTTTCACCATAACTTACATTGTTCAAGGGATAAACTTTTAGGTACATGGTGATATTATCACTGACATAAAGAGGGGACCGCCCTCTTTTTTTCCCCAAAGATTTATTTTATTTATACAAGAGCTGGGGTACAGGCCAGATGCATGGGAGGGTGAGAGGACTCACCGGAGACAGAGTGGGGAGCAGAACAGGCAGACTGATGAAATTCACTGCTGAGGGGAGCAGCGGGCAAGACAGGAAAGGTCTGCCGCGCCATGTGGGATTCTCACCGGCTGGCTGGGATCAAACCCGCACCGCAGAGGCTGCGAACGGCTTTACAGCGCAGCCCTCAATCGCCTGAGCCACCAGGGAGGCCCAACCTCCCTATTTTTAATGTGTCTACTGGCGTCTAGTTACCACCTTCATTGGATGGTAATCTCTATTAGGGAAGCAGCATTTCCCCCACCCCATATTCTCTCCCCAACCCCTTCCTTTCCCTTCATTGCCTGAATAATTCAAACCAAAACAAATAGGCGGGTGGGTTAGTTTGGATGCTCTGAAAAGTAGATGTCAAGAAATAATCCAGGATGGAGCTGGAAGGGATTATGCTAAGCAACGTAAGTCAGAAGGAAAAAAATAAGCATCGAATGATTTCACTTCTGTGTGGCATACAGAGGAACAGAACAAAAGCTCAAAAAAAAAAAAAAGCCATTACTTGCAAGCTCGCCCTAGACCTGAGGCATATAGAAGGGGAGGTGGGGGGGGGGGCTGTGGTGGTGGGAGCACTACAGGGACCACACCAGAGTGGAGAAATCAAATAGTGTCCAAAAATGAAGAAAAGTGTAAGAAAATAAGGAAATAAATAAATTTGGGGGGAAAAAGAAATAAATAATCAAGAGTTTATGAGGGGCAGGTGGGAGGGAGCCAGCAGGAAGGGGGCGGTGGAGACTCTACAACACAATGGTGAGAACGTCATCCAGGTTGGAAGAGGGCGCCTGAGTTAAGGTCACTTATCATGTCTAGCGTCCCTCAGAATGGATCTTTTCTGAGAGAGGGACTCCTGGCTCGCCCGCCCAGGTGAAGCCCTCTCCCCATCCTAGGGCAGGAGCTTCAATTGGGCAGCCCAGGAAGGGAACGTTGGTGAATAGGGACCCAGTACTGTGAGGTCTTGGATTGGGGGTGTGCCTGGACCACCTGAGATTGTTCTTTGCTGAACAGTTCCGTCTGCTCCCTTCCTCCTGTCTCCCTGTTTTTCTCTCACTCTCTACCTCTCCATTGTTCTCTCACACCTCATCTCATTCCCCACTACATCTATCTCGGTCCCTTTTGATTTCTGTTTCATTTCATCTTTTTATTACTGTGTGTCTCTCTCACCTGGTCTGCCTGTCTCCTGACTCTGCCATGATATTTTCATGTCTGTCTCTGTTTTCTCCTGCCTGTTTCCATCACTCTTTGCTGAGTGTGTCTTGTCTTCCCCTAACCAGGAACACTTGAGCATGAACTGACACTTTCCTTAGGAGGCTCCCCTGTTAGGCTCAGCAACCCCTCATCCACCTCTGGGGCACCCCTGCACCCCCACAGCCTCCCTTTAGGTTTCTGGAGACTCCTTCCACCTCCCAGGAAGACGACCTCCTGCTTGCTTGTCAAGTCCAGTTTCTTCCTTGTCCACGTTGTCTCTCTTTAAAGAAAACTGGGTCTGTCCAACTATGACCACTCATTGGTGCCACGTCCATCAGCCTCGCTGAGGAGAAATGTGTCATCATGGCATCTTGATTATTTTGAATTAAAGTCACTTAAGAAGCACCTGTGCAAGTAAATAACATTACGGCTGCTCTGCCCTGGCAAGAAAGAGACAACTTCCCCAGGTAAAAAGTACCCTCCTGTCACGGAAGAGAGGAAGGCCTCCCAGGTGCCAGAGAGAGGGAAGTTAAAAGCAAACAGAAGATGTAAATAGACACTGTTACTTCTTCACTAATGTACACACTTTCTTTTCCCCCCATTTTCTTCTTTGTCGAAAATGGATATAAAAGCAAGATGCTCTGGGGGTTTCTCCAGGTCTGGACCTCTGGGCAGGCAAAATTAAGCTATTTTTTCCTCCTGTTAGTCTGACTTATGTCATTGTGATTATGAGAGCAGCCCAAAGCACTGAGTGGAAAAGAGGGAAAATTTCCCCTTTCCAGCACTTTCTTCTTTATAGGTGTTTGAATGTCTCTCTAATCCCTGGGCTATCCTGAGATTCTACTGTCAGTGATTGTTTCCAGGAGGTGTGGAGGGGTGTGTGTGAGAGAAGTGGGGGACACTTGTTTAAAATTCAGATTTAGCTGAGTGTCCTGGATTTTATCTGGCAACAGTATTTGTTTTTTTTTTTTAAATAATAAATTTTATTTTTATATTCCCCCATACAACTGCACATGCCCCATTCTGACCCCAATCCCTCCCCTCCCGGCCCCCACCCCCCAAAAAGTGTCTCTGGTTCATAGTTTTTTGTTGATTTTGATTTTCACTTTCTTATATTCATTTTCCCTTATTTAAGTTTTCTAGATTCCTGCTATGAGTGAGACCATCCGGTATTTTTCTTTTTCTTTTTGGCTTATTTCGCTGAGCATGATCCCTTCCAGCGCCATCCATGTTGGCAACAGTATTTGAATGACTCCACAGGAGCGATTCAGCTTCAGGGTGGTTGGCTGGGATTGAAGACAAGGTCAGCACTATTAGTGCCTCCCTCAGCCTCCCTCACTACTAGTGCCTCCCTCCTCCTTAAGTCACAACAACCAGGAGGCCCAGACAAATCCAGTAGGACCACATGTCCCAGTGGAAGTACAAACGGCAAGGCCTCTCAGTGACCCTTAGCGCCATGTAGGGTAAGTGAAGGTTGCTCAGACTTTTGAGTCATTGGCCTCTATGGCTATCACCTGCGGCCTTGAATGCAGAGGTGCTTGGGAAACATAGGCCTCGGGGTATGCATGCCTGATGGTGGACACCTGGAGCATGGTGTGGGCATGTGTGAGTGGGCACACCTGAGCCTGGAGGACGAGCATATAAGGGCAGCATTACAGAGAGCAGCGGAGAGACCACGAGAAAGTAAAGATTTGCCAGGTCTAGGAGACCTGCCAGCCTCCCGGCCCCGGGGCCCCCTGCCTGCCCTGCAGCTGGTTGCCATACTAAAAAGGGTATAGAAAGATCATTAAAAGCCTGAGAAAGGGCCTTCCTGGTGGCGCAAGGGGTTAAGATACAACCTATGAAGCTGTCCACAGCCACTGCAGCACGAGTTCAATCCCCCTGCCAGGGAGCAACCCACATGGCGCAGCAGACCTCTCCTGTCCCGCCCGCTGCTCCCCTCAGCAGTGTATTTCAGTCAGTCTGCCTGTTCTGCTCCCCACTCTGTCTCTGGTAAATCCTCTCATCCCCCGCACCTCTGGCCTGTACCCCAGTTCCTGTATGTATAAATAAAGAAATCTTTTTTAAAAAATCCTGAAAAAGCCACTGAGCACTCCAGGACTCTCCTTTACCTGTCTGCCCAGATCTATAAAGAAACTTCCCAGTGTTTGCTGGCACTTCAGCCACATGGATTTAGCCACAAAACCCTGTGACTTCTTCATGATGCCCTATTCATCCTTGGAACTCAGATGTCCCGGTTCTGGGCTAAGGAAGGTCATTTTCCCTGGTGACTTTTAGTCACTAGTCTTAAGCCCCAGGTCTGGGATGGGAGCAGATTCCTTCCCAGACCAGGATATCCTATTCCTCCTGCCCAGAGCTCACAGCTTTCCTCCCAGTGGGCATCCCAGGTATTGGCGGCAGGGTCTGAGCTCTGTGAAGGCTCTGCCAGGAGGGCTGGGCCAGAATGGCTTTTTCTGAGCCACTCTCTCTCCATCTCTTTTTCTCACTCTGTCCTCTGTGCACTTTTACCCTCTTACTCTCCACTTCTTCCCCCCTATTTCTGTCTGGATTCTGTTGAATCTGGCTCATTATCTGTCTCCTACTTTCTGTGTGTCCCTCTGTCTCCCTTTCCGTCTGTCCCAGCAGCCCCTCATCTCCCTGACTCCATCATTCACTCTCCAAGGTGATATTTCCACCTGTTTGTCTTTCACTCCTGCACCAGCCCCTTTGCTGTCACCCTTCCTCATCTATGTGTGGATTTACTGTTCCCTGAGCAGAAGTGCTTGATCATGGCACTAGGTGTTTGTAGGGTAAGGGAAAAATTACCAGGCTTTCCACCCTCCCACCATTAGCATTAATGATGGACCCCTGAGGTCCTACATGCTTGCCTGATGGCGGGCACCTGGAGCAGGGTGTGAGCGTGCATAGGTGGGCACACCTGGGCTGAGACTGGGCTTATAAGGGTGGTTTCACAGGAATGCCAGCAGAACGAATGGGAGAGCAAGAGCAGGAGAACAAGAGCAGAACCAGCAGAGAAGCAGAGACCACAAGAGAATGCCAGAAAGAGTGAAGATTCGGGGTGGGGGGGGGTGCTGAGTGGCCTGCCAGCCTCCCGGCACCCTGGCACCTCTTCCTTCTAAAAGGCTCAATAGAAGCCTGAAAAAGCCACCAAGGGCTCCAGGACTCTCCTTTACCCAAGTCTCCCCGGACCATAGAGAAACTGCCCTGTGCCTTGCGGGCACTACAGTGCTCCCTCAGAGCCAGTGACTTATGGATGGGATGATGGGGTGATGTGACAACTACCTCCACCCCAACTCTGGCCATGGCCACCCTGCTGCAGTCACCTCCATAGGTGTGGCTTCTCAGAACACCCAGGAAACCTCCTGCACATGAGCTCTATCCCGAGACTGTTTGCCGGGGTACCGAACCTAAAGAAACTTATAAAAAGGGATCATTGGGGCCTCCCCTGGTGGCGCAGCGGTTGAGCGCTGGGCTGCGAGGCTGCCTGCAGTCTCTGCAGTGCCAGTTTGTTCCCCGGCCGCCGGTGAGGGTCCCACAAAAAAAAAGGGATCATTGCTCCAAAAAGTCAAATATTAAAAACTGCTCTGAGGAAGACAATGTCAAGAGAATGAGAAAACATGCCACAGATTGAGAAAAAATATTTGCAAAAGACACACCTGACCTGGGACTATGATCCAAAGTAGACAAAGAACTCTTAAAATTCAGCTTTAAGGAAACAAACATCCCTAATAAAAAATGGGTCAGAGACCTTAGCAGACACCTCATCAAAGAAGATCAATAAAGGGTGACTATGAAAATGTTCCACATCACACGTCATCAGGGAAATGCAAATCAAACACCACGCAATGCCACCTCAGGCCTACCATTCATTGATAGATTGCCAGAGCCCAGGACACTGGGACCCCAAGTCCTGTGAAGATGTGGAGCTTGGGGCTCTCATCCATGCTGGCAGAAACAGAACATGGCACGGCCACTTTGCAAGACAATTTGACAGTTTCTTACAAAACTAAATATACTCTTTCCATACAATCCAGCAGTCACACTCTTTGGTATTTCCCTAAAGAAGTGCACATCAAAAATTGCTCATGGATGTTTACAGCAGCTTTATTCAGAATTGTCAAAACTTGGAAGCAACCAAGATGTCCTTCAGTGGGTGAGTGGACACACAAACTGCGGTCCATCTGGACAGTGAAATATTATTTAGCTCTAAAAAGAAAATAGCTATCAAGGTATGAAAGACATGAATGTACCTTTAATGCATAAGCTAAGTGGAAGAAGTCCATCTGAAACGGCGCTATGACTTCAGCTAAATGACTTTCTAGAAAAGGCAAATGGTGCAGATAGTAAAATGTTTAGTGACTGCCGGTGATTGAGGACGGGGGACTAGATCAGCAGAGCACAGAGGATTTTTAGGGCAGTGAGCTATAATGATGGCTATTGGTCGTTATACATTGGTCCAGACCCATAGAATGTACAACACAGAGAGTGAACCCTACCGTAAATTTTGAATTTGGGGTGATAATGATGTGTCAATGTAGGTTCACTGCGCCATTTGGTAGGGGATATTGATCATAGGAGAGGCATATGTGGGGCCAGGGGTTGTAGGGGAAATTTCTGTGCTTTCTTTTTAATTGTTCTGTGATCTAAAACCCATTCTAAAAAAATTAAATCTTTCAAGACAAGAATTGGGGGAATCATATGTAACTTCTGGGCTCTTTAAGTATTTTTTAATTTATTGGAAAGAATTTCATGTTTTAAAAAAGGTGATACTCATTAACAAATTGAAGTAGAAGAAAAAAAACCCTGCCACCACCTTTCCAGCATGTGTCTTGTGCATAACACAGAAGTTATTCCCTTGTAGGGCAATCCGTGGGCACATTCCTGCAGGGTGCTTCCCTCAACCTGGGGCCCTGAGCTTGGAACGACCCTGGAGGTGAGGTGGGGGACAGCAAAATGGTCTTTGGCATTCCCAGTTTCCCAGAATAATCCAGAGTGGGCATTGACATAACATAAACACTCTGTCTGCAAAGAATTGCAGATACTGTGTTTTTCCTAGTGTCTAATGAGAATTGGCTGCATGAGACAATGAGACACAATTCTCAGATAATGCACAGTCCAAATCCACACAAGGAAACCTTTTCCTAAGCTGCCCATAATTTGCAAGACTATCCTCCCCAGGAGCTAGCATTGATGCTATTTCACAAGCTTCCCTTTTGTTCCTTTCAAACTGTGACTCTTAGTCTATGGGAAATGAAAAACAGTTTATATAGAAAATAAGCCAAGGCTTTTATAGGACTACGTGTGCAGGCTTGCCTGAGTCCTCATGTCTGGGGCTTGCCTCTTCCCCCTGGCTGTCTGGAGGCAAGGTATGAATTGCTCTTCCTGATTCAAGTGCCTCTCTTCCGTGGCTGTGATTAGTATGTGTAATTTCATATCCTCTGCCCTGACTTACATTATAATACAATCTCCCAATGTGATACAAATTTTACAAAGATCTTTTTTTTTTAATTATTCATGCATACAAGAACCAGAGTACAGGCCAGATGTGCGGGAGGGTGAGAGGATTCACCAGAGACAGAGCAGAGAGCAGAACAGGCAGATCGACCGAAATACACTGCTGAGGGGAGCAGCGGGCGAGACAAGAGAGATCTGCTGAACCATGTGGGATTCTTGCCGGCCGGCCGGGATCAAACCCACGCTGCAGAAGCTGCGGACAGCTTCATAGCGTGGTGCTCAACCACCTGCACCACAGGGGAGGCCCTATAAAGATCTTGGTTTTCCTAGGATCAGGGGCCATGTGAACTGGCTCTGTGACCTTGGGTACAGCACAACCTTGGCAGGGACAGGCCCCTCAACCACTGTCCAGCTGAACTCAGCTAATGGCCACATTTTTGTCCACTTCAAGGCTATATTGTATTCTCTCAGGATTAGGAGCTTGTCAGTCATTTCCAATTCATGGTTTCTACCATACATTATGTGTACCTATAAATCTTGGTGTCTGAATCATTTTTTCATTTCAGATTTTCCTGCTAGGTCAGATGCCTGGAAGTAGAATGTACTAAGTCAAAGGGTTTGGTTATTTTTAATGCTTTCAAGACAAATCACCCCCACCCTTTGCTGCCCCCAAGGCCTTCCCCCAAGGCAGTGAATATAAGTGATCATATTAAGAACAAGGTGACTGGTAGGTGGCTGGCCCTCCAGAAATGCTCCCCCATTTGGGGGGGGTGGCACAGCACAGTCATGTGCGGAGACTCATGCACGTGTGCCTGCAGACACACAGACCAGCAGCACAAAGGGCCTACATTAGAGTCTAAAATTTTTATGATTTTGTTTTTCTATCAAGTCTCCAACCCTAGTAGGAAGTGATTTTGAGTGTGGTGAGAGGGAGAGGAAGCAAGCATTTCTCTTCTTTTTAAACAAACTGTAGATATGTGCATGGATATTTGTCCCAGAGTCATATTGAAAGGATTCCTCACCCTACTGCTTTGCAAAACAACCTGTGACATGAATCAAACCCCTGTACGTGTAGGGAACTGTTTGGGGTACTCTAGTCTATTTGATTCTACTCTATTCGATTAGGTGTGATAAGATTCATGCTAGTTATCAGTTTATTAGCTCTCAGCTTCAAATCCAGCCTTCCTGCTGGGATGATGTTCGTCTTTGTCAGTAGCAGGATGGACACTGGAGGAGAAAAGGGCTTCTCTTTTTGGTTCTGGCACGGCCAGTGGAGTTCACCTGACAGGCAGCTCGCAGAGAGTTCCAGCCGTCCTCCAGAGTGTGAGACCAGAGGCCCGGACTTCCTGCTCAGGACTCCAGGTTAGCTCAACAGCAGTTTCCCAGAGCACCTGTTCAAACCTGAACTAAACTCTTTTTTTTAAATTTATTTTTATAGTCCCCATACAATTGCAACCCCCTTATTTTGACCCCTTCCCCGCCGCCCCCCATAGTGTGTCTCTGGTTCATAGTTGTTTGTTGATTTTGATTTTTTCTTTCTTATAGTTATTCTTTTTCCTGGTCCCTTAATTAGGTTTTCTAGATTCCTGCTATGAGTGAGACCATCCGGTATTTTTCTTTTTCTTTCTGGCTTATTTCGCTGAGCATGATCCCTTCCAGCGCCATCCATGTTGCTGCAAATTGCATGTGTTTATCTTTTTTGAATGCTGAGTAATATTCCATGGTGTAGATGTATCACATCTTCTTGATCCAGTCATCTATTTTTGGGCATTTGGGTTGTTTCCATAGCTTAGGTTTTATAAATAGTGCTGCTATAAACATAGGGGTGCAGGTGCCCTTTGGAATTAATGTTTCTATGTCGTTTGGGTAAATAACTAGGAGTGGAATTGCTGGATCATATGGAAGCTCTATCTTTAGTAGGTTGAGGAATCTCCACACAGCTTTCCATAGTGGTTGGATCAGTTTGCACTCCCACCAGCAGTGCAGGAGATAAACTAAACTCTTAACCAACAAAAGACCCTTGGAACGTTTCTTAGCCGTGGCAATCAACATGCCTTTAGAAGACTACTGTTTGCTTTGGCAGTCTTCAGCTGTTTGAGCTAGGCACTATAAAATCTTTCATTTCATCCAAATTTCTAAATTTATTACCATGGTGTTATTCCTATTGACTTGCGTGTTTCATGACTAGCATATGAAGTGATACCTGGTTTTTATTTCTATCAATAATTATATTACCTTTTCTACTATTTAATCTGAATGGTTTTCAAGAGATGAATTGATTAGGAAAAACTTTTCAAAGAACCAACTTTTGGCTCAGGTTATCTCTCATTGATCTAGCTGATTTGCATTCTTGATCAGTCATTCATTTTTATTGTGGCAAAATATCGATAATATGAAATTTATCATTTTAACCATCTTAAATGGAAAAGACAACAGAAATTACTCCTAGGAAATGATGCAATCAGCAAAGACAACACTGCCTCTCTCTCCACCCTTCCACTCCTTCTTTATCTCATTGCATCATTTTGCATATCTCAACATGTTGAAAAATAGAAGTGACCCTTATTCTTTCTTCCTTAGTGACAATACCTCTGAAAACCTAACTTAGGTTTGTTACAGATTCAAGTGGGTTTTCTTCCTTTTTCTTATTAACTTCTGTCTTTTCCTATTCTCAACTGAGAATGGAAATTTTAGGAAATCTTTTTAAACTGCTGTGAATACTAACTCATAACATTTAGTTAGGATGTGACCAGCTTTTTCACATAAGAAAATGTGGCCTCATAATTATCACTTCTACTGTCCATATTTGATTATATTTTCAACAATTTTGCTAATCTCATATGTCATTATATAATGCACATTAAAAAATTGTCCCATGGTTGGCATCTAAACACCATGAATATTATCTCATAGTTGAGGGTCACTTTCTAGGTTGGTGAAGTTGGGTGATATTAGCGCAGGGCCTCTCCCCAGACTATAATCCAGCCGTCCGCTAGGACCACCTTCACAAGACAGGGAGGGACTTGATGGACAGCTAGGCACTGCACTGTGGGGTGTGTGATCTCTCTGATGACCTGCTCAGCAGATCTCAGCTGCCTCGTCATGCTCCACGGTGAGGTAGAGACAGCTGTGCTCTGAGGGGGCTTAAGTCCTTCTATCACAGAATGAAAAAGAACCTGACATGGAAGCAAATTGCATGGCACCATTGTGGGAACAGACCCACTGGACCTGGGGGTGCCCCCCAAAAGGCCACTGACCTTTCTTGTTTCCCTAGAGGACATAGAGCCCTATTCCTCCCAGAACATGACTTCACTGTGCTCTCTTGGCCATGCTAATGCCAAGACACCATGGAGCGGGTTTTGGGTCCTCCCCTGGGCTGATCATCAGCACACATTGTTCCTCTCAGCTCATTTTATGCAAAAGAAATAATGTCTTAGAAAGGAGAAGAAATGAAAGAGGCTCAAATGCCAACAGTGGGCATGTGTCACATATTTCAGAGAGCCTGGTGTGCCCCCGGGACTTTGTACTCATTTCACACCCACTGCATATCCAGTGCCTCACAGACTGGCAGAGAGTGGTTCGATTCCACTCTGCAGTTACAGAAATTAAGGTAAAGGAGAACAATGCACCTGAATGAAATCAGAGCCAGCATTGTCAGACTCATGATGCAAACTCAGGCCTGTGTGGTCCCTAAGCCTCCTCCTTCCACACATGAAAAGGAGGGGCCTCCACTCCAGACACCCCCTGTACCCCACCCGGTATGGACTCCACAATGAAGCATGGACAGGATGTGCAGAGGGAAACAATCATTTATTCATTCAACAAACAACAGGCATTTCCTGAAAGCAACTGTGTGTCAAGTCTTTCTCCAAAGGAGACACCAGTGGCAGAACCTGGTCTTCACCTTGGAATGTGTCATGATGGGGTCTGGGTGGGGAGAGGGAATTCCCAGAACACACAGGGCATGACACAAAGTTACTTTCAGTGGCAGCATCAGATGTGAGGGGAAATCATGTTGGAGCTTCAACGTAAACCAACTTCATGGCTCAATTTTTCCTCTGTAAGAATTGGCTGAAATAGAAAAAAAGAGCAAAGTGATGATGTAGGTGACAGAGATGTGACACAGGAGAATGAGTTCATGCACCAATTTCACAGTCAAACTCTGGACTCAACACTTAGAAAGTTTAATTTTCCACCCGCTGCACAGCGGACAGGGACATAACGATGGAGCCTAAAACAACCCCAGTACCGAGTCCTTCCCCGCAGGGGCGTTCCAGCACTTTCCCTTCATTCTGTCCACACCGGACCCGGGAAAGGACTCACAGGGCCCCTTGCCAGGGCCCCAGCCACGGAGGCAGCAGCAGAACCAGAGCTCTGAGGGACCCTGTGGCTCATCAACCCAAGGCCGGTGGAGGCTGAGGGAAGCATGTGACATATGGAGGTGCGAGACTACCCCAAACTTACAGAGACATGCAAACAACTGGCAGATGCATACAATTTGAGAGGGAGAAAAAACACAAGAGGGTCAAACAGTGAATTTCATTGGGGGAGAATCAGAAATCCCCCTACTCTTACACCTAAGTCATGGGGGTTGAGACTGAGGGGTGGTGTGAGGGGTCAGAGGCCCCACCAGACTTACCCTACACAGGGACAATGCAGACTTTCCCACACCTGCCCTCACAGCACTTTAAGTTGCCAGGACACTCGCCATCTGTCTCACAGTCGTTGGGAGGGTTCTCAACCCTGCAGCGTCCAATTATTGTTTCACACTGGCCAGGCTTCGTCCCTGGTGCGAGGAGAGCACAGGTGAAGTCCTGTACGTCCCCACGGCGCTGCTTCCGGACCCAGCCTGCTCCACCTCCACAGACAAAATGATCTCCCCAGCCCCATGACCCCCACTTCCTCCAGAGAGGCCTGCATGTCCCTTGAAGGCAGAGCCTGCTCCACTCTAACCCCAGACCCCATCACTGCAGGGGACAGGCGTCAGGGCTCACTGGGTGGCTGCTGCCCACTGCCCAGAGTTCTGAATTTAGCACCAGATGATATGACCTGCAAACAGACCTGCAGGCAGGTGCTTGTGTCCACTGCCAGGTGGTCACTTCCTTTATGGCCAGTGACACCCCCTGAGCAGCAAAAACACGAGTCCCAGCACCACCCAACCCTGCCCCCTGAGGCTGTGTCCTCTACTCACACCTTCACCAGTTCTGCCACCTGCTCACCAGGTTACTAGAGTTTCACAGGGTTCAGGCATTTCATTTTGCACTTATCAATGCAGCATCTCTTCTCTAGAGAGCACTGCCAGTCTCGCTGGCATTCAGATTTGTCAAGTTTAGTGCACCTGGCTGGTGAACTCCTAGGGCATTCTCCACCCTTCACAGCTCGGGGACAGAGCCAAGAACTCAGCCGGGCCTGGGGATCAGGGTCTTGGGCACACCTGAGCCAAGCCCCACCTAGTAGAGAGACCCTCCCCCAGGGGACTGTGCACAGGTGCAAGGTTGATGCCTGCCTGACCCACATGAAGAAGGACGGGCTGGATGAGCCACACGCACTGACTCGGGTCACAGAAGCTGGAAACCCCCGATTATCAGTCAAGGGTGCCTATGCCAGGGATAAGCAGGCTGTGCCAAGGCAGAGAGACAACCGGGAGCGGTGGGGGGGGAGGGGAGAGATTTAAAAGTTATGAAAACAGGGCCTCCCCTGTGGCGCAGCGGTTGAGCACTGGACTGTGAAGTTGCCCGCAGCTTCTTTAGCGCCGGTTCGATCCCCGGCTGCTCCCCGGCCACCGGAGGAGGGTCCCACATGGCGCGCAGACCTCTCCTGCCGCCCGCTGCTCCCCTCAGCAGTGTACTTCGGTCCTTCTGCCTGCTCTGCTCCCCGCTCTGGCTCTGGTGAATTCTCTCACCCTCCCGGGCTTCTGACTGTACCCAGTGCTTGTATAAATAAGTAAATAGATAAATCTTTAAAAATAAAAAATAAATAAATAAAAGTTATGAAACCAAATTACAAGTTGACGGCCAGGCACAGAGACTAAAGGACGAAGCAGAGAGGGGCAGGCAGAGAAGAGAAAAGGCAAAGAGGACGTGAGACCCGGGCTGAGGACAGCGGAGTCAGGAGCATTTCCTCATGCTCAGACTCTCACGAGACCTGGGAGCCAGGTGGGCAGGACCCACCTCAGGGAGGTTCTCAGACTACGGGGCTGCATCAGCTAGAGAAGGGGCCTCCCCACACCACCAAGAACTCCCGCCTCTGCCCCACATCAAGATTGTACCATGGCGAGTCCCACTCACCATCTCCGTCAGCTTCCACAGCCCACGGTGCCAGGGTTCCCAGGACAAGAAGCGCCAGAAGGAGGAGGCCACTGGACTTCATGGTGGGGACAGGGCAGGCTCTGAGGGCAGGTGCCTGGTCTCGCTCTTTATACAGGAGGCAGCTGCACCCAAATGCAGCCCTGCCCTGAGGTGATTCCAAGGCCAGGAAGTTCAGCAAGAAATCAGCAGTCCTGACACCAGGAGGCAGTAACTCCTTTGTTCCAGGCAAGACAGAGAAACCAAAAGAGCACCAGCCAGGGGAGGAAAAGGAGAAGTTGGCCTGAAGATGACCCTGGAGCATCCATGTGACGCCTACATGCCCTGGAGGGCTGGCCACTGGCCTCCTAGGAGCAGAGGGGAGGCACCTCCATGGGAAGATGCTGCTGGAGCTGCAGCTGAACCCAGAGGTGTGGTCGCTCAACTGTGACCAGGGCCTTGTCCCTCCAGCTCTCCCCGTCCTGGACTCTCAGGGATGACGAAACGATCTGCTGATTCCTCAATGCAATGTCCTTCTCAAATTCAGGTGGCAGATCACTCAACCAACACATATTTGTGATCTCTGAAATGTTGCTTGTTCCACCCAGTCCTCTTTCATGCCTGCGACATGGAAAGTGTGAAGTAAACAATCGTCAAAGCAGAGGTGCAGAAGGAGGGGGTTCTGCCCTTAGCAAGTCTCTGGGGCTCAGTTTTCCCAACAAATCAGCTCTTCTGAGCCAGCTGAGCGACAGCCACGAGGGAACGTCAATAAAGGATCATTTCCCAATGGGGAAAGTGCAGGGAGTGAATCCCTGAATAATGAGTGATGTAGAGAGGAGACCAGAGAGAAGCCCAGTGGCCTCTGACCTTCTCCCCTGCTTCATGGTTTTCCTTTCTGAGGTGAAGCGCCCCAAGGCCAGAAGCCCCAGAAGACAGACCAGATGCAGGTGTGGCCCTGGGAGTGGCGAGTTAGGGGAGCAGCACTTGCAGAGAGGGGCCAAGGAGGGGCTGGGAACGGAGGAGAGTCTGGGATGTTGCCCTAGTTCTGGGGCCAGAGACCTAGAGCTCAGCTCTCTCCCTCTGATGCTTCCCTTGGCTCCAACTTCTGCTGCAGGGCCAGCTGGATTCTCCTCTGCAACTCCGGGGACATGGGAAAGGGGGTTCCCCTCAGAGACCAAATCAGTAGAAAGGGTCAGAGAACCCGGATGAGGAGGAAGGGTCAGGGGTCCATGGAGCAAATGTCTGACTCTGCAGAGGATGCGGGAAGTCAACAGACAGGTGAAGCTGAGGAGCCACAGGCCCCCTGTGTGCAAAGTGGAGTGAGAGTGGGAACCGGGAGATGAGGCCATGCTGGCAGGACTGAAGCAGCTGCTGTGCAAGAGGGTTGGAGCTCCAGACACAGAGTTTTGGGTCCTCCCTGGGCTGATCGTCAGCACACGGTGTTCCTCTCAGCTCATTTTATGCAAAAGAAATAATGTCTTAGAAAGGAGAAGAAATGAATGAGGCTCAAATGCCAACAGTGGGCATGTGTCAAGTATTTCAGAGAGCCTGGTGTGCCCCAGTGACTTGGTACTCATTTCACACCCACTGCATACCCAGTGCCCCACAGACTGACAGAGAGTGGTTCGATTCCACTCTGCAGTTACAGAAATTAAGGTAAAGGAGAACAATGCACCTGAATGAAATCAGAGCCATCATTGTCAGACCCATGATGCAAACTCAGGCCTGTGTGGTCCCTAAGCCTCCTCCTTCCACACCTGAAAAGGAGGGGCCTCCACTCCAGACACCCCCTGTACCCCACCCGGTATGGACTCCACAATGCAGCATGGACAGGATGTGCAGAGGGAAACAATCATTTATTCATTCAACAAACAACAGGCATTTCCTGAAAGCAACTGTGTGTCAAGCCTTTCTCCAAAGGAGACACCAGTGGCAGAACCTGGTCTTCACCTTGGAATGTGTCATGATGGGGTCTGGGGAGGGAGAGGGAATTCCCAGAACACACAGGGCATGACACAAAGTTACTTTCAGTGGCAGCATCCGATGTGAGGGGAAATCATGTTGGAGATTCAATGTAAACCAACTTCATGGCTCAATTTTTCCTCTGTAGAATTGGCTGAAATAGAACAAAACAGCAAAGTGATGACGTAGGTGACAGAGATGTGACACAGGAGAATGAGTTCATGTACCAATTTCACAGTCAAACTCTGGACTCAACATTTTTAGTAGTTCATCTTCACACCCGCTGCACAGCGGACAAGAACCTAACGATGGAGCCGAAAACAGCCCCAGTACCGAGTCCTTCCCGCAGGGGCGTTCCAGCACTTTCCCTTTCATTCTGTCCACACCGGACCTGGGAAAGGACTCACAGGGTCCCTTGCCAGGGCCCCAGCCACGGAGGCAGCAGCAGAACCAGAGCTCTGAGGGACCCTGTGGATGCTCGCCCCAAGGCCGGTGGAGGCTGAGGGAAGTTGTGACATATGGAGGTGCGAGACTGTACCCCAAAGAGATTTGCAAACAATTGGTAGATGCATAAAATCTGAGAGGGAGAAAAAACACAAGAGGGTACATTTCGTTGGGGGAGAATCAGAAATCCCCCTACTCTTACACCTAAGTCATGGGGGTTGAGACTGAGGGGCGGTGTGAGGGATCAGAGGCCCCACCAGACTTACCCTGCACAGGAGCAAAGCAGGCCATCCCACATGTGCCACTGCAGCACTTGAAGTGCTCTGTACACTCGCCATCTGTCTCACAGTGCTTGGGAGGTTTCTGCATATAGCAGCGTCCAAGTACTGTTTCACACTGGCCAGGCTTCGTCCCTGGTGCGAGGAGAGCACAGGTGAAGGTCCTGGACTTCCCTATGGTCCTCCTCTGGACCCAGCCTGCTCCACCCTCCACAGACAAAATGATCTCCCCAGCCCCATGACCCCCACTTCCTCCAGAGAGGCCTGCACGTCCCTTGAAGGCAGAACCTGCTCCACTCTAACCCCAGACCCCATCACTGCAGGGGACAGGCGTCAGTGCTGTCCAATGGCTGCTGCCCACTGCCCAGAGTTCTGAATTTAGGACCTGATGATATGACCTGGAAATGGACCTGCTGGCAGGTGCTTGTGTCCACTGCCCGGTGGTCACTTCCTGTCTGGGCCAGTGTGACCCCCTGAGCAGCAGAAACACGAGTCCCAGCACCTGCCCCCTGAGGCTGTATCCTCTGCTTCAGGACTTTCACCAGCTCTGCCACCTGCTCACCTGGATACTAGAGTTTCACAGGGTCCAGGAATTTCATTCTGTACCTATCAATGCAACATCTCTTCTTTCCTGAGCAATTCCAGTCACTCTGGCATTCAGTGTCTTCAAAATCAATGCAACTGGCTGGTAACTCCCAGGGCATTCACCACCCTTCACAGCTGCCAGGACAGAGCCAAGAACTCAGCCGGGCCTGGGGGCTCAGGGCCCATCTTGACACCTGAGCCAAGCCCCACCTGCTGGAGAGACCCTCCCCCAGGGGACTGTCCACAGGTGCAAGGGGAGATGCCTGCCTGACCCCCATAAGAAGGACGAGCTGGATGAGCCACACACCCTGACACAGGTCACAGAATCTGGAAAGCCCCGGGCATCAGCCAAGGGTCCCTGCCCCAGGGATAAGGCAGGCTGTGCCACGGCAGGGACACAACCGAGAGTGGTGGGGGAGAAGAGATATAAAAGATATGAAACCAAAGTGACAGGTGACAGCCAGGCACAGAGGCTAAAGGAAGAAGCAGAGAGGGGCAGGCAGAGAAGAGAAAAGGCACAGAGGGTGTTAGACCCAGGCTGAGGACAGTGGAGTCAGGAACATTTCCTCATGTCAAATCCCTCACCTTTTCTGGGAGCCCAGGTGAGCAGGACCCACCTCAAAGAGGTCTTCTCAGACTATGTGGGTGCATCAGCTAGAGAGGGGGCCTCCCCATACCACCAAGATTGGGGTCCCACCTCTGCCAAGAACCAAGATTGTACCGGGGCATATCCCACTCACGCTCTCTGGCACTTTCCCCGGCCCATAGTGCCAGATTCCCAGGACTAGAAGCGCCAGAGGGAGGATGCCCTGGACTTCATGGTGTGGACAGGGCAGGCTCTGAGGGCAGGTGCCTGGCCTCGCTAATGATACAGGAGGCAGCTCCACCCCAAATGCTGCTCTACCCATTGGTGATTCCAAGGCCAGTAATTTCAGCAAGAAATCAGAAGTGCTGACACCAGGAGGCAGTAACTGCTGACAGAGAAGCCAAAAGAGCACCAGCCACGGGAGCAAATGGAGAAGCTGGACTGAAGATGACCCCGGAGTTTCCATGAGAAGCCTGCATGCCCCGGAGCGCTGGCCCCTGGCCTCCTAGGTGCAGAGGGGAGGCACCTCCATGGGAAGATGCTACTGGAGCTGCAGCTGAACCCAGAGATGTGGTCGCTCAACTGTGACCAGGGCCTTGTCCCTCCAGCTCTCCCCGTCCAGGACTCTCAGGGATGATGAAACAATCTGCTGATTCCTCAATGCAATGTCCTTCTCAAATTCAGGTGGCAGATCACTCAACCAACACGTATTTGTGATCTCTGAATTATTTGCTTCATTACACCTCAGTCCTCTTTCATGCCTGCGACATGGAAAGTGTGAAGTAAACAATCGTCAAAGCAGAGGTGCAGAAGGGAGGGGGGGGGGTTCTGCCCTTAGCAAGTCTCTGGAGCTTAGTTTTCCCAACAAATCAGCTCTTCTGAGCCAGCTGAGTGACAGCCACGAGGGAACGTCAATAAAGGATCATTTCCCAACGGGGAAAATTGCAGGGAGTGAATCCCTGAATAATGAGTGACGTAGTGAGGAGACCAGAGAGAAGCCACTGTGGCCTCTGACCCTCTCCGGTGCTTCATGGTTTTCCTTTCTGAGGTGAAGCGCCCCCAAGGCCAAAAGCCCCAGAAGACAGACCAGATGTTGATGTGGGCCTGGGAACAGCATGTCAGGGGAGCAGCACTAGCAGAGAGGGGGCAAGGAGGGGCTGGGAACAGAGGAGAGTCTGGAAGTTTCCTTGTCCTGAGGCCAGAGACCCAGAGCTCAACTCTGTCCCTCTGATGCTTCTCTTGGCTCCAACTTCTGCTGCACGTCCATTTGGATTCTTCTCTGCAATTCCGGGGAGTGAGAAAGGGGGTTCCCCTCAGAGACCAAATCAGTAGAAGGAGGGTCAGAGAACCTGGATGAGGAGGAAGGGTCTGGGGTCCATGGAGCAAAAGTCTGATTGCAGAGGACGCCGGGAAGTCATCGCCAGAGGAAGCTGAGCAGGGATTTGTGCTGAGGTCAGATTTCAGTCCAGGATCTTGGCCCTTCTCTTCCTTCCAGAAGGAAGACATCTGTCTTCTTTGACTAGAAAACTATGACTAAACTGTTTTCTCTGTGACCTTTCAATAAGGAAAAGCTTGAGAAGGTGACAAAATCTCTGGGTGGCAGCTGGGATGTGTTTGCATTGCACTGATTCCTTCCTCGCCCGACTCATGTGCTTTGCCAAGTGTGTGTTTTCTTTATCATGTGTGTAAAATATGTCTGCTTTCCAAATGTTCCTGAGTGCACATTTCATTAAACTTCTGGGGAGAAGACCCAGTTGCGGACTAGGTGATGATCAGTAGGACCCAAAAGAAAAGAGATGAACAACCTTCTGGACAAAGGGGATATAACCCAAGCTCCCTTGTCTGGGCACACACACCTAGATGGTCAGCTCTGGGCTTTTTGCTTGTTTCAGTGACTGACATGGAAAGAGTGCAGACTTTGCCATGAGAACGACCTCCTTTCAAATCCTGCCGCGGTACACAGGCTCCATTAGATCATTACACTGAATAAGGACCGAGCACCTGTTAGGACCGAGCACTGAGAAGCGCACTCATGATCGTCACCCGGACGTGTCCGAGTGCCTGAAGCAGGTGTGACATCGCTGGGTTATGCAAGCTACAAGCACAGCACTCAGGGTTTGTTCCATGCCAGGACACAAGAGGAGGGTGCTTGGGTGAGCACAAAGACCTGCTTGAGACTGAAACTGCATGTGGGCCTGGAGTGCAGCCACGGGCTCCCTGTGTGCAAACTGGAGTGAGGTGGGGAACCGGGAGAAGACTCCATGGTTTCAGGACAGAAGCACCTGCTGTGCAAGAGGGTTGGAGCTCCACACAGAAACATCAATTCCAAAGAGCACCTGCACCCCTATGTTTATAGCAGCACTATTTACAATAGCTAAGCTTTGGAAACAACCCAAATGCCCCAAAATAGATGACTGGATCAAGAAGATGTGGTCCATATACAACATGGAATATTACTCAGCACTCAAAAAAGATAAACACATGCAATTTGCAGCGACATGGATGGAGATGGAAGGGATCATGCTCAGCGAAATAAGCCAGAAAGAAAAAGAAAAATACCGGATGGTCTCACTCATAGCAGGAATCTAGAAAACTTAAATAAGGGACCAGGAAAATGAATAACTATAAGAAAGAAAAAAATCAACATCAACAACTATGAACCAGAAACATGCTATGGGGGGGGGGGCGGGGAAAGCAGGGATTGGAGTCAAAATAAGAGGGTTGCAACTGTATGGGGAATATAAAAATAAAATTTAAAAAAAAAGAGTGTTTGGGATCCACCCATGGGCTGATCATCATACATGTTGTTCATCTCAGCTCATTTTATGCAAAAGTAATAATGTCTTAGAAAGGAGAAGAAACAAAACAGGCTCAGATGCCAACAGTGGGCATGTGTCACATATTTCAGAGAGCCTGGTGTGCCCTGGAGACTGTGTACTCATTTCACACCCACTGCATAACCAGTGCCCCACAGACTGGCAGAGAGTGGTTCGATTCCACTCTGCAGTTACAGAAATTAAGGTAAAGGAGAACAATGCACCTGAATGAAATCAGAGCCAGCATTGTCAGACTCATGATGCAAACTCAGGCCTGTGTGGTCCCTAAGCCTCCTCCTTCCACACACGAAAAGGAGGGGCCTCCACTCCAGACACCCTCTGTACCCCACCCAGTATGGACTCCACAATGAAGCATGGGCAGGATGTGCAGAGAGAAACATTTATTCATTCAACAAACAATAGGCATTTCCTGAAAGCAACTGTGTGTCAAGCCTTTCTCCAAAGGAGACACCGGTGGTAGAACCTGGTCTTCACCTTGGAAAGTGTCATGATGGGGTCTGGTTGGGGAGAGCGAATTCCCAGAACACACAGGGCATAACCCAAAGTTACTTTCAGTGGCAGCATCAGATGTGAGGGGAAATCATGTTGGAGCTTCAACGTAAACCAACTTCATGGCTCAATTTTTCCTAAGTTTACTGAAATAGAAAAAAAACCCAGCAAAGTGATGATGTAGATGACAGAGATGTGACACAGGAGAATGAGTCCATCAAACTCTGGATCAACACTTAGAGTAGTTCATCTTCACACCCGCTGCACAGCGGACAGGAACCTAAAGGTGGAGCCGAAAACAACCCCAGCACCGAGTCCTTCCCGCAGGGGCTTTCCAGCACTTTCCCTTCATTCTGTCCACACCGGACCCGGGAAAGGACTCACAGGGCCCCTTGCCAGGGCCCCAGCCACGGAGGCAGCAGCAGAACCAGAGCTCTGAGGGACCCTGTGGCTCCTCGCCCCAAGGCCGGTGGAGGCTGAGGGAAGCATGTGACATATGGAGGGGCGAGACAGTACCCCAAAGTTACAGAGACATGCAAACAACTGGCAGATGCATAAAATTTGAGAGGGAAAAAAGACACAAGAGGGTCAAACAGTGAATTTCGTTGGGGGAGAATCAGAAATCCCCCTACTCTTACACCTAAGTCATGGGGGTTGAGACTGAGGGATGGTGTGAGGGGTCAGAGGCCCCACCAGACTTACCCTACACAGGGACAATGCACATGTTCTTACACATGACCTCGCAGCACTTTAAGTTGCCCGGACAATCGCCATCTGTATCACAGAGGTTGTCAGTGTTCCGCATATAGCAGGGTCCAGGTATTCTTACACACTGGCCAGGCTTCGTCCCTGGTGCGAGGAGAGCACAGGTGAAGGCCCTGGACTTCCCTGCGGTCCTCCTCTGGACCCAGCCTGCTCCACCCTCCACAGACAAAATGATCTCCCCAGCCCCATGACCCCCACTTCCTCCAGAGAGGCCTGCACATCCCTTGAAGGCAGAGCCTGCTCCGCTCTAACCCCAGACCCCATCACTGCAGGGGACAGGCGTCAACGCTGACTGGGTGGCTGCTCCCCACTGCCCAGAGTTCTGAATTTAGGACCTGATGATATGACCTGCAAACAGACCTGCAGGCAGGTGCTTGTGTCCAGTGCCAAGTGGTCACTTCCTGTCTGGCCAGTGAGACCCCCTGAGCAGGAGAAACAAGAGTCCCAGCACCACCCAACCCTGCCCCCTGAGGCTGTGTCCTCTGCTTCACACCTTTCACCAGTTCTGCCACCTGCTCACCTGGATGCTATAGTTTCACATGGTCCAGGCATTTCTCTGCACTTATCTATGCAGCATCTCTTCTCTAGTGGGCCCTGCCAGTCTTGCTGGCATTCAGATTTGTCAAGTTTAGTGCACCTGGCTGGTGAACTCCTAGGGCATTCTCCACCCTTCACAGCTCGAGGACAGAGCCATGAACTCAGCCGGGCCTGGGGATCAGGGTCATGGTGACACCTGAGCCAAGCCCCACCTAGTAGAGAGACCCTCCCCCAGGGGACTGTGCACAGGTGCAAGGGAGATGCCTGCCTGACCCACATGAAGAAGGACGAGCTGGATGAGCCACACACCCTGACTCAGGTCACAGAAGCGGAAACCCCCGATTATCAGCCAAGGGTGCCTATGCCAGGGATAAGCAGGCTGTGCCAAGGCAGAGAGACAACCGGGAGCGGTGGAGGAGGGGAGATTGAAAAGTTATGAAACTATTACAGGTTGACGGCCAGACACAGAGGCTAAAGGACGAAGCAGAGAGGGGCAGGCAGAGAAGAGAAAAGGCACAGAGGATGTGAGACCCGGGCTGAGGACAGCGGAGTCAGGAGCATTTCCTCATGCTCAGACCCTCACGAGACCTGGGAGCCCAGCTGGACAGGACCCACCTCAGGGAGGTTCTCAGACTACGGGGCTGCATCAGCTAGAAAAGGGGCCCCCCCACACCACCAAGAACTCCCGCCTCTGCCCCACATCAAGATTGTACCATGGCGAGTCCCACTCACCATCTCCGTCAGCTTCCACAGCCCACGGTGCCAGGGTTCCCAGGACAAGAAGCGCCAGAAGGAGGAGGCCACTGGACTTCATGGTGGGGACAGGGCAGGCTCTGAGGGCAGGTGCCTGGCCTCGCTCTTTATACAGGAGGCAGCTCCACCCCAAATGATGCCCCGCCCTGAGATGATTCCATGGGCAGGAAGTTCAGCAAGAAATCAGCAGTCCTGACACCAGGAGGAAGTAACTCCTTTGATCCAGGCAAGACAGAGAAGCCAAAAGAGCAACAGCCAGGGAGGAAAAGGAGAAGCTGGCCTGAAGATGACCTGGAGGGTCCATGTGACCCCTGCATGCCCTGGAGCGGCGGCCACTGGCCTCCTCAGTGCAGAGGGGAGGCACTTCCATGGGAAGATGCTACCAGAGCTGCAGCTGAACCCAGAGGTGTGGTTGCTCAACTGTGACCAGGGCCTTGTCCCTCCAGCTCTCCCCGTCCTGGACTCTCAGGGATGACGAAACGATCTGCTGATTCCTCAATGCAATGTCCTTCTCAAACTCAGGTGGCAGATCACTCAGCCAACACGTATTTGTGATCTCTGAAATGTTGCTGCGTCCCACCCCAGTCCTCTTTCATGCCTGCGACATGGAAAGTGTGAAGTAAACAATCGTCAAAGCAGAGGTGCAGAAGGAGGGGGTTCTGCCCTTAGCAAGTCTCTCGAGCTCAGTTTTCCCAACAAATCAGCTCTTCTGAGCCAGCTGAGTGACAGCCACGAGGGAACGTCAATAAAGGATCATTTCCCAATGGGGAAATGTGCAGGGAGTGAATCCCTGAATAATGAGTGATGTAGAGAGGAGACCAGAGAGAAGCCGCTGTGGCCTCTGACCCTCTCCCCTGCTCATGGTTTTCCTTTCTGAGGTGAAGCGCCCCCAAGGCCAGAAGCCCCAGAAGACAGACCAGATGCAGGTGTGGCCCTGGGAGTGGCGAGTTAGGGGAGCAGCACTTGCAGAGAGGGGCCAAGGAGGGGCTGGGAGTGGAGGAGAGTCCAGGATGTTGCCCTGGTCTAGGGGCCAGAGACCCAGAGCTCAGCTCTCTCCCTCTGATGCTTCCCCTGGCTCCAACTTCTGCTGCACGTCCAGCTGGATTCTCCTCTGCAACTCCGGGGACGTGAGTAAGGGGGTTCCCCTCAGAGTCCAAATCAATAGAAGGAGGGTCAGGGACCCCGGATGAGGAGGAAGGGTCAGGGGTCCATGGAGCAAATGTCTGACGCTGCAGAGGATGCAGGAATCATCGCCAGAGGAAGCTGAGCTGCCACAGTCTCCCTGTGTGCAAAGTGGAGTGAGAGTGGGAATTGGGAGATGAGGCCATGCTGGCAGGACTGAAGCACCTGCTGTGCAAAAGGGTTGGAGCTCCAGAGACAGAGTTTAGGGTCCTCCCTGGGCTGATCGTCAGCACATGTTATTCTCTCAGTTCATTTTATGCAAAAGAAATAATGTCTTAGAAAGGAGAAGAAACAATAGAGGTTCAGATGCCAACAGTGGGCATGTGTCACATATTTTAGAGGGCCTGGTGTGCCCCAGGGGACTTTGTAGTCATTTCACACCCACTGCATACCCAGTGCCCCACAGACTGGCAGAGAGTGGTTCGATTCCACTCTGCAGTTACAGAAATTAAGGTAAAGGAGAACAATGCACCTGAATGAAATCAGAGCCAGCATTGTCAGACTCATGATGCAAACTCAGGCCTGTGTGGTCCCTAAGCCTCCTCCTTCCACACACGAAAAGGAGGGGCCTCCACTACAGACACCCCCTGAACCCCAACCCGTATGAACTTCATAATGCAGCATGGACAGGATGTGCAGAGGGAAACATTTGTTCATTCAACAAACAACAGGCATTTCCTGAAAGCAACTGTGTGTCAAGTCTTTCTCCAAAGGAGACACCAGTGGCAGAACCTGGTCTTCACCTTGGAATGAGTCATGATGGGGTCTGGGGAGGGAGAGGGAATTCCCAGAACACACAGGGCATGACACAAAGTTACTTTCAGTGGCAGCATCCGATGTGAGGGGAAATCATGTTGGAGCTTCAATGTAAACCAACTTCATGGCTCAATTTTTCCTCTGTAAGAATTGGCTGAAATAGAAAAAAAGAGCAAAGTGATGACGTAGGTGACAGAGATGTGACACAGGAGAATGAGGTCATGTACCAATTTCACAGTCAAACTCTGGACTCAACACTTAGAGTGGTTCATCTTCACACCCGCTGCACAGCGGACAGGGACGTAGCCATGGAGCCGAAAACAACCCCAGCACCGAGTCCTTCCCTGCAGGGGCGTTCCAGCACTTTCCCTTCATTCTGTCCACACCGGACCTGGGAAAGGACTCACAGGGTCCCTTGCCAGGGCCCCAGCCATGGAGGCAGCAGCAGAACCAGAGCTCTGAGGGACCCTGTGGCTCCTCGCCCCAAGGCCGGTGGAGGCTGAGGGAAGCACGTGCACATATGGAGGTGCGAGACTGTACCCCAAAGTTACAGAGACATGCAAACAATTGGCAGATGCATACAATTTGAGAGGGAAAAAAGACACAAGAGGGTCAAACAGTGAATTTCGTTGGGGGAGAATCAGAAATCCCCCTACTCTTACACCTAAGTCATGGGGGTTGAGACTGAGGGGCGGTGCGAGGGGTCAGAGGCCCCACCAGACTTACCCTACACAGGGGCACAGCAGGCTTTCCCACACCTGCCCTCGCAGCACTTTAAGTTGCCGGGACACTCGCCATCTGTCTCACAGTCGTTGGGAGGGTTCCGCATATACAGGGTCCATGTATTGTTTCACACTGGCCAGGCTTCGTCCCTGGTGCGAGGAGAGCACAGGTGAAGGCCCTGCACGTCCCCACGGCGCTGCTGCCGGACCCAGCCTGCTCCACCTCCACAGACAAAAAGATCTCCCCAGCCCCATGACCTCCACTTCCTCCAGAGAGGCCTGCATGTCCCTTGAAGGCAGAGCCTGCTCCACTCTAATTCCAGACCCCATCACTGCAGGTGACAGGGTCAGGGCTCACTGGGTGGCTGCTGCCCACTGCCCAGAGTTCTGAATTTAGCACCAGATGATATGACCTGGAAATGGACCTGCTGGCAGGTGCTGGTGTCTACTGCCAGGTGGCCACATCCTGTCTGGCCAGTGTGATCCCCTGAGCAGCAGAAACAGGAGTCCCAGCACCACCCAATCCTGCCCCCTGAGGCTGTTTCCTCTGCTTCACACCTTTCACCACTTCTGCCACCTGTTCACCAGGTTACTAGAGTTTCACAGGGTCCAGGCATTTCTCTGCACTTATCTATGCAGCATCTCTTCTCTAGTGGGCCCTGCCAGTCTCGCTGGTATTCAAATTTGTCAAGTTTAGTGCACCTGACTGGTGAACTCCTAGGGCATTCGCCAGCCTTCACAGCTGCAAGGACAGAACCAAGAACTCAGCTGGGCCTGGGGATCAGGGTCATGGTGACACTGAGCCAAACCCCACTAGTAGAGAGACCCTCCCACAGGGACTGTGCACAGGTGCAAGGGGAGATGCCTGCCTGACCCACATGAAGAAGGATGAGCTGGATGAGCCACACACACTGACACAGCAGCTGGAAACCCCCGATTATCATCCAAGAGTCCTTATGCCAGGGGTAAGCCAGGCTGTGCCAAGGCAGAGAGACAACCAGGAGCGGCGGGGCAGGAGGGATTTAAAAGTTATGAAACCAACATGACATGAGACGGCCACACACAGAGGCTAAAGGACGAAGCAAAGAGGCCAGTAGACAACAGAAAAGGCACAGAGGATGTGAGACCCGGGCTGAGGACAGCAGAGTCAGGAGCATCTCCTCATGCTCAGAACCTCACGAGACCTGGGAGCCCAGCTGGGCAGGACCCACCTCAGGGAGGTTCTCAGACTACGGGGCTGCATCAGCTAGAGAAGGGGCCTCCCCACACCACCAAGAACTCCCGCCTCTGCCCCACATCAAGATTGTACCATGGCGAGTCCCACTCACCATCTCCATCAGCTTCCACGGCTCACGGTGCCAGGGTTCCCAGGACAAGAAGCGCCAGAAGGAGGAGGCCACTGGACTTCATGGTGGGGACAGGGCAGGCTCTGAGGGCAGGTGCCTGGCCTCGCTCTTTAAGCAGGAGGCAGCTCTACCCCAAATGATGCCCTGCCCTGAGGTGATTCCATGGGCAGGAAGTTCAGCAAGAAATCAGCAGTCCTGACACCAGGAGGCAGTAACTCCTTTGTTCCAGGCAAGACAGAGAAGCCAAAGAGCAACAGCCAGGGGAGGAAAAGGAGAAGCTGGCCTGAAGATGATCCTGGAGGGTCCATGTGACACCTGCATGCCCTAGAGTGCTGACCACTGGCCTCCTAGGAGCAGAGGTGAGGCACCTCCATGGAAAGATGCTACTGGAGCTGCAGCTGAACCCAGAGGTGTGGTCGCTCAACTGTGAACTGGGCCTTGTCCCTCCAGCTCTCCCCGTGCTGGACTCTCAGGGATGACGAAACAATCTGCTGATTCCTCAATGCAATGTCCTTCTCAAATTCAGGTGGCAGATCACTCAACCAACACATATTTATGATCTCTGAAAAGATGCTGCGTCCCACCCCAGTCCTCTTTCATGCCTGCGACATGGAAAGTGTGAAGTAAACAATCGTCAAAGCAGAGGTGCAGAAGGAGGGGGTTCTGCCCTTAGAAAGTGTCTGGAGCTCAGTTTTCCCAACAAATCAGCTCTTTTGAGCCAGCTGAGCGACAGCCAGGAAGGGAACGTCAATAAAGGATCATTTCCCAATGGGGAAAGTGCAGGGAGTGAATCCCTGAATATTGAGTGATGTTGTGAGGAGACCAGAGAGAAGCCGCTGTGGCCTCTGACCCTCTCCCCTGCTCATGGTTGTCCTTTCCCTGAGGTGAAGCGCCCCCAAGGCCAGAAACCCCAGAAGACAGACCAGATGCAGGTGTGGCCCTGGGATTGGAGAGTTAGGGGAGCAGCACTTGCAGAGAGGGGCCAAGGAGGGGCTTGGAACGGAGGAGAGTCTGGGAAGTTCCCCTTGTCCTGGGGCCAGAGACCCAGAGCTCAGCTGTCTCCATCTTACACTTCCCTTGGCTCCAACTTCTGCTGACGTCCAGTCAGATTCTTCTCTGCATTTCTGCAGACATGACAAAGGGGTTCCTCTCAGAGAAGAAATCAGTAAAAGGGGTCAGAGAACCCAGCATGAGGAGGAAGGTTCTGGGATCCTTGGTGCAAATGTGACTCTGCAGAGGGCACGGGGAAGTCAACGCCAGAGGAAGCTGAGCAGGGAATTCTGATGAGGTCAGATTTCAGACCAGGATCTTGTAGCTTCTCTTCCTTCCAAAAGGAAGACATCCGCATTCTTTGACTAGAAAAATACGACTAAACTGTTTTCTCTGTGACCTTTCAATAAGGAAGTTGCTTGAGAAGGTGATAAAATCTATGGCAGTATGAATGTGGTCTCGGTGGCAGTTGGGATGTGTTTGCATTGCACTGATTCCTTCCTCGCCTGACTCACCTGCTTTGCCAAGTGTGTTTTCTTTGAGCATGTGCGTAAAATATGTCTGCTTTCCAAATGTTCCTGAGTGCACATTTCATTAAACTTCTGCGGAGAACAACCAGTGGCGCACTAGATGATGGTCAGCAGGACCCGAAAGAAAAGAGATGGTCCAAACTCCTTCATCTGGGAACACACCCCGAGATGGGCAGTTTCTATGCTTTTGCCTGATTTCAGTGACTTTCATGGGAAGATACAGACTTTGGAATTGGAACAACCCGTTTTCAAATCCTGCCTCGCTACACAGGCTCCACTAGATCATGACACTGAATAAGGACCGAGCACCTGCTAGGGCCATGCACTGAAAGCAGCGCCCTCACAAGTCATCTCCTGGACGCGTCTGAGCACAGGAAGCAGGTGTTACACTCGCTCGGTTTTACAAATGGCAGACGCAATGCTTAGAGTTGGCCCCAACAAGGTGCCAGGAGGAGGGGGTGCTGGGTGAGCCTGACAGGGACCTCCCTGAGGCTGAAGCTGCATCCAGGCCTAGAGTCAGTCATGGGCTCCCTGTGTGGGAAGCTGGAGTGAGAAGAGGAAGCGGGAGCCGTCTCTGCGCATGCAGGACTGAAGCACCTGCTGTGTAAGAAGTTCAGAGCCCCAGAGAGAAGCATCAATATCCAAAATGTGTTTTTGTGGCCTCTCTCAAAAAGATTGGTATTTCATTGGATGTACTCGATGTTATCACGCTCTTGCTTCATGGATACACTTTCTATGTCAATGTTGGGTACAGAGTCCTTCAGAAGATCACCTTACATCTTCTTCAGACAGTTTAAAACTGATTTTCATACCAAGCAAGAATCCATTTGAAATTACTTTTTTGAAAAGTTTGAAGTAAAGTATGGGCCTCCCTGGTGGTGCAAGGGGTTAAGTACAGCACTGTGAAGCCACTGGAGACAAATTGTTCTGCAGCCACTGCAGCACAAGTTCGATCCCCAGGAAGGGAGCTGACCCACATGGAGAAGCAGACCTCTCCTGTCTTGCCCACGGCTCCCCTCAGCAGTGTATTTCAGTCAGTCTGCCCGTTCGATTACCCCCACTCTGTTTCTGGTGAATCTTCTCACCCCCCACACCTCGGCCTGTACACCAGGTTCTTAAATAAATCTTTAAGAAACAGAGAGAGAGAGAGACGTTTGAGGTATAGACCTTGCTTCATTTTTTTCTGTCTGAAATGCCAGTTTCTCACTCCCTCCACTGATTCTATTAAGTTATAGAATCAAATTATTTGATAATAAGTTTTCATATGTAGGTAAATGTATTTCAAGTCTATTAGGTTTTCCTGCTGAATTTGTCATGTCACATGTGCCAGCAAGACTACTTACGGGAAATTTCAAATGGATGATACTTGCATATCAGCATCCAGGGAGACACTCGGCTTCATTAGGCACCAGGTTATAATCAAGCTGTCTGCTGGGACTGCATCACGGGACCAGGCGGGTGAGCAGCCCGCTTCCAAGCTCACTCAGTGATCGTCGTGGCCTCAGTTCCACACAGGTTACGGCCAGAGCCCTGGGCTCACCGCTCTGCAGACCACCTCCCTGTGGTTGGGTCCCCATGATGAGGCAGCTGAGATCTGCAGAGCAGGTGACCGGGGGAGCACACACTCCACAGTGCCATGCCAAGCTAATCTAATCTCATCAGGACTCCTGTCACTCTACAGCATTCTGTTGTCACACGGACCTTCTGTGTGGAAAACACGGGGGAGAGACTCCACCAGAGTGTGCATAATCAGGTTGAGGCTCCCTGGGAGCCAGGGTGAGGGCGGTGTCTACACTCGTGATGAACAGAACAGCTCCCCTCTTCAGGTCTTTCTCACACATTCGTCTGTCCATCCACTGGTAACGAACAGAACGGTGGTTCAAAGCAGCACAAAGCGTATTCTCACAGTGGTTTGTTCAGGAAACACAATTGTGATAAGTGTTTTTATTTTAATCATGATCTAATCCAACTCTGTCCTCACATCATAGAATTCTGGTCCTTGCTGGCCCTGCTCTGGAATCCTGCTCATGTTACTCATCTGCTGCGTGGACTCGAGACCATCACCGCCAATGGGTCGTCCTGGCCAAGAGCAGGCCACCGGAGCACCCACCACATGAGTATCCTGGCATAGAGAAAGGCCGCCTGAAAGGCCTCCCCACTCAACTACATGAGAAAGGCCTGGAATACTACTCCCAAGACATTCAGAGACAGGGTCATTATGAGTCAGGAAATACCTATCCCTTGTCTCACTCGGGGGTGCTCCTGTCTGAGCACCACATGGCTAGCTACTCCCTGCCCCATGCCGTAGCTGTGCTCTGGGGGCAAAGCTTGAGTCCTTCTACTGCAGCATGAAGAGGGACCAGGCATGGAGGCAAATTGTTCTGCAGCTACTGTGGGAACAGACCCACCGGTCATGGGGCACAGGCCAAGAGGCCACTGACCTTCATGTTTCCCTAGAGGTCGTAGGGCTCTGTTCCATACAGCACATGACTTCAATGTACTTCTCTTAGCCATGCTGATGCCAAGACACCATGAACAGAGTGCTTGGTGTCCCCCTTGGAGCTGAATGTCAGTGCACGTTGTTCCTCTGAGCTCATTTTACGCAAAAGAAATAATATCTTAGAAAGAGAAGAAATGACAGAGGCTCAAATGCCAACAGTGGGCATGTGTCACGTATTTCAGAGAGCCTGGTGTGCCCCGGGGACTTTGTACTCATTTCACACCCACTGCATACCCAGTGCCCCACAGACTGCCAGAGAGTGGTTCGATTCCACTCTGCAGTTACAGAAATTAAGGTAAAGGAGAACAATTTCACTTGAATGAAATCAGAGCCAGCATTGTCAGACTCATGATGCAAACTCAGGCCTGTGTGGTCCCTAAGCCTCCTCCTTCCACACACGAAAAGGAGGGGCCTCCACTCCAGACACCCTCTGAACCCCACCCAGTATGGACTCCACAATGAAGCATGGACAGGATGTGCAGAGGGAAACAATCATTTATTCATTCAACAAACAACAGGCATTTCCTGAAAGCAACTGTATGTCAAGCCTTTCCCCAAAGGAGACACCGGTGGCAGAACCTGGTCTTCACCTTGCAGTGTGTCATCATGGGAGTCTGGGTGGGGAGAGGGAATTCCCAGAACACAGAGGACGTAACCCAAAGTTACGTTCAGTGGCAGCATCAGATGTGAGGGGAAATCATGTTGGAGCTTCAACGTAAATGAAGTTCATGGCTAAATTTATCCTTTGTAAGAATTCTGAAATAGAAAAAAAAAACCAGCAAAGTGATGATGTAGGTGACAGAGATGTGACACAGGAGAATGAGATCATGTATCAATTTTACAGTCAAACTCTGGAATCAACATTTACAGTAGTTTATCGTCACAGCCGCTGCACAGCGGACAGGGACGTAACGATGGAGCCGAAAACAACCCCAGTACCGAGTCCTTCCCCGCAGGGGCGTTCCAGCACTTTCCCTTTCATCTGTCCACACCGGACCCGGGAAAGGACTCACAGGGTCCCTTGCCAGGGCCCCAGCCACAGAGGTAGCAGCAGAACCAGAGCTCTGAGGGACCCTGTGGCTCCTCGCCCCAAGGCCGGTGGAGGCTGAGGGTTCATGTGACATATGGAGGTGCGAGACTGTACCCCAAGGTTATAGAGACATGCAAACAACTGGCAGATGCATAAAATTTGAGAGCGAGAAAAAACACAAGTGGGTCAAACAGTGAATTTCGTTGGGGGAGAATCAGAAATCCCCCTACTCTTACACCTAAGTCATAGGGTGGTGCGAGGGATCAGAGGCCCCACCAGACTTACCCTACACAGGGGCAAAGCAGGCTTTCCCACACATGCCCTCGCAGCACTTGAAGTGGTCCGTACAATTGCCATCTGTCTCACAGTGGTTGGGAGGGTTCAGCATCTTGCAGCGTGCCATTATTTTTGGACACCGGCCAGGCTTCGTCCCTGGTGCGAGGAGAGCACAGGTGAAGCCCTGCATGTCCCCACGGCGCTTCTTCCTGACACAGCCTGCTCCACCTACACAGACAAAATGATCTCCCCAGCACCATGACCCCCACTTCCTCCAGAGAGGCCTGCATGACCCTGGAAGGCAGAGCCTGCTCCGCTTTAACCCCAGACCGCATCACTGCAGGGGACAGGCATCAGTGCTCACTGGGAGGCTGCTGCCCACTGCCCAGAGTTCTGAATTTAGGACCAGATGATATGACCTGAAAACGGACCTGCTGGCAGGTGCTTGTGTCCAGTGCCAAGTGGTCCCTTCCTGTCTGGCCATTGAGACCCCCTGAGCAGCAGCAACACGGGTCCCAGCACCACCCACCCTGCCCCCTGTGGCTGTGCCCTCTGCTTCAGGACTTTCACCAGCTCTTGCCACCTCTTACCTGGATACTAGTGTTTCACAGGGTCCAGGCATTTCTCTGCACTTATCAATGCAGCATCTCTTCTCTAGTGGGCACTGCCAGTCACGCTGGCATTCAGATTTGTCAAGTTTAGTGCACCTGGCTGGTGAACTCCTAGGCCATTTGCCAGCCTTCACAGCTGCAAGGACAGAGCCTAGAGCTCAGCCGGGCCTGGGGATCAGGGGCCATCGGGACACCTGAGCCAAGCCCCACCTGCTGGAGAGACCCTCCCGCAGGGGACTGTCCACAGGGGCAAGGGGAGATGCCTGCCTGACCCCCACGGAGAAGGACGGGCTGGATGAGCCACATGCACTGACACAGCAGCTGGAAACCCCCGAGTATCAGCCTAGGGTCCCTACGCCAGGGTAAGCCAGGCCGTGCCAAGGCAGAGAGACAACTTGGATGGTGGGGAGGAGAGATTTGAAAGTTATGAAACCAACGTGACAGGTGACAGCCAGACACAAAGGCTAAAGGACGAAGCAGAGAGGGGCAGGCAGAGAAGAGAAAAGGCACAGAGGATGTGAGACCCGGGCTGAGGACAGCGGAGTCAGGAGCATTTCCTCATGCTCAGACCCTCACGAGACCTGGGAGCAGGTGGGCAGGACCCACCTCAGGGAGGTTCTCAGACTACGGGGCTGCATCAGCTAGAGAAGGGGCCTCCCCACACCACCAAGAACTCCCACCTCTGCCCCACATCAAGATTGAACCAGGGCGATTCCCACTCACCATCTCTGGCAGCTTCCACGGCCCACGGTGCCAGGGTTCCCAGGACAAGAAGCGCCAGAAGGAGGAGGCCACTGGACTTCATGGTGGGGACAGGGCAGGCTCTGAGGGCAGGTGCCTGGCCTCGCTGTTTATACAGGAGTCAGCTCCACCCCAAATGCTGCCCCGCCCAGTAGTGATTCCAAAGGCCAGGAAGTTCAGCAAGAAATCAGCAGTCCTGACACCAGGAGGCAGTAACTCCTTTGTTCCAGGCAAGACAGAGAAGCCAAAACAGCAACAGCCAGGGAGGAATAGAAGAGGCTGGCCTGAAGATGACCCCGGAGCATCCATGTGATGCCTACTTGCCCGGGAGCGCCCGGCCACTGGCCTCCTAGGTGCAGAGGGGAGACACTTCCACGGGAAGATGCTACCGGAGCTGCAGCTGAACCCAGAGGTGTGGTCGCTCAACTGTGACCAGGGCCTTGTCCCTCCAGTTCTCCCCGTCCAGGACTCTCAGGGATGACGAAACTATCTGCTGATTCCTCAATGCAATGTCCTTCTCAAATTCAGGTGGCAGATCACTCAACCAACACATATTTGTGATCTCTGAAATGTTGCTTGTTCCACCCAGTCCTCTTTCAGGCCTGCGACATGGAAAGTGTGAAGTAAACAATCGTCAAAGCAGAGGTGCAGAAGGAGGGGGTTCTGCCCTTAGCAAGTCCTTTGAGCTCAGTTTTCCCAACAAATCAACTCTTCTGAGCCAGCTGAGCCACAGCCACGAAGGGAACATCAATAAAGGATCATTTCCCAATGGGGAAATGTGCAGGGAGTGAATCCCTGAATATTGAGTGATGTAGTGAGGAGACCAGAGAGAAGCCCCTTGGCCTCTGACCCTCTCCCCTGCTCATGGTTTTCCTTTCATGAAGTGAAGCGCCCCCAAGGCCAGAAACCCCAGAAGACAGACTAGATGCAGGTGTGGCCCTGGGAGTGGCGATTTAGGGGAGCAGCACCTGCAGAGAGGGGGTGAGGAGGGGCTGGGAACGGAGGAGAGTCTGGGATGTTGCCCTAGTTCTGGGGCCAGAGACCCAGAGCTCAGCTCTCTCTCTCTGATGCTTCCCTTGGCTCCAAATTCTGTTGCACGTCCAGCTGGATTCTCCTCTGCAATTATGGGACGTGAGAAAGGGGGTTCCCCTTAGAGACCAAATCAGTAGAAGGAGCATCAGAGAACCTGGATGAGGAGGAAGGGTCTGGGAGCAAATGTCTGACACTGCAGAGGATGCCAGGAAGTCAACAGCCCGAGGAGGCTGAGCAGGGATTTTTACTGAGCTCAGATTTCAGAGCAGGATCTTGTCCCTTCCCTTCCTGCTCTCCTGGTCCACATGCAGTTCAGTCTCAAGCAGGTCTCTGTGCTCACCCAAGCACCCTCCGTGTCCTCGCATGGAGCCAACTCTGAGTGCTGCGTCTGTCGCTTGTAAAACCAAGCGAGTGTAACGCCTGCTTCATGCACTTGGACACGTCCAGGTGACCACTCCTGAGTGCGCTGCTCAGGAAGACATCTGTTTACTTTGACTAGAAAGCTATGATTAAACTGTTTTCTCTGTGACCTTTCGTAAGACAATAGCTTGAGAAGGTAACAAAATCTACAGGGGATATGCTTGCATTGCACTGATTCCTTCCTCGCCTGACTCATGTACTTTGCCAAGTTGTGTTTTCTTTAGCATGTGCGTAAAATGTCTGCTTTCCAAATGTTCCTGAGTGCACATTTCATTAAACTTCTGGGGAGAAGACCCAGTTGCGGACTAGGTGATGGTCAGCAGGACTCGAAAGAAAAGAAAGGATCAAACTTCTGGACAAAGGGGATCTAACTCAAGCTCCCTTGGACACACACCTAGATGGTCAGCTCTGGGCTTTTTGCTTGTTTTCAGTGACTGACATGGAAAGAGTGCAGACTTTGCCATGAGAACGACCTCCTTTCAAATCCTGCCGCGGTACACAGGCTCCATTAGATCATTACACTGAATAAGGACGGAGCCCCTGCTAGGACCGAGCCCTGAGCAGTGCACTCATGATCGTCACCTGGACGTGTCCAAGTGCCTGAAGCAGGTGTGAGACCGCTCGGTTTTACAGGCAACAGACGCAGCACTCAGAGTTGACTCCTTGCGAGGACACAGGAGGAGGGTGCTTGGGTGAGCAGAGACCTGCTTGAGACTGAAACTGCGTGTGGGCCTGGAGAGCAGCCACGGGCTCCCTGTGTGCAAACTGGAGTGAGTTGGAGAACCGGGAGAGGACTCCATGGTTGCAGGACGGAAGCACCTGCTGTGCAAGAGGGTTGGAGCTCCAGAGAGAAGCCATACATTTCAAAATGTGTTTTTGTGAAACTGCTTCCCAAGAGGTAAAGAGACAGGGTCATCATGTGTCCAGAATTACACATCTCTGTCTCCTACTTGGGGGTGCTCCTGTCTGAGCACCAAGCCGCGTGCTCCCTGTCCCATACCTCGCTATGATCCGGGACGACAGCTTGAGTCCTTCTACTGCAGCATGAAGAGGGACCAGGCATGGAGGCAAATTTCTCTGCAGCCACTGTGGGAACAGATGCACTGGTCCTGGGCATGCCCGCCACGAGGCCACTGACCTCTTGTTTCCCTAGAGGGCATAGAGCCCTGTTCCACCCAGAACATGACTTCACTGTGCTCTCTTGGCCATGCTGATGCCAGACACCATGGACAGAGTGTTTGGGTCCTCCTCTAGGCTGATGGTCAGTGCACGTTGTTCCTCTCAGCTCATTTTATGCAAAAGAAATAATGTCTTAGAAAGGAGAAGAAATGAATGAGGCTCAAATGCCAACAGTGGGCATGTGTCACATATTTCAGAGAGCCTGGTGTGCACAGGTGACTTCGTACTATTTCACACCCACTGCATACCCAGTGCCCCACAGACTAGCAGAGAGTGGTTCGATTCTACTCTGGAGTTACAGAAATTAAGGTAAAGGAGAACAATGCACCTGAATGAAATCAGAGCCAGCATTGTCAGACTCATGATGCAAACTCAGGCCTGTGTGGTCCCTAAGCCTCCTCCTTCCACACATGAAAAGGAGGGGCCTCCACTCCAGACACCCCCTGTACCCCACCCAGTATGGACTTCACAATGAAGCATGGACAGGATGTGCAGAGGGAAACAATCATTTATTCATTCAACAAACAATAGGCATTTCCTGAAAGCAACTGTGTGTCAAGCCTTTCTCCAAAGGAGACACCAGTGGCAGAACCTGGTCTTCACCTTGGAATGAGTCATGAGGGGGTCTGGGTGGGGAGAGGGAATTCCCAGAACACACTGGGCATGACACAAAGTTACATTCAGTGGCAGCATCAGATGTGAGGGGAAATCATGTTGGAGATTCAACGTAAACCAACTTCATGGCTCAATTTTTCCTTTGTAAGAATTGGCTGAAATAGAAAAAAACAGCAAAGTGATGATGTAGGTGACAGAGATGTGACACAGGAGAATGAGTTCATGCATCAATTTCACAGTCAAACTCTGGACTCAACACTTAGAGTGGTTCATCTTCACACCCGCTGCACAGCGGACAGGGACGTAGCGATGGAGCCGAAAACAACCCCAGCACCGAGTCCTTCCCCGCAGGGCCGTTCCAGCACTTTCCCTTTCATTCTGTCCACACCAGACCCAGGAAAGGACTCACAGGATCCCTTGCCAGAGCCCCAGCCACGGAGGCAGCAGCAGAACCAGAGCTCTGAGGGGCCCTGTGGCTCCTCGCCCCAAGGCCGGTGGAGGCTGAGGGTTCATGTGACATATGGAGGGGCGAGACTGTACCCCAAGGTTAGAGACATGCGAACAACTGGCAGATGCATAAAATTTGAGAGGGAGAAAAAACACAAGTGGGTCAAACAGTGAATTTCGTTGGGGGAGAATCAGAAATCCCCCTACTCTTACACCTAAGTCATGGGGGTTGAGACTGAGGGGCGGTGTGAGGGGTCAGAGGCCCCACCAGACTTACCCTACACAGGGGCACGGCAGACTTTCCCACACCTGCCCTCACAGCACTTTAAGTTGCCGGGACACTCGCCATCTGTCTCACAGTCGTTGGGAGGGTTCCGCATATAGCAGCGTCCAAGTATTGTTTCACACTGGCCAGGCTTCGTCCCTGGTGCGAGGAGAGCACAGGTGAAGGCCCTGCACGTCCCCACGGCGCTGCTGCCGGACCCAGCCTGCTCCACCTCCACAGACAAAATGATCTCCCCAGCCCCATGACCCCCACTTCCTCCAGAGAGGACTGCATGTCCCTTGAAGGCAGAGCCTGCTCCGCTCTAACTCCAGACCGCATCACTGCAGGGGACAGGCGTCAGGGCTTACTGGGTGGCTGCTGCCCACTGCCCAGAGTTCTGAATTTAGGACCAGATGATATGGCCTGAAAAAGGACCTGCTGGCAGGTGCTTGTGTCCACTGCCAGGTGGTCACTGGCTTTTTGGGCCAGTGTGACCCCCTAAGCAGCAGAAATAGGAGTCCCAGCACCACCCAACCCTGCCCCCTGAGGCTGTGTCCTCTGCTCACACCATTCACCAGCTCTGCCACCTGCTTACCAGGTTATTAGAGTTTCACAGCGTTCAGGCATTTCATTTTGCACTTATCAATGCAGCATCTCTTCTCTAGAGGGCCCTGCCAGTCTCGCTGGCATTCAGATTTGTCAAGTTTAGTGCACCTGGCTGGTGAACTCCTAGGGCATTCTCCACCCTTCACAGCTCGAGGACAGAGCCAAGAACTCAGCCGGGCCTGGGGATCAGGGTCTTGGGCACACCTGAGCCAAGCCCCACCTAGTAGAGAGACCCTCCCCCAGGGGACTGTGCACAGGTGCCAGGGGAGATGCCTGCCTGACCCACATGAAGGACAGGCTGGAGAACCACACGCACTGACTGGGGTCACAGAAGCTGGAAACCCCCGATTATCAGCCAAGGGTGCCTATGCCAGGGATAAGCAGGCCGTGCCAAGGCAGAGAGACAACCAGGAGCGGTGGGGGAGGAGAGATTTAAAAGTTATGAAACCAGGGCCTCCCCGGTGGCGCAGCGGTTGAGCGCTGGCTTGCGAAGTTGCCCGTGGCCTCCGCAGCGCCGGTTCGATCCCCGGCTGCTCCCCAGCCACCGGAGGAGGGTCCTGCATGGCGCGCAGACCTCTCCTGCCACCCGCTGCTCCCCTCAGCAGTGTACTTCGGTCCTTCTGCCTGCTCTGCTCCCCGCTCTGGCTCTCACCCTCCTGCGCTTCTGACTGTACCCAGTGCTTGTATAAATAAATAATGAATCTTTAAAAATAAAATATAAAATAAATAAATAAAAGTTATGAAACCAAATTACAAGTTGACGGCCAGGCACAGAGACTAAAGGACGAAGCAGAGAGGGGCAGGCAGAGAAGAGAAAAGGCACAGAGGACGTGAGACCCGGGCTGAGGACAGCGGAGGCAGGAGCATCTCCTCATGCTCAGACCCTCACGAGACCTGGGAGCCCAGGTGGGCAGGACCCACCTCAGGGAGGTTCTCAGACTACGGGGCTGCATCAGCTAGAGAAGGGGCCTCCCCACACCACCAAGAACTCCCGCCTCTGCCCCACATCAAGATTGTACCAGGGCGAGTCCCACTCACCATCTCTGTCAGCTTCCACAGCCCACGGTGCCAGGGTTCCCAGGACAAGAAGCGCCAGAAGGAGGAGGCCACTGGACTTCATGGTGGGGACAGGGCAGGCTCTGAGGGCAGGTGCCTGGCCTCGCTCTTTATACAGGAGGCAGCTCCACCCCAAATGCTGCCCTGCCCTGAGGTGATTCCAAGGCCAGGAAGTTCAGCAAGAAATCAGCAGTCCTGACACCAGGAGGCAGTAACTCCTTTGTTCCAGGCAAGAGAGAAGCCAAAAGAGCACCAGCCAGGGGAGGAAAAGAAGAATCTGACCTGAAGATGACCCCGAAGCATCCATGTGATGCCTACATACCCTGGAGGGCTGGCCACTGGCCTCCTAGGTGCAGAGGGGAGGCACTTCCATGGGAAGATGCTACTGGAGCTGCAGCTGAACCCAGAGGTGTGGTCGCTCAACTGTGACCAGGGCCTTGTCCCTCCAGTTCTCCCCGTCCTGGACTCTCAGGGATGACGAAACAATCTGCTGATTCCTCAATGCAATGTCCTTCTCAAATTCAGGTGGCAGATCACTCAACCAACACATATTTGTGATCTCTGAAAAGATGCTGCGTCCCACCCCAGTCCTCTTTCATGCCTGCGACATGGAAAGTGTGAAGTAAACAATCGTCAAAGCAGAGGTGCAGAAGGAGGGGGTTCTGCCCTTAGCAAGTCTCTGGAGCTCAGTTTTCCCAACAAATCAGCTCTTCTGAGCCAGCTGAGTGACAGCCACGAGGGAACGTCAATAAAGGATCATTTCCCAATGGGGAAAAGTGCAGGGAGTGAATCCCTGAATAATGAGTGATGTAGTGAGGAGACCAGAGAGAAGCCACTGTGTCCTCTGACCCTCTCCCCTGCTCATGGTTTCCTTTCATGAAGTGAAGTGACCCCAAGGCCAGAAGCCCCAGAAGACAGACCAGATGCAGGTGTGGCACTGGGAGTGGTGAGTTAGGGGAGCAGCACTTGCAGAGAGGGGCCAAGGAGGGGCTGGGAACGGAGGAGAGTCTGGGATGTTGCCCTAGTTCTGAGGCCAGAAACCCAGAACTCAGCTCTCTCCCTCTGATGCTTCCCTTGGCTCCAACTTCTGCTGCAGGGCCAGCTGGATTCTCCTCTGCAACTCCGGGGACATGGGAAAGGGGGTTCCCCTCAGAGACCTAATCAGTAGAAAGGGTCAGAGAACCCGGATGAGGAGGAAGGGTCAGGGGTCCATGGAGCAAATGTCTGACTCTGCAGAGGATGCGGGAAGTCAACAGACAGGGGAAGCTGAGGAGCCACAGGCCTCCTGTGTGCAAAGTGGAGTGAGAGTGGGAACCGGGAGATGAGGCCATGCTGGCAGGACTGAAGCAGCTGCTGTGCAAGAGGGTTGGAGCTCCAGACACAGAGTTTTGGGTCCTCCCTGGGCTGATCATCAGCACATGGTGTTCCTCTCAGCTCATTTTATGCAGAAGAAATAATTATCAGACACGTGATGCAAACTCAGACCTGTGTGGTCCCTAAGCCTCCTCCTTCCACACATGAAAAGGGGGGCCTCCCCTCCCTACAACCCTGAACCCCAACCCGTATGGACTTCACAATGAAGCATGGACAGGATGTGCAGAGAGAAATATTTATTCATTCAACAAACACCAGGCATTTCCTGAAAGCAACTGCGTGTCAAGTCTTTTCTCCAAAGGAGACACTGGTGGCAGAACCTGGTCTTCACTTTGAAATGTGTCATGAAGGGAGTCTGGGGAGGGAGAAGGAATTCCCAGAACACACAGGGCGGAACCCAATGCCTCTTTCAATGGCAGCATCAGATGTGAGAGTAAATCATGTTGGAACTTCCACATAAACCAACATCACTGCTAAAATTTTCCTTTTGATGAAACTGCTAGAATAGAAAAAACAGCAAAGTGATGATGTAGATGACAGAGATGTGACATGAGGAGCCCGATAAAGACTCAATTTTATAACAAACTCTGGACTCAACACTTAGAGCAGTTGTCATCACACCCGCTGCACAGCGGACAGGGACATAACGATGGAGCCGAAAACAGCCCCAGCACCGGTCCTTCCCCGCAGGGGCGTTCCAGCACTTTCCCTTTCATTCTGTCCACACCGGACCCGGGAAAGGACTCACAGGGCCCCTTGCCAGGGCCCCAGCCACGGAGGCAGCAGCAGAACCAGAGCTCTGAGGGACCCTGTGGCTCCTCGCCCCAAGGCCGGTGGAGGCTGAGGGAAGCACGTGCACATATGGAGGTGCGAGACTGTACCCCAAAGTTATAGAGACATGCAAACAACTGGCAGATGCATAAAATTTGAGAGGGAGAAAAAACACAAGAGGGTCAAACAGTGAATTTCATTGAGGGAGAATCAGAAATCCCCCTACTCTTACACCTAAGTCATGGGGGTTGAGACTGAGGGGCGGTGCGAGGGATCAGAGGCCCCACGAGACTTACCCTACACAGGGGCAAAGCAGGCTTTCCCACACCTGCCCTCGCAGCACTTGAAGTGGTCCGTACAATCGCCATCTGTCTCACAGTGGTTGGGAGGGTTCAGCATCTTGCAGTGTCCAGTTATTGTCGGACACCGGCCAGGCTTCGTCCCTGGTGCGAGGAGAGCACAGGTGAAGGCCGTGCACGTCCCCACGGCGCTGCTTCCAGACCTAGCCTGCTCCACCCTCCACAGCCAAAAAGATCTCCCCAGCCCCATGACCCCCACTTCCTCCAGAGAGGCCTGCACGTCCCTTGAAGGCAGAGCCTGCTCCGCTCTAACCCCAGACCCCATCACTGCAGGGGACAGGCATCAGGGCTCACTGGGTGGCTGCTACCTACTACCCAGAGTTCTGAATTTAGGACCAGATGATATGACCTGAAATCGGACCTGCTGGCAGGTGTTTGTATCCACTGCCAGGTGGCCACTTCCTGTGTGGCCAGTGTGACCCCCTGAGCAGCAGAAACACGTGTCCCTGCACCCCCCAACCTTGCCCCCTGTGGCTGTGCCCTCTGCTTCAGGACTTTCACCAGCTCTGCCACCTGCTCACCTGGGTATGAGAGTTTCACAGGGTCCTGGCATTTCATACTGCACCTATCAACGCAACATCTCTTCTTTCCTGAGCACTTCCAGTCACTTTGGCATTCAGTTTCATCAAGTTCAGTGCAACTGGCTGGTAAACTCCTGGGGCATTCGCCACCCTTCACAGCTGCCGGGATAGAGCCAAGAGTTCAGCCGGGCCTGGGGATCAGGGATCATCGTGACACCTGAGCCAAGCCCCACCTGCTGGAGAGACCCTCCCCCAGGGGACTGTCCACAGGTGCAAGGGGAGATGCCTGCCTGACCCCACGAGAAGGACGAGCTGGATGAACCACACACCGTGACACAGTCACAAGCTGGAAGGCCCCGGGCGTCAGCCAAGGGTCCCTGCCCCAGGGATAAGACAGGCTGTGCCACGGCAGAGACACAACCGAGAGTGGTGGGGGAAGAGAGATATAAAAGATATGAAACCAACGTGACAGGTGACAGCCAGGCACAGAGGCTAAAGGACGAAGCAGAGAGGGGCAGGCAGAGAAGAGAAAAGGCACAGAGGATGTGAGACCCGGGCTGAGGACAGCGGTGTCAGGAACATTTCCTCATGTCAAATCCCTCACCGTTCTGGGAGCCAAGGTGGGCAGGACCAACCTCAGGGAGGTCTTCTCAGACTATGTGGCCTCCCCACACCACCAAGATTGGAGGTCCCACCTCTGCCAAGAACCAAGATTGTACTGGGGCATGTCCCACTCACACTCTCTGGCACTTTCCACGGCCCAAGATGCCAGAGTTCCCAGGACAAGAAGCGCCAGAAGGAGGAGGCCACTGGACTTCATGGTGGGGACAGGGCAGGCTCTGAGGGCAGGTGTCTGGCCTCACTATTTATACAGGAGGCAGCTCCACCCCAAACACTGCCCCGCCCAGAGGTAATTCCATGGGCAGGAAGTTCAGCAAGAAATCAGCAGTCCTGACACCAGGAGGCAGTAACTCCTTTGATCCAGGCAAGACAGAGAAGCCAAAAGAGCAACAGCCAGGGAGGAAAAGGAGAAGCTGGCCTGAAGATGACCCCGAAGGGTCCATGTGATACCTACATGCCCCAGAGAGCCGGCCACTGGCATCCTAGGTGCAGAGGGGAGGCACATCCATGGGAAGATGCTGCTGGAGCTGCAGCTGAACCCAGAGGTGTGGTCGCTCCTCTCTGACCACGTCCCTGTCCCTCCAGCTCTCCCCGTCCTGGACTCTCAGGGATGACGAAACAATCTGCTGATTCCTCAGTGCAACGTCCTTCTCAAATTCAGATGGCAGATCACTCAACCGACAGGTATTTATGATCTCTGGATTATTTGCTCCGTTCCATGCCAGTCCTCTTTCATGCCTGCGACATGGAAAGTGTGAAGTAAACAATCGTCAAAGTAGAGGTGCAGAAGGAGGGGGTTCTGCCCTTAGCAAGTCTCTCGAGCTCAGTTTTCCCAACAAATCAGCTCTTCTGAGCCAACTGAGCGACAAACACAAAGGGAACGTCAATAGTGCAGCTCCAATAGCATCTTTCCGAATGGGGAAAAGTGCAGGGAGTGAATCCCTGAATAATGAGTGACGTAAAGGAGACCAGGGCGAAGGCCCAGTGGCCTCTGACCCTCTCCCCAGCTTCATGGCTTTCCTTTCCCTGAGGTGAAGCGACCCAAGGCCAGAAGCCCCAGGAAACAGCCAGGTGTAGGTGTGGCCCTGGGAGTGGCATTTTAGGGGAGCAGCACTTGCAGAGAGGGGCCAAGGAGGGGCCGGAACGGAGGAGAGTCTGGATGATTCCTTGTCCTGGGACCAGAGACCCAGAGCTCAACTCTCTCCCTCTGATGCTTCTCTTGGCTCCAACTTTTGCTGCACAAATCCATTCGGATTCTTCTCTGCAACTCCGGGGACGTGAGAAAGGGGGTTCCCCTTGGAGACCAAATCAGTAGAAGGAGGGTCAGAGAACCCGGATGAGGAGGAAGGGTCTGGGGTCCATGGAGCAAATGTCTGATTGCAGAGGACGCCGGGAAGTCATCGCTAGAGGAAGCTGAGCAGGGATTTGTGCTGAGGTCAGATTTCAGTCCAGGATCTTGTCCCTTCTCTTCCTTCAAAAAGGAAGACAGGGCCTCCCTGGTGATGCAGAGTTTAGGCACTGGGCTGCAAAGCTGCCTGCAGCCTCTGCAGCGCCGGCTTGATCCCCTGCCGCCAGCAAGGGTCCCACATGGCGTGCAAACCTCTCCTGCCATGCCCGCTGCTCCCCTCAGCAGTGTACTTGGTCAGTCTGCCTGCTCTGCTCCCCGCTCTGGCTCTGGCGAATTCTCTCACCCTCTGGCGCTTCTGACTGTACCCAGTGCTTGTATAAATAAATAAATAAATCTTGAAAAAAAAAAAAAAAGCAAGACACCTGTTCACTTTGACTAGAACTACAGCTGAAGTGTTTTCTCTGTGACTTTTCAGTAAGGAAAAGCTTGAGAAGGTGACAAAATCTACAGAGGATGAACGTGGCCTCAGTGGCAGCTGGGATGTGTTTGCATTGCACTGATTCCTTCCTCGCCTGACTCGCGTACTTTGCCAAGGGTGTGTTTTCTTTAGCATGTGTGTAAAATATGTCTGCTTTCCAAATGTTCCTGAGTGCACATTTCATTAAACTTCTGGGGAGAAGACCCAGCTGTGCACTAGGTGATGGTCAGCAGGACCCGAAAGAAAAGAAAGGATCAAACTTCTGGACAAAGGGGATCTAACTCAAGCTCCCTTGTCTGGGCACACACACCTAGATGGTCAGCTCTGGGCTTTTTGCTTGTTTCAGTGACTGACATGGAAAGAGTGCAGACTTTGCCATGAGAACGACCTCCTTTCAATTCCCGCCGCGGTACACAGGCTCCATTAGATCATTACGCTGAATAAGGACCGAGCACCTGCTAGGACCGAGCACTGAGCAGCACAGTCACGATCGTCACCTGGACGTGTCCGAGTGCCTGAAGCAGGTGTGAGACCGCTCGGTTTTATAAGCGACAGACGCAGCACTCAGAGTTGGCTCCATACGAGGACACAGGAGGAGGGTGCTTGGGTGAGCAGAGACCTGCTTGAGACTGAAACTGCGTGTGAGCCTGGAGAGCAGCCACGGGTTCCTGTGTGCAAATTGGACTGAAGGGGAACTGGAAACGACTCCATGGCTGCAGGGCTGAAGCACCTGCTGTGCAAGAGGGTTGGAGCTCCAGAGAGAGGCCACACACTTCAAAATGTGTTTTTGTGAAAACTGCTTCCCAAGAGGTGAAGAGAAACAGGGTCATCATGCGTCAGGAATTACGCATCCTGTCTCCCACTTGGGGGTGCTCCTGTCTGAGCACCACGCGGCATTGTCCCTGCCCCATGCCATCACTGTGCTCCGAGGGCAACAGTTTGAGTCCTTCTACTGCAGCATGAAGAGGGACCAGGCATGGAGGCAAATTTCTCTGCAGCACTGTGGGAACAGATGCACTGGTCCTGGGGGTACCTGCCACGAGGCCACTGAACTTTCTTGCTTCCCTAGAGGGCATAGAGACCTGTTTCACCCAGAACATGACTTCACTGTGCTCTCTTGGCCATGCTGATGCCAAGACACCATGGACAGAGCTTTGGGTCCTCCCCTGGGCTGATCATCATCACATGTTGTTCCTCTCAGCTCATTTTATGCAAAAGAAATAATGTCTTAGAAAGGAGAAGAAACAAAAGAGGCTCAAATGCCAACAGTGGGCATGTGTCACATATTTCAGAGAACCTGCTGTGCCCCGGGACTGTGTACTCATTTCACACCCACTGCATACCCAGTGCCCCACAGACTGGCAGAGAGTGGTTCGATTCCACTCTGCAGTTACAGAAATTAAGGTAAAGGAGAACAATGCACCTGAATGAAATCAGAGCCAGCATTGTCAGACTCATGATGCAAACTCAGGCCTGTGTGGTCCCTAAGCCTCCTCCTTCCACACAAGAAAAGGAGGGGCCTCCACTCCAGACACCCTCTGTACCCCACCCAGTATGGACTCCACAATGAAGCATGGGCAGGATGTGCAGAGAGAAACATTTATTCATTCAACAAACAATAGGCATTTCCTGAAAGCAACTGTGTGTCAAGCCTTTCTCCAAAGGAGACACCGGTGGTAGAACCTGGACTTCACCTTGGAAAGTGTCATGATGGGGTCTGGTTGGGGAGAGCGAATTCCCAGAACACACAGGGCATAACCCAAAGTTACTTTCAGTGGCAGCATCAGATGTGAGCGGAAATCATGTTGGAGCTTCAACGTAAACCAACTTCATGGCTCAATTTTTCCTTTCTAAGAATCCTGAAATAGAAAAAAAGGAGCAAAGTGATGATGTAGATGACAGAGATGTGACACAGGAGAATGAGTTCATGTGCCCTTTTTACAGTCAAACTCTGGACTCAATACTTGGAGTAGTTCATCATCACACCCGCTGCACAGCGGACAGGACGTAGCGATGGAGCCGAAAACAGCCCCAGTACCGAGACCTTCCCCGCAGGGGCGTTCCAGCACTTTCCCTTTCATTCTGTCCACACCGGACCCGGTAGAGGACTCACAGGGTCTCTTGCCAGGGCCCCAGCCACGGAGGCAGCAGCAGAACCAGAGCTCTGAGGGACCCTGTGGCTCCTCGCCCCAAGGCCTGTGGAGGCTGAGGGAAGCATGTGACATATGGAGGTGCGAGACTGTACCCCAAAGTTACAGAGATATGCAAACAATTGGCAAATGAATAAAATTTGAGGGAGAAAAAACACAAGAGGGTCAAACAGTGAATTTCGATGGGGGAGAATCAGAAATCCGCCTTCTCTTACACCTAAGTCATGGGGGTTGAGACTGAGGGGCGGTGTGAGGGATCAGAGGCCCCACCAGACTTACCCTACACAGGGACAAGGCAGGCTTTCCCACATATGCCCTCGCAGCACTTCAATTTGCCTGGACACTGACCATCTGTCTCACAGCGGTTGGGCGGGTTCAGCATCTTGCAGCCTGCCATTATTTTTGGACACTGGCCAGGCTTCGTCCCTGTTCGATGAGAGCACAGGTGAAGCCCTGCATTTCCCTGCGGTGCTGCTTCCGGACCCAGCCTGCTCCACCCTCCACAGACAAAAAGATCTCCCCAGCCCCATGACCCCCACTTTCTCCAGAGAGGCCTGCATGTCCCTTGAAGGCAGAGCCTGCTCCGCTCTAACACCTGACCCCATCACTGCAGGGGACAGGCGTCAGTGCTGACTGGGTGGCTGCTGCCCACTGCCCAGAGTTCTGAATTTAGGACCAGATGATTTGGCCTGGAAATGGACCTGCTGGCAGGTGCTTGTGTGCACTGCCAGTGGTCACTTCCTGTCTGGCCAGTGTGACCCCCTGAGCAGCAGAAACATGAGTCCCAGCACCACCCAACCCTGCCCCCTGAGGCTGTGCCCTCTGCTTCAGGACTTTCACCGCTCTTGCCACCTCTCACCTGGATACTAGTGTTTCACAGGGTCCAGGCATTTCTCTGCACTTATCAATGCAGCATCTCTTCTCTAGTGGGCACTGCCAGTCACGCTGGCATTCAGATTTGTCAAGTTTAGTGCACCTGGCTGGCGAAATGCTAGGGCATTCTCCACCCTTCACAGCTGCAAGGACAGAGCCTAGAGCTCACCCGGGCCTGTGGAACAGGGGCCTTCAGAACATCTGAGCCAGCCCCAGCTGCTGGAGAGACCCTCCCGCAGGGGACTGTCCACAGGTGCAAGGGGAGATGCCTGCCTACCCACATGAAGAAGGACAGCAGGATGAGCCACAGGCACTGACACAGCAGATGGAAACCCCCGAGTATCAGCCAAGGGTCCCTACGACAGGGTAAGCCGGGCCGTGCCAGAGCAGAGAGACAACTTGGAGCGTTGGGGGAGGAGAGATTTGAAAGTTATGAAACCAACGTGACATGTGACGGCCAGACACAGAGGCTAAAGGACGAAGCAGAGAGGGGCAGGCAGAGAATAGAAAAGGCCCAGAGGACGTGAGACCCGGGCTGAGGACAGCGGAGTCAGGACCATTTCCTCATGCTCAGACCTCACGAGACCTGGGAGCCCAGCTAGGCAGGACCCACCTCAGGGAGGTTCTCAGACTACGGGGCTGCATCAGCTAGAGAAGGGGCCTCCCCACCACTAGGAACTCCCGCCTCTGCCCCACATCAAGATTGAACCAGGGCGAGTCCCACTCACCATCTCCATCAGCTTCCACGGCCCACGGTGCCAGGGTTCCCAGGACAAGAAGCGCCAGAAGGAGGAGGCCACTGGACTTCATGGTGGGGACAGGGCAGGCTCTGAGGGCAGGTGCCTGGCCTCGCTCTTTATACAGGAGCAGCTCCACCCCAAATGCTGCCCAGCCCAGTAGTGATTCCAAAGGCCAGGAAGTTCAGCAAGAAATCAGCAGTCCTGACACCAGGAGGCAGTAACTCCTTTGTTCCAGGCAAGACAGAGAAGCCAAAACAGCAACAACCAGGGAGGAATAGAAGAGGCTGGCCTAAGATGACCCCGGAGTGTCCTTGTGATGCCTGCTTGCCGGGAGCGCCCGGCCACTGGCCTCCTAGGTGCAGAGGGGAGGCACCTCCATGGGAAGATGCTGCTGGAGCTGCAGCTAAACCCAGAGGTGTGGTCGCTCCTCTCTGACCACAGCCACCCCTCCAGCTCTCCCCGTCCAGGACTCTCAGGGATGACGAAACAATCTGCTGATTCCTCAATGCAATGTCCTTCTCAAATTCAGGTGGCAGATCACTCAGCCAACAGATACTTATGAACTCTGAAATTTTTTCTGCGTTTCACCCCATCCTATTTCATGCCTGCGACGTGGAAAGTGTGAAGTAAACAATCGTCAAAGCAGAGGTGCAGAAGGAGGGGGTTCTGCCCTTAGCAAGTCTCTCAAGCTCAGTTTTCCCAACAAATCGGCTATTCTGAGCCAGCTGAGCGACAGCCAGGAGGGAACGTCAATAAAGGATCATTTCCCAGTGGGGAAAAGTGCAGGGAGTGAATCCCTGAATAATGAGTGACATAGAGAGGAGACCAGAGAGAAGCCGCTGTGGCCACCGACCCTCTCCCCTGCTCATGGTTTTCTTTTCCCTGAGGTGAAGTGCCCCAAGGCCAGAATCCCCAGAAGACAGACCAGATGCAGGTGTGGCCTTGGGAGTGTCGAGTTAGGGGAGCAGCACTTGCAGAGAGGGGGCAAGGAAGGCCTGGGAATGGAGGAGAGTCTGGAAGGTTCCCCTTGTCCTGGGGCCAGAGACCCAGAGCTCAGCTCTGTCCCTCTGATGCTTCCCTTGGCTCCAACTTCTGCTGCACGTCCAGTAGGATTCTCCTCCGCAATTATGGGGACGTAAGAAAGGGGGTTCCCCTCAGAGACCAAATCAGTAGAAGGAAGGTCAGAGAACCCAGATGAGGAGGAAGCGTCAGGGGTCCATGAAGCAAATGTCTGACTCTGCAGAGGATGCCGGGAAGTCAACAGCCAGGGGAAGCTGAGCAGGAATTTGTAATGAGCTCAGATTTCAGAGGAGGATCTTGTCCCTCCCCTTCTTGCTCTCCTGGTCCACAAGCAGCTTCAGTCTCAAGCAGGTCTCTGTGCTCACCCAAGCACCCTCCGTGTCCTCGCATGGAGCCAACTCTGAGTGTTTCGTCTGTCGCTTGTAAAACCGAGCGAGCGTAACGCCTGCTTCATGCACTCGGACACGTGCAGGTGACCACTTGTGAGTGTGCTGCTCAGGAAGACATCTGTTTACTTTGACTAGAAAGCTATGACTAAACCGTTTTCTCTGTGACCTTTCACAAGATAATAGCTTGAGAAGGTGACAAAATCTACAGAGGATGAACGTGGTCTCGGTGGCAGCTGGGATGTGTTTGCATTGCACGATTCCTTCCTCGCCTGACTCACGTACTTTGCCAAGTGTGTGTTTTCTTTAGCATGTGCGTAAAATATGTCTGCTTTCCAAATGTTCCTGAGTGCACATTTCATTAAACTTCTGGGGAGAAGACCCAGTTGCGGACTAGGTGATGGTCAGCAGGACCCGAAAGAAAAGAGAGGATCAAACTTCTGGACAAAGGGGATCTAACTCAAGCTCCCCGGGGCACACGCACCTAGATGGTCAGCTCTGGGCTTTTTGCTTGTTTCAGTGACTGACATGGAAAGAGTGCAGACTTGGCCATGAGAACGACCTCCTTTCAAATCCCGCCGCGGTACACAGGCTCCATTAGATACTTACGCTGAATAAGGACGGAGCCCCTGCTAGGACCGAGCCCTGAGCAGCACAGTCACGATCGTCACCTGGACGTGTCCAAGTGCCTGAAGCAGGTGTGAGACCGCTCAGTTTTACAGGCAACAGACGCAGCACTCAGAGTTGGCTCCTTGCGAGGACGCAGGAGGAGGGTGCTTGGGTGAGCAGAGACCTGCTTGAGACTGAAACTGCGTGTGGGCCTGGAGAGCAGCCACCGCTCCCTGTGTGCAAACTGGAGTGAGTTGGAGAACTGGGAGAAGACTCCATGGTTGCAGGACAGAAGCACCTGCTGTGCAAGAGGGTTGGCGCTCCAGAGAGAAGCCACACGCTTAAAAATGAGTTTTTGAAAAACTGCTTCCCAAGAGATGAAGAGACAGGGTCATCTTGTGTCAGGAATTACGCATCCTGTCTCCCACTTGGGGGTGCTCCTGTCTGAGCACCATGCGGCGTCCTCCCTGCCCCATGCCATCGCTGTGCTCCGGGGCAACAGCTTGAGTCTTTCTACTACAGCATGAAGAGGGACCAGGCATGGAGGCAAATTTCTCTGCAGCCACTGTGGGAACAGACCCACTGGTCCTGGGAGTGCCCGCCACGAGGCCACTGAACTTTCTTGTTTCCCTAGAGGGCGCAGAGCACTGTTCCACCCAAAACATAACTTCACTGTGCTCTCTTGGCCATGCTGATGCCAAGACACCATGAGCAGAGTGCTTGGTGTCCCCCTAAGAGCTGATCATCAGCGCACGTTTTTCCTCTCAACTCATTTTATGCAAAAGAAGTAATAACTTAGAAAGGAGCAGAAATGAAAGAGGCTCAAATGCCAACAGTGGCATGTGTCACATGTTTCAGAGAACCGGCTGTGCCCCGGGGACTGTGTACTCATTTCAAACCCACTGCATACCCAGTGCCCCACAGACTGGCAGAGAGTGGTTCGATTCCACTCTGCAGTTACAGAAATTAAGGTAAAGGAGAACAATGCACCTGAATGAAATCAGAGCCAGCATTGTCAGACTCATGATGCAAACTCAGGCCTGTGTGGTCCTTAAGCCTCCTCCTTCCACACACGAAAAGGAGGGGCCTCCACTCCAGACACCCGCTGTACCCCACCCAGTATGCACTCCACAATGAAGCATGGACAGGATCAGGATGTGCAGAAAGAAACATTTTTCATTCAACAAACAACAGGCATTTCCTGAAAGCAACTGTGTGTCAAGCCTTTCTCCAAAGGAGACACCAGTGGCAGAACCTGGTCTTCACCTTGGAATGTGTCATGATGGGGTCTGGGAGGGAGAGGGAATTCCCAGAACACACAGGGCATGACACAAAGTTACTTTCAGTGGCCGCATCAGATGTGAGGGGAAATCATGTTGGAGCTTCAACGTAAACCAACTTCGTGGCTCAATTTTTCCTTTCTAAGAATTCTGAAATAGAAAAAAAAAGAGCAAAGTGATGACGTAGGTGACAGAGATGTGCCACAGGAGAATGAGGTCATGTACCAATTTCACAGTCAAACTCTGGACTCAACACTTAGAGTGGTTCATCTTCACACCCGCTGCACAGCGGACAGGGACGTAGCCATGGAGCCGAAAACAACCCCAGTACCGAGTCCTTCTCCGCAGGGGCGTTCCAGCACTTTCCCTTTCATTCTGTCCACACCGGACCCGGGAAAGGACTCACAGGGTCCCTTGCCAGGGCCTCAGCCACGGAGGCAGCAGCAGAACCAGAGCTCTGAGGGACCCTGTGGCTCCTCGCCCCAAGGCCGGTGGAGGCTGAGGGAAGCATGTGCACATATGGAGGTGCGAGACTGTACCCCAAAGTTACAGAGATATGCAAACAGTTTGCAAATGAATAAAATTTGAGGGAGAAAAAACGCAAGAGGGTCAAACAGTGAATTTCGATGGGGGAGAATCAGAAATCCGCCTTCTCTTACATCTAGTCATGGGGGTTGAGACTGAGGGATGGTGTGAGGGATCAGAGGCCCCACCAGACTTACCCTACACAGGGGCACAACAGAGTTTCCTACACCTGACCTTGCAGCACTTTAAAATGCCCGGACACTGGCTGTCTGTCTCACAGTGGTTGGGAGGGTTGCACATCTTGCAGCCTGCCATTATTATTGGACACCGGCCAGGCTTTGTCCCTGGTGCGAGGAGAGCACAGGTGAAGGCCCTGCACGTCCCCACGGCGCTGCTTCCGGACCCAGCCAGCTGCACCCTCCACAGACAAAAAGATCTCTCCAGCCCCATGACCCCCACTTCCTCCAGAGAGGCCTGCACGTCCCTTGAAGGCAGAGCCTGCTCCGCTCTAACCCCAGACCCCATCACTGCAGGGGACAGGCGTCAGCGCTGACTGGGTGGCTGCTGCCCACTGCCCAGAGTTCTGAATTTAGGACCAGATGATATGGCCTGAAAAAGGACCTGCTGGCAGGTGCTTGTGTCCACTGCCCGGTGGTCACTTCCTGTCTGGGCCAGTGTGACCCCCTCTGCAACAGAAACAAGAGTCCCAGCACCACCCAAACCTGCCCCCTGAGGCTGTGCCCTCTGCTTCAGGACTTTCACCAGCTCTTGCCACCTCTCACCTGGATACTAGAGTTTCACAGGGTGCAGGCATTTCTCTGCACTTATCAATGCAGCATCTCTTCTCTAGTGGGCACTGCCAGTCACGCTGGCATTCAGATTTGTCAAGTTTAGTGCACCTGGCTAGGAAACTCCTAGGGCATTCTCCACCCTTCACAGCTGCAAGGACAGAGCCTAGAGCTCAGCCGGGCCTGGGGATCAGGGGCCATGGGAACATCTGACCCAAGCCCCACCTGCTGGAGAGACCCTCCCGCAGGGGACTGTCCACAGGGGCAAGGGGAGATGCCTGCCTGACCCACATGAAGAAGGATGAGATGGATGAGCCACAGGCACTGACACAGCAGCTGGAAACCATCGAGTATCAGCCAAGGGTCCCTACACCAGAGTAAGCCAGGCTGTGCCAAGGCAGAGAGACAACTTGGTGCAGTGGGGGAGGAGAGATTTGAAAGTTAGGAAACCAACGTGACAGGTGAAGGCCAGACACAAAGGCTAAAGGACGAAGCAGAGAGGGGCAGGCAGAGAAGAGAAAAGGCACAGAGGACGTGAGACCCGGGCTGAGGACAGCGGAGGCAGGAGCATTTCCTCATGCTTAGACCCTCACGAGACCTGGGAGCCCAGGTGGGCAGGACCCACCTCAGGGAGGTTCTCAGACTACGGGGCTGCATCAGCTAGAGAAGGGGCCTCCCCACACCACCAAGAACTCCCGCCTCTGCCCCACATCAAGATTGTACCATGGCGAGTCCCACTCACCATCTCCGTCAGCTTCCACGGCCCACGGTGCCAGGGTTCCCAGGACAAGAAGCGCCAGAAGGAGGAGGCCACTGGACTTCATGGTGGGGACAGGGCAGCAGGCTCTGAGGGCAGGTGCCTGGCCTCGCTCTTTATGCAGGAGGCAGCTCCACCCCAAATGCTGCCCCGCCCTGAGGTGATTCCATGGGCAGGAAGTTCAGCAGAAATCAGCAGTCCTGACACCAGGTGACAGTAACTCCTTTGTTCCAGGCAAGACAGAGAAGCCAAAACAGCAACAGCCAGGGGAGGAAAAGGAGAAGTTGGCTTGAAGATGACCTCGGAGCATCCATGTGACGCCTGCATGCCTGGGAGCACCGGCCACTGGCCTCCAGGATGCAGAGGGGAGGCACCTCCATGGGAAGATGCTACTGGCGCTTCAGCTAAACCCAGAGGTGTGGTCGCTCCCTGTGACCAGGGCCTTGTCCCTCCAGCTCTCCCTGTCCTGGACTCTCAGGGATGACGAAACAATCCGAAACAATCTGCTGATTCCTCAATGCAACGTCCTTCTCAAATTCAGGTGGCAGATCACTCAACCAACACATATTTGTGATCTCTGAAATGTTGCTGCGTCCCACCCCAGTCCTCTTTCATGCCTGCGACATGGAAAGTGTGAAGTAAACAATCGTCAAAGCAGAGGTGCAGAAGGAGGGGGTTCTGCCCTTAGCAAGTCTCTGGAGCTCAGTTTTCCCAACAAATCAGCTCTTCTGAGCCAGCTGAGAGACAGCCACGAAGGGAACGTCAATAAAGGATCATTTCCCAATGGGGAAAAGTGTAGGGAGTGAATCCCTGAATAATGAGTGATGTAGTGAGGAGACCAGAGAGAAGCCGCTGTGGCCTCTGACCCTCTCCCCTGCTCATGGTTTCCTTTCATGAAGTGAAGTGCCCCCAAGGCCAGAAGCCCCAGAAGACAGACCAGATGCAGGTGTGGCCCTGGGAGTGGCGAGTTAGGGGAGCAGCACTTGCAGAGATGGGGCAAGGAGGGGCTGGGAACGGAGGAGAGTCTGGGATGTTGCCCTAGTTCTGGGGCCAGAGACCCAGAACTCAGCTCTGTCCCTCTGATGCTTCCCTTGGCTCCAACTTCTGCTGCAGGGCCAGCTGGATTCTCCTCTGCAACTCTGGGACATGAGAAAGGGGGTTCCCCTCCGAGACCAAATCAGTAGAAGGAGGATCAGAGAACCCTGATGAAGAGGAAGGGTCAGGGGTCCATGCAGCAAATGTCTGACTCTGCAGAGGATGCTGGGAAGTCATCGCCAGAGGACGCTGAGGAGCCACAGGCTCCCTGTGAGCAAAGTCCAGTGAGAGTGAGAACCGGGAGATGACACCATGCTGGCAGGACCAAGCACCTGCTGTGCAAGAGGGTTGGAGCTCCAGACACAGAATTTTGGGTCCTCCCTGGGCTGATGGTCAACACACAGTGTTCCCTCAGCTAATTTTTGCAAAAGAAATAATATCTTTGAAAGAAGAAAAAATGAAGGAGGCTCAAATGTCAACAGTGGGCATGTGTCACGTATTTCAGAGAACCTGCTGTGCACCGGACTTTGTACTCATTTCACACCCACTGCATACCCAGTGCCCCACAGACTGGCATCAGTGGATCAATTCCACTCTGCAGTTTAAGAAATTAAGGAAATGGAGAACAATGCACCTGAATGAAATCAGAGCCAGCATTGTCAGACTCATGATGCAAACTCAGGCCTGGGTGGTTCCTAAGTCTCTTACTTCCACGCACGAAAAGGAGGGGCCTCCACTCCAGACACCCCCTGTACCCCACCCAGTATGGACTCCACAATGAAGCATGGACAGGATGTGCAGAGAGAAACATTTATTCATTCAACAAACAATAGGCATTTCCTGAAAGCAACTGTGTGTCAAGCCTTTCTCCAAAGGAGACACCGGTGGTAGAACCTGGACTTCACCTTGGAATGTGTCATGATGGGGTCTGGGGAGGGAGAGGGAATTCCCAGAACACACAGGGCATGACACAAAGTTACTTTCAGTGGCAGCATCCGATGTGAGGGGAAATCATGTTGGAGCTTCAATGTAAACCAACTTCATGGCTACTTTTTTCTTCCTAAGATTTGTCTGAAATAGAAAAAAAAGAGCAAAGTGATGATGTAGGTGACAGAGATGTGACACAGGAGAATGAGTTCATGTAGCAATTTTATAGTCAAACTCTGGACTCAACATTTTTAGTAGTTTATCTTCACACCCGCTGCACAGCGGGCAAGAACCTAACGATGGAGCCAAAAAAAACCCCAGTACTGAGTCCTTCCCTGCAGGGGCGTTCCAGCACTTTCCCTTCATTCTGTCCACACCGGACCCGGGAAAGGACTCACAGGGTCCCTTGCCAGGGCCCCAGCCACGGAGGCAGCAGCAGAACCAGAGCTCTGAGGGACCCTGTGGCTCCTCGCCCCAAGGCCGGTGGAGGCTGAGGGAAGCATGTGACATATGAAGGTGCGAGACTGTACCCCAAAGTTACAGAGATATGCAAACAACTGGCAGATGAATAAAATGGAGAGCAAGTAAAAGACAGGAAAGTGAGACAGAGATTTTAGGGGAGATGGATCCGAATCCCCTTATTCACATGACCCTCAGAGGGATGGCCCTGAGGGGTGGCGGCGGGCAGAGAGCCCCACCCTCCTTACCCATCACAGGGGCAATGCAAGCTTTGCCACACATGCCCTTGCAGCACTTGAGGTTGTCCACGCACTCGCCATCTGTCTCACAGTGGTTGGGAGGGTTTGGCATCTTGCACTCTGCATACACTGCCGGACACTGGCCAGGCTTATTCACTGGCGAGAGGAGAGCAAAGGTGAAGGCCGTGCACTTCCCCACGTTGCTGCTTCCGGAAACAGCCTGCTCCACCCTCCACAGACAAAACAATCTCCCCAGCCCCATGACCCCCACTTCCTCCAGAGAGGCCTGCATGTCCCTTGAAGGCAGAGCCTCCTCCGCTCTAACCCCAGACCCCATCACTGCAGGGGACAGGCATCAGGGCTCACTGGGTGGCTGCTGCCCACTGCCCAGAGTTCTGAATTTAGGACCAGATAATATGACCTGGAAATGGACCTGCTGGCAGGTGCTTGTGTCCACTGCCAGGTGGTCACTTCCTATCTGGGCCAGTGTGACCCCCTGAGCAGCAGGAACACGAGTCCCAGCACCACCCAACCCTGCCCCCTGAGGCTGTGTCCTCTGCTTCATGCCTTTCACCAGCTCTGCCACCTGCTCACCTGGGTTTGAGAGTTTCACAGGGTCCAGGCATTGGACTCCGCACAGACCAGGGCAACATCTCTTCTCTCCTGGGCACTGCCAGTCATTCTGGCATTCAGGGTCCTCAAACCGAATACACTTGGCTAGTGGTACCCTAGGGCAGCCGCCAGCCTTCACAGCTGCGAGGACAGAGCCGAGAGCTCAGCTGGACCTGGGGACTCAGGGGCCGTCGTGACACCTGGCCAAACCCCACCAGGGAGAGACCCTCACACAGGGGACTGTCCACAGGTACAAGGGGAGATGCCTGCCTGACCCCCACGGAGAAGGACGGGCTGGATGAGCCACACGCCCTGACACAGGTCACAGAAGCTGGAAACCCCGGGTGTCAGCCAAGGGTCCCTGCCCCAGGGATAAGCCAGGGGGCACCATGGCAGAGACAAATGGAGCAGTGGGGAAGGAGAGATTTAATAGATAAATTAAATGTGACAGATAAATGTGATAGATAAACCAATGTGACAGGTTGACGGCCAGGCACAGAGTCTAAAGGACGAGGCAGAGAGGGGCAGGCAGAGAAGAGAAAAGGCACAGAGGATGTGAGACCCGGGCTGAGGACAGCGGAGTCGGGAGCATCTTCTCATGCTCAGACCCTCACGAGACCTGGGAGCCCAGGTGGGCAGGACCCACCTCAGGGAGGTTCTCAGACTACGGGGCTGCATCAGCTAGAGAAGGGGCCTCCCCACACCAACAAGAACTCCCGCCTCTGCCCCAGCATCAAGATTGTACCAGAGTGAGTCCCACTCACCATCTCCAGCAGCTTCCACAGCCCACGGTGCCAGGGTTCCCAGGACAAGAAGCGCCAGAAGGAGGAGGCCACTGGGCTTCATGGTGGGGACAGGGCAGGCTTTGAGGGCAGGTGCCTGGCCTCGATGTTTATACAGGAGCAGCTCCACCCAAATGCTGCCCCGCCCTGAAGTGATTCCATGGGCAGGAAGTTCAGCAAGAAATCAGCAGTCCTGACACCAGGAGGCAGTAACTCCTTTGTTCCAGGCAAGACAGAGAAGCCAAAGGAGCAACAGCCAGGGGAGGAAGAAAAGAAGGATCACCCAGAGAGTCCATGTGACCCCTGCATGCCCCGGAGGGCCGGCCACTGGTCTCCTAGGTGCAGAGGGGAGGCACCTCCATGGGAAGATGCTACTGGAGCTGCAGCTGAACCCAGAGGTGTGGTCGCTCAACTGTGACCACGGCCGCCCCTCCAGCTCTCCCCATCCTGGACTCTCAGGGATGACGAAAAGATTTGCTGATTCCTCAATGCAATGTCCTTCTCAAACTCAGGTGGCAGATCACTCAACCAACAGATATCTATGGTCTCTGAAATATTTGCTCCGTTCCACCCCAGTCTATCCTGCTGACATGTGGAAAATGCCAAGTAAACCATCCTCAAAGCAGAAGTGCAGAAGGAAGGGGGTTCTACCCTTAGCAAGTCCCTTGTGAAGATGTGACCGGTCTCAGATCTCTGCACACCACCAGTTGGCATCTCCCCTATTAGGCAGGAGTGCCGTGGTCTGTGTCGCGTATGGTGGGTCCTGTTTGTCACCTGACCAGGCCACGGCCGCCTGTTGTGTGGTCAACCGCCAGCCCAGGTGTTGCCGTGAAGGTTTTCTGTAATGTGATCAAACACTGAAATCAGGAGCTTCGAGGCAACCAGAGCACCGTCCCTGACGTGAGGATGTCTCGTCCGTTTGGGTGAGGCCTTCAGACAGACTCTCTGAAGCAGGGAAACTTCCCGGCTGCTGCTGTGCAGGTCCTGTACGAGCGCAACAAGCTCTTGGCTGAATGTCCCTCTGGCACCACCGACATGGCACATGCCAGGCACCAGGATGGCACCCGCCAGGGTGTGCCTGTCCCGCCGTCTCTCCCTCACCCCAAGCCGCACCACTCTCTCTCCTCCCTACATCGATCTCTCTATGCATCTTGTTGTCACAGCTTGATACGCAGATAGACAGGAGCTAGTGATGGATATAGAGACAGACAGACAGACAGACAGACAGGGACTGAGAAGAGATCCTGCATCTCTGGAGAGCCCTGCCTGACACCACCCTCTTCCCTCCGCAATTCCCAACACATTTCTTCAGTGCCGCTTGCATCATGGCTCTGAGGTTGCTCTGTCCTCCCTCAGCACAGTCGTGAGAGGCTTCGTGACGGGACCACATTCTGAAAAACGTGTCAGGCGCTTTCATCACCGTGTCAAGTCCCTGAGTGTAATGACACAAACCACCACACCCAGGTGTGGAGCAGTGTCGTGGCCCAGCCACTGAACGGCCATGAAAGAAAACTTCAAGAAAGGATCATTTCCCAATGGGGGAAAAATGCTGTGGCTGAATCACTAAACACGAGTGACGTAGTGAGCAGACCAGGGACAAGGCCCAGTGGCCTCTGACCCTCTCCCGTGCTTCATGGTTTTCCTTTCCCTCAAGAGAGGAGGCCCCAGGCAGAAGCCCCAGAAGACAGGCCAGGTGTAGGTGTGGCCCTGGGAGTGGCGAGTTAGGGGAGCAGCACTTGCAGAGAGGGGCCAAGGAGGGGCTGGAACAAAGGAGAGTCTTGGAGGTTCCCCTTGTCCTGGGGCCAGAGACCCAGAGCTCAACTCCCTCCCTCTTACACTTCCCTTGGCTCCAACTTCTGCTGCCCGTCCAGTCAGATTCTTCTCTGCATTTCTGGGGACATGAGAAAGGGGTTCCCCTCAGAGAAGAAATCAGTAGGAGGGGGTCAGAGAACCCAGCATGAGGAGGAAGGGTCTGGGGTCCATGCAGCAAATGTCTGATGCTGCAGAGGATGCCGGGAAGTCAACGCCAGAGGAAGCTGAGCAGGGAATTGTGCTGAGGTCAGATTTCAGACCATGATCTTGTCCCTTCTCTTCCTTCCAAAAGGAAGACATCTGCCTACTTTGACTAGAAAAATACGACTAAACTGTTTTCTCTGTGACCTTTCAATAAGGAAGTTGATTGAGAAGGTGACAAAATCTACAGAGGATGAACGTCGTCTCGGTGGCAGTTGGGATGTGTTTGCATTGCACTGATTCCTTCCTCGCCTGACTCGCGTACTTTGCCAAGTGTGTTTTCTTTGAGCATGTGCGTAAAATATGTCTGCTTTCCAAATGTTCCCGAGTGCACTTTTCATTAAACTTCTGCGGAGAACACCCAGTTGCGCACTAGGTGATGATCGGCAGGACCCAAAAGAAAAGAGATGGTCCAAACTCCTTCATCTGGGAACACACCCCGAGATGGGCAGTTTCTATGCTTTTGCCTGATTTCAGTGACTTTCATGGGAAGATACAGACTTTGGAATTGGAACAACCCGTTTTCAAATCCTGCCTTGCCGCACAGGCTCCACTAGATCATGACACTGAATAAGGACCGAGCACCTGCTAGGGCCATGCACTGAAAGCAGCGCCCTCACAAGTCATCTCCTGGACGCGTCTGAGCACAGGAAGCAGGTGTTACACTCGCTCGGTTTTACAAGTGGCAGACGCAATGCTTAGAGTTGGCCCCAACAAGGTGCCAGGAGGAGGGGGTGCTGGGTGAGCCTGACAGGGAGCTCCCTGAGGCTGAAGCTGCGTCCGGGCCTGGAGTCAGTCATGGGCTCCCTGTGTGGGAAGGTGGAGTGAGAAGAGGAAGCGGGAGCCGTCTCTGCACGTGCAGGACTGAAGCACCTGCTGTGCAAGAAGTTCAGAGCCCCAGAGAGAAGCATCAATATCCAAAATGTGTTGCCTCTCAAAAAGATTGGTATTTCATTGGATGTACTCGATGTTATCACGCTCTTGCTTCATGGATACACTTTCTATGTCAGTGTTGGGTACAGAGTCCTTCAGAAGATCACCTTATAGCTTCTTCAGTTTAAAACTGATTTTCATACCAAGCAAGAATCCATTTGAAATTACTTTTTTGAAAAGTTTGAAGTAAAGTATGGGCCTCCCTGGTGGTGCAAGGGGTTAAGTACAGCACTGTGAAGCCACTGGAGACAAATTGTTCTGCAGCCACTGCAGCACAAGTTCGATCCCCGGACAGGGAGCTGACCCACATGGCGCAGCAGACCTCTCCCGTCTTGCCCGCGGTTCCCCTCAGCAGTGTATTTCAGTCAGTCTGCCCGTTCTGTTCCCTGCTCTGTTTCTGGTGAATCTTCTCACCCCCCACACCTCGGCCTGTACACCAGGTTCTTAAATAAATCTTTAAAAGAGAGAGAGGGAGATGTTTGAGGTATAGACCTTGCTTCATTTTTTTTCTGCCTGAAAAGCCAGTTTCTCACTCCCTCCACTGATTCTATTAAGTTATAGAATCAAATTATTTGATAATAACTTTTCATATGTAGGTAAATGTATTTCAAGTCTATTTGGTTTTCCTGCTGAATTTGTCATGTCACATGTGCCAGCAAGACTACTTACGGGAAATTTCAAATGGATGATACTTGCATATCAGCATCCAAGGAGACACTCGGCTTCATTAGGCACCAGGTTATAATCAAGCTGTCTGCTGGGACTGCATCACGGGACCAGGCGGGTGAGCAGCCCGCTTCCAAGCTCACTCAGTGATCGTCGTGGCCTCAGTTCCACACAGGTTACGGCCAGAGCCCTGGGCTCACTGCCCTGCAGACCACCTCCCTGTGGTTGGGTCCCCATGATGAGGCAGCTAAGATCTGCAGAGCAGGTGACCGGGGGAGTACACGCTCCACAGTGCCATGCCAAGCTAATCTAATCTCATCAGGACATGACTCCTGTCACTCTACAGCATTCTGTTGTCACACGGACCATCTGTGTGGAAAACACCGGGGAGAGACTCCACCGGGGTGTGCATAACCAGGGTGAGGCTCCCTGGGAGCCAGGGTGAGGGCGGTGTCTACACTCGTGATGAACAGAACAGCTCCCCTCTTCAGGTCTTTCTCATACATTCGTCTGTCCATCCACTGGTAGCAAACAGAACGGTGGTTCAAAGCAGCACAAAGCGTATTCTCACAGTGGTTTGTTCAGGAAACACAATTGTGATATGTGTTTTTATTTTATCATGATCTAATCCAACTCTGCTTCCTCAGATCATAGAATTCTGGTCCTTGCTGGCCCTGCTCTGGAATCCTGCTCATGTTACTCATCTGCTCCATGGACTCGAGACCATCACCACCAATAGGTCGTCCTGGCCAACGGAGCACCCACCACATGAGTATCCCTGCATTGAGAAAGGCCGCCTGAAAGGCCTCCCCACTCAACTACATGAGAAAGGCCTGGAATACTACTCCCAAGACATTCAGAGACAGGGTCATCATGAGTCAGGAAATACCTATCCCTTCTCTCACTCCAAGGAGCTCCTGTCTGAGCACCACATGGCTAGCTACTCCCTGCCCCATGCCGTAGCTGTGCTCTGGGGGCAAAGCTTGAGTCCTTCTATTGCAGCATGAAAAGGGACCAGGTATGGAGGCAAATTGTTCTGCAGCTACTGTGGGAACAGACCCACCGGTCATGGGGCACAGGCCAAGAGGCCACTGACCTTCCTGTTTCCCTAAAGGTCCTAGGGCTCTGTTCCACACAGCACATGACTTCACTGTGCTTCTCTTGGCCATGCTGGTGCCAAGACACCATGAACAGAGTGCTTGGTGTCCCCCTTGGAGCTGATCGTCAGCGCACATTGTTCCTCTCAGCTCATTTTATATACGTGATATAGTGTCTTGGGAAGGAGAAGAAATGTAAGAGACTCAGATGCAAGCTGAGGAGAAGTGTCCACACGTGTTGGAGAACATGGTGTAGTCAAGTTACATGGCTGCTCGTTTCACACCCACTGTGTATCCAATACCCCAACACTGGTACAAAGTGGTTTCTATTGTACTTTGCAGTTAAAGAAATTAAGATAAAGGAATGTTTTTGAATAAAGTCACCGAGCGAGTGTTGTCAGACTCATGATGCAAACTCAGCACTGTTCAGTCCACAAGCCTCCTCCTTCCACAGGAACAGGAAGATCCTCGATTCCAGACCCCCTCTGTACCCCACCCAGCATGGACTCCACAATGAAGCAAGGACAGGATGTGCAGAGAGAAAATGCTCGTTTATTTATCCAACAATCAACAGGCCTTTCCTGAAAGCTTCTCTGCGTCAAGGCTTTCCCCGAAGGACATGCTGGTGGTAGAACCTGGTCTTCACCTTGGAATGTGTCATGATGCGAGTCTGGGTGGGGAGAGGGAATTCCCAGAAACACGGGGAGGTACCCAGAGCCTCTTTCAAGGGCAGCAATCAGATGTGAGGAGAAATCATGTCGGAGCTTCCACATAAACCACATCACAGCTAAAATTTTCCTTTCGATGAACCTGCTAGGATAGAAAAAGCAGCAACGTGATGATGTAGATTAAAGAGCTGTGACATGAGGAGCCCGATAAAGACTCAGTTTCACAGTCAAACTCTGGACTCAACACTTAGAGTGGTTCATCTTCACACCCGCTGCACAGCGGACAGGGACGTAGCCATGGAGCCGAAAACAACCCCAGTACCGAGTCCTTCCCCGCAGGGGAAGGACTTTCCCTTCATTTCCAGCACTTTCCCTTCATTCTGTCCACACCGGACCCGGGAAAGGACTCACAGGATCCCTTGCCAGGGCCCCAGCCACGGAGGCAGCAGCAGAACCAGAGCTCTGAGGGACCCTGTGGCTCCTCGCCCCAAGGCCGGTGGAGGCTGAGAGAAGCATGTGCACATATGGAGGTGCGAGATTGTACCCCAAAGTTTCAGAGACATGCAAACAACTGGCAGATGCATAAAATTTGAGAGCGAGTAAAAGACAGGAAAGTGAGACAGAGATTTTAGGGGAGATGGATCCCAATCTCCTTCTCATTCACATGACTCTCAGAGGGATGGCCCTGAGGGGTGGCGGCGGGCAGAGAGCCCCACCCTCCTTACCCATCACAGGGGCAATGCAAGCTTTGCCACACATGCCCTTGCAGCACTTGAGGTTGTCCATGCACTCGCCATCTGTCTCACAGTGGTTGGGAGGGTTCAGCATCATGCACTCTGCATACACTGCCGGACACTGGCCAGGCTTATTCACTGGCGAGAGGAGAGCACAGGTGAAGGCCGTGCACTTCCCCACGTTGCTGCTTCCGGACCCAGCCTGCTCCACCCTCCACAGACAAAATGATCTCCCCAGCCCCATGACCCCCACTTCCTCCAGAGAGGCCTGCATGTCCCTTGAAGGCAGAGCCTGCCCCGCTCTAACCCCAGACCCCATCACTGCAGGGGACAGGGTCAGTGCTGACTGGGTGGCTGCTCCCCACTGCCCAGAGTTCTGAATTTAGGACCAGATGATTTGACCTGGAAATGGACCTGCTGGCAGGTGCTTCTGTCTACTGCCAGGTGGTCACTGGCTCTCTGGGCCAGTGTGACCCCCTGAGCAGCAGGAACACGAGTCCCAGCACCACCCAACCCTGCCCCCTGAGGCTGTGTCCTCTGCTTCATGCCTTTCACCAGCTCTGCCACCTGCTCACCTGGGTTTGAGAGTTTCACAGGGTCTAGGCATTGGACTCCGCACAGACCAGGGCAACATCTCTTCTCTCCTGGGCACTGCCAGTCATTCTGGCATTCAGGGTCCTCAAACCGAATACACTTGGCTAGTGGTACCCTAGGGCAGCCGCCAGCCTTCACAGCTGCGAGGACAGAGCCGAGAGCTCAGCCGGACCTGGGGACTCAGGGGCCGTCATGACACCTGAGCCAAACCCCACCAGGGAGAGACCCTCACACAGGGGACTGTCCACAGGTACAAGGGGAGATGCCTGCCTGACCCCCACGGAGAAGGACGGGCTGGATGAGCCACACGCCCTGACACAGGTCACAGAAGCTGGAAACCCCGGGTGTCAGCCAAGGGTCCCTGCCCAGGGATAAGCCAGGGGGCACCATGGCAGAGACAACCTGGAGCGGTGGGGGAGGAGAGATTTAATAGATATAGAACCAATGTGACAGGTTGACGGCCAGGCACAGAGGCTAAAGGACGAAGCAGAGAGGGGCAGGCAGAGAAGAGAAAAGGCACAGAGGATGTGAGACCCGGGCTGAGGACAGCGGAGTCAGGAACATTTCCTCATGTCAAATCCCTCACCGTTCTGGGAGCCAAGGTGGGCAGGACCAACCTCAGGGAGGTTCTCAGACTACGGGGCTGCATCAGCTAGAGAAGGGGCCTCCCCACACCACCAAGAAATCCTGCCTCTGCCCCAGATCAAGATTGAACCAGGGTGAGTCCCACTCACCATCTCCAGCAGCTTCCACGGCCCACGGTGCCAGGGTTCCCAGGACAAGAAGCGCCAGAAGGAGGAGGCCACTGGACTTCATGGTGGGGACAGGGCAGGCTCTGAGGGCAGGTGCCTGGCCTCGCTCTTTATACAGGAGCAGCTCCACCCAAATGCTGCCCCGCCCTGAGGTGATTCCATGGGCAGGAAGTTCAGCAAGAAATCAGCAGTCCTGACACCAGGTGACAGTAACTCCTTTGTTCCAGGCAAGAGAGAAGCCAAAAGAGCAACAGCCAGGGAGGAAGAAAAGAAGGATCACCTGGAGAGTCCATGTGACCCCTGCATGCCCTAGAACACCAGCCACTGGCCTCCTAGGTGCAGAGGGGAGGCACCTCCCTGGGAAGATGCTACTGGAGCTGCAGCTGAACCCAGAGGTGTGGTCACTCAACTGTGACCACGGCCGCCCCTCCAGCTCTCCCCATCCTGGACTCTCAGGGATGACGAAAAGATTTGCTGATTCCTCAATGCAATCCTTCTCAAACTCAGGTGGCAGATCACTCAACCAACAGGTATCTATGGTCTCTGAAATATTTGCTCCGTTCCACCCCAGTCTATCCTGCTGACATGTGGAAAATGCCAAGTAAACCATCCTCAAAGCAGAAGTGCAGAAGGAAGGGGGTTCTACCCTTAGCAAGTCCCTTGTGAAGATGTGACCGGTCTCAGATCTCTGCACACCACCAGTTGGCATCTCCCCTATTAGGCAGGAGTGCCGTGGTCTGTGTCGCGTGTGGGGGGTCCTGTTTGTCACCTGACCAGGCCACGGCCGCCTGTTGTGTGGTCAACCGCCAGCCCAGGTGTTGCCGTGAAGGTTTTCTGTAATGTGATCAAACACTGAAATCAGGAGCTTCGAGGCAACCAGAGCACCGTCCCTGACGTGAGGATGTCTCGTCCGTTTGGGTGAGGCCTTCAGACAGACTCTCTGAAGCAGGAAAACCTCCCAGCTGCTGCTGTGCAGGTCCTGTACAAGCGCAACAAGCTCTTGGCTGAATGTCCCTCTGGCACCACCGACATGGCACATGCCAGGCACCAGGATGGCACCCGCCAGGGTGCGCCGGTCCCGCCCTCTCTCCCTCACCCCAAGCCGCACCACTCTCTCTCCTCCCTACATCAATCTCTCTGTGCATCTTGTGTGTCACAGATCAATACGCAGATAGATAGGAGCTGGTGATGGAGATGGAGACAGACAGACAGACAGACGGACTGAGAAGAGATTCACCCTCTTCCCTCTGCAATTCCCAACGCACTTCCTCAGTGCCGCTTGCATCATTGCTCTGAGGTTGCTCTGTCCTCCCTCAGCACAGTCGTGAGAGGCTTCGTGACGGGACCACATTCTGAAAAACGTGTCAGGCGCTTTCATCACCGTGTCAAGTCCCTGAGTGTAATGACACAAACCACCACACCCAGGTGTGGAGCAGTGTCGTGGCCCAGCCACTGAACGGCCATGAAGGAAAACTTCAAGAAAGGATCATTTCCCAATGGGGGAAAAATGCTGTGGCTGAATCACTAAACACGAGTGACGTAGTGAGCAGACCAGGGACAAGGCCCAGTGGCCTCTGACCCTCTCCCGTGCTTCATGGTTTTCCTTTCCCTCAAGAGAGGAGGCCCCAGGCAGAAGCCCCAGAAGACAGGCCAGGTGTAGGTGTGGCCCTGGGAGTGGCGAGTTAGGGGAGCAGCACTTGCAGAGAGGGGCCTAGGAGGGGCTGGAACAAAGGAGAGTCTTGGAGGTTCCCCTTGTCCTGGGGCCAGAGACCCAGAGCTCAACTCCCTCCCTCTTACACTTCCTTTGGCTCCAACTTCTGCTGTCTGTCCAGTCAGATTCTTCTCTGCATTTCTGGGGAATGTGAGAGGGGTTCCCCTCAGAGAAGAAATCAGTAGGAGGGGGTCAGAGAACCCAGCATGAGGAGGAAGGGTCTGGGTCCATGCAGCAAATGTCTGACTCTGCAGAGGGCGCCGGGAAGTCAACGCCAGAGGAAGCTGAGCAGGGAATTGTGCTGAGATTTCAGTCCAGGATCTTGTCCCTTCTCTTCCTTCCAAAAGGAAGACATCTGCCTACTTTGACTGGAAAAATACAACCAAACTGTTTTCTCTGTGACCTTTCAGTAAGGAAATAGCTTGAGAAGGTGACAAAATCTACAGAGGATGAATGTGGTCTCAGTGGCAGTTGGGATGTGTTTGCATTGCACTGATTCCCTCCTCGCCTGACTCACGTGCTTTGCCAAGTGTTTGTTTTCTTTGAGCATGTGCGTAAAATATGTCTGCTTTCCAAAAGTTCCTGAGTGCACATTTCATTAAACTTCTGCGGAGAACACCCAGTTGTGGACTAGGTGATGGTCGCAGGACCCTACAGCAAAGAGATGATCAAACTCTTGTACAAAGGGATCCAACCCAAGTTCTCTCATCTGGGCTCACACCCCAGATAGCTGGTTTATGTCCTTTTTGTTTGTTTTCAGTGACTTTCATGGAAAGAATACAGACTTGGAATGAGAACAACCCGCTTTTAAATCCTGCCGCGATACCCAGGCTCCATAAGGTCATTACACTGAATAAGTTCTGAGCCCCTGCTAGGACCGAGCACTGAGCAGTGCACTCACGATCGTCACCTGGACGTGTCCGAGTGCATGAAGCAGGTGTGACACCACTCGGTTTTACAAGCGAAAGACACAACACTCAGAGTTAGCTCCATGCAAGGACACAGGAAGAGGGGATGCCTGGGTGAGCCTGACAGGGACCTCCCTGTGGCTGAAGCTGTATGTGGGCCTGGAGTGCAGTCACAGCTCCCTGTGTACGAAGCTGGAGGGAGAAGAGGAAGCAGGACACATCTCCGTGGCTGCAGAACTGAAGCACCTGCTGTGCAAGAGGGGACAGAGCTCCAGAGAGAAGCATCAATATCCAAAATGTGTTTTTGTGGCATCTCTCAAAAAGATTGGTATTTCATTTGGGTGTGGTCAATTTTATCATCCTCTTGCTTCATGGATTATACTTTCTATGTCAATTTTGAGCAAAGAGTCCTTGCTGAAGAACAGCTTATATCTTCTTAAAAGTGTTTAAAGTTTGATTTTCACACAAGGTAAGAATTCATCAGCAACTTAATTTATGAAGTTTGAAGTATAAACCTTGCTTCATTTTTTTTTTCTGTGTCAAATACCAGTTTCTCACCCCCACTGCTGATGACCTATTAAGTTATAGAACCAAACCATTCGATACTACGCTTGATGCATAGGTAAATGTTGTTCTAGGTCTATCAGGTTTTCTTTTTTTTTTTTTAAAGATTTATTTATTTGGGCCTCCCGGTGGCACAACGGTTGAGCGCTGGGTTGCGAAGCTGCCCGCAGCCTCTGCAGTGCCGGTTTGATCCCCGGCTGCTCCCCGGCCACCGGAGGAGGGTCCCACATGGCGCGCAGACCTCTCCTGCCGCCCGCTGCTCCCCTCAGCAGTGTACTTCGGTCCTTCTGTCTGCTCTGCTCCCTGCTCTGGCTCTGGTGAATTCTCTCACCCTCCCGCGCTTCTGACTGTACCCAATGCTTGTATAAATAAATAAATCTTTAAAAAAAAAAACTTTAAAAAAAAAGATTTATTTATTTATACAAGCACTGGGTACAGTCAGAAGCTCGAGAGGGCGAGAGAATTCACCAGAGCCAGAGCAGGGAGCTCTGACAAAGTACAGACAAAGTACACTGCTGAGGGGAGCAATGGGTGGCAGGAGAGGTCTGCGCGCCATGTGGGACCCTCACCCGGTGGCCGAGGATCAAACCGGCGCTGCAGAGGCTGCGGGCAGCTTCGCAACCCAGCCTCAACCACTGCGCCACCCGGGAGGCCCTATTAGGTTTTCTTGCTCACATTGTCCTGTCACATCTGCCTGCAAGACACTGGAAACTTGAGAATAGATAATACTTGAATGTCAGCATCTGAGGAGACACTCGGCTTCATTAGGCACCAGGTTATAATCAAGCTGTCTGCTGGGACTGCATCACGGGACCAGGCGGGTGAGCAGCCCGCTTCCAAGCTCTCTCAGTGATCGTCGTGGCCTCAGTTCCACACAGGTTACGGCCAGAGGCCTGGGCTCACCGCTCTGCAGACCACCTCCCTGTGGTTGGGTCCCCATGATGAGGCAGCTGAGATCTGCAGAGCAGGTGACCGGGGGAGTACACGCTCCACAGTGCCATGCCAAGCTAATCTAATCTCATCAGGACATGACTCCTGTCACTCTACAGCATTCTGTTGTCACACGGACCATCTGTGTGGAAAACACCGGGGAGAGACTCCACCGGGGTGTGCATAACCAGGGTGAGGCTCCCTGGGAGCCAGGGTGAGGGCGGTGACTACACTCGTGATGAACAGAACAGCTCCCCTCTTCAGGTCTTTCTCATACATTCGTCTGTCCATCCACTGGTAGCAAACAGAATGGTGGTTCAAAGCAGCACAAAGCGTATTCTCACAGTGGTTTGTTCAGGAAACACAATTGTGATATGTGTTTTTATTTTATCATTATCTAATCCAAGTCTGCTTCCTCACATCATAGAATTCTGGTCCTTGCTGGCCCTGCTCTGGAATCCTGCTCATGTTACTCATCTGCTGCATGGACTCGAGACCATCACCACCAATAGGTCGTCCTGGCCAAGAGCAGGCCACCGGAGCACCCACCACATGAGTATCCTGGCATAGAGAAAGGCCGCCTGAAAGGCCTCCCCACTCAACTACATGAGAAAGACCTAGAATACTACTCCCAAGACATTCAGAGACAGGGTCATCATGAGTCAGGAAATACCTATCCCTTCTCCCACTCGGGGGTGCTCCTGTCTGAGCACCACATGGCTAGCTACTCCCTGCCCCATGCCGTAGCTGTGCTCTGGGGGCAACACTTGAGTCCTTCTACTGCAGCATGAAGAGGGACCAGGCATGGAGGCAAATTGTTCTGCAGCTACTGTGGGAACAGACCCACCGGTCATGGGGCGCAGGCCAAGAGGCCACTGACCTTCTTATTTCCCTAGAGGGCGTAGAGCCCTGTTCCACCCAGCACATGACTTCACTGTGCTTCTCTTGGCCATGCTGGTGCCGAGACACCATGGACAGAGTGTTTTGGTCCTCCCCTGGGCTGATCATCAGCGCACATTGTTCCTCTCAGCTCATTTTATATGTGTGATATAGTGTCTTGGGAAGAAGAAATGAAAGAGACTCAGTTGCAGGCCAAGGAGAAGTATCCACACATGTTGGAGAAGATGGTGTAGTCAAGTAACATGACTGCTCCTTTCACACCCACTGTGTATCCAATACCCCAACACTGGCACAAAGTGGTTTCCATTGTACTTTGCATTTAAAGAAATTAAGATAAGGAAAGTTTCTTGTGTCAAATCACAGAGCGAGCGTTGTCAGACTCATGATGCAAACTCACCACTGTTCAGTCCATAAGCCTCCTCCTTCCACACAAGAACAGGAGGGCGCCCCCACTCCAGACCCCCTCTGTACCCCACCCAGCATGGACTCCACAATGAAGCAAGGACAGGATGTGCAGAGAGAAAATGCTCATTTATTTATCCAACAATCAACAGGCCTTTCCTGAAAGCTTCTCTGCGTCAAGGCTTTCTCCGAAGGACATGCTGGTGGTAGAACCTGGTCTTCACCTTGGAATGTGTTGTGATGCGAGTCTGAGTGGAGAGAGGAAATTCCCAGAACACACAGGGCATAACCCAGAGCCTCTTTCAAGGGCAGCAATCAGATGTGAGGGGAAATCATGTCAGAGCTTCCACATAAACCAACATCATGGCCAAGTTTTTCCTTTCGATGAACCTGCTGAGATAGAAAAAAGCCAGCAGAGGGATGATGCAGATGAAAGAGTTTTGTCCTAAGAGACTATTCCAGGAGACTCCCCACACCCAGACCCGCCGGGAGGTGGCAGTGTCCACAGCCAGGTGCTCCCTTCCTGTCTGGGGCAGTGTGACTCCCTGACCAGCAGTAACATGAGCCTGAGCACCACCCACCCCTGCCCCCAGGGGACAGTCTCTCAATTTTACTGTCAAACTCTGGACTCGAACTTAGAGTAGTTCATCTTCACACCCGCTGCACAGCGGACGGGGACGTAAAGACGGAGCTGAAAACAACCCCAGTACCGAGTCCTTCCCCGCAGGGGCGTTCCAGCACTTTCCCTTTCATTCTGTCCACACCGGACCCGGGAAAGGACTCACAGGGTCCCTCGCCAGGGCCCCAGCCACGGAGGCAGCAGCAGAACCAGAGCTCTGAGGGACCCTGTGGCTCCTCGCCCCAAGGCCGGTGGAGGCTGAGGGAAGCATGTGACATATGGAGGTGCGAGACTGTACCCCAAAGTTAGAGATATGCAAACAACTGACAGATGATTAAAATTTGAGAGGGAATAAAAATAAGAGAGTGAGTCATTCACCTGGCCCTCAGAGGGATGAGACTGAGGGGCGGTGTGAGGACAGGGCTCCACCCTCCTTACCGTTCACAGGGGTAACACAGAGTTTGCCGCACATGCCCTTGCAGCACTTGAGGTTGCCCACGCACTCGCCATCTGTCTCACAGTGGTTGGGAGGGTTCAGCATCATGCACTCTCCATACACGGCCGGACACTGGCCAGGCTTATTCACTGTCAAGAGGAGAGCACAGGTGAAGGCCCTGCACTTCCCCATGGGCCTGCTTCCGGACCCAGACCTTTTGGCAAGTGTCAGTGTCCACAGCCACATGGGTTACTTCCTATCTGGGGCAGTGTGACTCCCTGACCAGCAGAAACACGAGCCTCAGCACCACCCAACCCCTCCCCCTGAGGTTTGTCCTCTGCTTCACACCTCTCCTCAGCTCTGCCACCTGCTCACCTGGGTTTGAGAGTTTTACAGGGTCCAGGCATTTGATTCCGCAATAGTCAGGGCAACATCTCTTCTCTTCTGGGCACTGCCAGTCACTCTGGCATTCAGGGTCCTCATATCGAAAGCACCGGACTTGTCCTCTATATGGGCAGCCGCCAGCCTTCACAGCTTCTGAGGGCAGAGACGAGAGCTCAGCTGGGGCCTGTGGGCTCAGGGGCCATCGTGACACCAGAGCCAAGCCCCACCTTCTGGAGAGACCCTCCCGCAGAGGAGTGTCCACAGGGGCCAAGATGAGATGCTGGATGAGCCACACACCCTGACACAGGTCACAGCAGCTGGAAACCTCCAGGTGTCAGCCAAGGGTCTCTGCCCCGGGGATAAGCCAGGCTGCTCCAAGGCAGAGAGACAACTGGGAACGGTGGGGGAGGAGAGATTTAGAAGATACGAAACCCACGTGACAGAGTCTGAAGGTCAAAACAGAGAGGCGCAGTAGAGAACAGAAAAGGCACAGAGGATGTGAGACCCGGGCTGAGGACAGCGGAGGCAGGAGCATTTCCTCATGCTCAGACCCTCACGAGACCTGGGAGCCCAGGTGGGCAGGACCCACCTCAGGGAGGTTGTCAGACTACGGGGCTGCATCAGCTAGAGAAGGGGCCTCCCCACACCACCAAGAACTCCCGCCTCTGCCCCAGCATCAAGATTGTACCAGGGCGAATCCTACTCACCATCTCCGGCACCCTTCACAGCCCACGGTGCCAGGGTTCCCAGGACAAGAAGCGTAAGAGGGAGGAGTCCATTGGACTTCATGGTGGGGACAGGGCAGGCTCTGAGGGCAGGTGCCTGGCCTCGCTGTTTATACAGGAGGCAGCTCCACCCCAAATGCTGCCCCGCCCAGAGGTGATTCCAAGGCCAGGAAGTTCAGCAAGAAATCAGCAGTCCTGACACCAGGAGGCAGTAACTCCTTTGTTCCAGGCAAGACAGAGAAGCCAAAAGAGCACCAGCCAGGGAGGAAAAGGAGAAGCTGGCCTGAAGATGACCCCGAAGGGTCCATGTGATACCTACATGCCCCAGAGAGCCGGCCACTGGCATCCTAGGTGCAGAGGGGAGGCACCTCCATGGGAAGATGCTACTGGAGCTGCAGCTGAACCCAGAGGTGTGGTCGCTCAACTGTGACCAGGGCCTTGTCCCTCCAACTCTCCCTGTCCTGGACTCTCAGGGATGACGAAACTATCTGCTGATTGCTCAATGCAATGTCCTTCTCAAATTCAGTTGGTAAATCACTCAACCAACAGATATTTGTGATCTCTGAATTATATGCTCTGTTCCACCGCAGTCCTATTTCATGTCTGTGACATGGAAAGTGCTAAGCAAATAATCGTCAAAGCAGAGGTGCAGAAGGAGGGGGTTCTGCCCTTAGCAAGTCTCTGGAGCTCAGTTTTCCCAACAAATCAGCCCTTCCGAACCAGCTGAGCGATTAGGAGTGGGAAGAGATTCTAGAAGGTTAAATGAATTGTGACTTTCGTGACTAAACAGAGTAGAAAGGACCTGAGATAAAGGGGTGCTGTGGCTCCTGGGTCACTGCAGTCAGGTTTTAGTTACTTACGTGAGTTGTGACGGCCGAGGAGAGCTTCCTGCCCAAAATGGCTCCTACAGGTGTCCTTGATGAAAATCACCTCATGGCTGCGTGAGAGCACCTTGTGCTCTCCCAGCCCTGTGGAGGGAGGCACCACACGTCCATTGTTGGGTGTTGCCTCTCCCACTGGCCACGGCAGAGAGGACTGAGTACCGCAGCAGAGACTCAACAATGACCGGAAGTCCTGAAGCTGTAAGTCTCTGCTCCTTCATCACAAATGTTTGCTGACCTCTGACCTGGACCAGCGTCCAGTGTGCAGGAGACACGGGCCCTCGGGGAAGCTGCAAGCCCTAAGGGGCATCTTGAGTTAATTATAACACACCCGTTGTTGCTTTCCCCAATCTGGTCACTCCCATGCTGCTTCCCAGACACTGTTTGGTGGGGGACCCTCCCCGAGTACTCAGCCTGCTTCATACGCCCTCAATTCCTCTACCAAACACTTGGATTCAACCATTTATCCACTCAATCCATTCCTGCCAGCTCCCCTGACTGCATTCCCACCTCACCCAGGCACTGTGCTGGGTCCCCAGCCACAGGGAAGACAGACGGAATCAGCAATTCTGGGCCGTAGTAAAGATTGTGTATCTTGCAGGGCAGGGACGTGACCTCCTTGTTCAGTGAATCTGGCTGATGGGGTTCTCCTCCCTGGTGCTTCCCCTTGTCCATAGCCCTCCATGGCATTTCCCAGAAGACAGTTGCAGAGAATGCCATTGCGGGTGGGTGGGTGTGTGTGGGGGGGAGTATGCACCTTTCTGGAAATCACTTCCCGTAGGTACCTAGCCCCGAGGGCTGACATGAGCAATCAGTGATCATAATCTGAGGCTCAGGAGCTTGGTCCGTCGACTCCTGGTCAGATGAAAGCATGAGCTAGTAGCCACAGAGAGCTTGTTGAGTCACGCTTATCTCATTTATTCTGTTCAGTCCTGTATGTGCACTTTCTGAGGCTGCATATCTTTCTTTCTTTTTTTTTTTTTTGAAAGTGTGTGTTTTATTTACCAACACCCACTGGTTTTCAAATGAGAACACGCAGGTGTCATGAAAGGTCTTTGTTTTCCAAGGCCCAAATCCTTCCCCAGAACCGCCTTCCTAAATCTTTACTTCTATGTGAATGGTTTTGGATAAAACAGGCTGGATTTACTTGTTCTGTAAAATCTCATTTGTAATAAAAGGAAGAGAAGGAAGGACATGGGGGAGCTGCCAGCCAGCCCCTCCCGCCGTAGCTTTTTTTTAATTTTATATATTTTTTACATCATTTTTCATTTTTGCACAATGAATGCATTTTCATCTTGGTTATAGTCCGTATACAATTCCCACCCCCCTTGTTTTGATTGTAATCCCTCCTACCACCCACCACCCCCCACCACCCCGTAGTGTGTCCCTGGTTTATAGTTGCTTGTTGATTTTGATTTTTTTTTTTTTTTAAATTTTTTTTTTTTTTTAATTTTCTAGAGGCATGTCTTATTTATTTATTTATTATTTGTTTGTTTTGGTTTGGTTTATACATGCACTGGGTACAGTCAGAAGCGCGGGAGGGTGAGAGAATTCACCAGAGCCAGAGCGGGGAGCAGAGCAGGCAGAAGGACCAAAGGACACTGCTGAGGGGAGCAGCGGGCGGCAGGAGAGGTCTGCGCGCCATGTGGGACCCTCCTCTGGTGGCCGGGGAGCAGCCGGGGATTGAACCGGCTGCAGAGGTTGCAGGCAGCATCGCAACCCAGCGCTCAACCGCTGCGCCACCGGGGAGGCCCTTGATTTTGATTTTTACTTTATTATAATTGGTCTTTTTCCTGGTCCCTTACTTATTGCATTCTGAAAATTTTCTTTTTGAATACTGATAAAAGAATATTCTTTCATCTCTTTGAATATTGCCCTTCCTCCATCTCCCCAATCTGCGTCTGGGGTGTCCATCATCTCTTCTATAGATCTTCTATTTTTATTCTCATTGTCTTACCTTTCTCTCAAGTATTTCTCTTCATTTCTCTTTTCTGTGTCCTGGGTTAATTCCTCTGTCCCACTCTCGGGTTCATTAGTTTTTCTTTCGTTTGCACCTAGTCTAGACTCTACTTTGTCTAGTGACTTTTTATTTCAGTAGGCATTCTTTTATTTCCAGGATTTCTATTATATACATAATATGTATTTTTCGATTACTTGTATAAAATGTGCATTTTTTACTATCCTTTGTAAATTAAGAACAACACTTTGACCAATTTTTAGGTAGCTTTATATTAGGAAATTTTAGCCTCATTGTTTATTTTAAAACTAAAATGATATCTAGCCCCATCTAACATCAAGCACCTACCAATAACTGTCTTGCTTCGTGCTGTTTTTCCTCCTGTAATGATAATCAAATTATCAGTGATGCCGTCTTGTGGTTTTATTTTTTGAAATATATTTTTAAAATATTTATTTATTTATTTATTCTGCACGTAGAAGAGCTGGGGTACAGGCCAGAGATGTAGGGTGTGAGAGGATTCACCAGACACAGAGTGGGGAGTACAACAGGCAGATTGACTGAAATACACTGGTGAGGGTAGCGGTTGGCAAGACAGGAGAGGACTGCTGTGCCATGTGGGATGTTCCTTGGCCTGGGATCGAACTCAGGCCATGGTGGTGATAGTACTGAGACTTAACCCCTAGGCCACCAGGGAGACCCAGAACTCAAATTCTTTTAACAGAATCTGTTAAAAGTAGATCCGGCTGTTCTGCTCCCCGCTCTGTCTCTGGTGAATCCTCTCACCCCCGCACCTCTGGCCTACACCCCAGTTCTTCTATGCTAAAATTAAAAAATAAATAAGAAAAGAATATACAAAGGTAAAAAAAGAATCTGAGTTCTCTGTCACTTAGCAACTGCTAATGGCTCCTGAACTTTGCAAAGAATCTATCAGGAAGCACTGTACTTGTTTGTGATCAACATGCATACTGGAGCGAATAGGGCCAGGCATCTATCATCTATCACCTAGTTGCCATAGATTTTAATCTTAAAATTATACAGTGTCTGCACATAAATGTATTTCAGGATAGATTGAGGCCGATCTATTTCACAAATGAGGAAACAGCCTCAAAGGGAGGGAACCTGTCCAAAGCCACACAGCAAATTAGTTCCCACGTGTGTGATGCGGATTCTCTATTCTGCTCACTCCCAATTTATGCCCCTCCTAACTGATCTCCAGTCCCAGATTGTGACTCCATCGTCTCCACCCAGCCTTGGTCACGCTACAGTGTTCAAGACTATTGACTCTTAAGGACATTCACCCATTCACTCACCCCAAAAAGATGTCCTGGGGTGCCTCCTATCTACCCGGGCAGGCCGGGCACAGTGAAATGCGATGGAGAAATGTAATGTGTGAACACTAGAGTTAAGGCAATCTGGATTCAAATCTTGGCACCACCTTGAGCAAGTCAAGACCGCTTCTTAGTAGTTTTTGTAAGGTGAGCTAAATCACACTTTTTTCATAGTTGTGTGGAGTAAATGAGCATCTCTTGTGTGGAGTAAATGAGCAACTGTCTCAAGGTCTAGCACACAGAAAGACTTAACAGTGCAAGCCATTCTTTGGCAAAGCAGGCACACACCCCAGCACTCACAGAAATATACGGGTCTTATGCCAACTCAGGTTATTATCTCACAAAAGATGTAATTAAGATTGATTGTCAATTACAATTGTCAGTTATAATTGGTAATTGTAAATCTAGTCTATTTCCAAATTCTAGAGTTGCCGTCACTGATTCAGTGTGTGACCTTGGTCAGGTCATTGCTGCTCTCTCAACCTCAGTTTCCCTACCTGTACAATGAGAGGTTGAACTTGGAAAAAGTGTCTCTTCTAGAACACAAGTGGTTGTGACATAAGACCCGCAGCACAGACAGAGGCCACCTCAGGCCACTGATGCTGAGCTCTCAGCTCTTGGAGCTGTCCTGGCTACGTTCTCAGCTGCTTTCCTGGGGTCTCTGGTGGAAGCGGGGCTCAGGGGGGACCTTGGCTGCTCCTTCTTGAGGGCGGCTGCTAGTGAGGTCCTTTTGTCTGTAAGACTCATGCCCGTACCTCGTCTGATCCACTCTCTCTCACTCACAGATCCTGCCTGACTCATTATTCAGTGGTGTTTAGGGAGAAGCAAAGGTATATCTGACTCACTCTCTGTGTTAGATGCTTCTCTGCACCTCACTTCACCTACCTCTCTGATGTATGTGTCTCTACGCTGGACTCTGAGCTCCTTGTGTCAATTTTGATTTTTGTTAGAACAAAAATGTTCTAATGTTAGAAATGTTCTAATTCGTTAGAACAATAATGTTCTAATGAAATGTAAAAAATTCCATGAGTTTACAAACTATATCTCTTTGGTTCTTTGCTGTATTCCTTGTGCTTAACCCAAAGTCTCACACATAAAAACAATGGAGTGAGTGAATCACTGAATAATGAGTGACATAGTGAAGAACAGGGAGAAGCCCCAGTGGCCTTCTGATCCTCTCCCATCCTTCACGGCTTTCCTTTCCCTGAAGTGAAGCACCCCAAGGCCGGAAGCCCCAAGGCCAGAAGCACCCTAAGACCAGAAGCCCCAAGAGACAGACCAGGCGCAGGTGTGGCCCTGGGAGAGGCGTGTTAGGGGAGCAGCACTTGCAGAGAAGGGGCAAGGAGGGGTTGGGAACGGAGGAGAGTCTGGGAGCTTCCCCTTGTCCTGGGGACAGAGACCCAGAGCTCAACTGTCTTCCTCTTATGCTTCCCTTGGCTCCAACTTTTGCTGCACGTCCAGTTGGATTCTCCTATGCAATTCTGAGGACATGAGAAAGGGGGTTCCCCTCAGAGACCAAATCAGTAGAAGGGGGTCAGAGAGTCCGGCATGAGGAGGAAGGGTCTGGGGTCCATGCAGCAAATGTCTGACTCTGCAGAGGATGCCGGGAAGTCAACAGCCAGAGGAAGCTGAGCAGGGATTTGTGTTGAGGTCAGATTTCAGACCAGGATCTTTTCCTGTCTCTTCCCCAAGGGCCTGGATAGCTCCCAAAAAGAATATATCTCTTTACTCTATGATCAACCGACAATATTACAAATCTGTTTTCTCTGTGACCTTTCAATAAGGAAGTGGTTTGGGAGTTTATTAAAACCTATTGAAAAATGAATGTGACCTCTGTGGTGGTTGCAATGTGTTTGCTTTATAATTATTTATCATCAATGAACTGATTTCATGTCACTTTCCAAATGTGTCCTTTATTTGCAACTTAAAATGTTGGAGAGCACTCACGATTGCATCAGAAAAGATAAAATAGCTGGGAACAAACTTAGCAATGGAAATGAAACTTTCATTGAAAGCTGTAAGATGTTGTCAAAAAAAATATAAGAAGACAGAATGGAAAGACATTCCATGCTCATGAATTGGAAAAAAATAACATTGCTAAAATGCTCATCTTACCTAAAGAAATAAAGAGTTTTGATGCAATCCTATGAAAATTCCAATGGCATTTTTCAAGGAAATAGAGCAAACTATACCAAAAATTTGAATGGAACCACAAAAGACCCAGCAATAGCAACTCTCAATCAGAGGTGAAATGATAAATGGTATAGGGAAAACCTGGGACTCATCCTCAGAGAAAATAAGTATCTGCCATGATCAGCCTACGGTCACTGTGTGCTCATCTCAGAAACATCCTGTCTGAATCCTCCCGCCAGAGGAGATAGGAATCAGTATCAACCCCTTTTACAGGAAAAAAGGCTCAGGGAGATGACATCATCGCTCACCTGTGATTCAGTCGTGATCTGTCTGTCTCAGTCTTCTGTTCTTTCCCTGCCTCGTGCTGCGAGAGGAATGCTACCGACCAGTAACCTCTCCCATTTCTCTTCCTTCTCCCCGTCACCCCCATGTCCCAGATCAGGCTCATGAACCACAGAAACTGAATGTACAGGAGGCATATGCTGATTCACTGTGTGCACTACACACCATTGCCCAGCCTCAGATGAGTGCTTGGGCTGCAAAGATGACTGAAGCCCAAATTTGTCCTTTAAGGATGTGCTCACACGAGGGACAACTCAATTTTCCCATCCCAGGAAGAAGAAAGAGAATCCTTGGACCACAGGATCACACACTCGTCATCCATCCATCATTCATTCATTCATTCAACAAACACATGTTAAAACTCTCCATGTACCTGATGCTTTGGTAGGATTGGGGAATTGAGAACTAATCAAGACTGAAGTTCCTGTCCTCATGGACCTTATATAAAATTGGGAAATTCCGTTCTACTGAGAGCGGTCTATGGCCTGGTGATTTTTTGCATTTTCTCCTATTGGTGATAGGAACCAGCTTGGGGAGGGGGGGCGGGAATCAGTCCTTGTGGCAGCACTGGGAGTGCCCCCCCACCCCGTGTTTTCTTCCTCCTGTACTGTACGCTTAGGTTGGGGAGAGGCAAGTTCTAACCCTGACTCCACTTGTCCCTGAATGAGCAGCATCTGGGCCCCCATCTCTTCCTTCTTAGAGCATTGGTGGCTCTCAGTGGTAGTGGCAAAGCCCCAGAGGACTTTTGGGAAACTTGTAAAGGTGTTTTCTGGGTTTTGAAATGACTGGGGGGGATCTGGCGTCTAGTGAACAAGGGCCAAGGATGCCACACATTGCACAGACAGTCCTGACCCCCAAAAGTGTCAACATCTTATGCAACTTTCAAAATGCCCCAGTGAGTTGTGCTGCTATTGATATTTCTTTACAAGGATTTGCTTGCGAAACTGCTTCCAGTTATGTGGAACACATACACAGAGGCAGAATTAGTGGGTCATAGGGCAATTCCATGCTTGAAATTTACGAGGGGACGCCAAGTATTTTCCACAGAGATGGTATAGACAATGGCTATTATTGAGCCACAGAAAGAAATGCAATACTGATGTATAACAAACGGGGATGCATCTCAAGAACAACACACTGCGTCCAAAAGCAGACACCAAAGGTCATCCAGACACAAAACACTATTGTACGAATCCATCCATATGACGCATCCAGGTGGGCATCTCAGAGACATAAGCCATACCAGCAGCTCCCCGGGCCTGGAGGAGACAGGAATAGGAAGTACCTGCTTCACGGGTCCTTGTTTCCTTTTCAGGTGGCAAAAATGTCTTAGAACTATGCAGCGTTGATGGTTGTACCCAGTGTGAATGTAATAAATGTCACTGATTTGTATGCTTTAAAGCAGTTCACAGATAATAAAACAAAGAAAAAAATAAAATGGTTAAGAACAAAATCATGTTACACAAGTTTTACTTTCATTTAAAAAGTTTTTAGTGTCCTAGTGGACACTTTTAAAAGTGAAAAACCAGTTGATAGGAGCTTCATACCAAACTCATTTTACACACAAAAGTAAAATATTCTTTGCCCAGTTAATTTTTTTTTTCAGAATTGCAACATCCATGTCAATTCAGGGAAGATTATCTTTTGTTCAGAAATTTCTCAAGGGCTGCTGACCATCTTACAACATGACATCCTTAAGAGAATTGCTCTTCATGTCCTGAGTTGTCATTACAACCATCTGCATTTACATTCACGTATAGAACAAGCTCTTGGCCAACTCATTCTATCTTTACGGTAGCCTTTAAATATTAGAACACATGTCATTTTCCAACAAATTTTACTTTCCTTTTACTTCTTTCTATCATTATAGTTAGGGCACAATATTGAGCCTGTTTGGGAATTACATGTGTGGAAGTTACATTAGATATCAATTCCATTTCAGATTAGTAATGGCAATATGACAAAGGATTTGTTAATTAAAAAAAATAGAAGGACATTGGGTCCATAGGGTTGAAAATCATTTATCTAGATAATCTCCAAAGGGACTCTAACTATGAGACAAACTTGAATTCAACCCTAGGCAGCAACCCCTCACCATTCACAGCCCCCCAGAGCTCCCAGAAAACCATTTCAGAGTTGAAGACCAGAGGTTATGGCAGAACCTGTGGACTGACTCACTCAACATCCATTTCAACCTCTCCCCTGCGTACCCCCTATAGCACGAGGCTAGGAAGTCAGAAAACCACACTTCTGAGAGCCCATGGAGCCAGGATTCTGCTGCGATGGGGGCTTCACCGGCTGGATGCACTCTCTAAAGTACTGAACCAGAGCTGAGTGGGAGGGGAGCAGAATGAAGGGCTCCCGCCAGGGAGAGCCTGCGTGGCTCTCCACTCAATAACTTTCTGAGTTATGGCCAAGGCAGCATGACTCAGAGGAGGAAATTTTCTCCAGAAACTCAGTTTATAGCTGCCTCCTCCAACTCTTCAAGTGATTTTGCAGAATACCAATTCTTGATAATAAATCACTTTTTGCTTAAACTGGCAAGAGTGGTTCTTGGTTTTGCAACTAAGTTTTACTAACATTGAGGATAAGAGAAATCTATAGACTTGCCTAGGTCCATCAGCAGCTGATGGCAGAGCTGAGGGTAAACCCATGACTTCAGGATGCAGCCTGTGTGCCCCTCCACTCCCAAACAGCCTTCACTCCCGGGACCCTGATCAGAGGAGTGGAGATGAGGGCACTTTCTGGTGAGATCCGATAGGCCTCTCTTTACCCACTGATGCAGAAAGGATTTCATCCCCAGGGTGTGAGGATGGCCAATCACATGACACTCAAGTTGATCAACAGCAATGTATAAATCAAATATATTCACAATGGACAGAAGACACCAGGGACCCCACAGTACCATGCGGGTTACACTTGGGAGCAGAGTGAACAACCAAAGGTTGTGGGAAGCAGAATTTGGAGTTTCGAGAAGATGAGGTGCCCCCTGGCTCCCACAGGTGGATATGATTGGCTTGTTTGAAGAATTCCATAAACAGACAGGGATCCGAGATCTGCTACTCACGGATGAGCAGAAACAGTGTCCGGTCTCTTGACAAAGGGTTGTTTAGCTAAGAACCCTTATCACTGTGAGCAGAAAGGGAGGAGAACCTGAGGCCAGTACATTCCATGTCTCCCCCAATCTCAGCAAATGTCAAAACATCACATAAAGTTGAGTCTTACTTGAAGATCTTACAACACAGCTCCTTGCAAAATTGTGGAGATGATGGAATTAAGTGTTTTTTTGTTTTTAAAGATTTATTTATTAATACATGCAAGTACTGGGGTATAGGCCAGAGGTGCAGGGGGTGAGAGTGGGGAGCAGAACAGGCAGATCGACTGAAATACACTGTTGAGGGGAGCAGCGGGGAGTCAGGAGAGGTCTGCTGCGCCATGTGGGTAGCTCCCTGGCCGGGGATGGAACTCATGCCACAGTGGCTGGTGATAGCTTGATAGCGCTGTCTTTAACCCCTGTGCCACCAGGGAGGCCCCTGGAATTAAGTGTTAAAGATAGAAATGCCAGGCAGATGCTCCCTGAAAGGGGTAAACAAACAGGTGCCCTGTTCTATCCAGGGCACCATGGGCTCTGGTCCTAAGCGGTACATATGAGCTCAGACTCCTTGAGGTGTCTCTCAGTGGAAATACCTTCCTTCCCCTGTGCACCCTGGCAGCCCTGAAAGTCTCCTTAGCCTTTCCTCTCACAGTTGTTTGAAGGGTTGAGGACCAAACCATGGACATTTCCAAGATTTCATAGCAACACATAAGAGCAAGGCCCTCGATTGGCCCAATCCCTATGCTCCCCTACAGCCCCGGGGGTGTAACACAGCCTGAGCGTGACTGTCATGGATAAGCAATGTTCTAGTTGGCCAATGTGGGAGTTTTCTTGACATTACCCTAATAAGCTTCTGGTCTAGGTGCTTCCAAGAATGCCCTGGACTTGTCATCTAGACCAAGCGCCTTGTTAAGTCATTCATTCTGCTCGGCACTTGATCTACGCTTTCAGTCCAACACTCACCTCTTTCTTCACCTCTGGAAAGTCTTTCCCCACTACTTTTTTGAATATCTCATCTCTGACTTTCTTTTTCTCGTTCTAGAACTAGATGTATGTCACAATCTCTTATCTTTGTCCACACCCAGGTGTTCTTAATTCCTATCAACCTATTTTTACTTTATAACCTTCTGTTCTTTTTTAATAAATAGCATTCCTTTTATCCTCTCCAGGGTCTTAAATTCCTTTTAGAATGTTTTTATTGAAATAACTTTGCATGATAGCATATAAATTTCAGGTGTATATCATTATAAATCAACATCTGCATTACTACTTTAAGTTTGCCACTTGAAAATTCTTACTTCCAAGTTGAAAGGATCGAAATTCTTACTTCAGTAATTTTGGGATTTGGCATTTCTGTCATCTCAACAATTTTGCACAGGGCCTCCCCGGTGGTGCAGCAGTTGAGCGCTGGGTTGCAAAGCTGCCCGCAGCTTCGGCAGCACCAGTTCGATCTCCGGCTGCTCCCCGGCCACCGGAGGAGGGTCCCACATGGCGCGCAGACCTCTCCTGGTGCCCGCTGCTCCCCTCAGCAGTGTACTTCGTCCTGCTGCCTGCTCTGCTCCCCGTTCTGGCTCTGGTGCATTCTCTCACCCTCCCGTGCTTCTGACTGTACCCGGTGCTTGTATAAATAAATAAATAAATCTTTAAAAAAAACAAACAAACCAATTTTGCACAAAGAGCTGCGGTGCAAGACCTTCATAGTGAGACTATATTATGTGTTGTTCTGACATCTGCTGAGATTGGGGGAAACCTGGAATGTACTGACCTCAGGTTCGCCTTCCTTCATGTTCACATTGATAAAGTCTCCTAGCTAAACAAACCTTTCTAATCACAACTGAATTTTGTTTTTTTTTTTAAACTTATCTCCTCAATATTAATTTGGTAGGCTGCTGTTTCAAGATATCCTTAATAAAAAGGCTTGTTATAAGCCTAGAACCCTCTAAAACTCTCATTAAAACTATTGTTCTATTGATTTAAAACATAGATGGAGTATACAATGAAGCAAGGACACCGAGATTCATGGGAAGTTCTCAGAAACATAAATTTTATGTGATGCAACAAAGAGAACATGCAATGATGACAAAGGACTGGTGAGGAGTGTCTCTCTGTGCCAGCTGTTTTGTTTGATGTATAGAGCAGAGAGGGCAGAGCCCACGACCCTCCCTCGGCGTTGGCAGTAGGATTAAGCAGGTCTCAACACAGTCAATCATTTGTGCGTTGAGAGGTCAGGAAAGGAAGCAGAACACCTCCCTTTTTAAAAACAAATTATAAGAAAGCCCCTCTGTGCTCTCCCCAGCCCGCTCCCCATTACTACCCACTCTATAAAAGTGGATATCTATTTAGAAAATAAAGAATAAAAAGAAATCTCTCAGAGGACTGGAATCAATATGGATACTGTTTGGGGAACAGGCTCGAGGGGGAATAGAAAAACCATTTTATTGGGCTCTAGATATTTTGATTTTCAAAAACTTTAGCCTCACAGTTTATATTGAATTAACCAAAATCAGCTCTAGCTTCAGGAAAGAAAGCCTCCCTTGATTTTGCCCACTGCCTAAAGCACCTTGCTTTCTTAGTATTATTTTTACGTGTTTGGGTTTCGGATTTAGGGTGTGCACTTACCTTGAATGGCAAATCCCTGTTCCTTTCCGGGTACCCACCTTCCCTGATCTCGGTTTTATGGCTGCCCTCCTCCAGCCCCCAAGAACCTTCCAGGCCAGAACCTGGTTTTACGTTAGCAGTTCAGAGTTATCCCAACCTGCTTATAATTAGTTCCAAATCCTAAACAAAGTCTGAGAGATCATCTATGCTAAGCCAGCCACTTCTCAGGGGAAGAAATCCTGGGGCCTTGAGAGAAGGGCTTGCCCAGGTCACTTGCCAGGTAGGGGCCTGCCTGGTTCTCCTGGCTCCCCATCTGTACTGCACACCCCTCTTGACCCGATTTACAGCTCCTGGAATCCAAGAGCCTTTGCCACCCAGCACCTCCTCCTAAGTCCGCTTTATCCATTCAATCCTTAAAGATGCCTACTATGCGCCTGGCACTGAACTAGACACAAGATACAAGGATGAACTGGTCGGTGCGATGCAGCTTGGAGGTGACAGTGGAGTCAGAATGGCTTGAATTCAAGGTTTGAGTGCAATTTGTTTCCTGTGTGATCTTGGGCAAATAAAAAGACTGCTTTTATTTGGGGGCACCTTTGTAAAATAGATGTACCCTCAGGGCTACTGTGAGAAGTGCAGGGTAGGCACCAGACATTGTGCCTGGCAGGCAGTCAGTCTGAAACAGTCACTCTTGTCATTGTTACAGTTTCCTCCCTCCACACCTGGAGCTTAGAGGGGAGGTCAGGTCCTCTGTCGCCTTAGAGCCTCACCTCTGGGGGGATCTTTCTCAGACCAGATGACCATGAGCCCCATCTGGTCCTGTCCTCCTCTATCAAAGGCTACAATTATCTCTGCACTGGCTTGGTAGGTGCCATCTTTAACCTTCACAGATTCCCCCGTGCCCTGTCCTATCCCCTCTGAACTGGAAACTGCAAGACCTGAGTGCTTGGGGTCTGTCCCTGACTCTCTGTTACTGTAGCCAACACACTGTTCCTCTCCGAGACTCACCTTCCTCACCTGTGCACAGCGTGCATCTGGTCAGGTACAGATGAAGACCCTCCCAGCACTGGCACGCCTGGGCCTCCGGGAGTCACCGTACTCTGAGCGCAGTTTTGGTGGAGGTGGGCCCTACTGCTCTGGCCTGTGTCAGCAGCTCAGGGAGGATTCTGAGGGGTGAGAGGGAAGGAGGATTCCTTCTTAAGTGGGATCTCTCCTTCCGCTTGACTCGGCTCTGATGCGTCTGCTGAGGCTTTTTTATTCTGAGTTCCAAGGATCAATCATGGCACCTACAAACCTAGGAAATAACAGCAGATATCATTCACTTTTCAGAGGAATGAGTTCATGTCTCTATCTTTCATCAGAATCTTGAAATCGTTTAGACTCCATAAAGGTTTCTGGAAGCCTAGCTTATACCTGTCTCTCATGACCTCTGACCTCTCTATCTGTATTAGATGCCCCCCCTGCTGTTCTCCAACCCCCCATTTCCTTTTTTGCTCTGAGTTAAGATGACCTATGCAGCTGTATCTCCCTGCACTGGCCGCAAAGTCCTTCAAGAACAGGGACCGTATAAATCCTGCTTAATTCCATAATCCAAGCAAAGCTAACACACCACCCAGCAGCACACAGTAAGCACTCAGTAATGCTGGGTATCGGTTCCGTGTATGCAGGGGCCTTTGATGTTGGGTTCATATCTTTGCCATAGGCACAAGGTATGTACACAGTGGGTGCGCAGATCAACATTAGGTGCAGAAAATAATTTGGGGGATAAGAGAACTAATGAACCATTCCACTTTCCATCTGTGCTTGTCCTGGGACCACTAGGCCATGGCTATTAGTTCTTGTTCCTAATTAGAAAGGATGGCCGGAAAATGCTGACTTACACGATGCTGGGCTAGAAGGATAGAGGGATTACCCGCCTTAGTGTAAGTTCAGAAGACTGGGTGAGTGTCCAGATGCTCTCACAGTCGTGAAGGCCACAGGGAAGAAACCTCTGCAGAGCTGAACAGGAAAGAAAAAGATTGGGAAAGAGCGAAAGCAAGAAAAGATCAGGCCATTCAAATCCTCCCCAGTGATCAGGGGGTGACAGATGTGACTGTAACATTTTCTCCCAGGCAGCAGACAACCGGCCGATCCGGCCACTCCCCATCCGGTGTTCCCCCACTCAAGTCACTCCTGATTTGCACTTTTGACTTTTGTTCACAAAGATTAGATGTCCAGGAATGCAATTCTATGTGGAACGGTCAAAGGATGCTTCTCCCTGCAGGGGGAATCCCTGCAGGGAAGATGAGGTCTAGAAGCTGGGGCAAAGACACCGAAATCTACCTCTGGGAGAAGACAAGACCGATAATGGGCAATCTCAAATGCCTTCCTAAACATAAGCCACCTGAGAAATGATTTGTGAAGGCGTCGAAGATATGCTAGGGCCTTTCTGGCAATCCTTCAAGGGCTTAGAAGAAAGGCATCCCATTTATCAAATTACTAATGAAGCCCAAGCTGCATCTGTCATGACAAAATGATTTGGGGCCCTGAGAACACTTAGAAAAGGTCATTAGAGATTAAATTTCTGTTACGCAGCCCTGAATACTATTCACAAGCATGTCCGGGGTCAGAGGGGCATCCTCTGAACTATTAAATAGAACATGAATTATTTTAAATCCTTTTGTAGATATAATATGCATTCAATAAAATGCATAGATTTCAGATGTGCTGTTTGATGAGTATTGATAAATACGATACAGAACATTTCCACAACCCCAGAAAGTTCCCTTATGTTTCTCTATAATAATTTCACTACTTGGGCCTCCCTTGGTGGTGCAGGTGGTTGAGCACAGCGCTATGAAGCTGTCAGCAGCCTCTGCAGTGCCGGTTTGATCCCGGCCGTCTGTCAAGGGTCCCACATGGCGGGGCAGACCTCTCCTGTCTCACCCGCTGCTACCCTCAGCAGTGTATTTCGTCAGTCTGCCTATTCAGTTCCCTGCTCTGTCTCTGGTGAATCCTCTCACCCTCCCAAAGATCTGGCCTGTGCCCCGTTCTATATAATAAATAAATATATATAAATATTATAAATAAATAAATATAAATAAATATATATAAATTTATATAAATAAATTAATATAAATAAATATATAAATAAATATATATAAATAAATAAATATATATATATAAATAAATAAAATATATAAATATATATAAATATATATAAATACATAAATATATATAAATAAATAAAAATAAATAAATATATATAAATAAATATATATAAATAAATATATAAATAAATATATATAAGTAAATATAAATAAATAAATATAATATATAAATAAATAAATATAAATATAAATAAATATATATAAATATATATAAATAAATATATATAAATAAAATAAATATAAATATATAAATAAATAAATAAATAAATAAATATATAAATAAATATATAAATAAATAAATATATATATAAATAAATAAATCTTTAAAAAATTAATAATAATTTCACTACCCCCATCCCCAGCCCTAAACCACCACTGATTTGTTCTCTTTCTTTGTATTGATACATTAGTTTTGTCTACTTCGGAAGTTCAGATACATGGGATCATGCTATATGAAATCCTTTGTGTCTAGTTTCTGTGGTTCAACATAGTGTTTTTGCAATTCATCCATGTCGTTGCCTGTGTGGGTCATCTATTCCTTTTCACTGCTAAGTGGTATTCCATTATATGGATATGCCACAATCTGTTTATCCATTCTCCTGTTGATGGGCATTTGAATAGCTGTCAGTTTGTGGCTTTGATGAGTAGAACTGCTATGAGTGTTCTTTTCTGTGGATAAGTGCTTTATATTCTCTTGAATAAATACCTAGGAGTAGAATTGCTAGTCATAGAATAGATGTATATTTAATTTCATTATAAATAGTTTTATTAACTGGTTGTACCATTTTCATTTTCTCCAGCAATGCATAAAAATTCCTGTGCTCCATATCCTTACTGACTCTTGTTATAGTCAATCTTTTTTATCTTAACCATTTTAGTGGGCATGAAGTGATATCTCATTTCAGTTTTACTTACATTTACTTATCTTTTTCTTGAGATTAACGTTGAGCATCCTTTTATGTGCTGTTGGCCATTCATATAACTTCTTTTATGAAACACAAATTCAACTCTTGTCACTTTTGCTCTTTAATTATGTGCCTTTGTCAGATATATGTATCCCTTGTCAGGTACGTGTATTGTAAATATTTTCTCCCAGTCCCAAGGATTTCATTCTAACAGTTGTTGTTTTTTTTTTTTTTTTTTTTTTTTGAAAAGCAAAAGTGTCTAATTTAGAAGTCATTTTCAAGACTCCATTGTAGCCTGGAAAATAACGTTCCCTGAGCCCATTTGACTGGCTCTCTTCACCTCAAAGGAGACTCTGGGATCAGACCAAGCTGGAGTCCATACTCTTGTTCATTTAGCCACAGTCACCTATGACTTCATTACTTTTATGGTCCTACTACGAAGATGAAGAAATTGAGGTGCAGAGTGTTGTCACTACTAAGGTTTCTATAAGCCGTAGCAGTGATAACGCTGAGAAGTATCCCCCTAGACCACCAGGAAGACTGCTGATATGAACTCTTCACAAACATCATATTTATATGCACATAATGTTCTATCCAGTATAAATAAATGCTGTGATTTATTTAGGCAGTCTATTGCTGAATTGTTTCTAGTTTTACCTATTATACATAACCTTGACATGAATATAATCTCATTATGCATAAAACTTTTCTCCTTGTCTATATTTCCTGGGATAGAAGCTCATGAAACAATTGGGTCAGTCAACACCACCATTTATAAAGTTCTTGATCTTATTGCAAAGATTATTTTCCAGGAAAATTGCAGTGATTTGTACTCCAACCTGCATGTCAGCAAGAGCCTGTGCAACCTTCTATGTGACGCACTGGTTTCCATATCCCTTAATAGCAGGAAGGGCAGGCTCCAGACATCATACCTGAATACTGGCAACATGACCAAGGAAGTTACCTCCTAGAGCAAATGATGACATTACGCTCCAGACTTAGAAATCTCTCCAGTAGTGATAAGAACACTGGGCTTGGTTTAGGCTGACCTTGATTCTAGGTCCTACTCCGTCACTCATTAATTACAGGTCCCTGAGTAAGTCACTTCCCTTTTTGCATCCTCCCCTTTAACTCAGCTGAAAAATGTCTGTTTATGGAAAGAATCAGGAAGAGCAATGAGTATGTCCATGTGGCATGAAGTATAAATTTCCTCTGTAGACTTTAGCCTGCATCCTATATATTTTTTGGTCGATGAGCTCAGTTTCTAGACTATAAACATCTCTAAGGATGCTGATAAGATCAAGATTGGGAACCAGAAGTTGAACACTGAGCCCTAGACCCAGGGGTGACTGCACAAAGCCTCCACATTTTCTGACCTGAGAAGTTATGTCAGAAGCCTAGACTCAACTTTTCTACCCTCTTTTCCTGGTGTGGAGAGCTGATAACTGGACCTTGAGGGCATTATCCTCTGTGGAATAGTCAAAGACAAGTATGATCAAACCTACATGTGGAATCTAAAATAAAACACCAAACCATACAGAGAACAGCTTGGCCTTTGCCAGAGGAAGGGACTAGGGAGAAGGGGGAAAGGGGAAAGTGGTCAAATCATAGATTCCAGCTGTAAAGTAAAGAAGTCCCGGGGGAATAATGCCTGGCGTGTTGACTCCAGTTAATATTATGTTCCTCATTTGAACGTTATTAAGACTAGATCTTAACATTTCTCGGGGCCCCCCTGGTGGTCTAGGGGTTAAGTCTCAGCAATATCACCACTATGGCCTGAGTTCGATTCCCCCACCAGGGAGCTACCCACATGGCACAGCAGACCTCTCCTGTCTCACTCGCTGCTCCCCTCAGCAGTGTATTTCAGTAGATCCGCCTGTTCTGTTCCCTGCTCTGTCTCTGGTGAATCCTCTCACCCACCCACCACCCCCAGACCTCTGGCCTGCACCTCTGGCCTACACCCCAGTTCTTCCACACAGCAATTGAAAAAAAAAAGACCAGAAAATCTTCCACAAGAATGGAATATCAAAACAAAGCTGCCAACTTAAAAAAAAAAAAAAAAAACATCACAGGAAAAAAAACTGGTAATTATGTGAATGTTAACTAGACTTGCTGTGGTTCCAGTTTCACAATATGTTCCCGTAGCAAATCGTAAATCTGTGCACCTGAAGCTAATATAATTTATATATCCATTAAATCTCAGTAAAAATAAAGTTGTGGGCTCTAAGTCACAGGGATGTAAGAATTCTTTCTTCTCTCCTTACATACTTTTCCATTTGAAAAGATTTCTAAGTAAGCTATTCTAAATTAAATTAAATAAGTGAAACACATTTATGAGGCAGAAAGAAAGCATTGGGGGCGAAAGCTCCTGTTGGGGCACCTACCCAGGAGCGTCCTGGGTGTAATCTGAAACCAGCCCACATCCACCTGGAGAGATCAAAGAAAGAGGCAGCCACTCCAGACTGGTAGGTGCCAATTTTAATGAACATGGGAACTTATTCAAGAGGCTTTGTCTTGGGTGACAGTGAGATGAGCGAGTTTCCACACCACTTCCCCTCCAAATCCCCAGGTTTTATAGCTGTTCAGTTGTGCATGCAACCCAGCTACGAACCACGCCAGACACACCTCTACACTGTCTTCCTGGAGCAGCTGCTGGGAATGAACATTCCCATCGGAGAGGCCTCCGATGGTCTGGGGCCAGCTTGCAGGTCATCGCCATGGTCATGGTCTTTGCCTTCCCCAGCAGACTGGAGCACAGAACCTGGCACAGGGTACATGCTTGCTGGGTATTGTTCGTGAAGGAGCTTATTTTCTTCAAGCATAGGAGGTACTGAGTCGAGCCAGGCTGGAAATGAGGGTGTGGAGGACCGGCATGAGCAAGGGCTCTGACCAGGAGAGGGCACCCACATACGCGCGCACACGAACATGCACACAGAGTGGCGGGGAGAGCCCCAGCCCAGGAGAAAGCTAAAGGCAGCCAGGGACCAGCCACAGGCCAGCCAGGGACCAGGGAGACCTGGAAGACCCATGGTTGGCCCCAACTCTAACCAGATCCTCTGACACCCGCAGCCGCCAGTCCAAACCCTCTGCCTGGCATTCGGCCTCAGGCTGGAGAAGGGCACAGTTGAGCTTCAGCCCCATAAGGGCCCCATTCTCTCTGGCCTACCTGTTGGTTAGAGAAGAGCGCAGGCCAGTTATGACATTAGTTATGACATTAGTCATCTCTGTCCATAGTGTCGCTGTCATTGTGCTTCTTCAGTGCACACCCCAGCCGCCTTTGCCTCCCTGTCTCCCCTGACCCGCGAGAATGCAGCCGAATGCAGAATGCCGGGGCTGCCCACTTTTCCTGAAGTCCTTCCTTGATTCCTCTTTCCTCCTAGACCTCACCTTTGGGCAGCAATTATTGAGTCAAGGGAAAGCCCCCACCCTCCCGTTACTGAGCGAGCTGATGACGTAGGAAGGAGTCTGGTCATGGAGTGTTCACTGAGTGACTTGGTGCCTCGGCTGTCTCATCTGTGAAATAGGAATGATGATTCCAGCCTCACAGACTTGCCACAAGAATCACACAGGGTCACGTTGGATAAAGAGCCCATGGCAGTGCCTGGTACACAAAACAGGCTCAGTAGCCCTGTGAGTTCTTAGCTGCCAAAAGCCCACCATGCACAAGCTCAGCCCTTGCTCTCCTTCCAGGCCCCTCTCACAGGGTGAGTACCCACAGGTTGGCACGCAAGTCACAGCGCCCTCAAGGCATTGGAGGGTGCAGATGTCTTCCCCATTGCTGACGTAACATGATGAAGACCAACCTTCCAGGTGAGGGAAGACCTGGCTTTGGGTGAAGGCGCTGAGCAGGAACCAGGCCGGCAGTTCATCCCCACCCCACTATCCGGAATCCCTCCCACTTCCTCTCTGGCCCACTGAGCTCTCTATTATTCTAAATCTTTTGCCAGTCCTGTTTCAGAAAAGAGGCAGAGGCTCGTACCTGCACTGTGTGACGCTATGGATGACACCACTCCCCACCCAGCTGTGTGCCTGTGAATATCAGGAGAGTCAGAGATGGGGTCATATAGGTGGAACAATAGACTCTAAGAAGCATGTCACTGTCTGTAAATTACCCAGCCACCCACCAATAAGGAGTGACTAATTGAGGTGTTATACACGAGAGTGGAATACTATGCAGTCCTTACAAAGGATGAAGAAGGAATGGTCAGTTCTCGGATGCAAGCAACAGCCACGTCACACCCGCTTACTCAACAGTAAGAGCCAACAGGAAGGCTATGGGGGAGACTATTTCACAACCCTAGAGGGCACCACTTCTTTCCCTTTTTCACTTAACATTTACTTCACATTGTTCTATTCATAATCTTCTCCAGCCCTGACTTTTGAAACCTTGTAGAGATAGAAACTAGTTCATAGCAATAATGGTCAGAAACCAGGAAAGTCAGGCAAGTTCACCAGCAAGAAGCATCTGGTTAGGAATCCAGCAGTGGACTCAACGCCATCACGGTCACAAATGACTTCCCAGCTGTCCCTGCCCCTTTGCTTTATTCCCTCAAGATGTCATCGCCCAAGGAGAAAGCACAGAACTCATTAAACCTCAGCCATGCATCTTGTTTATTTACAAAGAATCGTTTTGTACATACTATGAACCAGGCAGAGCTCTGAACATGCTAAGCGGATCATCTCATGTAATCCTCATGCTAATCCAGTGGCAGAGGGAATCTTATCACCTCTATTTTACAGGTGAGAGAACTGGCCGCCTTTGAGTGACACACAGAGAAGCTAAAATAACTTGCCTGAGGTCACACAGCCAGCGGCAGACCTGGGATCTGAACAAGCTGGTCTGCCCCCGGGGTCTAGACAGCTGCCTGATGCCGACATGCCCCCTGTCTACCTCCCAGGGAATGGAGAAAGGAGTCCTGGCTCCTCTGGTCCCCCTAAAAGACTGATGACTAACACCCCCATTAGGAAAGGTGATCAGACATAGGCTAGAGAGAAACCAGAAACATCCTCATGCACACGCTCTGCCAGAGGAAAAAGGCATTCCGGGTAGAGCCACAGGGAACAGAACAAGGGTCAGGAATGTGCAATCTCCTTCCACTTGTTTTTTGTGATAAGAAGACATACTGCGTGTATGACACACACCCCAGCACATAGCGCTTCCCTTACAACAGGCACTGGTTGCTTTTACTGGAATTAGATTTCATTCTCACAACAACTCCGTGAGGTTGGTGCCATTATTAGCTCTGTCTTGGGGATAAGGAAATGGAGGCAAATTGTCCCATTTATTTGACAAATAAGCAGCAAACCTGGGATTCCAAAGCAAGCAAGCCGGCTTCAGAGCGGGTGCTAGTTTCCTCTGCCCGTGCAGGGACTGTCTGGAAAGACTCCCAAGAAACCACTTAGGACAGCAATCAGGGGAGCCAGAGGATTTTTTTTTCCCCACTTGATGCCCTCTGCGCTAGTCAAGGCTTATTTTAACTGTGGGTCTGAATTGCTTAAATAATTCCCCCCAAAATCATGCAAAGGTCTTATTTCCCTGTTTTGCTTTGCCTTGAATCAGTGCATGCGCAACTAAACACTGACCCATCCTGAGAGGCGGCCTAGAGGGTCAGAAAGCATTGACACCTCCCCTCCGAACCCCTCTCCCTGTTCCTGGAGACCGAGGAAGAGGAGGTGACGGTCCTCCTCACCCCTCCCGGCCCTGCTCCCCTACTGCTCCCCCACTGCTCTCAAACTTGAGCGCGCACCACCGCCACCTGGAGGGCTGGTGCAATCACAGATCGCTGGGCCCAGCCCCAGCTATGAACGCTCAGCTCTCAGGCCACCCCAGGGTGCGTTCCTAGCAAGTTCCCGGCCACGTTGGCCCGGGGCCTCCAGGAACCACCGCGCTGGCTTTCTCCAAGGGCAACGCTTTACCATTTTGGAAGCGTTTGAACATCATCAGGGCCCTCTGAGCCTCCCCGCAGCCCTGAGAGGGAAGGGGACAGGTACAGGGGCGGCGGCCAAGCCCACTTGATTGGTTAGGAAGCCGAGATGAAGCAGGGTCAGGGGCGCGTTGGGCATCCTAGTCACAGCTGCCAAGCCCCAAGCCTCTGCAAGCCCTCGTCCACTACCAACCCTACCCACCAAAGCCCAGCCTCACCGGCCTTCTTTCCTCCCTGCATTTGCACGCCCCCCTCAATACCCCCAGCACTGGAAGCCTGCCTTCTCTTCATCGGAACCTCAGTTCAAAGGGCATCATCCCCCCGACAACCACCTGTAGGGTAAATAAAAAGTATCAGGCTTTTCTGCCCTCCCGCCATTAGGATTGATGATGGAACCTTGCAGTCCTGAATGCTTGCCTGATGGCAGCACCTGGAGTGGGGTGTGGGCATGTGTAAGTGGGTACACCTGGGCTGAGAGACTGAGCTTATAAGGGCAGTGTCACGGGGATGCCAGCAGTACCATGAGAAGAGAGTAGAACCACGAGAGAAGCAGAGAGAACACCGGAGAGCCCAGAAAGAGTGAAGACTTGCTGGGGGCTGGGAGGCCTGTCAGCCTCTCTGCCCCCGACCACCCCTGCCTGCCGTGTACCTGGTAAACCCCAATAAAAGCCTGAAAAGCCACTGAGGGTTCCAGGACTCCTTTATTCCGTCTGCTCGGATCATAGAGAACCTGCACTGTGCCCATTCCTGCCCCTACACCACCCCATTCAAAAAAATCACCTCGCCTCTCTCCAGGTTCTCCACACCTGCGGTGTCCAGTTCAGCTGTCAATAGCCACCTGGGACCATTCCACTTTAATGAATGGATTAATATTGAAAATTCAATATTAGCCACCCCCAGTCTTGCTGCTAGAAGAACTCCCCCGTGCTCCCCAGTTGTGAGAGACCCAGGTGAACAGCAGAAGTTATGTTTGCAAGTCAGGGAGAAGAATCACCTTGAGCTTGCAAAAGGGCAGAGACGGGGTGCTGTGGGGTGGAGGTGGGATTTCCCAGGACAGGATGAAGAACAGAAGCAGTGACTCGTGAGTCTGAGAATTTGCTTAAAATACCCCTCGAAGACCAGGGTTCTGGCCCTCATCTCTTATTTATCTCATGCTTTTGTCTGCCCCTTAAGTTTCCTAGTATTTGTTTTTTTAAGTCCACATTGATCTGATGAACGGAAGGGTAGAACTGATGTGTGCAATGGGCTACTCTGAGATCAGAGACACCTGGGTTCGAATCCCAGCTCTGTGGCCTTGGGCTGCTGGCCTCTTTGACCTTGGCATTCCCTTCTAGAAAGGGTGCAAGATCGGGCAGAGCCCTGGCCTGCTGCAGGGATTTTGTAATTACTAGTTTTCTTCCCTTCTTTGCTCATAATTTTGGGTCCAAAGAACCAGAAGAGTTGATAACCCTTGGACATAGGAGCTCTGCCAGTTGGAGAAACTGTGTGTTAGAATAGAAGCATAGAAAGGTCAAAAATCATGGCAAGAGAGAGCCAGAGGATGTAGAGAGATGAAAGTCAGAGAGAGAGTCAGGGTGATTGGCCGGGAGGGCAAACTTGCAAACATAACTTCTGGGAGGGCAGGTCCTGCCTGCTCTTGGTCTTCCCAGCCCAGGCCACATGCATTTCCCAGGTTAGAAACAGCTCCGTGCTTAACATCTCTGCCAGTCACTGCAGGAGACCCCGGTTTTTAATTATTCAAAATCTCCAGGGAACTGAGGAAACTGAGGACTCTGAGTTCCCTCCAGGGATGAGACTCAAGAATTCCCCCCAATGTAAGTGCTCTGTGCCAGTCTAAGCAGATTCTGGAAGCTTGCAAACCCCACTCTCCTCCCACCCCCCACCCTGGTCTGGACGCCAGGTGGCCCAGGCCCAGGGTCTGCTCAGGTTCTGAGCCTACTGGACTTGAGTTTTCTCAGCAATGTGGCTCCCCCTTTCCCCCCGCCCTTGGATTCTTACTTTCTGTTCTTGGGTTAATGGATTTTTTTTTTTTAAGTGAACTGATGAGGCCTCTATAAGTCTCCTATCCTTTGAAGTAGGAGGAAGGTATAAACAAAGCAAGAAAGGCCAGCTACCCTTAGGTGGGACATTCTTTCCTACTCAAAAAGGTGAAAAGGTAAGAGGAAAGGGAAAGGAGGTGGGCAAGGCAACCTGTCACCACTGACATGTTGGTAACAAACAGGGCTGGCCGCAGATCAGGAGAATGTGGCCAATGCCTAAGGGACAGAAGGCACTTCCTGCCAGTGGAGGGGGTGGGGGTAGAAGGTCTATAGAGAAGGACTGGCCTGGCTCATCAGTCTGTGTCAAATGTCAAGTGAAAGGACTCTGGGATCCAAGTCCAAATCAGAGGTCCAGGCCCCATCCAGTGGCCGCTGGGAACATTGCAGGAGTAAAGTGCCGGTGAGACAGGAAACAAGGTAATCCAGGCCACGCGCCAGGGAGGAGGGACGAGGCTGTCTCTCCCCTTTGCTTTCAGTGCCCCCCTCATCAGTAGAGGACTGCATTTCAGTCAGACGCCCAGGTTGCCGCCTGATCCCCCTGGGGTTTTCTGTGTTGTCTTGGGCAGGCAATTCTGTGCTCCGGGCCTGGCTCCCTGACTGTAAACAAAAGGGATGAACAGTGAGGCCACACTCCAGCTGCTGTGCTCATCTGACCCTTCATCCAGGAAAGATTTCAGTCATCGCATCACCCATGCTCCCTTCACTCCTGACCACACACCTTCAGGCTTCATTCACCTGTGAAATCCCCAGCAGGTATGGTTTAAGTTTGGGCCCAAAGGTCACCTCCTCCAGGAAGACTCCCTCCATACCTGCCCTTTACTCCATCCTCTCATCTGAAGGCTCCTCTTTCTGCTACAGTTATAGTAAGGTGCACCTCACCCCCACCCAAGTGCTCCCCACTCAGAGGCCTCACTCAAGCATGCCTCTTCCTCTTTACCAAATCTAGGTATAGGCATATTTGGTAAAGACATAGAAGTTCCTGGAAAAAGCTGCTCTGAGGTCACCTTGCCTGGCTTCAAGCTCTTTGTGATAAGCAGACTAATAATCCCCCTCCCCAGCAAAAAAAAAAAAATGTCCACACCCCAGACTCAGGAACTTATAGGGCAAAGGAATTTTGCTGATGGTTTAAGTTGAAGAGCTTGAGACAGGTGGTTTACCTGGGTCAACCCAATTAATCACAAGGGCCCTTATAAAACAGAGACCGGGGATTTGACACCTGAAACCGAATGACAAAGAAACAGCAGCCTCCGGAAGGCATGCTCATCTGACCCCTTTTAGACTTCTGACCCTTTTAGACTTCTGACCTCCACACCTATCAGTTAATAAATTTGTGTTATTTAGGCCACTAAACATGAGGTTTCTTTCTAGTAATATGACTTTGGGAAGCTTTTATTTAACCTTTCTGTGTCTCTGTTTCCTCCTGTGTGAAACAGGGATAGTAAGGCAAAAACAAACAAGGCTGTTGTATGGAAAAAATGAAAATATCCGCAAATCAATTACTGTCAAAGACTAAATATGTTAGCTATCATTATAAGAAAAAAATGAACAGCCAGGGCTCCCTGGTGGCTCAAGGGGTTAAGTCCCAGGGCTGCCACACTATTAGCAGCCTCTGCAGCATGAGTTCGATATCCAGCCAGGAAGGTGACCCACATGGCACAGCAGACCTCTCCTGTCTCTCCGCTGCTCCCCTCAGCAGTGTATTTCAGTCAGTTGATCTGTTCTGCTCCCCACTCTGTCTCTGGTGGATCCTCTCACCGCCCGCATCTCTAGCCTGTACCCCAGCTCTTGTATGCATCAATAAATAAATCTTTAGGAAAAAAGAACATCTAGTCCATTCATTAAGGGCCTACTATGCGCCTGGCACCATGTCAGATGCCTTAGAATAATTTCCTGGAGTCTCGCCATCACTGTTGAGTGAACAATTTCAATCCCCATTTTACAGATTAGGAAACAAACCGAGAGAAAATTGCCTAGGACTGCAGATCTTCCTAGGAGTGAAAGCATCTACATCTGCAGTTTTTACATGCACTTGGGAAATGGTACTGGTTTTAGTTCTTTACTGATAGTGAGGTGTGTGGTAAATGAAGATGCTCAGTCTTTCATGCTGCTGGCCTCTGTGGCCATCACTTGCGGCCTTGATTGTGCTAATGCAAAAGCATCTTGGGCGTGTGGGTGTGGGGTACGCATGCTTGATGGTGGACACCTGGAGCATGGTGTGGGCATGCGTAAGTGTGCGCACCTGAGCCTGGAGGCTGAGGCTATAAGAGCCAGTCGAAACGGGCAGCAGAGAGGAACGCCAGAGAAAGCCCAGAGCAAAGATCCTGCCAAGGGTTGGGAGGCCTGCCAGCCTCCTGGGCCCCCAGCCTCCCTGCCTTGCCAGCCTGCAGGCTTGCCCCACAATTGGTGTGGAAAGATCATTAAAGGCTGAAAAAGCCAGAGGGCTCCAAAACTCTCCTTTACCCTCTGCCTGAATGGATAGAGAACCTGCCCTGTGCTTGCCAGCTTGGCACTTCATGGGGTTTTTTGCCTGCGGGGATAAGAGGGGTAGGTTGTTTGTTTTTTGGAGAGGCGGCAGATGACGGGGCACAGGCTGAGCAGGCAGAGGCCGGGTCTGGCTCAGAGAACCCGACTGATATTTCTTCTTCTAGGTGCTGGAGGGAGATAAAATCCAGGTGAAACTCACCTATTCGCCCCCAGTTTGTCCATTTAGGGGTTCAACGACGGTCTCCTACGTCCTTGTCAACCCCTTTCCCGCCCAATTTTAGTGGCTTTTGTGCCAGGTTTGGAGGCACCATGAGGCAGGCAAAGAGTCCTGCCCGCTGAGGAATGGAGGGGCTCAGACTGGCTTGAACCCCAAGAGTTCCGGTGTAGCCCTGCCTTCCCGCGACCAGAATAAGGAGCCATCTGTTCTTGGCTGAATAAACAAGGAGGGAGAAGCAGCGCCGGGTCCCCAGCCCCCCAAACGCCCAGCCGGACCCCGGGACAAAGCGCCTTTCTCCGAGGAGACGCCGGGGCGCCGCTGAGCGCGCCGTCTGCTCTCCCCTGCCCCTGGCGGCTCAGGAACACCCACAAACCAGCCTCATGGAAACCAGAATATTTTTTTAAGGAAAAGAATCAAAACCGAAATTCAACAAAGAACTAAGCACAGCACGCGGCGAGGGCGTGCGGGCGCAGCGCCCCCGCTCCGCGCCCCCGCAGGCCGGCTCCAGGTCCCGGCGAGGCCGGCTCCGGCACAGCGCCGGGGGCCTCCAGCGCCTGCTCCCCGACAGCCCAAGCCCGAGGGGCCCGGCTTCTGCCAGGTCCCGGCGCCCCGACGGCGTCCGAGGGGGCACAGTCCACAGAAATGCACCCCAGCCCGGGTGCGGCCCCGCTGCGGCCCTCACTTCTGGGTGGCCAGCTGGTTCTCCAGATCCTCCAGGCGCGCGGTCAGCTGGGCCAGTGAGCGGTTAAGGAACCCGCTGGGGTTGGTGGGGATCCCTGCACCCCACCTCCAGTCTCCGGGCCCCAGTCCCAAAGGATATGGTTCTGCGTCAGGCTCTCGAGCGCCCCCAGCGTTCGGCCCTGGAATTCCACGAGGCTTTCGCATTCGCAGGGGCTGCGCAGCTCTGTGCCCGCGCTGATGCCCTCCTCTGCCAGGGAGCAAGAGAGCCAGGAGAGTGAGAACTTGCAGGAGGACCAGCCGGCCCGGGCCCACTCTCTCTGATCCCCCTCCACCGGACCTGTACCTGGGCATATGGACTTTGGAGTCAGACAGACGTGGGCCAAGGGGCAGCTCCTATCTGTGAGAATCTGGAAATCGCATTCAAGGGCTTCTAAGCCTGTTGCTCATGTGTAAGATGGATACAGACCACACTTGGAGAAGCACGTGTCCTCAGCAGCTCGCTCCAAATGAAACTTTATGCAGTGATGGGAATGAATGTCCCATATCTGCCCTGCCCGGGGCAACAGCTTCAAGTCACAAGTGGCTGTTTGATATTTGATATGCGACCAGTGCAACAGAAGAGCTAAAATTTTCAGTTTAGTGCATTGAAATGAAATGAGAACACGCAGCCAGTGGCTAGCTTATTGGAAAGTGCCACTTTCCAATCTACGGCACAGCCTGGCACAGATAACACTTTATAGTGTTTGAGAACCACTGATGTAGTTGAAAAAGTGTGGTCTCTGGGCCAGTGGCATTAGCATTCCTAGCAAGTAATTAGACATGCAAATTATCAGACACCACCGCAGACCTTCTGAATCAGAAACCCTGGGGCTGGAGCCCAACAAATAAATCTTACAGTCACTGAAATTCTGTAAACATGTACCATGTTTAGTATTACAGCATAGTGCCTAACACTTTGCTTTCAATAATGCCTCGCTGCTATGATTGAAAAGCTACATCTTAGGGCCTCCCTGGTGGTACAGGGATTAAAGTCTAAGTGCTATCAAGTTATCACCAGCCACTGCGGCAAGAGTTCCATCCCCGGCCAAGGAGCTAACCCACATGGCGCAACAGACCTCTCCTGTCTCCCCGCTGCTCCCCTCAGCAGTGTATTTCAGTCAGTCTGCCTGTTCTGCTCCCCATTCTGCCTCTGGTGAATCCTCTCATCTACTCCCTACAGCTCTGGCTTACACCCCAGTTCTTGTATGCATAAATAAATAAAAACTAATGTTTTAAAAAGAAAGGTTAGGGGCCTCCCCAGTGGTGCAGTGGTTAAGCGCTGGGCTGCGAAGTTGCCCACAGCCTCTGCAGTGCTGGTTCGATCCCCGGCTGCCGGCAAGGGTCCCACATGGCACACAGATCTCTCCTGCCGTGCCCCCTGCTCCCTTCAGTCTGCCTGTTCTGCTTCCCACTCTGGTTCTGGTGAATTCTCTCACCCTCCCGCGCTTCTGACTGTACCCAGTGCTTGTATAAATAAATAAATAAATCTTTTTTTTTTTTTTAAGTTACATCTTAGTTTTGTAATGGCAGCACACTGCGCCATCACTGGTATTGCTAACAGTCCTGCAAACACTCTTAACAGATGGGGAAACCAAGGACCAGAAAGGATCTGCCCAAGGTCACAGAGCCAATTGGAGAAGAAGCTCAGCCACAGATTTCTCTTAGCGTGCCAGAGTGGAGGGGGGTGAAGGAGATGGCAACCTGGGCAGCCAGTACCTCCCTGTTACAGAAGAGGAAAGTTCAGGAAGGGTAAGTGATGTATCCAAAGTCAGATTTCAGAGAACATAAGAGTCAGGATAGGAAGGACCCTTTAAAAGCTGCTAATCCAGTGCCTCCCCGATACCCTGGCTAATTATTAGAATTAGGGAGTGAGGGGGAGAGAGGGGGTACAGATTTATGTATAAATGTATACACAAACACAAATATGAGTATATGTGTATACAAAGTGGTAGATTCCTCAGGGCAGCCCTGCAGAACTTAGCTCTGGAGAGGCATGATGGTCTAAAAGAGAGTCACATCATAAGCCTGGGTTAAAAGTCTAAAGACAGTGGCAAAAATTATCCTCAGCAATTCCCTATGCTGCCTATGAACACGAGGACACAAGTTTCAGCAGCGCGTTTCACAGACAGACTGGATCTCTATTTCCCAGGAGAGCACCCTATAAAGTAAATGGATTGAATTTATGGGCTACATTGTTCAAAAAAAAAAAAATACAGATCTTTGTGTATTTGAAACATCTTCTACCCCGCCACTTGCCAGGTGTGTAAAGTTGAGTCCAACAAGTCCGACTCTACTTGCTTTGGCCTGCCTTTGAAAAATATCCCCAAATTATTCTGAATACCCACTAATTTCGGTGGCAGTTTGCTTAGTCTAGTGTGTCTTAAACCTAAACATAAATTCAGATGACCTAAGGATCGTTGTAAAAGTGGGAAATCTGATTCACTATGTCTGCAAAGCGCTGTCAATACTGCAGTTGGAACAAGCCCCCAAGTGACATGGGCCACACTTCGAGTAATTACTGCTGTCTAGTGGCTCCATCCGCTGGCCACGGGAAGGGAGACAGGAGTGTTTGAGCCACGAGAGAAGGGGCGGGGCTCCGAGGCAGATGTGCTCACCCGGGCAGATGCTGCCCCTGAGGTTCTCCAGCAGGTGTGTCATGGTGGTGAAGTCTGGGGAGTAGGACACGTGCATCTCGGCAGGCTCGGACGCGATCTCACGCAGCTCCTCCTCCACAGCCTTGCCCACGCCCACGGCGTACATGACGATGCCTACGGGGTCAAGGACACAAGGGGAGCCCTACCCCTCAGGAAAGCCGCCACCCAGCCAGCCCCAGCCCAACGCATCTCTGTGCCAAGCCCACCTTCCTCCTTGGCGCGCGCGGCCCACACCGAGATGTCATCCTGGGAGCGGCCGTCGGTGAAGACCAGGCCGACGCGAGGCACGTTGAGGGCGCGAGGCCGCGCGCCCTGCGCCTCAGAGAAGCTGTGCTCCACCATGTGGCGCAGGGCCAGCCCGGTCATGGTACCGCGCTCCATGTACTCCACCGCCAGGACGGCCTGCTTCACCTCTGCCGCGGTGCCGTAGCGGCCCAGCGGGAACTCGGTGCGCACGCGGCTGGAGAACTGCACTAGCCCCACGCGAGTGCCTTCGGGGGACACGTCCAGCAAGTCCACGATCTGGTTCACGAAGCGCTTCACCAGCTCGAAGTTCTGCGGGCGCACGCTTTTGGAGCCATCGACCAGCAGAACCAGGTCCACGTGGCCTTCCCGGCACCCTGGGGAGGGAACAGTGTTTGGATGCAAGGACCAGCCTGCTGCCCATCTGATCATTCATTTGCCAACACTTGTTATATAGCAAATACCATCTGTGAAGTCTTTCTTGTGCCCGGCACTGTGTTAAATGATAACAACAATGTTATTGTCAGCATTCATCATCTTTATAACCCTTGGCATTCATTGTGTGCTTAGCACGAGTCAGGCAATCTACTAAAAATACTTTAAGGAGGAGCAGGAGTTGGAGAAGGAGGGAGAGCTGAAGAGGAAAAACAACAAAAGCAACCAGAACTCCAATCGCTACCTAATCTTGATCTATGAATAGTATGTTCAGAATTCTAAACACTTTACCGCTATTAATAATAATAAATAAAACATTTTTTGACAGCTTACCCTGTGCCAGGCACTTGGCTAAGTGCTTTGCAATAATTCTCAGTACCCCAGGGAGTATGCTTCCAAGGGGGTGGAGTACCTGAAACCCAGGGCAGTGCTGAACCCTGTAAAGAGTGTGGTGTTTCTTACACGTACATTCCTATGCTAAAGTTTAATTTATAACTTAGGCAAACTAAAAGATTAACAGCAATAACTGATGATAAAATAGAACAATTATAACACTACACTATAAAAAAGGTTCTGTAAACATGGTCTCCCTCTCAAAATATCTTATTGCATGCAATAATTTGGGGGGACTGCAGTTGACCAGGGATAACTGAAAACACAGAAAGAAAATCCTCGGTACATATCCTCCTGTACATATGTACCTCCTGGACATATGCAAAATCCTCCTGGACATATGTATTTTTTCTCAATCTTCCCAGTTATCTGAGGTTCTGAAGGATAATGCATTTGCCCCAGATTCCATAGCTACATGTTGGCTGATTTTAAACCAATTCTGTCTCCCAAAACTCATGCTCGCGTCACTCTACAATGCTGCCTCTCCTGGTCTGAGCCAGGGACTTTGCAGGGCCCTGAAGGAGGTTCAACAGGAAGAAACATAATTCTGTTCTTTAAGGAAATCAGGACAGGGCAGAGAGGTCAGAAATGTCATATGCCACAGTCAAAGAAAGTGCTAGAATTGCAAGACATGCAGGGACTCCAAGGCAGGAAAAATTCAAACTTCCTGGAGTTGTTGAGGAAGACTGCATGGAGGTGGTGACACTTGATTGCCAAGGCCAAAAGGGACATTCTACATGGTGAGGGCAGTATGTGCAGAGGTGGAAGCTGGGATCCAGGCACTCGGGAATGGGTGGTCCGGCCCAGCTGAAATGTTCTAGCGTGGCAGAAGATGGGCTGATTGGGTTGGCTGAAGCAAGGCTGTGATGAGCTGAGGCAGTGGTTTCAAATTTTTTACCACAACCCACGTGAAAATAATGTCAACCACAACAATATACCATGACATACTGCATGTGCTCATATACAATTACATTTCATGAAACATTTACTCTTTATAAATGCAGCAAGCTCTATTTTTTTCTCTTCTAAATGCTGGTTGTGACCCACTGATTGGATTTCATTGTCCACTAAAATCCACCACCAATTGAAAGACTCAGGGGAAGGGCTTTGATCTTTATTTTGTAGGCACTGGTAAGCCACAGAAGCTTTTGAGTAAGAGAGCAATGTGATCAAACAAGCATTTTTTAAATTAACCTTTGCAGCAGGGCAGAGGATTAAGGAGAAAGAGATAGAGGCAGGGCATGGCACCAACCGCTCCCCCCCAAAAAAAGACAACTTCAAAACACACATGGATATACCACACCGCAAGAGCAAGCCAAGGATGCTCAGACATGGGCAGTGGGTCAGGGGCAGACAGAACACCCTTCCATGCCTAACTCACGATTGCAGCTCTTGCCATCTGCCTGGAGTTGCCGCCCATCAGGGCACAGGCAGCGGTAGGAGAGGCCCTCGCTCACGCACTGGAACTCACATCCATGGTCTACACCATTGCAGAGGTCCCGGGCTTAAAGGAAAGACAGGTCATGATGAGTCAGGGTAGACTCCACCAGCTAAGATCCCCTGTCCCTCAGCACAAATACAGGCGACCCCTCCTTACCCTGACAGCTCTTGCCATCAGGCAGCAAGTCATGGTCCTCTCTGCAGCGGCACCGAGGGCCACCAAATGTGCTGACACACTCGTGCTGGCAGCTGTGGTTCCCAAAGCTGCAGTGGTCGATGGCTGGTAGGAAGTCAGAGACCACAAGATGTCACTTAGGATTGGAGCCATCAAGAGGCCTCAGTCCAGGGTGCTAGTTGAGGTGTGGGGGACTCCCTTACCTCTGCAGCTCCTCTGGTCCTGCTGGAGTACAAAGCCAGCATGGCAGTGACAGGAATAGGACCCTGGGGAGCTGATGCAGAGGTGCTCACAGTCATGGAGCCCTTCAGCGCACAGGTCAATGGCTGAAAAAGAGGTGAGGTCAGCAGACGCCCGGGCAGTACTTCTCAGCCCTGACAGCACAAATTCCAAGCAGCGTTAGGAGAACACCTATGTGTGGGCCCAATCCCAAAGATCCTACTTAAGCACTCCGGGGTGGTACCCAGCTGTAATCCACAGCTGTAGAAAGCAGGGGCCCCGCCCTCAAGATGCTCACTGACTGACAGCGAAGGGCCGGGTTCTGCCACGTTCCTGTCTGCAAAAAGGGAATATAATGGAAGTGCTACTTGCAAGTTCCTTCTGAGAAGGGTGAACTATTGCCCTGCTGAGTGCCTTGGTGACTTGAAAGTGCCACCCAAGAGCTGAGCTGGAAACTGAGGATGGAGACAGGTGAATTACCCTGCATTAAAAAGCTGGGAATTTGGGGTTCCTAGAAAAGAGATGGGAGTGGAGGGGGGCACAAGAGAGTATGGAGAGGAATGAGCTTGCTAGTGAGAACACCTGCCTGGAGAGGGGGCTGACTGAGGACTTTCAGAAACAAGTGTATGTAATTTTCAGTTATGAATGATGGATGTTTCTTTGTGCATGAAAACTTGGTTTTGCTTAAATATAACTCACATCATCTTTAGTAAAATGGACATAAGCACACTTACAGAGGCCCACACATACCCATGTGTACACAAGTATGTTAACCAAGGAAGAGGCTGAGCTACACGCATGGAGCAAGAGGATCACTGTGGATTGAGAAACTGAGCGAGGATCCACAAATTGAATGGATTCAGCAGAAGTTCACAGCAGAGGGGACTACACTTGGGGATTCCCAGGGGTCTTGGGGGAGGGGATTGAATGTTCATGGGTCATCACATGGGGCTTCAAGCCAGCCTTTTCTGTTTCTAGAAACAAGCTGACATCGGGGCTGTTGGAATCAGGTACCCTCTTTTTCCAGGTGGTTGTGAGGTTGAAGATGCAGCATTAACATTCCAACCACAGCGTCTGATGCTAACTTGGCAGCATAAATGGAAGCTGCAATTATGATCAAAAGAGAGGACACACACACACACACACACACACACACACACGCACGCGAAAGAAAATCCCAACTGTATGAGCCAGACATTGTGTGCTGTTAACTTTTCTGAAAATAAAAATGAAGAACCAGAGCCTTGAAGAACTTGCAGGTGCAGAAAGGAGTGGCGAGGACACCAGGGGGACAGTCGCCATAAGAAGAAAGTGCGGAGATGCAGAAGCAGGAATGACTGACATGTGGGGGGTGGAGGCAGGGGCGTGATGGGGGGGGCTGAAGACTCAAGCAGTGTTTAAGTCACAGAAACAGTAAAGATGTGCCCATGAGGGGCTTCCCTGGTAGCGCAAGGGGTTAAGCACCACACTAAGAAGCAATCCGCAGCCTCTGCAGTACGAGTTCGATCCCCTCCCAGGCTGGCCAGGGAGAAACCCACATGGTGCAGGAGACCTATCCTGTGGCGCCCGCTGCTCCCCTCTGCAGTGTGTTTCAGTGGATCTGCCTGTTCTGCTCCCCACTCTGTCTCTGGTGAATCCTCTCACCCCCCCCCCCGCATCTCTGGCCTGCACCCCAGTTCTGGTATGCATAAATAAATAAATCTTTAAAAAAATGTGCCTATGAGAAGACACAAACAAGTTTGGGGGTGTATGGAGCCAGGAAGGAGACCAACCCGAGAGAGGAGTGGGGGCTCCACTTAACTGTAGGCTCCAAATTTCTACACTGGCCCCACCAAGAACCTGAGTGTCCCCAGGCACTACCTCCCCTTTCTTAGCGATGTAAAGTGCAGGAGCTGGGCTTTTACTTCCAAAGGCCCTTCCGGGTGCTGGGACAACAGGGAGCCACAGAAGGTCAGGAGCCTGGACTTGCAGGGCAAGGGAAGCTCTCACCCAAACAGCTCTTGTTGTCCGCTGCTAGCTGGTAGCCAGGGTTGCAGGCGCAGCGGTACATGCCCGGGGTGTTGACACATTGGTGCTGGCAGCCGTGTCTCCCCTCAGCGCACAGGTCCTTTCCTGAGGACACACACGCCTAGAATCAGCAGGGGACAGAGGGACAGAAGCTGCCACAAGAGACAACTGGTTGCAATCAGAGGCGGGTGCCAGCTCAAGTATGGCCCTGGGTGGAATACAACCCTTGTAAGAGGGGAAGGGCCAATCCAAGTCGGAGGGCTTGGAGAAATGATAGGGCCCGAGTAGCCCCTGAGAATAAGCTCAGAAGAGGGGTTCCCCGGGCTAGATGTGTCAACGGGATGGGTCAAGACTACGCAGGGGTAAGAGAAGGGCCAGAGGTGGTGGAGCTAGGCCCGTGGAAGCAAAGGCGGGCAGCACTGAAGTCACACACAGCCTGCGCGCGGGGCGGGGGGGGTGGGGGTGGGGGTGGGGGGCAGCAGAGGACGCTGCACTAGGGGGTGAGCGGGGCAACAGCTGGCGCCCCAGGCGGGGCCCCGGAGTGGGCGGAAATCCGCGCCCTGCTGCAGCGCTCCCTTGACGCACCGCACAGCCGGCTTTGGAACTGCAGGCCAAACTGCTGGATGAGGTCGAAGGACTCGACAAGGAAGACGTGCTCGTCCAGCGGGGGAGACGCCATGGCGCGCAGGGAGCCCACGTCGGCGCGCTGCACCCCCACCGCGTAGATCTCGATGCCGCGGGCGCGCGCCTTTGCGGCCACCTCGGCCACTCGGTCCTGGGGTCGCCCGTCCGTCACGATGACAGCGATGCGCGGCACGCGCGCCTCCGGGGGGCGCGCCCCCTCCGCCACGCTGAAGGCCACGTTCATGGCGTACTGGATGGCCAGCCCGGTCATGGTGCCCTGCGCCAGAGGCACGAGAGCGCGGAGGGCGCGCTCCATGTCCTCGCGGCGCGAGAAGGCGCCGAGAGGGAAGACACTCTGCACTTGGCTCGAATACTGGATCACACCCACGCGCGTGGCGTTGGGCCCCACGTCCAGGCCGCGCAGAAGGCCCATGAGGAACTGCCGCATGGTCTCGAACTCGAAGGGGCGCACGCTGCGCGAGCTGTCGATCACAAACACCAAATCCAGGGGCCCAGAGCGGCATATGGGACCTGCGAGAAGATCGGGGAGATTTTCCAAAATCAGCGAAGATCTCGGAGGAGGCCCTCCCCCGAAACCCAGGGCGAACTGGAGCTGTCCCGGGGTAACCGCGCCCAGCGCAGAAGGAACCAGGCTGAGAGCCCGTGGAGAGAGCTATTCTGAGGCAGCATGGCGCTCGGGAAGATGGGGGTGGGGTTGGGGGGGGTGGATTCAATGGCAGCAGCCTCTGGCTTTTTCAAAAGAAATCCCAAATCGGGATTTTCATGTGAAAGCTCCAGACTGCTTTGAAAAATTTAACACCCAATGGGCAGTTCTGCATAAGCCCCACGTTGCCACCTCGAAGCCACAACCTGAGAAAACTGAGGCCCAAAGAGGTGAGGCTGCGACCTCAAATCCAGCCCTTTTCCGGTTTCAAAGCCCTGGTTTCTCTCTCCCCGGCCTCGCCAACGACAGGTGGAGAACCAGCTCTTGCTCCCCATCCCCTGCTGGCCAGGCCGCCGCTCACCCGCGCGCTGGAGCTGGGCTTCCCAGGGCAGGAGAAGGAGGAGCAGCAGGGCCAAGGGCCAGCCTGGAAGCCCCCTCATGGCGCTTGGGGGACAGAGAACGGAGCTGTCAGAGCCTGGAGGGAGGAGGGGAAATAGCACAACGTTAGTATTTGCAGAGCTCTTTTTCTGGAGGATGGACACGTGGAGGGGAGAAGAGGATCATGAGTTTATTTTACTCACCTCTCGCTTTTGTGTATGTTTTTGAAATCTTTCACCAAAAAAAAAAAAAAAAATCAGTACATGGGCTTGCTGGGAAATGCAAGGAATTTCTCTGTAGAATCGCAGAATGGTAAGTAAATCGAAAGTAGCTTTTAAAAATTACAAAATTTGAAAAGAAAACGCCAGGCCTCCCTGGCGGTGCAAGGGCTTAAGCACCGCACTTTGAAGCGATCCGCAGCCTCTGCAGCATGAGTTCGATCCCCAGCCAGGGAGCAGCCCACATGGCGCAGCAGACCTCTCCCGTCTCCCGGCTGCTCCCCTCAGCAGTGTATCTCAGTCAGTCTGCCTGTTCTGCTCCCCACTCTGTCAATGGTGGGTCCTCTCACTCCCCGCATCTCTGGCCTGTACCCCAGCTCTTCTATGCATAAATAAAAATAAATCTTAAAAAAATAATAAAAATAAAACGCCTTTTTCCAAATGCCAAGTACGGTATTAAATGCTTTTCATGCATTTTGGTGCCTCATGCTCTGGACATTTCCTGCGACGCTCTCTTATTCCCGTTTACCTAGAAAAACACCGGTTCCCAAAGCCCTGCGGCCAAAAAGTGGCCGCGCCAGGAACCAACCCTACTTCCTTGGGGTTTCAGGGGACACCCCCCCACCGAGTGTTCAGCGGCCCCTTCTCCAGCGAGGACAACCGCGGCAGATGGACGCCACCCCCCACCTCGGCCCCCTGAGTGTGGGGGTCCTTCACACACACACACATTCAGACATGCCCCCCAACCGCTAGCCGCACCCTTTTTTCAGGGTTTAGGTGTAGGGGGGGGTTGGAAGCACCCCCCAACCCCACCCCCCCACCCCACCCCGCGCGCCCTTGAACTCCGAGCGGGGCGCTGCTCCCCCCCACGGCCGCCAGGGGCGCCCTCCCGGCCCGGCTGCGGGCGAGGCGCCGTGGGAAGGCCGCGCCGGCCCAGCAGGTGCCCCAGCCCTGAGCAAACAGGGCCAGGAGCCCCGGGGCCTTGGAGATAAGGCTCGGGCAGGATATATCCCGCGCGGGGCCCCCAAGCAGGGTGCGCAGGCCTCTGGGGACGGCGGTGCACGCGCTCCCCGAAGGGCAGTGAGCGCGCGGGGCCATGGACTCTGTGGGGGCAGCAGGTAAGCGCCCACCCCGCGCCACCCGTGGCGACGCCCCTTGACAACGACAGAGGATCCCCGTTGTACAGATGGGAAAGTGAAGGCCCAGACGCAGGCCCTCCTCGCGGCAAGGGACCCCGGCTTCCCTTCTCGCTTCTGGGCGGCTGGGCCTGGCGCCCCGGAGTCAGTAAATCCCTTTTCTCCTCTTCCTGCCCTCTGCTCCCTCCTCCGCGCCCGCGCCCCAAGGCCCCCCCCCCCCCCCCCCCCCCCCCCCGCCGCCCCTAACCCAGCCGCAGCCCCGCCCCCGGGCCGTGAATAGGCCCTTTCTGAGCGGCCGGGGGCTGCGGCTCACTCCGGGCCGCCTCGGGTCCAGGCTCCTTTCTGCCTCCTCCCTGCAGGCCCGGTAGAGGAACAGAACTGCCTCTGCCAGGGCCCGTCACGGGAGGGTGACTCAACCAGATGTGCCAGCTGCTGCTGGAGGTGGAGGGCGAGCAATGAACGCCTCTCTAGTGTGCCCGCGAGGCCAGCACTCGGGGAGAAGGCGAGGAAAGACACAAAGAGTCTTTGCGAAGCCTCTGAGCCCCCAAGGCTTGATGAATGCCCCCCCTTATCCTGTGTTTGGCCTGAGCCAGCATCTCACCTGGCGCCCCACCTGCACCCCAGGAATCCTCGAAAGTCAAAGTTGCTGCTGCTTCAAATTTCCTTTCCAACCCCCTCATTCCACAGAGGAAGGAAGAAGGTCCAGAGAGGGCAGTGTCTGGCCCGGGGCCACACAGCCATGGGGGGGGCAGGACCCTGGAGCCCCGGGCTCCCCAGGGGCTCATCCTGGCTTGGAAATGCCCTTAGAGTGGGGAATGCAGGCGCTCAAAGATGGGCAGGGTTGAATAATTCCTCAAGAATTGGCTGCAGAATGACATTTTGGGGGCGTGCCTGGAGGGAAAAGATTAGGGGGAAGGCCCCCCATTTCCGTGACCTTGTTAGTTGGGGTTCAATTTGGACCCCACAGAAGTGGGGACTGCCGGATGGGGGGCCAGAGTCGTGCTGCCAGGTGTTAAATACCTAGCCTCGTCTGCCTCGCGCCCCCCAACCCCTCGCCGCAGACCCCTCCGCGCCCCCAGGCCCTCTGACTCACCTGAGCCTACCGGACAATTTGGAGGCGCGGCCGCTGAGCCGAGCGGACGGGCGGAGCCTCGCGGGCAGCTGGACCAGGTAACGGGCGGGCAGCGTGCCCGAGGCGGGCACTGCCAGGCGGCTGGGGCGAGCGGAGGCGGCGGCCGCATTTAACCCGGGGCAGGCGAGCGCGAAGGGGGAGCGCGGGCTGCGACCCCTCCCACTAGCAGGGGGGACCCTCCCCTCCCATGGGGGTGGGCGGGGCGAGCGCGGCGCCCCCCAGTCCGCGCCCCCTCGGAGCGGCCGCCGCGGCGAGCTGCGGGGCGGGAGACGGCGGCTGCCCTCGCGGCGCGCGGAATGCCTGGAAGCCGCCGAGCACTGCCCCGAGGAGCGCCCCAAGGGGCGGAGCGGCCGCCGGCGGCCTGGCCCCGCTGGCGAGGGGCGGCCCGGGCTCCTGCCTCCGCGGCGCCCTCCTGGAGGGAGGCTTGATCCCGACTCAGGTCCTGCCAGGAGGACAGCCCCAGGGCAGCCGCCGGGCCCCGCCGGGGTTCCCTCCAGTCTCCACTTTCAGTCCTTTGCCGGTTCTCTGCCACTGCTGGGGTCTTAGGCCCGCCCACCCTCACCCAGCAAAGCTCTCTGGCTGAGCGCACTGGCTCCTGGGCGCCCTCCGACCACCCACTGGGCGGCGGAGCCCTGGGCTCGAGGAAAGGACATCTGTCTGGGACAGCAAAGGGCCTCTTCTGAGGGAATCAGGACAGGGAGGTGGCGAGGACCCCCGTCAGGCTCAAGGGATCCCCCAGCATCCTGGGGGCCCAGTTGGCCGGGCCCTTCCATGTTTCCAGGCATTTGCAAAGCCCCTGGTCTTGGGGTCCAGGAAAGCCTTTTTCCCCTGGCCTCAAGCCTCCCCTGGGGCAGATTCCTCTAGGCTGCAGGGAAGCCAAGCACCCTCACATACCCTGCCTCCCCCCAAGACCTGCAGGAGTGCAGCCTCTGTGCGGCTGGAGGCTCTGGCTAACGCTCACTGACCAGGCAGACCCCCATAGTGGCACGTGCGTGGTCCCGGTGGGCTCCTGCGGGCTCACTGAGCACCACACAGACCAAATGTTTTGCTCACGACTCGCACCAGAGTCCTCTCCCTTGGCGTCACCGCCCGTCCCCGCAGGAGGCGGAACATGCCTCCCATTCATTTCATTCAACCTTCATGCTTCAGTCTCCCCTCACCTCCCCCCTTCTGCTCCAGCCGTGCCCTGGCCTGCCCTCCCTCCAGGTCATCCCTGGAGGGCACCTCCGTCCTGAGGGAAGGTGTGCGCAGGTGCCTGCAGCTGCAGTGCGAACAGACCGTGCGCATCCTCCATGCCAAGGTGGCCCAGAAATCCTATGGAAATGAGAAGCGGTAGGTGCCTCGGTGGCCTGGCCCAGTCCCTATACCCGCTTCCCTCGTGTGTCTTTTAGAACCTGGGGAGGACTCAGTTCAGCTACCTGCTGATCTACCTGAGCTTTGCCCTCAGCCCCATGGCCCCACTGTCCTCTCTACAGCACCTCCCTGAGAAGCCACAGCCCCTACTTGTCCTCCCGCTGGCCCAGTTCTTCACTCTAGCCTTCAGCAACTCGCTGGGTGCTTGTGTCCGGGCACTGGGCACGCCACTGAGCAAGCAAAGTACCCAAAGTCAGCAAAGGATATATTTCCAGATTTTTTAAAAAGTTTTATTTACTATTTATGCATACAAGAACTGGGGTGTAGACCAAAGGTGTGGGGGGTGAGAGGATTCACCAGAGACAGAGTGGGGAACAGAACAGGCAGACTGACTGAAACACACTGCTGAGGGGAGCAGCCGGGAGACAGGAGAGGTCTGCTGCACCATGTGGGTTGCTCCCAGGCCTGCCAGGGATCGAACTCCTGCTACAGTGCCTGGCGATAGCTTGGTAGTGCAGTGTCTTTAACCCCTGTGCCACCAGGGAGGCCCTATTTCCAGATGTGATGAGAGCCAGCAGGGAAAGAGAACCCAGACTCTCGCTAGAAAGGTCAAGGTGCAGGAAAGGCCTTTGAAGGAGGAAACATCTGAACTGAGACTTGAATGTGAAGACGGAGCCAGGCATGAGAACATCTGGGCAAAGCAGGTTCCAGGGAGAAGGAACAGAAAATGCCAAGACCTTGAGGCTGTACCAACTTGGCCGGCTCGAGGTCCAGTGAAGTGGGAGTGGCTGGGATTAGAGAAGGCGGGAGGTTGGAGGAAATGAAGCTGGAGAGGTGCGCGCTGGCCAGGTCATGTGAGGACTCTGAATTTAAACCATGGGAGTTTTAAGAAGATGAGTAACATGCTTTAAAAACACACACACAGAGCACCGTGACTGCTGTGCGAGCACGCCGGAGGCGGCTGGAAACACACCAGGGGAAGGCGAGGCCGGGGCCGAGAGAAAACTGCCGTGCTGGGGGCGGCGTGGGGGTGGCCAGAAGCCAGGGGTGTGGATATGTGCGAAGGCGTGGACAGAGCTTGCTGAAGGACTGAATGAGGGGAGTGGAAGAAGGTCTGGGGGTGGACGGGGTTCACAGTCAAGAAACGATCTGGAGGAGCGGCGGGAAAAGCGAGACTGGACCGTCTTGTTGGATCTGCGCCGCCTTTGCGCAGGGACAGGACAGCCCAGGGCCCCTTCGTGGATAAGGCTGTGCTCATGTCTCCGCAGGTTCTTCTGCCCCCCGCCCTGTGTCTACCTCGCAGGTCCCGGCTGGAGGGTGAAGCCAGCGCAGGGTCAAGGTGAGGGCGGACTCCCGGGCCCTGGGGCGCCTCCCATGCAGGGTGGGGGGTCCGCGCAGCAGAGCTTGGGGACGCGGCGCTGTCGACGCGGTCTCGCGCGCCATCTGGCGGCGAGATCGAGACTTGCCGGCACCCAGCGCTCCAGAGCCCGCGCGCCCCTCCCCAGCGCACCAGCCCGGCGAGGCGGGGCCCACCGTGTGCGGCTACATGGGACTGGACGGCGCGTCCGGCAGCGCCGCCGAGACGCAGAAGCTGAATTTCGAAGAGCAGCCGGACTCCAGGGTGAGCGCCCGCGGGAGCTGCGTCCATCCTGGCCTCTTCCCAGCACAGGAGAACTCATTGACCCTCCTGCAGAAGCCGGGGCGCCGGGGTTCCGCCTGGAGGGTGCGCCCCAGGGCTTGACTCGTGCATGTCAACCCGATGGGGCGGACGTCTTGTAGCAGGGAGGGCGCTTCGCCGGCGGCGGCGGGGGGCTGGGATGAGACGACCGCATCCCCCCAACCCCGCAGGAGTTCGGCTGCGCCAAGACCCTGTACATCTCGGACGCGGACAAGAGGAAGCACTTCAGGCTGGTGCTGCGCCTGGTGCTGCGCGGGGGCCGCGAGCTGGGCACGTTCCACAGCCGCCTCATCAAGGTCATCTCCAAGCCCTCGCAAAAGAAGCAGTCGCTGAAAAACACCGACCGTGAGCGGGCCGGGCCGCAGGCTGGGCGGGGAGGTGTCGTACGGGCGGCTGGGTCTGGGATGCGGGCGAGGCCGGGGCTGCAGGCGTGGGGTCAGGCTGGAGACCCGGGGGGTCAGGCTGGAGACCCGGGGGCCGAGCCTAGAGCGGGCGGCGTCTGGGTGAGTGGGTGGGCCTTGTCTGGGGACCGTGACGAGTTAGAGACCGCCGAGTAGCGGGGAGAGGGGTAGAGACCAGACCTGGGGAAAGCTGAGGACCACACCGGACAAAAACCTCCTGCGGACGCAGGACTAAAGACAGACTGCCAGTGACTACAAAAGGGCAGAGGAAATTCAATTAAAAGTACTTATTTTTTAAAGATTTATTTATTTATGCATACAAGAACTGGGGTACAGGCCAGAGGTGTGGAGGGTGAGCAGATTCACCAGAGACAGAGTGGGGAGAAGAACAGGCAGACTGACTGAAATACACTGCTGAGGGGAGCAGCGGGCGAGACAGGAGAGGTCTGCTGCGCCATGTGGGTAGCTCCCTGACTGGGGATTGAACTTGTGCTGCTGTGAGCTTCATAGGTTGCGTCTTAACCCCTTGTGCTACCAGGGAGGCCCTAAAAGTACTTACTGAGTGCCTGCTGCATTCCTGGGCTCGGTGCTAGGTGCCGGGACCCCCTTAAATAAAGAGAAGTGTCCGTTCTGTTCCAGAGCAGCTGTCTGCTAGTAGGGGAGAGACACGTGGCTGAGATAAGTACTGCCCTGGGGCCCAAGTGACTAGGGGCTTTGAGAATATAGAAAAAAGAAAAGAAAAATCCTGAATAACAGTAAGAACACTGCCTCTGTCCTCACTAGGCGGGGAGCGAGAGGGGTAAATGGCTGTGGAGCAGGAGTGCTCAGTGTGTCCACGCGATGGGCACCTGGGGGCAGAGGCTGGACAGTTGGGCAGTTGCAGGGACAGTCTCAGGCGCTGACCGCCCCTCCCCTCGCAGTGTGCATCTCCTCGGGCTCCAAGGTGTCCCTCTTCAACCGCCTGCGCTCCCAGACGGTCTCCACCCGCTACCTCTCGGTGGAGGATGGAGCCTTCGTGGCCAGCGCGAGACAGTGGGCTGCCTTCACGCTGCACCTGGGTAATGAGCCCCACGGGCCAGGGCTGAGCGCTTCTCTCTCTCTCACGCACACAGGGGTGTATTGAGCCTCACTGTGACTCCTCAAAAAAGGGGACATCATCCCAAGGAGCTGAGGCTCAGAAACAGAGCCCCAGAGGCCAGTCAGTGACTGATGGCCTTGTCCTAACTCCCGTGGGGGCACAAGTCTGTGAGGTGGTTCTCTGGGATGAGAACCTTCCGCCTTAGCTCCCTCCCTGCAGCCAGCTCGGCCCACAGGCCCCAAGTGTGATGAGAGGTGGAGCCAAGGCAAGAGGGCAGGATTTGGAGTGGAAACTTGATACCCTGAAAATCTCCTTGCTTCCCCTCCCCTCCCTCAGCTGATGAACACTGTTCCCAGGGGGACTTCCCGCCTCGGGAGGGCTACGTCCGCTATGGCTCCCTGGTGCAGCTGGTCTGCACCGTCACAGGCATCACGCTACCTCCGATGGTATGGGAAAAGGGGCACACTGCAGGGTTCCCGCAGGACACCCGTTCTCCTGGGGACATGCAGTGGTTTCTGGGCCCGGAGGGAGGAAAGGGTCCCTGGAGTGGGGGGCAGTACCCCCATGGCTCTTGGAGAAGCAGAAACTGGCAGGAAGGGTGGGCTCTGCGCACCCAGCCCACCCTGCCTGGCGCCCTTCTCCGGTAGATCATCAGGAAAGTGGCCAAACAGTGCGCGCTCCTCGATGTGGACGAGCCCATCTCCCAGCTGCACAAGTGTGCCTTCCAGTTTCCCGGGGATCCTCCAGGAGGGGGCGGCACGTACTTATGTCTGGCTACGGAGAAGGTGGTGCAGTTCCAGGTGAGAAGCAAAGCATCCAAGAAAGCCAGACCTTGGCCATCCCCGCTGCTCCCCGCTGAGCAGCGCCGCCTCCACGGGGCCGTTGGGTCATAGACGGGCAGGGCAGCTTCAGAGAAGGTAGAAACAGCAGCGGGAATGTTACTGAGCAATCCTCCTGCCCTAGTCCTAGTCATAGACCGTTGAGCTGTAACAGCACCCCGTTAGCTTCCTTGGGAGGGGGCCTGGGAGGGTCCCCGAGGGTATCTATTAGGCTGTGGGGTGTAAATAAAGTATTGTGTATCATTGAACAGACTATTACAGTAAAAGCACAGACTGTTAAGACAGAAGCATGGAACGTGGGAAATGTTATTAACATCATCAAGTAAGAGTATGCTCTGGGAATATTCTCCAAGAAGACTGAGATAAAATCATAACATGCAGGAAACAGCAGTGCTGTTGAGCAATAGTCCCTTCCAAATTGTAAGCTGTAAAATTTTAGGGTGTAACATTGTGCAGTGTTTAAAAATAGAATTCTGGAATGTTAGACACTAGTGAGTGCAGGGAACTTCACTGACGCAGACACCTGTAGGGTCTCGTCCGGGTTCACAGGGACACTTAGGACAGGAAACTAGATGGGAAAGCCCAGGCACTCGGGGGCTCCCCAAACTCCTGCTTAGATGCCCTCTGGTGTCCTCCAGGCCTCCGCCTGCCCCAAGGAAGCTAACCGGGCGCTGCTCAACGACAGCTCTTGCTGGACCATCATCGGCACTGAGTCCGTGGAATTCTCCTTCAGCACCAGCCTGGCGTGCACCCGCGAGCCGGTCACCCCGGTACCCCTCATCAGCACCCTCGAGGTGAACTGGGCGTTGGGGGGCGCTGCTGGGCGTCGACCCTGCCTGCCCTGGGGAGAGCAGTGAGGGAGAGCAGCAGGCTCATGGCCACCCTTTGCCCAACACCGTGGGGTCCCCCCTCCCCTAGCTGAGCGGCGGAGGCGACGTGGCCACGCTGGAGCTCCAGGGCGAGAACTTCCACGCGGGGCTCAAGGTGTGGTTCGGGGACGTGGAGGCCGAAACCATGTACAGGTATGGGGCAGGGGTGAGGCGAGCCCCGGGGCCAGAGGGAGGGTGCGCAGCGTCAGCCCTAACTGGTGTCACCGCAGCGCTCCCCCGACCCCGACCCGTGCCCTCCCTCACCCCAGAAGCCCGCGCTCCTTGGTGTGCGTGGTGCCCGACGTGGCCGCCTTCAGCAGCGACTGGCGCTGGCTGCGCGCACCCATCACAGTGCCGGTGAGCCTCGTGCGCGCCGACGGGCTCTTCTACCCCAGCGCCTTTTCCTTCACCTACACCCCGGAGTACAGCGCGCGGCCCGGCTCCCCGGGCGCCCCCGAGCCGGCCGCCAGCGCCGACGCGCTCCTGGAGAGCATCCACCACGAGTTCACGCGCACCAACTTCCACCTCTTCATCCAGACCTAGGCGCGCCCTGGACGCCGCGCGCCGGAGCTCTGCGCCCCGGCTCCCCCGCGGCCCCAGCCCCACGCCCAGGCCCACGCCGGCCCCAGGCCCTGCTCTGCCCCTCCGCTGGGAAGAGAAGGGCTAACCTGAGCGCCGAAAGCTTGTTGAAAGCTGTTGCCATGGAAACCTGGCAGGCGGCTCGCTCGTGGCCACTTCTCCATCGGAAGACGCCACCTGAGAGGGGTGCGCGGATCCCTCAGGAGGGCGACTCTGTTTCACTCTAAACCAAGCTCTTTCCTCTCAAGAACTCTGTGGACATCTATTCGTGTGTGCCTGTCCCTCAGTCTCTCTCTCGGCACCTCCCGGTCTCACAAACAGCCCCACGAGCCCTCAGCTGTGTCTCCAAGAGGAGCTTCACACCCCAAGTGTGGGGTTCAGCTTATGTGGCAAGGCCTTCCGGCCCTGGACTTGTCTGACCTGAGTATCAAGTCCCCCCTGGAGTGCTGGCTCCCACTTGGGCCCCCTCCTGAAGCATGGGGGTCCTGCCTGGAGACCTGGGTTCCATCCTGGAGCGCCAGCCCTGCCCCTGCATACACTCCCTATGGCTCCAGCCTTGCCTGAGCTTGCTCCCTGGCCCACAGCGTTGGTGGCTGGGCAGGTGCCTGGGGGTCAGATCTGGCCATCTCTACTCACCCAGGCACTTCCCTCATGGGCCCAGAGGGATGCAGGCCTGAGGGCAGGGATTCCTCCCACTATCACAGATCTCTGTGCAAAAGGAGTGTGTTCTGTGTGACCCATGTCCCCAAGGAGGGACATGCCACGTTGTAGTTCTGCCCCCTCAGCCTGCCCACCCTCAGCTGCTGTTTGCCGCAGGAAAGCAGAATACCAGGCAGGGGTCCCGGCTACCTGTATCAGGTAGTGCCCCTCCTGATGGTGCTCAGTGGGGAGGTCTGGGCTGGAATATGGGCTCAGGCCCTGCACCACCACACTGGGCCCTTTATAGAAATCTGAGGAAGGGCTTGTTTCTGCAGAAATCACCCCACCTTCCGAAACATGGAAAGCCCCAAGAGAAAGAAGCAGTTGACATTTCCCCAGGGGAGGAAATGAGGTTTGCTCTTTACATTCTAGAAGTCTTGGCTGAGTTCCGTCATCAGCCATCTGCAGGCTGAAACCCACTCTGATAGGGAGGGAGGAGGTTGTTCAAAGCCACCCACATCCCCAAGAGGGAATCTTGGCTGAGGAAGGCAGGCAACAGGTGTCCCCAATGGGAGCGCCTGCCTGGGGACTGTGAGCTCACTGTCCCTGATGATGTCGAAGCGGGAAGCTATGGGGTTCATAGAGTACCACATGGGAAGTTGGGGTTCAGGTGCTGCCCTCAAGGACTTGCTCTGCCAACTCCACAAGGCAGGAACCCTGGAAGCCAAGAACCACAGCAGGCCTTGGAGCCAGGCCCAGACACGTGGCTCTGGCTTCCTCTGCGCTCTCCTCAGGGCGCCCTAGAGCCCATGGACCAACTTGCACATCCCCTGAAGTCTGCGGCCTCAGAGTCCCAGCTGGCCTGACTTCTGAGGCACAGGGACAAGAGGGAGGGGTGCGTGCCATCAGCCCTCACTGGACTGTCCCTGCAGGTCCTCCCAGCCCCCAGCCTGAATCCATCTAACCCGCTTTGCAGCTCCTAGTAGATCCCCTCCCCCCATTGAACTGTGGGGGGCTTTGCTTCTTCCTTTGCACCGGCATAGGCTTCTTCCTGCTCAGACATCACTTTTTCCAATTTGTGGGTCCCAGTGTGAAACAAAAATGTTTTTAAAAACTGTTAAGAACGGGCCTCCCCGGTGGCGCAGCGGTTGAGTGCTGGGTTGTACAGCTGCCCGCAGCCTCTGCAGCGCCGGTTCAATCCCTGGCCGCCGGGCGAGGGTCCCACATGGCGCGCAGACCTCTCCTGCCGCCCGCTGCTCCCCTCAGCAGTGTGCTTCGGTCCTTCTGCCTGCTCTGCTCCCTGCTCTGGCTCTGGTGAGTTCTCTCACCCTCCCGTGTACCCAGTGCTTGTATAAATAAATATTAAAAAAAAAAAAAAAACCTGTTAAGAACTTGAAACCAGTGAGAGCAGAGCCTGCAACAAGCAGGGGAGCGTCTAGGCCTGGAGCTTGGTGGGCCTGAGCCACTCCACGCCATGGAACCCCCCAGGCTTTCTACCTGTGTTCCACAGAACCCCTGTCACGGCCCCACCTGGGATCATGTGCATGTCAGGTGTCCCCTCTAGATTGTGAACTCCATGTGTGGGAAGGAGCTCATCACTGCTTGTCCCAGAGGGTGCATTGCAAGGTCTTGAATGGGGCCTCAATAAATACCAAATTGTGTTGTGTTGGCAGAGCTATTCTGCAAGTGCAAAGTGATGCCAGCAGGTGGCACTGTTCCCCGCGCAGGAACCCCATGTTCCTTTATCTCTAGTTAAGAGAAATGAAGATCCACAAGGATTGTCTTCAGTTTTTCATGCTCTCAGGATCAAGACCCCGGCCCTCCCCTTCCCACCACCACACACACGGGTTGGGGATCATTGCTCTTGTCCATATTTCCTCCTCGTTTTACAGTTGGGGAAATAAGGTCCAGGGAGAAGCCCATGAAGCTCATGTGCATGAGCTCATGTGTCTTGAATCCTAAACTCCAGGGCTCTGAGCTTCTCGCATAGGAAGATTAAGGTCAAAATCTCTGCCCCACACTCTCCCCACTTACTGGCTCTCATGCTGCTGAGGCCCTACCGTGAACAAGTGAGCCTTCTGGTTTATGCCCTTACCTTTGAATTTCTCTCTTCTGTTTCTTTTATTTTGAGGGGCACAACTTCTGTTCCTTTTAACTTGGGCTTCCTCAAAAAGAAACTTACAAGACCGCAGTGTGGGCCCATTTTCAGACACCACACTCCCCGGGGAGGGTATGGATCACTGAGGGCACTGTGACGATGGCCTGGGAGAGAGGAAGTGGTTTGAAAGGGGCACAAAGCCCACAAGACAATATCTAGCAAGCTTTGCAGGTGTCTGTCCTGACCACACTCATCAAAAAAGGTCCCCTAGTCAGGCCTGGCTTTGTTCCAGTCCCCAAGGGACAGAGGTGGGGAGGAAGCAGTGGCACAATAATGGGGTGAAGTGGTGAACACCTCCAGTTATCTGCCAGCCACATGGGGGAAGCCTGAGGGAGGGGTGAGAGGCAGGCGACGCTCTGGGGCAGGCAGAGCCTCGTGACCAAGTTCTTTGTGGACTCGCCCTGGTTACAGGCCATTGAAGAGAGGTCCGCTCTGCCAGGCTCACCCCCAAGTCTTCATCTGGCTCGAAACATCGTCCTTTCCCACCTGGCTCAGGCTCACCAGGGGAGGGGTACTGGGGCTTGGCTGGGTTTGCCCCGCTCTGCCACAGATCCCTGAATAACCTCTAAAATGGCATTTCACCGCAACGTTGATGAAAAAAGCAACCCCAGTGAATGTGTGAGGAAGGACCTGCTTCCCTGAAGATAATCTGAGTGAGCTTACCCCCCACCCTGCAACCATTCACTTAGTTGTAGTTTCCAAGAATGAGGACATACTGTGTGCACGCACATGCATTTACGTCTCCTCGTACCCATTACTTTTACATATTATCAGAGAGGTCGCCTTAAAATGAAGGCACGCACAGCTCATGACGGCTTTTCAGCCATCTTGGAATCCAAATGATGTGTACTAGCCAGGGGCGCTGGCCACTTCAAGTCCCTTAACTTCTCCGGGCCTCAGTTTCCTCTTCTGTAAATAGGGACATCAGTATTTGTTTCATAAGATGGGAGGAGGAATAAAAGAACTAATAGGTGTAGAGCACTTTGGACAAGGCCTGGTCCAGGTAACCACTTTCTGTGGGTTAACGGCCCTCACTAGTTTTTCTAGAAGCTCTTTTGGATGTGCTCCAATACTGTACTCTCCATTTAATAGATAGGGGAGTTGATGGTTCAGAGGAGGTAAGTGACCTTCCTGTATTGGTTTTCTGTGTTGTGTAACAACTTACCCCAAATGTGCCAGATTAAAACAATACACATTTATTGTTCTGCGGATTTCATGGTCCAGGAGTCCAGCAGGGCTTAGCTGGGTCTTCTGCTCAGGGGCACCCAAGATGAGAGTCGAGGTGCCAGGGCTGCTCTCTGAGGCACAGGATCCTATTCCCTAGCTCCCTGGATTGTTGTCAAAGTTCATTGCAATTTGCCAATTGCAGACCTCACAGCAACTTGTTTCATAGAGGTCAACAGGAGAGCTCCATCCTTATCAGGAAGGTTCCACATCTTCTTTATAGGTCTTTCAATTGATTAAACCTGACCCAACCAAAATAACATTTTTGTGAACTCTAAAATCCACTACTCTTCAACAACGCAGGGGATAGGAATGCCGACCCCACCCCACATAGTCAAATATCTGAGAATAACTTTTGACCCCCAAGAAATGTCACTACTAACAGCCCCTCTATTGACTGAAAACTTCCCCAGAAACATACTCAGTGAACACAATTGTGTATGCTAAATGTATGATACTGTGTTCTTACAATAGAATAAGCTGGAGAAAAGAAAATGTCATTAAGAGAATCATAAGGAAGAGAAAATATATTGACAGGACTGGACTGTATGTAGTAGTACTGTAACTTTATGTGGTCTATTTATAAGAAAATCCACATAGAGGTGAACCGGTGTTAATCAAAGGTCAACTGCAATTCAGGACCTTAGTGACATGTTTATGATCCCTTCACCTGTGCTACCTAATGTATCTCAATCATGGCAATGGCATCCACATTGTTTTTACTCAAAGGGAGAGAATAGTTTGTACAACGCACCAGGGTTCCGGATTCTTGGGTGCCGTCTTGGAATTCTGTCTATTCCACCCTCCAAAACACACAGCAAATTATGGGGTAGGGAAACCTAAGCACCATGAAGCACCATGAAGGAAATATGCCATGTGGGAGTGTTTCTGCTGCCACAGAAGATTAATGGATCCTTGAAAGAAAATGGCCCAATATTGTCCAAAACTCATACTTTGCTTCCCTTTCCCAATTCTCAGATACGTTATCACAGCCAGTTCCACCCAGTCAGCTCTCCAGATAAGTTAACCCCAGAGCAACCCAGCAGGGGGGCTAGGATAACCGCCTTCAAGGCAGTGGAGACTCTCCCAACCAACAGCAATGACCTTGTGAGTTTCTTCCGGGTCTCGGCCATGACAGGATGGTCACTTCCATCTGCCTCTCTTGGAAAGCCAATGTGTCCCAAGGATACCCCATCAGTTCTGTGGGGTGTCCCCAAGGTGAGGAGCTGAGACTTCCTGCCAATAGGCCCACCAACTTGGCAGACCACCTTAGATGCGACCCCCCCAGCACAGCCAAGCTCTCAGGTGACTGCAGTCTGGCAGACATTTTTTTTCATTTTTGTTTTTCTTTAAAGATTTATTTATGCATACAAGAGCTGGGGTGCAGGCCAGAGGTGTGGGAGGGTGAGAGGAGTCACCAGAGACAGAGTGGGGAGCAGAACAACTGGATCTACTGAAATACACTGCTGAAGGAAGCAGCGGGTGAACCAGGAGAGGTCTGCTGTGCCGTGTAGGTCACCTCCCTGGCCGGGGATCAAATCCTGCTGCAGTGGCTGCGGACAGCTTCATAGGTGTGGGGCCTGAGCAGCCCCCAGTGTCACAACCGGCAGTGTGGTTATGAGCAGACTCCAGATCCACATGGCCTGGCTTCGAATCCCATCTCTATCATTTTTGCTGCTACCATCAGTTCCTCTTTGGAACTGGACCCTCTTTGCATCCTCCCTTCGCACCCACCCCATGACCCCCAGCAAAGCACGGGGCGATGTGGCACCAGGGGAGAACAACTGGAGTCCAAGTCCCTGCAATTAGGTTTCCCTCTGCACAGACAAGCTAAGGGCAGATTTCCTTGGAAGCAAGGATTTACCCACCTCCCAACCCTTTTATGATGCTCAAGAGGGGGCCAGTGCTGTTGGTCTGAGTCTGCCAAGCACAGTGCAAGCAGAGGTCAGGCAGATGCCAAGAGAGAAGGCAGAGCCCGTTTCTGGAAGGATTCCTGCTGGTCAACAACCCCCTGCAGTTCTCATGCAGCCCTAGAGCTGCCAAATCTTGAATTTTTCCCAAGAAGTGGGAGAGCTGGAGTTTATGGGGAACATCTTCATTTCTCCAGCTGGCACCAAATCTAAGGATTTGTGTATGTGTTTTAGACACGGTGCTGCCTAAACAAAACACTGGGGCAAGCAGGACATGCCCTCGGGTGCCGCCTGGCCTTCTCCCTCCCTCCAAGTGCCCTGGCTCCCCACGTCTCTGCCTCCGGGGTCTGACACTCCAAAGGGCTCTGTGGCCGGGGTAGTGATCCACTGAGATCCAGGAATACAGAGCGCAGAAAAGATGACCTGTTAGGAACCTGAGGATGACAGAGGCAGGAGATCTAGAAAGTACAGGTTTTATTATCTTTTTATCAAAAAATCAGTAACAGACAACAGTGTGAGGAGGCTACAGAAAAGGTGCTCACTCCCAAAGTAGCTGCAGGGAAGGGCTGGGGGGAGGGGAGGGGAGTGGAGGGGGAGAGGACCCAGCCAGCTGGGACCCGGCGTTGTGGTGGTAAAGGGTGCGGGAAGCAGGGGGGACTCCCCCCCACCCCAGCAAGTGGGGTCAGGAGAAGGTGAGGTCTGGCCAGACCCAGCCACCATCCCTCCTTTCGGGAGACGGAGGACCACAGATAACAGCTCAGAGCTCGGCCAGATCGGGCCTCTCCCGTCCCCCCTTTGCCCAAGGAAACAAAGGTCACTCCAGCAGCGCAGGACAGGGCCTGGACCTCCGGCAGTGCTGTCCTCTCGGTGGGGACGGCCTCTCCCTGCAAGATCGGGACAGCGCTGTTCAGCCCCCGTGGTCACCGAGCACTTGAACGTGGTTAGTGCGACTGAGGAATGAACTTGAACTTCACGTCCTTCTGATGGACTGAACACCCACACGCGGTCGGTGGTGGCAGACAGGGCAGTGCGATCCTCCGACTCTCCCTCCCATCTGAGAAAGCCCCCGAGGAGCCTGATGGGCTCCAGGCAAAGGCTAGAAAGAAGGGCGAACCCGGGGCAGAGGCGCCTCCAGGCCCGTCAGGAGAAGGCGCCGGGGGTACAGGCAAGACGAAGAGGCCAAACCCACTCAGCCACACAGAACGTCACTCACTCAGCCACCCGGCCCGCGTCAAACGGGAAACCCCACACCGCTTCCTGAAAAAATATATTTCATCTATTTCTCTAGAACTGAGGAAGAAAAATAATATATTACAAGAGAAAAGACAAAAAATATCCCATCATCCCCTACCTTGCATTTTGGGATCTGCTAGGAAACTGTGTTTCCACAAAAGTGACTTCTTAGAGGAAGCAGCTTCAGAAAGGGCCAAGGTCATGAGCAGGAGAGTATGAAGTATTAAAAAATGGGGGAGGGAATTAAGGGAAAAAAGGGCCCTGTCTGAAGCTATAAATAGTAAAAAAAAAATTAATAAAAATCGTATCTCCGGCTCTCCGCTCTTTTTTGAGAAACAAAAACAAAACAAAACAAAACATTAAATAGACACTTAGCAGGTGCTCTGGAAATGTGCAGAGGCCACCTCCCGGGGCTCGCTGGCGCCCGGCAGAGGCTGCATGAAGGAATGAACCATTAACAAAAAGACCTAAACATAGATTTACAAATATCCTACAAACCCTTTTTGTATCAACAGTCAGCTCTTTGCCCGCCTCCCCCCAACCCCCTCCCTTCCCAAATAAAAATGTCAGGTTTCCAAAAGTCACTTGAAAGAGCCTAGCGTGGCCCCCAGGAGACCGCAGAGACGCCTCAGCGTGGTCACAAGTGCCCTTTGATGGACATGGATCAAGGTGCAGAAGGTTCTAGGTGCTCCTCTCAGTTGCTGGGGCGACCGCGACCCAGCACCCCAGCTTCAGAGGGGCCCCGGATGTGTCATGGTGAGAAGATGCTCTGAAGCTGGAATTAGCTTCTAAGCTGGAAGGTTAAGAAAGGATCCGATCCCAGGCAGGCCTACAGACAGGCCAAGTTGCACCCCATGTTTCCGGCTGGCACAGTGGCATCCCAGAGAATCAGGAAGAGGCAGGCAGGCCCAGAAGCCGCCATCTCTTCTCACACTTGACCCGTCTGACCGTCACGAGAGCGGGAGGTGCTGACAGGTCAGTATTAGGTCGCCCTCCCTCTCCCTTGACATCCACCCTTCCAAATCCTTCCACTTCCCTCCCCCCCAGGTCCAAGCCGGTGCCCTCGAGGAAGCTTCAGGCGTAGAACTCGTTGGTGGGGGCTTTCTTGTAGATGGGCTTCTTGCCCAGGTCGTAGCTGCCTTCGTCTTTCTTCTTCATGCGGTACACCAGCAGCAGGACCAGGAAGACGGCGAAGAGGATGCCCACGACGCCACCCACGATCAGAGCTGGAGGGGCGAGAGGCGAGGGGGTGACAGCTGCTCACAGGGACCTCCCCCGCCCGCCCCCCCCCCCCCGCCCCGGCCAGACAGCCTCATGGTCACCAACGCTGGCGCCAGCAGCGGAGGCCTCACTTGACGCTTGCGACCTCATTTAGGAGAAGCCGGTCGCGCTGTAAGTCACTGACAACCCGGGGCTCAAGTGACAAAGCCACCACCCAGCAAGCAGGGACTTGAGTCCGAGATCAGGTTCTTTCCAAACACTGGGCCGACTCCCAGCAAGAGCTCAGCACGAACCGAGCCAGGAGTCGGGAGGGTGCAGCGTGGAAACCCCCCTAGACACACCTGCTCCAGCTCTCGCGGGGCACACTTGCCCACAGGGGCTTGCACTTCCACAGACAGGCACACACTACACACCCCCGGGGAAACAGGTGTGGCGCTGATGCCCACACTGCTGTGTTGCAGAAACCCCACGCTGTGGCTTCTGTTACTGCAAATACAGCCAGAGGTTAAGGCCTACGTTCCACTCCCATCTCCCCCACGTACTGGCTGTGCGATGCCAGGCAAGTTCCTTCATTTCTCTCATTGCAAAATGGGAATACTATCTTTCCCCTGCCTTTGTCCTAAGGATTAAATAAATTAATCCACTTAAAGTACTCAGCACAGTGCATGGCGAATACTTAATCATCATTCATGTAAACCTTTGTGGTTTATATCTGCATCCCTAACACCCTGAATAGGGCCTGGCACAACACACAGAGCTTAACAAATGCTGGGCTAAGCGAGGAGCACTGCCCCAGGGTCTCTCACCCGCAGGATCATCTGTTCTGCCACAGCCAGGCAGCCTGAGGGGCTCCCTCCTGTTTAGCACAGGCCACTTCTGCCTCTCGGGACGGCTGGTCCAGCTGGTTCTTGGCAGAATGGAGGCTCCTGGCCTCGGCTCAGGGCACCCACTCACCACACTGGCTCCTCTAGACTGGCCCCTGACTGTAAACGTGGCCAGAAAGGGAGTTCCCTCTGACAACACCCACCAGATGTGGGGCCGACAACCAGCTTGACAGAGCCACTCCTGGAGCCTCGCCCTGGGACGTGACTTGCCCCATTACAGGCAAGGACTGCGCCTCTCGCCAGAAGCCAAACCTATCACCTCTCTAGTCCTCAGCTTTTAACCTGTCCCACGAAGCCTGTGGGACCTGTGCGTCACTTACTGTGAAGGGGCAGTGAAGACTCCAGGGCAGATTATACTGACAAATCAGAGCAGCCCTTTACAGTCTGCAAAGTTATTTCAGATCCTATTTTTCATGGCATCATTGCTCCAAGCCAAGGAGGCCTCACTGTACCCATTTACAGAGAAGGAAACTGAGGCTCACCCAATCAATGAGGTTGGAAAGCCGTTGAGCCAAGGCCACAAGGCCGTCAAGAGCGGGGGAGGGGGCCCACTCCTAAGGAAACCCTGGGCTTCTTAACCTTTTATCATTAACTCCCCAGGTGCCAAACTCAGGCTGTAAAAGTGCTTTGAAAATATGAGAAGGACTTAAGGCAAGTGAATGACTCAACTTGTCTATTCTTAAGTAGGATTTGATATTTAAGTCTTTCCCTCCACTAGGCTGTACGCATGTGCGCAGGCACCTACACACACACACAGATTCAGAGTCACCCTCTCCCTTAGGGGGTCTGGTCCTTCAATGTCCAGGGCGCCTGGAGTGTCACTGAGAAGAAGTGGTCCCAAGGAGCCGAATGGGCCACAGCACTAGCCCCTATTGGGCCTCTTCCCCTCTCAGCTCTTCCCAGGAGCACAGGCCCTTACCTGCCAGGACCTCTGTCCTCTCAAAGATGCTGCTGCTCTGGGCGGTGCTGGACATGGACACTTTGTTGGACACATCCTCACTGTCAAAGGGTGAGATCCTCTTGGGAATGATCTCGTTCTCCTCCAGCTCCTCGGGTTCAGTGGGGATCCGCCTTCCAGGCCCTGTCCGCTCAGGGATGTGATTGTCTAGAGGCTCCTGGGTGGGAGAAGGAAGGACATTCAGTGCAGGGAGGGGAAGGACCCAGAACAGGGACAAGGACCATAGGCAGGTGGAGAATCTGGTCCTGCCATCTCCCCAGCTGAACCACACGGTCTTGGAGAAATCAGCAGCAGCCTCGCCAAGACTATGCTGTCGGGTATCCCTCCCTGGACTTTTCTACTGTATCTGCCCCACACAGGATCTGAGTGATGAGAGCCAGGGTCCAGGGACGCGGTGTCCCCGCTCACTGCTGGCCAGTGGGCATTCTGGATACTACTTTGCAGGGCAGTTTGGCAACTGCAGAAATGGCTCGCCTGTGAAGACAGCCATTTGTCCTGAGCAGCTAATCAGAGATCTGTGTAAGAGATGCTCACTGTAAGGGCCACATTTTAGAATATCAAAATACAATAACCAACTTTTCCACTAATAAGGGGAATCAGATGAACTATTAGTATACAGTGCTATACAGAGTTCACTACAACAATGAATAAGAAAAACATTTAATTACGTGGGGAAATACTCATGGCCACTTTTGAAGTGAAGCATGTTGTCTCTAGAAACCAATGTGATTTGGCATTAGTGTTGGGAAATACCAGCACAGGCACAGAAAGGGCGCTGCAAGCCCCTCTGAGTATTGACTTAGGACTCCTGCAGGGTCTTGTGGGCCCATGACCCACAGCTGGTCCCCAAACCAAAGCCCTCTTGTGGGGCGAGGACAGATTCCGTAACAGTGTTAGAGGAGCAAGGAGGGGCACAAGCAAGCGGTTACTCACCAAGGTCTGGAACTTGGGGTCCTCAAAATCATCTGCAAGGACAGAAAGACTGTGTGAATATGAGGTCAGTCACCCCCAGATGACGACCCTTCAGCCATGGTTGGGGGGAGTCCTAACTTACAACTAGTAACCTGATGCTCAAGGGCCAGCAAGTGACTGTTCCCACCACAGCTCAGCCACCACATCTGTAAAGTGGGGCCCCTGAGGCCTCCTGGTCTCCCTGTGATATGAAGCTGGGAACTGAGCTGCTCCTCAGCTCCAAACCCCCGCTAAGTCAAGGTCGGACCCAGGACCAACAGTGTCACATGGGAGCCAGTTAGAAACGCAGACTCAGGGCCTAATGCATCAGCATCTACATTTAGCAAGGCCGCCCAGGGAATTCACCGAGAGGAAGGCTTTACATGGCCATGTTAAATACTAGAAACTCCACTGTTTACTGAGAGGCTGGCATGTGCCAAGAGCTCTCACGCGGCCCAGTCTCCACTCCATGGCCTTCCTGTTTTATACGTTAGGAATCGCAGCCTTGCACGGCACAGGGTGGCAGAGTGAAGTCAGGACCAGGGCACTCCAAAGCCAGCACCCTGCACCCAGAAGGGATGCTTCTCAGCAGCCCTGCAGCCCAGCAGCCAGGGCCAGAAAGTCAGAGAAGACTGCAGAGGGACCTCCTGCGCCCAGAGGCCCCACCCCCACCCCCGAGGTCTGTTCATGGTTCCCTCCCAGACCTCTGGATCGCCAGGCGCAGGCTTCTGAGCTGCTCCTTTCTTTGCCAAAGGAACAAAAGCAGCAGGCCAGGGCTCTCTGCAGAACCCCATACGCAAGGCCAAACTCAAGCCAGCACCCAGAAAACTAGAGCCACAAAGGAAAACTCAAGCAACAAACAACGGCCCTCCGCCCCCAAGGTCTCAGGGATGGAAACTGCTGACCCACCCTCTTCTGTTTCCCTCCACTGTGGGAGGGGCCCTAGAGGAAAATCCCACAAAACTCTAGGTTCCCGCCTGGGTCACCCTCCCAGGGGAGGCCACATGTCCCCGACCTGCCCACCATGCCCTCCATACCCAGATCTCCAGAGCCAGACAGCTCAAAGTCATCAGGCTCCTGCCCAGGGACCCCGACATCCTCGTCGTCAGGTAGGGCTCCAGAGAAGTACCGGCCTTCTAGAAGGTCTTGGGGGTCGATGACCTCAGTCTCTCGGATCTAGAATTAAAAAAACACACATGAGCTAACAGTTCCCCAGGGCTCTATCATGGCCCCTGAGGCCAGAGATGCAGTGTCGCGGCCTTTGGGAAGTAAGCTGGGGTGCTGTTGGGGATCAGGCCAGAGCCCAGAGTCCTAGGTCCCAGCCCCTCCCAGCCCCTAACTTGCTGTGTGACCTTAGGCAAGTGTCTATGCCCTCCTGGGTTCATAAAACTAATACAGATGGTAATAATCCACTTATCAGTATTACTGGGTGCCATTATGAAGCGCTTGCTACATGCCATCCCTGTTCTAAGCTGCACAGACCCATCTGGGGCTCCACTTACACCCAGGGAATCTGGGCATGAGAGACATAAAACCCTTCTCCTTGGTGTCACAAGTAGCGGATGGGGAAGTGAGGATCCCGCAGAGGGTGACTTCAGAGGACACGGTCTCCCAGGGTGCCTCCTAGGAGGCAGCACAGCTGATTCACCCACGGCCGGGTAGGGCTGCTGGCTCTGGTCTTGCCCAGTTGGGACACCTTTCCCAGCTGAGTCAGACTGTGCAGAGGCAGGCAGGGCAGGCCCGCCTCACCCACGCTCCAGCGCAGCCTCGGGCCAGGGAGCGGCCCAGAACCTGCGATCCAGCCGAGTAAAAGTGCACGCTCCATGCAGCCTTCCAGACTGTTCCCACGAAGGCTTCCTGCCACCCAGCGCAGGCAGAGAGGCCGGCAGAGAGGCAGGCGTCTCCCACAGACCTCCAGTGCACCCAGGACCACAGTGCCCCCAGCCCCCCATGAGGTCCCAGCTGACCTCATGCGAGCAGCTGTCACAAGCAAAGTGTGGAAGATCCAGAGAAGCAAAAAAGCCTTTCCCAAGGTCCCACAGAGGTGCATCAGCCACTCTGCACCCCTCCGGGAGCCCAGCCAGCTGAAGATAAAGTCCCTCGGAGAGAGAAGGGGGCATCTGAATGCCCACTACCCTTCCTCTCGGCTCCACACTCAGGCTGCTGTCTGCCCACGGCACAGCAGACCTGGGCAAAGCTCACTATTAACCAATTAATTCAGATATTAATGTGTCTACTCTATGCCAGAGGGGTCAGGCCTTCAATTACATTCAGCGCACACGGCTCCCCGAGGCATTCTGATTATCACTCCCAGATCCCCTAATTCCAGGAGCCGGGGTGGCGGGGGAAGGTCCTGCTCAGAATCTCAGAACACCAGCTTGAGGCGAGGGAGGTCCTGCCCTCCCATTTCACAGAATTTGAGCCTGGAACAGGGCAATGATTGGCCCAAGGTCACACGGTGAGTTAGTTACATTGCTCCCAGTGGAAAGAGGCCAGGTCTGTTTCTGTCTGCCCCCAGGCTGTCCTTCACCTCCCTGAGATGGCCAGTGACACAGGCAGAGCCCAGAAGGTGAAAGCACTCCCAAGCCAGGTTCCTATCCCAAGCCAGGTTCCTATCCCCAGAGAGGCCGGCTTCTCCCTGTACTCACTCCACTGGCTTCCGGGCCTGAGCCGCATGCCCTCTTCCACCCCCACCAGGGCATGCGCCCGATTCCGGATTCCCGGAAGGGAGGAAGGGGTGGGCAGCCTCCCCCTCCCACTGGCGGGGAGTCTCTGCTGAAGGCCTGGCACACATGGGGGTGGGGAGCCAGCAGAGGTGAAGTCCTGGTTAAGGATGACCTCATGACTCGGGAATCAGGAGCTGGTGAGCTGCTGGTGCTGGAATTCCAGCCCCCGCACACAGCCCCACACAGCCCCGCCGTGCCTGTGGCTTTGGCCTGGCAGCTCAGGAGGAAGCTCCTCCGAGATTTCGCAAGTTGCCTACACCTTGGGCAGTCCCTGAGCTCCCACCACCAGCACTTGCCCCCCTCCCTTCCCCTGCTGCGAATTCCCCAGGGGGCTCATAATCTCAAAGAGCAGAACCTCGGAGGTTTTCTGGGTGGAAACAAGAGTTCAGAAAGGTAAAGTCATCTGCCCAAGGTCTGGACACTGACAGAGAGTGGCCACACTGGACCAGTCTCCACGTGTGGGTGAGGGAAGCTTTTAACACATCCATATAAAGACACGCTCGCGCGCTTGTGTCCAAAGGCCTGTCATCCCATCCAGGCTAGCAGGATGCTTGCTGCGGGAAGAGCAAATCTGGCCCAGGACAGGGAAGCCCCTGTGGCCGCGGGAGTCAGGGGGCTGGGGTCCTGGAGACCCTCACACTCCCCCAGGTCCTCAGCAGCCCATGGAATGTTGTTTACACACCGACTTTCCTAGTGTGTGAAAGTGCTAAGGGGTGTTTCAAAACAACCCATGGGATTCGCGCGCTGATTGGCTGAGAGCGACTACCCCCGTGTCAAATTAGCGAAGTGAAGCCGCTGAGAGGAGGCGGAGGCGGGACGACCTTGTGGCCAAAACAGCAGCAAAACCCAGGCCGAACCCAGATTTATTCTCCGCTCAGCCCTGCTTGTGGTTGCTTGGCCGCCCTTCACCCTTCATTTCTACACAGGTTACAGAAGCGGAGAAAGGGCTTGTCTGAGGGTCAACCCCTAAGGACACCTATTCTGGGGTCGGGGTCTTCAGAGGCAGCATTTGATGAGCCTCGGACTTGCTGTCATTCCAGGGGCTTGGATGCTGCTCTGTGGGCAGGGCCGAGGGGCGGGCACAGGAAGTTAAACCCTTCATCAGCCCCAGGCCCACCGCCCCAGTGGGTGGGAGCCCTTTAACACTAGCTGGCAAGACCAGAGCAATCACTCCTTTGTGTGTGGGGGGGAGGGGCCACCAACAGCCCTCCCTTCCCCCACTCTTTTCAGAAGAGGCCCATTCAGCCTTGGGTGGTTTTGAAGAACCAGGCCACCCAGCAGCCGGGCCCAGTCCTGACCAGAGAGGGTCCCCACCCAGCTCCTGGCAAAGGCTGCGGTCTGTTCTCCCCAGCTCACCCCGTCCCTGCGTGGGAACGTGTGTGCACATGTGTGTGCGTGCACAGGCACACTCCCTGGGCGCGCAGGTCTCCCTGCACCTTTGTCCTCACAGACACGTGATGCATCAGCTGAATAAGGCAGTGATCTGGGCGGCAAACACCCTGCTGGTCCTGCCGCCTGGTGGGCACCCAGGCTCAGCGCCTGGGGGCTGAGATGCCAGCCGCATCCCCAGTACTATCCATAGAAAAGAAGAGGGGATGGGCTATGTTTTGTTCTCCAGGGACTAACACCTCCCAAGAGGGGGCTCAGCCCGGCTTTCTCCTTTTATAACCCAGCAAAGAGATCAAAGGACAAGGTCACCCCTGCTGCAGCGCTGGACGGAGAACTTCGGTCTCCTGGCTCCCTGGCCGGAGCTGTCTCTCCATTCACTGCAAGAGTAATGGCCACAGGAAGGGCCTCAGCAAACCCACTGGCAGCAGCTGTCCCCCAGAGGTACTCCCCAACCAGTGCTTAGGCTACACGCATGAAATAGGAAAGGTCCCAACTTATCCCAAAGTCCTTCAGCTTGTCACCTAGGAAAAGCCTGGCACTGGGATCACTAGCAAGAGTGGATGCCACATGCATCCACTAGAATAGCTAGAAGGCAAACAGAAACTACACACCAATCCACAAGCTGTCTCTGGTGCCTGAAGGGTTAAGCCAGGTCTGGGGGTGGGGCAGGGGTTCAATGTCATCTCTGCCTATCCACAGGCTGGGTTCCTCCTTAAATGCCTCCTGAAATGCGCTCATGTCCTTGGCATAACCACCTTGGGAAGGGCTCTACCCATTTTGCAGAAAACTGAAATGCGGTTGAGGCATCTGTACAGTCACACAGCTAGAAAGCAAAAAAGCTGGGATTCAAACTTGGGTCTTTCTCAAGACCAACCAGACTTCTCACTGCCACCTACACCTCACCCCTCCATGCTAACCATCAGCCCACAACTCACACCCACAACACACACCGTCTGGCCAGAGCTCCAGGGCACCCCTTCCCTTGGCCAGGCAGTAAACAAAGGTGAAAGCGATATTGCTTAAACAAAAGAACAGAAACTTGGCTGGGGTACCAGGGAGAAGTTCAGGGTCAGGGCGGACTTTCTCCTACCTGGCTCCTCCCCAGGGGCAGGTAGGGTCAGGAGCACACGTGACTCTTCTTTTAGGCAGCTGAGACCAGAGGGCAACTAGATGAGCCAAATTAGGGAAGACAGGCCTTGAGGGTCGCCCTGGGTTCCAACTACTGAGCCCTGGCAGGAGATCCCTGGAAGGGGCCATGGACACAGGCCGTGTCCTCCCTCCTCCCCCTCCTGAAGGGTCAGCTATTCCCCAGAATGAGGCAAACCAGGGGGCGCACAATCAAGACTACACCTTGGGGGTAAGGAAGGTTCCAGGATGGGAGGAAAGCCCCAGCCAAGCGGGGTCCCGCCACTCTCTAACTACATGAGGCTGGGGGTTATCCCACGTCTTGAAGTCTTGTTCCCTTGTTTTTGTAACCAGGGCAAGTAGTGCCTCCAGGATGATGAACGTGAAGTGAAATGTTTTAGCACATGCAAGGGGCTCAGCTGTGGCCTGGTCCACAGCAGGTGCACAAGGACCAGCAGCCACTATGAACCCTTATCTGCCTTCTACCGGCTGGGCTGGGGCGATTAGTGCTCAAAAGGTCCCGAGAGACCTGGGAAGAGGTGTAGGAGCAGTTCCATTGCTAGAAAGGTGATCCGCATGGATGGGTCCATGCTTGGCTAACTGCGAAAGGACAGCAACTCTGACAGATTATTACTTTGCCCTGAGACCAGAGACTTTTCAATCATCAGCCAGGTCTCTCAGACTATGCAAGAGAAAAATATCCAGAGATGGATAGAGGCCTGCCCAAGGTCACACAACCTTGAGTACCTGTCTTTTTCCCCAAAGCAGCAGACTGCAGGCCAGAGACTACTGAAATTAACTACTTAGGGATCTGCACCCCAAGTAGCTCCTGGCCTGGGGATAAAACAGCTAGAAGGCAAACAGAAACTACACACCAATCCACAAGCTGTCTCTGGTGCCTGAAGGGTTAAACCAGGTCTGGGGGTGGGGCAGGGGTTCAAATGTCATCTCTGCCCAGGCTCAGCCACTCCAAGGTCAGGTTACTCTGAACACAATTGCTCAGGAGAGAAACCAGGCCTGGCACTGCCAGCAGGCAGCTTTTCACCAACCTCCAAGAGCAGCCCATTCCCACAGCCAAGGGCCCTGGGATCCTGGGGTGTCAGCTAGGAATGGAGGGGGGAAGGGAAGTTTCTGGATATTCAGGACATCTCCCCATCCTCCCAGATTTGTCACGGACTCCCCAGTTGATTTTGGAGATTCCTCCTATAAGCCTCAGTTTCCCCATGGGTAAAAGACAGTTGAAGAGACAAGCCTCTCTCTGTCTCCAGGCCCAGGAACCAAGCTGGGCACTGCTCTGATTCCAGGCAGAGACAGCGGGAGGGGGCTGGCTCCCATAGGGCCTCAGAGACAGAGGTGCATTGACGCTGGGGCTTGTAATCTCCTCAGATCCGAGTCCCCACTGGATCCTCAGACAGGACAGAAACAAGCCTCCGGTGTTCTCAAGAGCAGAGTAGCCTGGTCCGGGCTGATTAGATCAGCCCTGGGTACTGGCTTCCTGCCCCTTCCCAGCTCCCCCCTACCACACAGGGAAGCCACGGCTCCAGACGGGGTCAATCTGTCCCACAGACCTCTGTCCCCACCGGGCTTCCCCAGGATAAGGAGTGTCCCCACTCCCAGTGACCAGCCCAGGCCCTGGTCACCCCTACCCCGATGCCACGAGGTTCCAGTGGTACTGCCAGTCCCCGAAGGCCTGGCCACAGACTGGCCAGGCTCCACCAAGTCACAGTTTCCACACATACCAGTCTCTCCCTGCCTCCCCCTTTCCATTACCCCAGGTGTCACCTGACTAACAGCCTCTTGCACCGTGCCAGAGAAAACTGGGGCAGCTGAGTTCCAGGCCTGAAGAATGGGGGAGGGGAGATGCTAGGCAAAAGGAGGGGCTCCCCACCGGAGTAGGAGGGCCTGGTCCAGAGGACGGGCAGCGGGGAGAAGCCCAAAGTTGGAAAGAATTGTTAAGACCACAGAGTGATCTTCTGGGAATCCCTGGGGTCCTCTGAAAAGGCTAAAAAATTTTGAACCCCAAGAACTGTAACCATTGATTTACATTTTCAACGTGTGCACACACCACCTCTCCAAAGCCAACCCCAGGTCAGGCGAAGGATCGTTGTCTAGCCACTAATAATAAACTCAACTCAAGCCTGCTCTTTACAAGTTTGTCAAACACGGATTATGACCCTCGAGTGTCCCAGGTGTTTTATAGAGGATACTGGGGCTCACATCGGTCAAGTGACTTATTAACTCACTGTGAGTCCCTGGGTGAGTGGATGGGGGGCTCAGGTTTTCAGACTGTAAAATGTAGGCTCTTTCCAGGCATGTGGCCTCCGGGGTACCAGCCAGAGGGCTGGCAGGAGCAGAGCTGCTCTCAAAGGTCACCAAATGAGTTAATGACAAACCAGCCCAGGAGGTCGGGTTTCTTGCACTATTAGGGTTAAAGCAGGCCCAAATGACTCCTGCCCTCTCCTCTCCTGGCACCCCCTAATGAAAACTCGATTTTCAGAACACTAACATTTTAGTCCACATTGCTTATGAGTATGCACACACACCACCCCAAAGCCTGGAGAGCTATCTGTAATTCACTCAGCCCCTAAAAGACTAGGATCTATAGGGACGAGGTCCTGTCCTAAGGAAAACTACCCTGCAACTTAGGGGGGATGACGATGCCCATACCCACCCACCCACCCACACCCACCCACCCACCCACCATCCCTAGGTAGTGTCTTGGTGGTCCAGGACCCTTTGCAAGCCCCTGGCCCTCTCCCTCCAGGTTGCAAGCTGCTCAGCAGGGGGTTCCTGCAGATAGAGCCAGAAGGGTGGAGCTGCTGGGAACTGGTTCTTGTTTAAATATAAACCCATCCGATAATTAGCAAACAGCCCACTTCTAAGACAAACAAATAGATTTGGGCTCCACCAGCCCCACCCTATCTATACTCCTCCCTTCCCACCTAGCAGCTGTAGGGGGGAGGGGAGAGAGCTTTCCAAGGGCCCTGGGGGAAGAATCCTCAAAGCACCAGACCACCTGGCTTGGAGTTGGCCTCTGGGTAAGGAAGGGAACTTCTCTGAGGATAGTCTCCTCCCCACCAGACCGGATCCTGGAGCTTTCCCGGCTGCCGCCTTAGTTAGGCTACTGCGGGCTCCTGTTAGCCTCGCAGAGTTCCTCCTTCCTACCCACCAGGAACCGGGGCCTGGAAAGGCTAATCTTGAGTAAGTCCGCCAAAGACAAGAGAAAGAGGTGGACTCACACCTCTGGAGTCCAGCAGCGTGACCCCAAGCCACCGTTCCAGGTGCCCTCCAGCCCATCACAGGAAGCAAGGAGTGGAGCCTGAGAACTCCAAATCCCACAGTCAAGTCAGAGCTGCCCCAGCAGCTTTGCCCTGAACTCAAACCTGCAGCAGTCTTGCTTTTGCTTTAAGGAAAAAGAAAAGAAGGGTGGGAAGCTTAATCTCCACTGTAGATGTCTAAAGGCCAATTCTGAGGACTCTACCCTGTCAAGAGTCCAGGATGCAGGGGAGGCCTGGGGCCTAGTAGCAGTATTTCCTTATTGTTCCCTTGAGGCTTTGGACAATCAAATGCTGACAATCTTTAATAGGCTCCCAAAGTGTTAGGGGGAAAAGGGGTTGCCCTATAACAAAAGGATAAGATAAAACTCTGGGAGCCCATTCCAACACCCCCACCAAGGCCATCCTATTAGCCTAGAGGTTGACAGGAAATGGGTGACTCAAGCAGGCCACTACCACTCTCTTGCAGTGACTCACGGAGCACAGGCCAGCCCCTTCCCCCATGGTAAGTGGTCATTTGGAGCACACCCTCCAGTCCAGAGGCTGAGGGCAGTGAAGAGTCAATTCCCCCCAAGAGGGAGCTGGGGCGGGAAGCCAGCCTGGCTCCCAGCTCCTCATTCAGCCACTCCGCACTGCGAGTCCTTGGAAGAGGCCTCTGTTTCCAGGCACTGGGGATGGCAAGAGCTGAATGTCTCCATTCCCCTCAGCTTCTCTTCTTGGTCCAGCTCTTCCCAGGAGGCCAAGAAAAGCCCCATCCAAGGGCCCCGGGCAAGACCCTTGCTTTGGTCCAATCACCTCACAGAGTTGGGGACACCAAGACTCAGAGATAGGGCACATGCACTCAAGGTCACTCGGCAATTCAGAAGCAGACCCAGGTATCTATCTACCTGCAGCCCAAGTCCATGTCTTCATCTGGAATATTCTGAGGACACTCACACCAGGCACCTGTTTCTGCTCTCGGTGAACGACTCCATTCTCTGAGCATTAGTTTCCCATAAACGTGAAGCTAACACTGACCTCTCACAGCATCACCACAAGCCTTCACAGTGTAGTAAATAACCCCACCGCACCGTGTTTATCCATCCACTCATACACACGCTGCCCAACACCAAAGTGAGCACAGGTATTTCATTAAAAGCCGATAGAGCAGAGTTCCGGCCCTGGGTGTGTGTGGGTGGAAGAGGGTGTGGGGAATTTGGTGGAGCATGTTAATTCCTCCTGAGCCATAAGTTTCTACTGGGAGGGAATGCCTTTATGATTTCCACAGTCCCCTTCCAACAGCAAGTATTTAATTATTAATAGAACAGCAGAGGTGGCAAGGGATTTCAAGGTCTTGCAGTTCAAGCCCCTGTTTTACAGTTGGGGTGGGGGTAACAACCTAGAGAAGTTAAGGGAGGGACCCAACCTCAGGGAATCCTCCAAACGCAGACCCAAATATTTTACCGGGTATCTGGTAGCACTCAGGGCTTTTTAGAAGCCCCAAGAGCTCTCATTGGCCACTCAAGGGTCCTAGACCCCCTGGGCTTCCGCCCCCACCCTTCTGGGCAATCAAGGGGAGAATTCTGAAAGAGGTCAGCAACGTCTCTAAGGCAAAGTACACCCTGTGGGTGGGGCCACTTCCCCCAAATGGACTGCGCCTAGTGCAAGTCAGGGGCTGTGGCCCCTGGGCAGCAACTCCTCTGGGGGTGGGGGTCAGGCTCCTAAAACAAGGCTGCTTTTAATTGGCCAGGGAGGGAGTGGCAGGGAGGCAGATCAGGGAAAGCTCCCAGCTGGACAGGAAGAACTGGTTTAGGATGGCAAGCTGGGCCAAACAGAGGAAGGCTAGGGCTCAGCCTGGGTTCCCTCCCCAAAACTATGGCACTAAGGGATGGGGGTACCTACAGGGAGGGCAGGCCTTTGGCTTAAACCTAAAATTTGGGGAGGGACCCAATGGCACTCCTGGGGGGGTGGTAGGCTGCGTACTGGGCAGGGCTCCTGCTGGCCTAGAGGCTCTGTGACCACAGCAGTGGCCCTCTTAGCTCTCCCGGCTCCCTCATCTGTAAAATGGGCATCACCGAATCCCCACCTGCCAGGCTTTTGTGAGATAAAATGCGTCAGACCTACATATGGAATGTTCTCTATAAATCAAAACTGTCAGGAGCAAAAACCCCAGGCTCAAGACCTCAGATTTCTCCACCTGCAAAAAGAAAAGAGCCGATACGCAATCTCACTGGTCTAATCCAACTGTGACTAGGTCTGATTTTTCCGGCTACAGCGCTGGGAGGAACGCGATGGCGGGAGGCAAAAGGGGAACCAGTGACCTAGTTAGAGGTGGAAGGTCTGTGACATTAGCCAGGAAGGGCAGCGCCGAGGTCAGATCTAGAGAGTCGGGGCTCCTCTCTCAGGAAACAGCTGCTCCCCAGCTGATGGGTCACCAGGTGCAAGACCCACACAGCCCCCTTTCTCAACCCACATCCTTCTGATGGCCCTGGGTACAGCTGTCTGCGCCTCACCGTGAAGCACCTGCAGGCTCAGCAGCCGCTGAGTGGGGACTGGCATGGCACTGACCTCCCAGGCAGTGACCTCGCAGCCTCCTGGGTCTCTCCTTCCCCACAGTGGCCAGGCCACCCGGAGCCAGCGTGGCATCAAATGCTTCCCTGACTGCCTGGCTCCAACACAGCCCGCAGGACCTGGTTCAGAGCACCACACCAGGGCTCAGCAGGCCTGAGCTCCAGTTTAGACTCAGCCACTACCCTGCCGGCAAGGTGGCCGAGAGTTCGCAGAAGTCACGCCTCACTGGGTCTGTGTCTTTCCACCTCAGAATCCCTTGAGGCAGGTCAGCCCCACATCTCAACAGATTCCAAGCTAGTCCTGAGTTCCCCAAAGGCGGATACAGACAGCCGCCCCAGCAGCAGCATCACACTACAAGGGAAGATAAAAGGGGAGCGGGAACTTAGAAGCCTGGTTGCCCAAATTTGAGTCTGACTCAGCCCCTGGTGAGCTGCATGGCCTTGGGCAGGTGGTTCACCTCTCTAGCCTCAGGACCAGTTTAAGGACAGTTAAGAGCAGGGCTGGTGTCAGAATCAAGCTAGTTGATAGCATCACTAGAAGACTCATCAGAAAACTATTAGAACAAGAGCCACGGGACACGGTAAGCGCTAGACGTTTGCCACGCGCCACTGCAAGTTCTGGACAGTTACTGCTCAGGATTTAATTCATTCCAAAAGAAGCCTGCCAGGGGCAAATGGCCTTCCCTTAAGTTAGCTCAGGGAAATAAGAGCCCCGTAAAAGAATTGGCATTAATGATTAAAAAACAGGGAATCCCCCCCTAAAAAATGGGGTTTAAAGGCATAAAGGGGGGGCACAAAGTCCAGCTTCCTGGAGTGGTAGATAGCCTCTCCCCAATTCCTGTGCTTCCCCCCTCCCCAGTGAGGATGCTTCCCCCGCTCCCCACCCTCTACCCCAAGCTGGCAGCTGGGCTGGATGGAGTTTCTGGTGGCCCAGGACTTTGAAAACGAGGGCAGGGACCAGTGGGCAGGGAGAAGGGAAGCTTTCTCAAGTTCTCAGAGCTCCCTGAGGGCTCCCCTTCTCGAATTCCCTTCACCCCACTCCAGGCGTCCGTGTCTCCCTCTGCCCTTTGCAGAAATAAACACCCTTTCTGCAGAAAGCAAAGGCTCAACTCCTGTCTCCCTTGAAAGTTCGGAGTCCCTGAAGAAAGCTCAGCGGGCACCTCCTGCGCCACTGATGCAGGTGGGGATACCGAGACTCGCAGGGGCAGGGCCTTCGCCAAGTCACGAGCCAGTGGCGGGGTCAGGGCCAGTTCTGGGGGCAGCCAGAGTTCAGTTCGCCCCCACCCCAGTCCCGTGCGCAACCAGGCCCAGCAGAACCCTAGACCCTCCCCCCTTCCCAGCACAGGCCCCCTCAGATCCCGGGGCTGCTGACTCCCAGAACCCACAGAGGGCAGGGAGGGGCCTCGGGGCCCCCAGACTGTCCCTGGATCACCAGGGCAGGGGTGCGGAGGGAGAAGGGGTGACACGATTTAGCCAAGCCCCAGCCTGGAGCCCCTGGCGGGCAGAGGGGAGGCGGGAAGAGCAGCAGGCTGGCAGCCCGGGGCGCGGGGGTGCCGCCTCCCTCCCAGGCGCCCCGCGACCCCGGAGCCAAGTTTCCAACAAAGTTTCCCCGCTTCCGTGTCCAGCTGGGGGCGGCGCAGATCCCCGGGCACCCCTGTCCCAGGTCCCCGGAACAAAGCGGGCAGCGGTCCGGCCCCTGTCCCCGCAGGACGCCCGAGCACCTACCGACTCGGCGCCGGCGGCCGGGGCGCCCACGAGGAGCAGCGCGAGCGCGAGCAGGAGGGCTGGGGCCATGGTGCCGAGCCGGGCGGTGGGGCGCAGGCTGCCAAGAGTGGCCGGGCCGGCTCGCGGCCCTTCTTATAGGCGGCCCGCCCCGCCCCGGCCCGCCCCGGCCCGCCCCCGCGGCCCGCACCCCGCCCGGAATTCCCCCGCGAAAGCTGGGCCTCGGGGCGCAGCGTCTGCCGAGGAGCTGGAAACCCCGAGGGACCCGCCCTGGGCTCGCGGCCCGACTTCCAAACACCCCATAGTCCCGGTCTTCCAGCAACCCCAAAGCGCATCATTTATTGGGTACCCTGCCTAGGCAGGTCCGCAGAGATCGCTGAGGCGCACCCCATTTTGCAGCAAGGGAAACTGAGGCCCAGGGAGAGGACGGACTTGTCCAGGGGCTTCGGTTTAGATCAGCAAGCTTCAAACCGAATGCGCTCCCCTCTGGAGGTGCGAAGACTCTCCACATGGAGGGTGGACACCCCTAGTTTTCAGGGAACAGCAAACTTTTTTGGTAAAGAGTGAGATGTTTCAGGCTCTGCGGATCCCCTAGCCAGCAGCCTCCAGCGGGTTGCTCCAAGGCAGACAGAAAGACTTAAAAGAATGTGCGCGGTGTGTCCTAATGAAACAGTATTTATGGACACTGAAATCTGAATTTCACTTAACTTTCACAGACTATTCTTTTAATTTTCTTTCAACCATTTTATTTTTTAAAGACTTTTTATTAATTTTTAAGATTTATTTATTTATGCATACAAGAGCTGGGGTACAGGCTACTGGTGCGGGGGGTGAGTCACCAGAGACAGAGCGGGGAGCAGAACAGGCAGACTGATGAAATACACTGCTGAGGGGAGCAGCGGGCGAGACAGGAGAGCTCTGCTGCGCCATGTGGGACCCTCCCCTGGCAGCCAGGGATCAAACGCATGCTATAGAGGCTGAGGGTTGCTTCATAGTGCTGTGCTTAACCCCTTGCACCACCAGGGAGGCCCAAAGATTTATTTATTTTTATACTTTTTTCAACCATTTTAAAATGTAGAAACCATCAGCTGAATAAAAAGCAATGGACAAGGCAGACTTTGGTCTCAAACTGGCTGACTTCTGTTTTAAAGAATCCCTTTTCTGGGTTTCAGACCTCCTAAAAAGTTTGATCATTCTGAGAACTGGTCTGCAAGTTATCTCCATACTCAAATCTGTTGCCACCCTTTGAAAAAGTAAATGTGAGTCTGTCTTACCCCTGCATTGGAACAGTGGGGTTGGGGGTAAAATCCTTTGGACCCCAAAGGATTAATTGGGGGACTGGAAGAGAGGGTAACTTCCCTGACCTTATCTCTCCCTGAAAAAAATAGTGTGTGTGTGTGTGTATCTATACAGAGAAACATAAATCAACATAGATATATTTAGATGTATGTATGTATATATATCTATGCGTGGCTTCAGAATTAAGGTATTTTGGCCTCTGTTGTTATGTTATAAATTCATGTACTTTATGGAGTGGAGAGTTGGAAATGACTTCAGATGTCCATCATGTTAACGCCCCCCCCCCTTTTAAGGGTAATCAGTCATTTTCAGCTATTCTTACTACTCTTCCATAGGATTTGGAAATAAACTGAAAAAACACAAGATGTTCATATCGGAGTAGGAAATCCTTTTGCAAGTCAGATGATTTTTGCTATATTTGCTTTCCACAGAATAGTAGGAAGGCCTAATCTAGTTGCCAGTAGATTAGGTCATTAAAAATAATTTTTTAAAGAGTTATTTTTATTTATTTATGCATATAAGAACAGGGGTGTAGGCCAGACATGCGGGGTCGAGGAGAGGATTCACCTGAGAGAGTGGGGAGCAGAACAGGCAGATCTACTAAAATACATGGCTAAGGGAAGCAGCGGGTGTGACAGGAGAGGGCGCCCTGTGGGTCAGCTCCCTGGCCCAGATCCAACTCATGCTGCAGTGGCTGTTGATAGCTTGATAGCACTTAGACTTTAACCCTTGCTCCACCAGGGAGGCCCCAAGTTTGTGGGGTTTTAACCCCAGCTCCTTGGATTGGGGACAAGATTGCATGGATAGTCACTATTTCCTTAGATTAGGTGTCTTGATATAAATTTCCCCAGGACAAGAAACTTTGGATTCTCTCTCTAGATCCATAAGAAAGTGCTGGTCCCCAAGGGGTTAAAAGCAATTTGACTAAGTTTCTTTACAAATTTCAAATGTGTTCTTCTTGGCTACAAAAAGCAAAATGTCTGTAGAACTGAACTGAAGTCCCCAATTGCCTACATGGGACACAAGTAAGAAAAATAAAAATCTGAGATAATAAATGATTCTGGCCCCTACAATGCCTAGTTTTTCTCCTCAGTTTCGTATCTCTCATTCCACTGTGTCCCTAACACCCTGCAAAGATAATTGATGTCTCCGGCCTCCCTGGTGGTACAAGGGGTTAAGATGCAGCCTATGAAGGTATCCACCGCAGCCACTGCAGCACAAGTTCGAACCCCAGCTGGCCAGGGCACAGCAGACCTCTCCTATCTCGCCTGCTGCTCCCCTCAGCAGTGTATTTCAGTAGATCTACCTGTTCTGTTCCCTACTCTGTCTCTGGCGAATCCTCTCACCCCCCCACCTCTGGCCTGTACCCCAGTTCTTGTATGCATAAATAAATAAATATTTTTTAAAAAAAAAGATAATTGATGTCTCAAGTGAAGAAAGAAAAAAAAAAAAGCCAAACAAAATCACATGGGTTTTAGAGCCAGAAATTCTCTCCTCCTCACCCCTTACATCCCTGTGACCCTACTTCCCCCCTCACCCCACCCTCCTCCCTCAACCTCAGAAACCTCACTTCATTAATTCGTATTTGCTAGTTTTTGTAAGTATTTTGCTTTGTTGAATCATCTGCTATGTAAACGTCTTTGTCATCCTGGCTAGCTTTACTGCATCATTCCTTAGAACTCCTTCCATTTGGCTGTATATAGTAACCTTTTGTCTTTCCTTATGACTAAATAAAATTGCATTGTGGGAATAGACCAGGGCAGCAGCTTGCACCCGATAAAGGAGCTGAGACCTGGTCTAGAACAGGGTGAAGCTGCCCCCACCTTCTCTCTGGACTCCTAAACCAGAACTAAGAAGGCTGGTTCATGCCCGGCACATCCAGAGACACCAAGCCCAAGAGACAGCCAATCCTCCCTGGATAGCCCAGGAAGGATAGCCTCCTTCTCCAGGAAGCCTGCTCCAATCCCTCACTGCTCCTTCTAACTCCCATCTCTCCTCGCCCCCAGACCACTAGTCCTCCAGCTGTCCCTCTGCTTTGGCAGGCAGCCTTCTCTCAAACTGTATTAAGAACTCAGGATTAGGGCCTCCCTGGTGGCGCAAGGGGTTAAGTGTCAGTGCTATCAAGCTGTCCTTTGCCACTGCAGCACGAGTTTGATCCCCACAGGCCAGGGAGCTACCCATATGGCACAGCAGACCTTTCCTGCCTCTCCTGCTGCTCCCCTCAGCTGCGTAATTCAGTCAGTCTGCCTGTTCTGTTCCCCACTCTGTCTCTTGTGAATCCTCTCACCCCCCACACCTTTGGCCTGTACCCCAGTTCTTGTATGCATAAATAAATAAATCTTTTTTAAAAAATTCAGGATTAAGAGCACAGCCTTCAGGGTCAGAGCCATCTGGGCTACAATCCTGACCTGGGGCAGGATGTTATGTGCCTCAGTTTCCTCGTTTGTAACTTGAGAGTCATTCTAGTTCCATCGTGAGTGTTGAGACTGTGGTGCTTAGCACACCTACGGGGCACACGTACATTTTCTCCACGTCTATGCTCACAGAGACTTGAGTTATTCCCCTGCCCAATAACTCCTCACACATAGCAAATAATAGGTCATCATGTCTCTATTTTCAGAACTGCTGGCAGAGTGGACTGTGGGGCTCCTTCCCAGGTTGGCACCAACCCTCTCTAGCCTTCCTTGCTCCATGCAAATCTCCCTCCTTCCAGATAATGAGAGCTTGGTGTTTCCAGAGGTGGTGGCATGTCCAGCCACTGCCTTGCATAACCACAAAACTGGGAACTTCCATCCCAGACCTCTCCACCCAACAGCACCCCCATTGTAACGGAGGCAAACCAAGGTCCATGTAATGAGTCAGCATCCACTGAGATGTTTTCAGGAATTCTAAAAATAGCCCTCATCCTCCCAGTCACTCCTCTCCTTTCCTTTTTGCCAGAGCACGTTCCCTACCCGACTTCATGTCTTTATTCCTCCACTTCTCCATCCTTTCGCACTGGGTGTCAGCGCCACGAGAGCCAGGACATTGTCATATTCATGGCTGTATCCTTAGCACTTGCCCCAAATCTGCCACAAGTCGACATTCATTTAATGTCTGCTATGTGGATAAACAGATGACTGCCATTTGGATGTTTTTCTCTAGAGCCTCGGCCGTGGAAATGGACTTATTTGGTCATTCATACAATAAACGTGTGTGTGTGTGTGTGTGTGTGTGTGTGCGCGCGCACGCGTGAGAACTGGGGTATAGGGGCCTCCCCTGGTGGTGCAGTGGTTGAATGCTGGGCTGTGAAGCTGCGCGCAGTCTCTGCAGCACCGGTTCAATCCCCGGCTGCCTGCGAGGGTCCCACATGGCGCACAGACCTCTCCTGCCGCACTCCCTGCTCCCCTCAGCAGTGTATTTCGTCAGTCTGCCTGTTCTGTTCCCCGCTCTGGCTCTGGTGAATTCTCTCACCCTCCCGCGCTTCTGACTGTACCCAGTGTTTGTATAAATAAATAAATAAATAAATAAATAAATAAATAAATAAATAAATAAATAAATCTTAAAAAAAAAAAAAAAGAACTGGGGTATAGGCCAGAGGTGTGGGCGATGGGGGGTGTGGGTCAGCTCCCTGCCCGGGGATTGAACTCAGGCTGTAAAGATGATAGAGCTGAGACTTAACCCCTAGGTCACCAGCAAGATCCAAAAGGCTAGAAGTCTTTTGGTAAAATCCTGGTGGAAACACCAATTTGCTCTTAAGCAGCTCCCTGATGAATGAGCAATCGCCACCAGTGGTTAAGAACTAGCAACCAAACTGATGGCAGCTTCACCTGCATCTCCTGTGTGTTAGCACAGCAGTGGCAGTCGCAAGGAAGCATGCCTCCCTGGGACTCCTTAAGGAAAGGAAGCTGAGGCTGGTGCGGTGGTTATTGGAAGACTAAGAGGGGGAGGGGCGGGAACTGAGGATTAAAATGAAAAAAGAAGACAAAGAACACGATGACTCCAGGGCCTGGTAGGTTTATCTCCAGCTTCCAGCTCTTGCATGGTCCTTATTTGAGAATGTCTTTTCATCCTGGATGTACGCCACTCTCTTTTATGAACTCACTGGCTCACTCTTCTAGTCTGAATCTAGGGAGCAGCCAGTGTGATTGGCTCAGTCAATGGCCCTCATTGTCTCCCGGGCATGAGCTTCCAGGCCAGGACGCTTCTTGGGTTACGGGTTGGCTCAGACAGTGCTCACCAGCAGCTCACCTGCCCGCGTGGAAGATGTGCTTGCTTAGAAAGGAGCATCCAACGTCATCCTCACTCTCACTCTGTCGAGCCGGTAACATGACTTGTGTTTCACAGATGAGAAGATAGGCTCGGAGAGGAGAAATGACAACATAGCTGTAACAGAGCTGCCCCTGCTGGCCTGCAAACCCGTGGCTGACAAACCCACGTGCTATTGCTGTTTGCCACTGAGATTGGGGGGCTGTTTGTTATGCAGCACATGCTGATTAATACAGGATCCAAAGTCTGGTTTCATTGAGTCTTTCTCACTGTGCTGTCCCTTGGAGTATACAGCCCTGATTTCTGTGCTCCCCACAAAAACATTTTTGAAGTGTCCTGTTCTTGATGGCACAGAGCGGAAGGTGCTGGAAAAGAGCTGAGAGAGTTGTCCCTGAGAAACTCTGACATATTAACCTCAAACTTCCCCTGCCATGGCCACTCTGACAGCTGGAGAAAGGTGCAGATAACACCAACACAGCCATTCCCAGGGTGCTAAACTGCAGTTCTTCATAGAGGTTTTGCTTAAGTTATTGTATCTGCTTACCCCAGACTGTCTTAGAGGGGGACAAGGACTAGTGTTTTCACTACCAGCTTATAGTTGAGGAAACTAAAGCTCAAAGAGTTTGAAGTGAATTGTCTGGGTTGTAAAGCTTTGTCTACACCCAGCTCCCGTGGCTTCTAGTCCCGGACCTTTCCATCATCCCATGGCCTGAGTTCTCGATAGAGATGTCATCTTGACATCTTAGATGCCATGGGCAAGTGCCCTGTGCCTGACATAACCACAGCGCCTGGGGTTATGGTGCATGTGCAGCGAGGACGCGATGAACTTCAGCTCATCATTTCACTTGACCGATCGCTCAGTGGATTTTCCATTTCCTCCCATTTTTCCTGCACCCTGGAGGTCCTTTTCCACGGCCTCCACCCAGCAGCTGGTCCAGGTGCAGATAGTGCAACTGTTTTTTCAGAAATTAGAATCCACAGAAATTAGAATCCGCTCTTTGCAAACAGCTAAAACAGTTGGTGCAAGAGAAAAATAACAGGGTGTGAGGCAATATATCTCCTTAAAGTGGTTCAGCCATTTGATTCATGACATCGGAGATTCTCTGCCCGTGTCTCTGGACTCTGTTTCCTCCTCCAATAAATGAGAATCATCGCCTGATGTCTCCAGGGCTCTAACAAATGTTCTGTCTCCTCTGCCTGCAGCTCCTCCTTTGCCTCCACTCATCTTTCAGGTCTATCTATCAGGTAGCTTTGACGCTACTTCTTCAGAAAGAACTTCCCCTGACGCCAACTTTTACATGGTTCCCAAAGTTTACATAGCTTTCTTCACAGCAGTCTCTAAAATTTATATGTACACAATTATTTCTTTGTTTTCTTGTTTATTGTGTATCCAGTAGATCAGAAGCTCACCCAGGAGAGGGACTAGGTCTGTTTCGCATACCCAAAGGCTATCATAGGGTCTGCTACATAGTAAACATTCAATAAATATTTGTTGGATGAGTGAATGAAGGCACCTTCTGCTCTCTTGCCTTCCTTCCACCCACTCCGCTCACCTCCCAGGGGTGTTGTGGGCTGATAATGAGCTGTAATTCTTGGGTGAGTCTGACAGCATGGCTTCCATCCCTCCCTCTGCTTGCTCATCTCTCAGTCCCGGCCACACAGGCTTCCTTGCCCACAGATAGGCCAACTTCATTCCTGCCTCAGGGTTTTGGATCTATTTGGAATATTCTTCCCAGATACCCAGTTGGCTCCATCGTTCGTTTCAATGCCACCTGTTCGAGGAGGTCTCTGCTGACTGCCATTCCTGAGTTCCTTTCACCTTCCACCTCTCTCAGTCTCTCCCTTCAAACCCCCATTTTTTTTCATAGCACTTCTCACTACTTAATGTTGAATTTTACATTGTTGGTTGAAGTTTTGATTGTCTATCTCCTCCCTGAGAATATGAAGTCCAAGACGTCAGAGTTTTTCTCTTTGTTCATTTTATTAATTTGTGTCTGACTCCCTGACTGGATGGATGGATGGATGATAAGGAAGGTGAAGAAAACCGCTGTTGTTCTTAAAGCCTGCAATCTTTCAAGGTCAGAGCTGGGAATCATGGGGCTGGGAGCGGGGAGGATACATTATGTGGGAGGAAGAGCAGAAAGTCTGAAGACGGATGGTGAATGTTTCAGAAAATGTCACCTCTCTCTTTCCTCCTCAGGGTATCTTAGACCTGGGCAACCAATCTTTGGAAGAGAGAAGGCCCTCTGCCCAGAGGTGAGTCACCCACTGGAGTGCCTGGCATCACCCATCCTTCACAGAGAGATGGTTCACAGAAAGATGGTTCACAGAGAGATGGTTCACAGAAAACCACTGACCTTTGAGCACAGAACACAGAAAATCAGCTCTTTGCTCCCCTCTGGTATAAGAGAGTATGGGAGGTGCCTGGTGTGGAAAGACCAAAGCTCCAGAGGTTTTTCAACCTTGGTCACTCCAGCTGAGTACTGACTGAGTGGCCATCACTTCCTTCTCTGAGCCTCAGTTTCCTCATCTATAAAATGGGAGCTGTATATACCTGCCTCCCCAGGGTGACGGGGACGCTGAGATAAGGCTATGTGGGCGAAAGCCCTCTGGGGACTGTACTGTCTACTTCTTATGGGGCACTGGGAGGAGGAGGGAGTGTGTGGCGTCAGACTAACGGGTGGTGTGGTTTTGAGGAAATGGTGTCCTTTCTCTGAATCTCAGCCTCTGCGTATGTGTTAAGTGGGACTATTAATTGTATCAGCAATTCACAAGCCTATGTTAGAAATTAAATGGCACTGCAGCCCTCTCCTGTCTTGCCACTGCTTCTCTTTGCAGTGTATTTCAATAAATCTGCCTTTCTGTTCTCCAAAAAAAAAATTAAATAAGGGTTAAATGAGATAATATATGTATCATGCACACAGTAGGGACTCAGCAAATGTTCCTCCCCAAATGCAGGCACACACAGCCTTTAAAACAGTTTGTGGGGCCTCCCTGTTGGCGCAAGGGGTTAAGCACAGCACCATGAAGCAACCCACAGACTCTGCAGCACAAGTTCGATCCCCGGCCTGCCAAGGAGCAACCCACATGGTTCAGCAGATCTCTCTTGTCTCGCCCGCTGCTCCCCTCAGCAGTGTATTTCAATAGATCTGCCTGTTCTGCTCCCCACTCTGTCTCTGGTGAATCCTCTCACCCCCGCCCCAGCCCCCACATCTCTGGCCTGTACTCCAGCTCTTGTATGCATAAATAAATAAATCTTTTTTTTCAAGATTTATTTATTTATTTATACAAGCACTGGGTACAGTCAGAAGCGCGGGAGGGTGCGAGGATTTACCAGAGCCAGAGCGGGGAACAGAACAGGCAGACTGAGGAAGGACACTGCTGATGGGAGCAGCTGGCTCGGCAGGAGAGGTCTGCACGCCATGTGGGACCCTCGCCCTGTGGCCGGGGATCGAACCGGTGCTGCAGAGGCTGCCGGCAGCTTCGCAGCCCAGCGCTCAACAGCTGCACCACCAGGGGAGGCCCAATAAATAAATCTTTTTAAAAAAAATTTAAAAAATAAAACAGATTGGGTAACAAAGGGTTCTCTGTGTAGAGGAGAAAACGAGCGGGAGGAAGGGATAGGTGCTTGTTCTGTCTTTCACTCTCTCCTTTCCTCCCTCCCTCCCTTTCCTCCTCTCTTTCCAGTTTCCCTTCTCCAAGTAAGGAACTCACTAGCCCAAGCCCAATGCGCTCACCCATGCTCAGATCAAGCAGCCCAACGCTGGCCTCCCACAAGGAGTTTCCAGAGTGTGAGCGCAGAGTTGCATAACCTGAGACACGTGTCCCCCCTGAGGTGTTTGCATTAAACATTCCCTGAAAGAGAACTGCAAGCAGCAAGGCTGGCAGCTGTGGGGGGGAGTGGGGAGGGGGGGAGAGAGGAAGGGAGGGGGGAGGGGGAGGGAGGGGGGAGGGAGGGGGAGGGGGGGAGGGAGGGGAGGGAGGGGAGGGAGGGGGAGGGGGGAGGGAGGGGAGGGAGGGGAGGGAGGGGGGAGGGAGGGGGGAGGGAGGGGGTTGGGGCGGGGTGGTGAGAGGAGAAGGGCTGCGTTCACTGAACTCTACCACTGTACCAGGCAGTGCTGTGTGGGAGCAGGAGGTGTCACCTGACAGATAAATCTTACAGCTCCCACATCCCAAGGGAAGAAATAATAGCAATAATTAATATCGCTAACATTTTCATTGTTTGACTGCATATTAGGGAGTTCCATTAGGAAGTACACGATCCCCATTTTACAGAGGAGGACACTGAGGCTCAGATGATGTAAACCCCCCCTCAACCTGGCCAGGCAGCAGTAGAACCCCGACATTTCCCAAGGGATTGGTGGGTGTGGATATGGAAAGCACGCCCTGTAACTGTCCTCACGTACCCACAACGGAGTCCCAGTGTGAGAGTGACGAGCAGCCCTGCACCCAGAGGACAGTGTGTCCCAGCTTGTGGCTGTTCGTCATTCTGCTTCTGACCTAAAGTTTAAATTTCATTCATAAGTTGAGACCACAGACTTGGCAGCGTAGGAAGGGCCCTTGGAGATCAGCTCTTCTAGCCCAACCCCCTCATATTACAGATGGAAAACAACCCTGAGGCCCAAAGAGAGGCATGGGCCTGGCAAGGTCACGGAGCAATTTTCTGTTAGAGGGAAGAGCTGGTGAGAGGTCACTGACAGATCATTTCGTTCTCTAGTTACCCAGTGTGACTGTGCCTCTGAATCACTCGGGAACTCTTTAAAAATACAGATTTCTGCACTCTGCCTTCAGACCTCAGATTGCAACAAGACCTGCGACTCTGCGCATTTAACATGTTCCTCAGATTATTGAGGTGGCACCGGGGCCGGGAACTGCGCTTGGAAGCTGGCGTCCATTCCATTGCATAATTTGAGATACTAAGACCCAGCATGGGACATGCCAGAGGCAAGTCACTTGGACCCTAATTTGGGCTTTGTGATGTGAACCCAGAGCTTTTTCTTACTGTCCGGAGTGCCTCTGGTCACATTCTCAAAACGAGCCAAGGAGGCTGGCCCAGGGACTGACTTACTGTGGGTTTCTCCAGCTTTTGGTTTCTTTGTTGGACCCAAATTAAGACACTGGATGGCACTCATTTCCGGGGCTCAGGCAAGATGGGAAATCAAGAGCTGAAATCTTAAAGGGGAAAGGAATCTGAAACAGGCTGTCCTGCAGGCCAGATGGGGTTTTCCAGAGATGATGTCAGCTGCTCCGGGCATGACATCACACATTCAGCTCCTCCTGATTCAGGCTACCTGTGCTTTCCATTTCAGAACAGGTAGGAAGGGCCTGGCTTCAGGAGAAGATGGGGAAGGCCTAGGTGTGGCAAAAGGCACCAGACTCCAGGAAGGGCCACACTTGCCAGCACCATGAAGGAAGAGGAAGCACCACTTGCCACTAGGGGATTTATGTTAACCCCCTGGAACACTTCCTGAACCTCTCTTCCATCTCTCCTTAATCTCTCACCCTGGAGCAATTTGCGACAAGGTATTCATTGTTCCTTTTCCTCTCCCTACCTCCCACTTCCACTACCTATTATTAGGTCTCCCTCCTTTCTTTTCTTTTTCCCCTGAAATGGCATTTGTGTTTGTAGTCAATGTCCTGGGTTTGAATCCCAGGGCAGCACCCCCAGGAGTTCTCTGACCTAGCTGGAGTCAAGCCCCTTCTCTGAGCCTCAGCTTCCTTTCCTTTAAAAAGGGGGGATAATATCTATTTTCTCAGTCTGTGAGGCTACAACACTATCACATAGATACTTCATAATAGAAGATGTTTTCTCAGAAACACTAGATCATGTGAGTAATAAGTGAGTGGACTGGAGGGATTCGAATAAATATATTTTTGTTGAACTGAATTGAGGCACCTAAAAAAAAATTAAAGTGGAAAGCACTTAAGAAATCTTTGGGTCTTAATGATTTTCCAGTTCAACTGAACTGTTTACAGTATTTCAAAATGATAAGGGAAATCACATACTTACTCTTGATAAAGTCTCAAGTTTCTTTACTTTTGTCTGGAAATTGTATCAACTCAAAGAGATAACACAGTTATCACCTACTGTCCCGCAGTTCTGATTGGCAGTTACCTGGGTCTTTGATAAGTTCTTTTTAATGGTAAAATAATTAGTGAAGGGCAGATTGAATGTTGGAAAACATTAATCTTGTCCAACCTGTAATTTCTTAAACAGAGAAACTGAGGTTTAAAGAAGGAAGTAGCTTGCTAGCCACACAGCTAGTAGAACTGGCTCTAACATTCCAGATTTTCCCCTGGATTTTAGTTACTTCCGTCTCTTCCGCTGGGGAAAAGGGGAATCTAGAATCAAAGAAGTTGAGGGGTTTGGATCGGCTGGTGCAGAAATAAAGTGACTCATCAACTTGTTGTTGCCCTTTCTCAGTTGACTCATTCGATAAATATTTACTGACCACACTATTGGGGCTTAGAGGAGAAGGAACAGACAAACATTCCTGACGTAAAGCCGAGTCAGGGTCTGCTCCCACCTATCACTTACTAAGAGATTGTGCCTACCCCCCCATTAGAATACCCACGTTACAAAATACTCACTACTCTGGTTGTGTCTGAGGATTCGGATCATTTCATTTGACAATGCCCAAGTGTTCCTGGCATCCAGCAGGCAGGAAATCAGTGCTGTGGGAAACACCCGAATTCTAATCCTGATTGCCGCTAACTCAGTATCTCTAGTTGCTTTCCTTCTCTGGCCCTTAGTTCAATCTGTAAACTAGGGAGAGTGGCGAAATCAAGTGTGGAATGGCTGGAAGTTTCATATATTTTTAAAAAATATTTATTCATGCAAACAAGAACTGGGGTACAGGCCAGAGGTGGGTGGGGCGAGAGGATTCACCAGAGACAGAGTGGGGAACGGAATAGGCAGATTGACCAAAGTACACTGCTGAGGGGAGCAGCGGGCGAGCCAGGAGAGGTCTGCTGCGCCATGTGGGTAGCTCCTTGGCTGGGGCTCGAACCCGTGCTGCAGTGGCTGCGACTTGCTTCATAGGTTGCATCTTTACACCCAGCGCCACCAGGGAGGCCCTGGAAGGTTCATATTAAATTACTCCAGAGTTTAACTAAAAAAAAATAGACATGAGGAAACTAGACTGAAAACAGAGTCAACGTTCATCATCTCGTTAAATCCCAAACACCTTTCCCTGGTCCTCGGCCTCCCGCTCACTTCCCCAGCCGTCCTCGTGTTCCTCAAGACTCCCCTCTAGAGGGCAGTCATGCTCTACGGCTCTCTCGCCTCACTTCCGGTCGCCTTCATTCTTCCCTCTGCGCATGTGCGCACGTCACTCCCCGGTGCCCTCGCCTCGCGTTAGGTGGCTCTCAGGAGACTGCGGCCAGTACGCCTGCGCATCACCAGCCCCGCCTCTTCGTCGCCGTCCCCGGAAACGCTTCTTTCCTACGCAGTCGCTGCGGCAGCGGCTGTCGCGGGAGCTGCCTCTCTAGGCCGCCAGGGCCTCTCCTCCATGGTTCCGTCTGTCAGTGTTGTTTGGGGGGGCCACCCGGTGAGGCTGGGCCGCGCCTCGACGCTTGGCCCCTCGAGTCGGCCAACGGTGAGTGAACCCCAGCGGAGCTTAACTGCGGGCGGGAGCCGGGCCTCCGGGCTGGGCGGGATTCCTCTTCGCTCCGGGGGGAGATCTGGCCACCTCGCTGCCCCTCCAGTTCCTAGGACGGGCGCGCCCCCCTCCCGCCTGTCTGTCCCCCCGGCGGGTCGGCGTTGCCATGGTGACGGCCGGCTGGCTGAGGCCCGGCGTGTGTCCTCGCAGGTGCGGTGAACGTCCGAGGTCCATGGCTCGGCGGCGCTGACTCGGGTCCGGGCACGGCGGGACCCCGCGGGCCGGCATGGCGGGCCAGTTCCGCAGCTACGTGTGGGACCCGTTACTGATCCTGTCGCAGATCGTCCTCATGCAGACCGTCTACTACGGCTCGCTGGGCTTGTGGCTGGCGCTGGTGGACGCGCTGGTTCGCAGCAGCCCTTCGCTGGACCAGATGTTCGACGACCAGGTAGGGGCCCCGTGCCGGCGCCGGCGGAGTCTCGGCCTCACCTGTCCCCAGGGATGGAGAGAGTTTGTGACCCGACCCTGGTGGGCTCTAGACCCGCTGGACCACCTTTTCTGATTTGTGGCCCTTGGAAAGGGAATCTTACTTCTCCGAATCTCGGGTGCCCCGTCCATACAATGAAGTGACCGTAAGAGAGGTCGATTCCTACAATGGACAGGACCTGTTCCAACAAACGGGCGTGCATTCCGGGCATCCTGGTACATCTCCTGACACTCTGAGGAAGTGAGTTCTCTGCTGAGCCCCAGATTCTCAGGTGCCAGATTGTGAAAGAGGAGAGATAAAAGAACATTCCCAGGGGTTAGATGGAAACTGCCTGGACTTTGGCTTCCCTTTAAGTTCCATTTACTACTTGGTGACCTGGGGCGAGTGTTGTCACCTCTTTGAACTTCAGTTTTCCTGTCTGCAAAATAACGAGACCAGTAGTGTAGAGGTCGTGGACTGCAAAGAGCCTGTACTTTGGATTTAGAAAGACTTAGTGTCCAGTCTAGGCCCAAGCACACTAGCTGTGGGACTTGAGGCAAGTGGCTTCACCTTTCTGAGCCTGGTTCTTTTGCTGGAACCTGGGTAGAATAATCCTCTGCAAGATGTTATGTCAGAGGGCCTAAAATACTAAAGTGCTTTATAAAGCATAATGGAGACCTGAGATATGTTATAGGATCATGAACACTGTTCTTGGAGCCAGGAGACCAAGGACGGAATCCTCGTCCTGCTACTTATTTTGTATAACCCATGGGCAATTTATGATCTAAAAAGAGCTAAGAGTAACAATAATAACTTTGCAAGGTTGTTGGGAGAGTGTTATGAGATAATGGATGTTGGAGGCCTTTGTGAACTGAGAGTATTGTGCAGGTGTTTGGTATTCAGCACTTTTTTGTCAAAAGGTTGTACACCCACCAGGTGTCTAGTCGTAACTCTTAGGAGCCTCTGTCCTCCTGGAAAGGGCATGTGGGAATCCTGGATGTTTGTCAAAGAGCCATCTTATGCACACAACCTGAATTCTAGACCACAGTTTGGCAAGCTTTTTCCTAAACAGCAAGATCGTAAAGACTTTATTAAAAATCACAACTGATCAAGTCTGACTTTGTTTTACCCAAGCAGCCCTAGACAGTACTAAGGGAATAGGGTGGCATTGTTTGAATGACTTTATTTACAAAAATCAGTGCCTGGCCCTGGACTCTCAATTTTGCTGAACTGTTTCAGATCTTACCCTTAGCTATTTAGACGCTATATCACTTTGGGCATGTTCTTCTTGAGCTTTTATTTCTCCTTTGTAAGATGAGATAATTACCCTTTCCCAGCTGCTGGGACGGGTCAAATAAGATACCATGATGGATGTCTGCAAAAACACCTTGTTGGAAATCGGTTGCCATACAGATGAAGGGGAGGGGTGGGCGGAATTGTCTCTGCCATGGGAAGAATGCTTGTTCCTTGGAGGCCTGCAGGGATCCTGGGACCAGTGGCTCTGCCAAGACACTTCTCTGGCATTTTTCCCTTGTGATTCTCCTTCAGATCCTGGGTTTTTCCACTCCTCCAGGCCGGCTCTCCATGATGTCCTTCGTCCTTAACGCCCTCACCTGGTGAGTATCACCAGTTTTGCTCTCTAGCTTTTGGGGTCTTGCAATGGAACTAACTTTCTAAATTTGGAGTGTGATAGACTGCTGCTTGTTCAGGGGACTGGTGTATGCAAGTGGGTGGCAGAGGCTAGTTCTGGGACTGGCGCCATCATAGGGCATCGTCCATCGCTGTTGTGACTTGCCTACCTCTTACGTCACTGTGCATGCGGCCTGTGGACATCTTCCATTCTCAGATCGCTTCCCTGAAGTGGAATGAAGTGAGGAATTGGATTGGAAGTCAGGAGAACTGGGTTCTAGTCTTGGTCTGTGCTCCACATTTCTCCTCCTCTCAGGGCCTTGGGCTCCCCATCAGCACATGGAGAGGTATGGCTGGGTGACATCTAAGATCACTCATGACCACTGCCTGTCTCCTGAGAGGCGCTTTATCCTGGTGATGAAGATCTCAGGCTCAGGAGGCAGACTCACTTGTCTTTGAATCTCACCTTTACCTCAAGTCTAGTGACTGTGGACAAGTTAATCTGTCTTAGCTCGTTTCCTCATCAGTAAAGTGAAGCCAATGATATGACCCACCTCATACTGGTACAGAGTCAATGAGTTAATTCATGGGACATACCTAGAACAGTGTCTTCCATGTTATCATTTCTAACCGTATACTCAAGGTTGAAAACTGCTGGGTTTTGACCTAATTTGGCTCCTATATAGGTTCTTTTTGGCTCACACTGATGTCAGCCCACACATGGTATTTTAAAATATTTTTTCAGTTAGTTGAAAATCAGGATATTTTATATAAAAATAAATCCAGATTTCTGGCTTCTCTAGAAAAAATGGGAAGATGAATTGACTCTAAGCCAACCTTCTAGCATGGCGATTTGCCCAGTTGCAAGCAGCTGTTGTTCCCACTCTAGAAGGAACTTGTATGCTTCAGGGTGCCACAGTCCTCACCAATCCCGAGGATTCCCTGCGACCATTGACATTTATCGTCAGTACTTTCTGTATTAGTTCTCCCTAGCCTGATTCACTCCTCATTAGCTGCTAGGGTCCTGTAGGCATCTAATTTTGTAACCCTTTACATTTCTCTCACTTGCTTTTGTACACTCTGCTGCCTGTGTAATCGCCCCCACTCCCAAATAACGTACTCTAAGGCCGGGACAACCCAGTGACAACTCACTGCTGTCCTCTCCCCACAGTGCCCTGGGCTTGCTGTATTTCATCCGGCGGGGGAAGCAGTGTCTGGATTTCACTGTCACTGTCCATTTCTTTCACCTCCTGGGCTGCTGGTTCTACAGCTCCCGGTTCCCCTCGGCGCTGACCTGGTGGCTAGTGCAAGCTGTGTGCATTGCGCTCATGGCTGTCATCGGGGAGTACCTGTGCATGCGGACGGAGCTCAAGGAGATCCCCCTCAACTCGGCCCCTAAATCCAATGTCTAGAATGGGGCCCTTTGGATACCCTGCTGGGTACTTGGCCCACTCGCCCCCCGCACCACCACCACCAACACATTGGGCTGCTCAGAACCTCCAGATGAGGTTGGGCCCAGGTCTGAGAGGAACCCTGCAAATGTGAAGTCTCTGTTGGTGAGGGAGAGTGAGTGAGGCCTGGTGGAGAAGGCAGGTAGCAAGCAGATCACAGCTGCAAGGATGGCCTCTGACTGCCGAAGCCTTGGTATCTGGGAGGTCAGCGAGGGGACCTCTTTCAGGGGAATGACAGAGTTGGAACCATGTCACTCTTGAGCCATCATACCTGTCACCAGCCTGTTATTTTAAAAAAGAAAAAAATCAAGGATCTATGATTGGAGCAAACTGCTCTTCTAGTCTTCTATCTTGCCTCCCTGGGACAGCTCTGACCTTTGTCATGTTGCCGAACCACGGCTATTCTGTTTGGAGAAACGGTTTCCGGATCCACAGCCACAGAAAGAGATGTAGGTGCACAGTATTAGCTGCTGCCAGGGAGCGGCAGCAGGTGGAGGCATCAGGAACAAGGGAAGTGCACGGGAGGGCCCGCGCCCTGCTCCACTGCTCCACTCGTCCAGACCCATGAATCCGTGACTGACTCTCAGTTCTCTCTGCTGGGCCCCGCCCTGCTGCCAGCTTTCAACATAGCAAAGAAGGACCCAGAGAATAATCCCAGCATCCATCGCGTCCTGTCTTATCCTCACAGTTGGGTCACTGCCTGTTCTCGAGGAATGACCAGACAGCCCGGCTCTCACCGGAACTCAGGCAGTAGTTCCTTGTTCCTGCCTTATTTGGAATTCTCCAGTGGGAAGGGAATGGTGGGTGCCTGACCTCGCAGCTTGAGCTGTGTTGATAGTGCCGTGGGAGATAGGAATTTGCTGCTAAGAATTTTCTTTGGAGTGGGGTGTTTTCTGTGAGGGGCTTGCAGCTGTCCTTCCCAGGTATATAAATACAGTATTTTCCACAATTTTGCCTGTACTTACTTTTTAATGCCATGGCTGGGACTGAGACCGCCACATAGCCAGACAAGGGAGCTGTCAAGAATTATTAGGACACCTCCATTCCTGGATCCCAGATTCTTCTTCTTTTGGTTAAAATACTGAGTGCAGGGGACTCCTTTGTCCCACTCCCTCTACCCGCAGCCCCCTCTGCTAGGCCTTGGATGGACCCCTGTCACCCAGTTTTTCTTTCATACCTGTGGTTTCTGAATTGCTCGGAGAAACACACTGGCCTAGACCCACTTTGGCATTGAAACCTTTGCTGTTTCTCTGGAGCCCGCCCGAGTGTGCTGTCAGTGGCCACTTAGTCCGATGAGCTAGGCGCCGTCACTTCCCTCACTTTGCAGGCAGAGAAACTGAGCGCTAGGGGTGAACTGCCTTCTCTAACATCACATCGCTGACAGGAAGCTTGTCCTGTTTGCCTCAAAGCCTCATCTTTTCGTGTTCTAATCACCTTTGAGTGGTAAATGAGCCAGATGGGGGTGGGGGGAGATATTCTCAGGAATCTGGATACCGTTTCAGCAAAAGGTTGTGAATGTGAACCTCAGATGGGCTTTTGAAAGTGCTGCTAGTTCCTGAAAGTGGGCAACTTGGCAGCTGCTTATAACAGAGACAGCGCCAGCGCCATGCCTTGCCTTGAGATTTCATTAACGTGCGGGGCCAGGGAGGTGGCAGGGAAAAGGCCAAGCATTTCTTCACCCTTATGGGCCTGTGGATGATGTAGACTTCACCAACATCAAGCCTCATTTGCTCAAAGCATCTGAAATGGAGCTTAGTATCCTCATTTTCTAAATAGATGAACCGGGCTTTTTTTAGAGGTCATGTGACTCAAGAGTCACTCTGATTCAAACACTCGAAGTTAATTTTTCCCTTAGTTAACTGCCCAAGTAAAGATCTAGAAGAGGGGCCTTGGCTTGGTTAAACAAAGGAAGGGCAGTAGTGGAGAGACCCAGACTGTGGGACTGTGGGAAGCAGGTTGCTATAGGCCCAAGTGCCAGCGCAGTAGAGATGAAGCCGGAAGGAATGAACTGCTAGGGTTTCCTCCGGAACGCAGGCTAACCTTGCTCCACAGTGGCGCCCTGGCCACTGCTCCCAGCCCAGGCCCGCAGGCTCCTATCTGCTGGCTGGCTTTCCTGGTGGGCAGCCTGGGCCCAGTTCTAGCATCCAGTGGGGTGGAAATTGACAAGTTCACCCAGCCCAGGCCTTTCTGGCCCCCTCTTGGGCCTCCCAGGAAGACTAGTGCAGCCCCTCATCCCCACCCCCATCTCCCACTGGTTTTGGTTTCTTGGTTGGGAGCGTGTTGCCCTAACCATGGCTGCCGACTGGGCAGGGCTGCAGTTCACTTAGAGGATGACAGAGTGGTAGGTGCTTGAGAGGAAATATGGAGTAGAAGGTTCTTTCAAATGTTCATGGAATTGGTGATGTCCAGAAAGGAAACCAAAATAGACACAACTCTGGAAATGGATGGGATGAGTGCAGACTGGGTGGGAAAAGCTACAAATGGAGGTTTACTAGGGTAGTGGGTTGGTCAGGAAGTTGGGGGAGGGGGGATGAGGGGTGCACAGAGGGGAAGCAAAGTTCCAGGATGCCCACAGGCATCGGAGAAACACAGCCGAGACTCCTGGCTGCCTTACCTTACAGGGCCCAGCAGTACCCAGAAGAGAAGTCATGCCTCAGCCCCCCACCCCTCAGCTGTCCATACGGCCCCCAGGGAAACAAGTTCCATTTTTTTCCCACACCTGCGCCATGGTTGTCCTGTCACAGAAGGATCCACAGTGCCCTTGGGTTTGGGTGGGGGGGGACCCCTATCCATCCTTCTCGTCTCTTCCAATTTTCTCCATCACCCTCCTGGCTCCCCCGGAAGAGCTACGGTCTTGGTCCTGAAGTTTTTCTCCCCCAGCCCATGACTCCCGCCTACAGAGGGTGACCTCCGACCTCCCCAGCTTGGGTTGTAGGGTGAGCGCGGCTTGCCACAGGGGAGCAGTAGAGAAGCAGCACCAACCCCCACCTGACTCAGTGCTCTCGGGAGTGGGATGAGGCAGGTGGGCACATTTCTAGACCCACATGACACCCATTTATTGACCCCAACGCAGCCATCCGGGCTCCAGGCAGGGCCTTGAGAGCTGAACGCTCCCTTGTGCCTTTCCCCCTTCTGCAAATGGATTGGGGGCCAGTGGGGACCTAGATGAGCTTTCTTGTCCCCCTCTTCCTAGCAGTGTGAGCCCAGGCGGGCCACTCCCCATCTCGGCCCCTCTCCTGACCCCTAGGTTGGCAGGCCATTGTGAGACAAGGGGCAGCCCCCGGCAAATCCCTTCTCTGTGACTTCACGGAGTTCCCCGCCCGGGGGCCGGCCCGCAGGGGAAGGGCGCGGCCCCTGGCGTCCCGTCCCGGGTCTCGCCGGCCTCGAGGCCGGGGCGGGGGGAGCCTGGAGTCACACTCCCGCCCGCCTCACCCCGCCGAGCGCCGCCTGCCGTCACCGGGTCAGCCCCAGACAAACAGGCAGCGCCTGCGGCACAGTCGTCAGTGTCACGCGGGAGATTTTATTTGTAGACCCGCGTATTTCCCACCCCCCTGGGGCTCCGTTGATCGCGGTCGCTGCCCCTCCTCGCGGCTCGGCGGGCGCCCGGGTCGCGCACCTGCGCGGAGACCGCGGGTTAGTCAGGCGCCCGGGCCGCCCGCAGGGGGCGCTGCCGCCCGGGCCGGGCTCGGGAAGCGCCGAGGCGCGGCGGGGCGGGGGTCGGCTGCCGGGAGCTGGGTGTTGCAGGGGAACCCCGCTTTCCCCGGCGCCCCAGGCCCTCCACTCCCTCCCTCTCTCGGGACCTCAGTTTTCTCTTGGAGGGGCTGGGATAGCTTCTGCCTTTTGTTCCGCACGCTCCTTCTCCCCATTGTTTGCTCAGAATAATCTTATCTGGGGCTTAAATAAATAAGACATGGAGAGTTGATTTGTTCTCAGAGGGCGGGGCAGCGCCTCACTAGCCACTTCTCCTCCCCCACATTTGGAAATCCCTAAACTCGCTTACTCAGACCTGTGTGAGGGTCTGAGTCACAGCAGTTATGGGCCCTGCTGAGGCCTCCAGGCAGTGGGGTGGCCCCCTCACAACCCACACCTCACACCCCACCTCAGAGGAGGATCCCAGAAGCCCCCCACCTGGCCACAGCTACCTGCTGTGTGGCCCTGGTCAGGGGCTTCTCTTCTCTGGGCTTCCCTTTCTGGGCAGGAAGTTGGGGCCTCCCAGCACTGCCAGCCCTGGAGGCTCAATCAGGAGCCCTCTGACTCTGGGGCCACCTCTGCATGGGGGTGGGGCTGTGTCTCACCCTGGCCTGGCAGTGGCCATGTCACACCCTGTAGGGGTGGCACATAGGCAGCTCCAGCGATGCAGAGCAGAAGCGGGTACAGCAGCGCTTGACCCAGCGCCGCGTGGACGATCTGCACATCACCTTGGGCCCCGGGAGGCGGACACGTGTGGGCAGCCCTTCAAACCAGATCCACTGGCCAGCCTCTTCTGGCTGCTTCGGGTCCCACTTGGGGGTTCTGTGCCGGTGGATCTTCAGGAAGACGACTCGGGGGTCCCTAAGCGGTGGTCTCCTACCCTGGGCTCCAGGGCTAGTGATCAGATCACGATCCCGTGATGTCCTTGGGACCTCAAGTTCCACCTGCTCTTCTTTCTGTGGCTCTACAGCAGGCGACTCCTTTGTCTTATTCCTCTTCCCCCATTTCTCCTTGGGCTTTGATCCCTCAGGCTCCTCAGTCTCCCCTTTGAACCTCAGTTTCTTCTTGGGGCACATGGCTCCTTGGAGCACTGCATTATTTTGTTTCACGTTCTTGTGGACCTCAGTCCTGGCAGGGAGAGGACAGCAGTCAGCAGAGCAGGACTAAGCCCTGGTCCTCTGCTCTTGCCCAGACACGTGCTGTGTAGCCAGCTGCGGGGAGAGAGCCAGAGGTGGCCTGGAAAGAAACCTCTCTGCCCCTGGTGTGATTGTGCCTGGTGGGAGAGTCTGTGACAAGTATTGGCAGAGGGGGCGCGAGAGGCTGGGGGCGCGAGAGGCTGGGAAAAGGCCATGGCTAGTGGTTAGGACACCTGGAGATAGAGGCCTGTGTCACTAGGTCACTAGGTGAGGGATCTGCCTCTCTGGTTTCAGTGGATGGGGGTTCTGTTCTATTTTTCAAATTGTGTCCCAAGAAATCTTAGGATTCTGTTTCATTATCTCAAATGCCCTGTCCCCCAGGAGAGACCTTCACCCCAACCACACAATTGGGGCTTGGGGGCAGATATTTGGCGATTCCACTGCTTTAAAAAGGTCGGAGAAATGTGGACTAGATGATCCTGATGCTTCTTTTTGGTGCTAACTCACTGTGTCTAAAAGGCCAACTCAGGGAGATGGGTCCAGAGAGGCACAGGAGGCACTGAGTGCTGGATGGGCTCCCCAAAAGGTGTCTGCCTTGGACTGTGCCCCCTGCAAAGTGGCAGCGCTGTCCTAGCTGAGCGTGTGATGTAGTGGGGAGGCCCCAGGCTCCAGGTGACAACACTAGTGATGGCTCCTGTAGACTGAGTGCCCGCTCGGTGTCAGGCCTGGCGCTGCACAACAGCCCTGCAGAGTAGGAGTGGGGTGGAGAGCACCCGGCCCTCAAGAGACAGACAGACGGAGGGTCAAGTTCTGCCTCTTCTGTCTGTGTGGTTTGGAGCAAGAAACTTAACTTCTCAGAAACTTAGTTTCCTCTTGTGTAAAACCGGGATAATGCAGTCTACCTCATGGGATTATTGTGAGGAATAAACTAAACAGGGTGAAGCCAGTGAAGTAGTTAGCAGGTGAAACAGCCTCAGCAGGATGGGGAGTCTGCAGGGGACTCTCAGGAGTGTTGCCTTGAGAGGGGAGGGGAGAAAACAAGGAGCAGGTACTCCCCTAACTGGCCAATTATGACCTTGGCACTGCCCACAGCTCTGCTCTGGAGAGGAACTGGCTTTGCACCCTGACCCTGCTACGTCCCGGCTCAGTCACGTTACCTCGTGAGCCTCAGCTTTCCTCCAGGAAGACGGGCTCACGTGTGCCTTTCCCACAGCGCCTTTGTGAAAGTTAGGCACTTCTAAATTCCTTAGCACAATGCCTGCTCCTGTAAGGATAGCGACTGGGTCCACGGTGGGAGCCACGGGAGGGCCAAGCTCACCTGGAGGAGATCCGGGGGGTCCTTGGGACTCTGATCAGTGACTCCCAACACCTTTTGGCCAGGGTGTGCATTTCTTGGATCCGGGGGTTTGAACTCTTGAGTACTTTCAGGAGCGACAAGTTTTTTATCACCTGCCAGGGTCAGGAAAACAGAAAAAGAGAAGCTTCAGCTTTCCCATCCTGACTTTGGCCCAGCTCAGCTCATGTCAGGGCTGGGCCTGGTGACTCCTCCGGGGCCACTCAGCCAGGCATCTGGGAGCACAGGGGCTCTCCTCGGGGAGGCATCTCACCATTTTAAGTCGGTTCCGCTCAATTACTGTGCTGACTGGCTTCTGTACAATGTCCTGTGACTCCTTATCTTGCTTCTGAGAGAGAGAGAGAGTGGGCATTACCACGGGTGGAGGCTCCCAGCACGCCGCCATTCAACCTCTCCATTTACCTGAGCTTGGTTGACCAACCCTGGACAGGGAGTTTTGTCTTCTTGGTTTGGGGTGGAAAAGGAGAGACCGTTCTTAGCTCCCCTCACCCTCTTTGTCCTTCCCCTCACACCCTCCCCTGCCCTGGTTGGACCCCTTAAGGCCCCAGAGCAGATCCAGTCAGAAGCCCAACCTTGGAAATCACTCTAATCTCAGGTCTCTTCTTTACTGATGGACTCATGCTGGGGCTGATGCCGCAGAGACAGCTGGAGCAAGACTGGTACCAGGTACTGCCTGCACACTGCCCTTCTCCACTCAGCCAACAGTCAGGCTGGGCATCAGCACGGCTGTGCTGGAGCCCCCAGGGAGGGGAGCTGTGACATCACTGAAATATGTGACAGCAGCAGGGCTGGGTCTCCAGGGAATATGTGTGTGGCCGGGTGGAGGGTGAGGGGGGAGCTCCCATCTGTGGGGAAACCACAGCCCTCCGCACTGACACCACCTCCCTGCCAGGCGAGAGGGTTATCTAGTATGGCTAACGAGAAAGCCATGCTTCAAAGAAGCTAAAAATTTACTCAGTTATTTACATAGCTAGGTAATGGTGGCACTGGAAACCTAGGGCTTGAAGTCGGCCTGTGAGACCAGGAGCCCCAACCCCTGCGTTGACCTGTGTGCCTGTGGCACGTCAGGTGCAGTACTAGAATAAAAGAAAATTCTTGCCCTCGAGGAGCTGACAGTCTAGTGGAGGAGAAGCAAGAGTGTGTGCTCAAATCCAAGTGTGTGTATGTGTGAGTATGATCAATTTTACTGCTAGAAATCTAAAATAATAATATTTATAATACTCTCATAAATTCCAGATAGCCAGTTTATTCTCAGAGTATTCTTTTCTTGAATTTCGACTAACTCTTATACCCATAACAAACCTATGGCTGTAGTGGACAAACAAGTGTAGTTCCAAATGAATGTTGACTTTGTGCTAAAGAATAAGAGAAAGTGAAAGAACAAAGCTGTAAGTACACTCATTCATCAACCACATGATTGACTTATTTACTCTGTTGGATCACAGTTGTCAGATACTGGAAGAATGTTTTTAGTTTTGTTTGTGTTGCTATTTACAATGTAACAGCTATAGAGGGACACAAGTTTATATTTAACCTGCATTATTAACATTTCCTCCCTTACTTTCTTAAGGCTAACCCAGGGGTCTTCATGTTCCTTCTGTAAAGGGCCAGAGAGTAAATATGCTAAACTTTGCAGGCCTTTTGGTTGCAACTACTTAAACTCTGCCTTTGTTGTGGGAAAGCAGCCAAGATAATATGCAAATGAATGGGCATGAGCATGGCTGTGTGCCAATAAAACTTTATTTACAAAAGTAGTTGGTGGGCTGGATTTGAACTTGGTCTTCGCAATCAATATAACAATATATCAAAGCCTGATTTATCTCATTTACCTAGTCCTGTGGTATAAATACCCCTATCATACCCCTGTGGTATAAATACCCCTATTGGTAGCTTTTCAAGCTACCAATGTGATATCACTGAATGCAGAGTTGCATACCACTGTATACACAGTCTATATTATGTAGTTACCATTAGGTAGTATATATGCAGTGTACAGCTCAACTGTATTTCTATAGGTGTAAAGACACACAAACACAGATAAGTGAAGGGTAGTTAAAAAAATTAGAAATGATGAGTCTGAGCGTTTTCACCTTTGTTCTTAATGTCATTAACTTAATTAAGTTTACGTAATTTAATTTTTAATGATGGCTGTGCTTAACACCCAGCCTACAGAGTTTTGAAAATGTAACAGGGTTTTGTAAGCTTATGAGTCAGTTCCAGCCTCCCGCTGTCAGATCAGATGGAAGTAAGTGTGTGGGCAGAGGGGACGTGAAGGACAAGGTAGAGTATTTGCTTTGCTAGAAGTGGGCGGGGGGGAAATCGTCACCAACAAGGTGAGAGTTGGCAGAGACCTGAAGGAAGTGAGGGAAGGGGAGAGGGTGGGCGAGGAGGCAAGGGCAGAGGGAGATGTGGTGAAGGGCTGGCACAGATCATGGCAGACTTTAAGGACACAGGCTGCGCTAAGCCCTAGTGCTCAGCTGGCCACATCAGATTAACCTGAAGAGTTTGTTAACAACAGCTTCTCCAGCACCACCCATTCAGTGGGCCCAGCTGATGCCCAGCCCAGTGTGGAAACCATTTCATATCCCTCCACGCTTCTAGGGCAGAGAGGTGTGTGTTCAGAGGGCGTGCTCAACTCTGCCTGCCCTAGGTGTGGTTGGACTCCTTAAAGCCCTGGAGTAGATCCAGTTGGAAGTCCAACCTTGGGCTGCAGACGAAGCCTGGATTTCAGAGAAGCTGCTGCTGCTGCTGCTTTTTTTTTTTTTTAAAGATTTATTTATGTATGCATATAAGAACTGGGGACACGCCAGAGGTGTGGGGTGGTGAGAGGATTCACCAGAGACAGAGTGGGGAACAGAACAGGCAGATTGACTGACATACACTGCTGAGGGGAGCAGCGAGCTAGTCAGGAGAGGTCTGCTGGCACCATGTGGGTTTCTCCCTGGCTTGGGATCAAACTTGTGCTGCAGAGGCTGCGGATAGCTTCATAGTTTGTGTCTTAACCCCTAGTGCCACCAGGGAGGCCCTCAGAGAAGCTTCTTGTATACAGATGTCCTTTATTATTCTAGTGAAGGTGGTGGGGGGTGGATAGACAGCTGCTGTGGTCCAGAAGAAGGAAGAAACAGAGGCGGTGACTCTGGAAGAAAGATATGGAGGACACTTGTTCTCCGCTCCCTCACCCTCTGCCTGCTTAGGCCTCCCCTCCTCACTAGCACAGCTGCAGCTCCTGTCAGCTGGACTCTGACTCTGGATGCTCTGAGGTCCTGGCGCCTGATAGGCTGCATCAGAGTCACGTATACCTGCCACTCAGCCCCTGGGCACCCAGGACCAGGGACCCACTGTGTGCCAGGGGTGGAGGACAGCAGACACGCTTGCTGTCAAGAAACACACAGCCGGAAGGCGAGGAACCCCTGGCATGTGGACTCGCTCCTCAAAGTCAAAGATTGTTGTCTTTTATTCATTGATAACCTCTCAGAGCCTAGAATAGTGCTTGGCAGATAATAGGTGCCCAAGTGGTTTTTGAAAAAATGGTGAAATACATAGCATTATCTTTGACAACACAGAGGACCAGCTGAGGAAGTCAGGGAGGCCTTTGTTGAAGTGGAGATGAGAAGTGAAGGGGGAGGAGAGGCTGGCCAGGCAAAGGAGTGTGAGGTGGGCAGGGCATTTTCAAAACAGGGGGAATTTAAAAAATGTAGGTGTGGAAGAGAATTGCAAACAGTTGTGTGTTGCTGGAGTAGAAAGTAAGAGGCAAGAGTGGCAGCAAGACACAGACTGCTCATGGCTTGACCTGGCACCAATATAATCCATAAAAACACTGATAAATTGGACTTCATATTAAGAATCTGTTCTTTAAAGGACCATTAAAAATGAAATGATAAGCCACAGTCTAGCAGAAAGTACTTGTAAAGCATGTCTGACACAGGGATCCAAAATGTATGTAGAACTCTCAAATGTAAAATGGTGTGGCCGCTGTAAAAAACAGTACGGTGGTCCTCAAAGCATTAAAAAACAAAACAAACAAACAAACAAAAAACCAGAATTACCATACAAGCCTGGGCACTCCTGGGTGCCCAGGGGCTGAGTGGCAGGTGTAGCTGACTCTGACGCGGCCTGCCAGGCACCAGGACCTCAGAGCAACCAGAGTCAGAGTCCAGCTGACAGGAGCTGCAGGTGAGGAGGGGAGGCCTGAGCAGGCAGAGGGTGAGGGAGCAGAGAGCGAGGGTGCTCCATGTCCTCCATGACACCATGAAAATTACAGAAAGAGGTGCTGGGTCACCGCTGCGTAGCGATGAAGCCCAGGCGCCTCACTTGGCCTCCTCTGTCACCACCTGGAGGCACCCCTCTTTACCACAGTCCAAAGACTGAACTCCAGGCTTTCCCCTCTTGATTTCCCCCTCTGTCTACACCAGTGGAGACTGGGAATGAGTTTTTCCTCTACTCTTTTGTTGGAGTGGGTCGTTTCTTGTCAAAGATTTATGTCTTGCTTGGGTGTCCTTTCCGTCCTTTGACACGAAAGAACAGATTTTCCTGGTGGTGGTTTCTATCTGTGCCTGTTTGGCATTTCCTAAATGGTTGCAAGTTTCTATGGGACTCTAGAAAAATGGAAACCAGGAGACCCACATTGTATCCTCTGGGGACTAGGGCTCCTAGCTGGGCTGCCTATATTTATTTTATAGGACATACCCAGCTTTTTTTTTTTAAGATTTATTTATTTATTTATACAAGCACTGGGTACAGTCAGAAGCGTGGGAGGGTGAGAGAATTCACCAGAGCCAGAGCGGGGAACAGAGCAGGCAGAAGGACCAAAGTACACTGCTGAGGGGAGCAGCGGGCGGCAGGAGAGGTCTGCATGCCATGTGGGACCCTCCTTTGGTGGCCGGGGAGCAGCCGGGAATCAAACCGGCGCTGCAGAGGCTGCGGGCAGCTTCGCGCAACCCAGCGCTCAACCGCTGCGCCACCGGGGAGGCCCAGGACATACCCAGCTTTTAAAACTATACTCCGTGGGATGGACAGAGAGAAATGCGGCTCTGCTCCATCTTGTTGAGAACCAGAAATCCTCTCTTCAGTTCAGACTTTTTATCTCGGTAAGTCGAAGCCAAAGATGTTTATGGTCACATAGTCCTTTCAAGAACTTGTGAGTCACCCTGAATGTTATTCAGGGCACTCTGTTAGACAGAAGCCATGCCCACAACTTCCTAAAGATAAGCTCTTCTCTTTGAGGCTTCTGCTCCAATGGCTGAGAGGCTACACCCTTACGCTTTCTAGAATCCCCATTGTTTGAGCCAGACACCTGTAATTTTCTGGCGGTCTTACTGAGTGGGCCTCTGAGGCCTTGCCTTCTCTGAGGTGGAAACAGAATATTTTATAGTCACATTCTCAGTTTCATGTTTGCATCATGTCTTCCCAGCAATGCCCTGAATGTGAGCTTTGCGAGGCAATCATTCCTGAATTTTATCATCATTTGGAGAGACTGAGAATTTTTACCATGAAATCCTGGCTCCTTCATATTTCAAAGTCCTTCCTTTTAGTTCAGGGCTTCTCAACCTCAATCCTATTGACATGTTAGAAAGAACTGATAATTCTTTGTTGTGGGGGGAGGGGTAGTGCTGAGAGGGGCTCTGTATTGTAGGGTGTTTAGCAGCCCCCAGCCTCTACTCACTAGATACTGGTAGCAACCTCTCCGGTGTTTGTTTTTTTTTAATTAAGATTTATTTATTTATGCATACAAGAATTGGGGTATAGGTCAGAGGTGTGGGGGTGAGAGGATTCACCAGAGACAGAGCGGGGAGCAGAACAGGCAGACTGACTGAAATCCACTGCTGAGGGGAGCAGCGGGTGAGACAGGAGAGGTCTGCTGCGCCATGTGGGTAGCTCCCAGGCCGGCCTGGGATCAAACTCGCCACCAGGGAGGCCCAAACTCTCTAGTTTTGACAACCAAAAATGTCTCCAGACCAGCCCACAGTCCCACAGGAAGCGACATCACTTCCACTGGAGCGCAGCCATCGTCAATCTCCTCCTCCTTCAGCAAGAAGCCAGGTGGTGCCTTTAACACTTTACTTGGAAATACCCTCAGTGCCATCACCCTATTCATTAGGCACATTTTCTGCTTTCTTCTTTACTGCCAGCCACAGGGCTGCTAGACTTAGTGCCTAACATAACAAGAATCCCTCTGCACCCCACGCCCCCTTTTCCAGTAGTATTTACCTCCTTTTCCTGCACGAGATGGCAGGCTCATCAAAGGCCAGGGCTTCTATCACCAGCTCTTTCCAGGCACCTGGGGCTTGCACTGCACTCTCCTCAAGGTCAGATCTCATGCCACCCCGGCATGGCAGGCACTCTTACAGCAGCACTCTGCCCAGTACCAAATCTCTGTTGTTAATTGCTAAATAGCATGTTATCTCCAAATGGAGCAGTTTTAAACCAGAAGTTATTATCATGTTGAAGGTTTTGAGCCTCAGGATACAGGGACCCTCTAGCTGAAGGATCCAGCCTTGGGGGCTCAAGGCTGCGACATCTGCAGGCTCAGCTGGGGCTGGGGACCTGTGTCTCCTCTCAGGCTTGGGTTGCAGGCCGTCATCTGCTCTTCCCTGGCTGTTGGACGGAATCCTCGCGAGGTGCCAGGTGGGCCTGTCTGTTGAGGACCTGCTTCCCGGACAGCTTGCCGCCCCAGAGTGAGTGATCCAAGCCATAGAGAGAGATAGAAGCCCTGGTCTTTTTCTTTTCTTTAATCCTACTTGTGGAATGTGATACTGTATCCTATTGGCCACAAAGAGTAAACTTGACACAGTGTGAGAGGGGAGCACACAAAGGCAGGAAAGAACAGGAGGCAAGGGACATTGGGGGCTGTGTTGGTGTCTGGCTGCTGCTGTTCAATTTTATTCAAAGCAAAAGATTTTTCTATTTTTCTTTTTGGATCTCATCTCTGACTCATGGGTTGTTTTGAAATCTTGACTTTTATTTTTAAGTATTGGGGTGTTTTCTAGATATCTTTCTGTTATTGTACTTTTATTCTGTTATATTCTTGAAAATATGTTGTATAATTTAAATGATTTTAAATTGGTTGTGGTCTGTTTTATGGCACAGAATATGATGTAGCTTGGCAAATGTTTTCTGTGCAATTGAAAAGTATGTTTATTCTGCTGCGGTTGGGTAAAGTGATACAAAAATGTAAATCAGAAGATGTTAACTGATAGCATTCAGGCCTTCTAGATCCTTACTTTTTGTTGTTTGCTTGCTTGTTGATTGTTGAGAGAAGTGTTGAATTTTTTAAGTGTAATACAAATTTTTTCTATTTCTTTTTTTACTTCATGTGTTTTTGAATCTTTGTTATTAGGTATATAAGCATTTATGATTGTTGTCTTCTTTGTGAATTGAAACCTTTATTATTATGTAATCTCCCTCTTCATTCCTGGTAATCATCCTTCTATTAAAGTCTGCTTCATCTGATACTAATATTACCCCCACCTTGCTTGGATTAGTCTGTATGGTGTACCTTACTCCATCCAGTTACTTTCAACATATTTATTTCTTTATAGTTTAATTGGGTTTCTTATAGACAGCATACTATTGCCTCTTGCTTTATCTCCAGTATACTTATTTCTGTCTTTTTATTGATCCTTTGTTAACTTTTAATTCTGGCCTGTATTGATACAATTGGATTAAAAGCTTCCATCCTGTTATTCATTTTCTATTTTCCCATCTGTCCTTTTCCCCATTTTTCCTTTTTTTCCCCTTACTTTAAATTTAGTTATGTTTTGATTAGGGAGAAACTTCAACATCATGGGTTTTAACTAAAAGCACACAATAAGACTTACTGACCAAATCTTTTATTCCTTCTTGTAGCACACCAAATAACAGAAACAACAGCATAGTTGTGGTTGGTTCTCACCCTAAGAATGACAACGGGGACAGTGCGTCCAGCGGCACAGATCACACACAGAGGTCTGTGTTATAGTTGAGGAACACAGGCCTGGGACTCTTACGAAAAGCAGGAAGCAGGCCTGCCTTTTTCTGAGAAACACATGATTTTATCCCTCAAAACTGCCACTTGTATTGATAATCTTGAACAAGGGTCTACGTGAAAAAGTCAGCACTTTGCAACCCCCAGGGAGGGTACCTCCACCTGTGTTCATGATTCCATTTCATCTCCACTATTACCGTATTACTATAACTCTTTTTTTATACCTCTTTTAAAAAAATGTTTAGTGATTGCCTTTGCATTTGTATCTTCAATCACAATCTTCATATTATAATTATTTCTTATATAGTATAAGGATCCTTAAACAGTGTATTTCCTTTTCCCCATTCCACCACTTTTGCTATTGTTATTGTCATACATTTTACTTTTTTAGATACGATTATCCCACAATTTATTGTTATTTTGTTTCAGATGGTCAATTTTCTTTTAAGATGATTAAAACAAAAAAGTCTCTTATATTTACCATTCTATTCATTCCAGGACCTCTTAGTTTCTCTCTGTTGACCCGGGTATCATATCCTTTCTGCCTCTTGAACTCTCTTGACTATTTATTATAGTGCTGATCTACTGGTAATGAATTTTTTATTTTTGTTCTCTGGAAGAGAATGTTTATAGCTCCTTCCTGTTTGAAAGATATTTTTGCAGGCTGTAGAATTGCAGGTTGATAGCTTTTTCTTTCAGCATTTTAAAGATGTCACTCTGTTGTCTTCTAATCATATAACTTCAGGTCATATAACTTCTTGGGTGAGAAATTTTCTGTAATTCTTTTTTTTCCTTTTTATTTAATGCCACTGAATTACACACTTTTAACCAATGATTCCACAGATTCTGTATTCTCTTGCTAGCCACAGTGGGCCTTTACAATAAAACCTGTACTGAACTCATTACCTGCTTGTATGGAGACTCATCTTCCACTTCACAAGTGTGCCAGGGGCTGCATCTTATTTGTTCTTGGAGGCCCCTGTCTGTGGAACGCAGGGTTTTTTTTTGTTGTTGTTGCTCAGCAACCTTATCTCTCCCCCGGGTTCAACAAAATTTATAATTTTATAGATTACCTAAAATTTCTTAAATTATTAATCATGTGGTAATTGTGTTCCTCTCACTTTCTACATCTGAGATGGAAGCCAGAGTCTAAGTTGTCTTCTTTTTCACCCTTCCTTTTAAAAATTCCTGGATCTGCGCTCTGGGTCTTTCTCTTACCTGATACCCTTCTAGTTTAGCTCCCTGAATTATTCCTAGCTTGGGTGCTTTTCCCCCCCTTCTCTTTCCCCTTAATGTAAAAAATATCTGACAAGGAGAAGGGACAGAGGTTTGTGATATTTCACTGTCTTGGGGACAGCTCAAAATAGCCCATGGAGTCCTGTTCCCAGGGATGAGCCTGAAAGCCGGGGAGTAACTTTGGGGGCTGAGCTCTCAGCCACTGTGCTCCTGACTTGACCTCATTCTTGTATGCTAGGAAATGGGGCTGAGTATCTGCTTCATCCATTAATGGGGAATAAGAATCAGACTGACCAAAACATTTCTTGAAATTTGAAAACTGCAACAGGATGAGAAGGGAACAGGCTGACACAGTCTCTGGAGGCAGCCTATCGGGGTTCCTATTCCAGCTCCATCACTTACTAGCTGTGTGGTCTTGGATAAGTCCCTTACCTTTCTGTCCCCGTTTCTGTATCTGCAAAATGAGAATAATAATAGTACTTACCCTATGGGATTGTTAAGAGGGCTAAAAGAGTTAACATATGCAAAAACACTTATAAATGTGACCGGTACAAAATCAGCTCTGTAGAAGTGTTAAATATTAGGGCATACTTCCTATAATTTCAGAAATTTGTACAAGAAAGCAGTTTCCTCCCCTTCTCAGAACCCACTGTAATCAAAACAGCTAATGTTTATTGAGCATCTCCAGAGTGCCCACATCCTGCACTAAGCATCTTATATGAATTATAACAGATAGGGATTGATTAAGTTAAATTAATCCTATTTAGTAGGCAAGGAAGTCAAGGATCAGAGAAGTTAAGTGTTTTACACTTCCGCTGGATTGATGCAGAGCTGGGTTTACAACCCAAGAGAATCTGACTACAATGCCTGTGCTCTTAACTGCTGCACTTGGGGCCTCCCACAAACTAGCTTGCTCGCTTGTAAAATAGTGAGAGAGCAGCTTGCTGTGTTGATCTCGCAGGGTTGTTTTGAGATGCCAGTAACAACAGAAGAGGCAGTGCTTTGGGTACTTGTACAGAATCCTGGCGCCCTGACAGGGAAACCTGAGTGTGGCATGACCTTCCACACCTCGATCCCTTTGCACACGCCCTTCCCCCCTTTGCTCGGCTTGTTGAACTAATTTCTTCAAGGCTCAGGTATCAGCGCTCAGATTTGATTCTAACAATGGAGGGATTTAAACAGCGATGACACATCAGACTTGTGATGTGAAATGATGACTGACTGCTCTGTGGGGAACTGAGATGCCGGAGGTGCGTATAGAGAACCCAGGTGAAAGCTTCTGCAGGGGCCCAGGGCGATGTGGTGGTGGAACCGTGCAGGAGCGGTGGATTGGGAGGACATTTAGCACGAATAGTCACGGGAAATGGAGGTGTATTTAACTGTGGCAGAGAACAGGGAGGCTGTGTGGATGAGTCCCAGCTCCTGATTTGTTCTCAGACGTTTGTTGAATGAAGGGTCGAGCGACCCCGGGAGCATCCCCGACAGACCCACGCAGCCCCGGAGCCAGCAGCACAGGGTAGAAGAGGGAGGAGGAAGAGAACCGGCGGCGAGTCTTGGTCCCGGAGCTCCCAGCCTGGGCACTTCTGCCGCTGGTCTGAGCCAGAAGCTCCGCGCGGGGGGCAGGCCTTTCCCCTCTTCGCCCGCCGTTTCTGCGCCCCCTCTCCACCCGCCGCGGGCCGGGGCGTGCGGCGCCCCCTCAGAGCCCCGGAGCGCTTGGCGCTCCGCCGGCGTCGGGAGCGCGGGGCAGCGGCCCACCCCTCCGCCCTGACCCGCCCCGTCGCAGCACCCACCCCGCCCAGATCGCGGCGAGACTGGGCGTCGGCTCTGCCCAGACCCGGAGCCAGGAGCCAGGGGCTGCCGCCGGGTGAGCTCCAGGGTCGGGGCCTCCGCCGCGGGGCACCTGCCCGGAGGGTGGCACCGGGTCGGAGCCCTCCCCGCCGGCGGGGCCCCCGCCTCTCCCCCGAGCGCGCCTCCCGGAGACGTGCGCCCGGCGAGCGGCCGCGGGTGCCCGGGAGTCGGGGCGTGGGCTCGGAGCTCCGGCGCTCCCCGGAGTGGGCGCGCAGCAAGTGCGCGAGGGCCCGGAGCCCGCGTGTGTCCCCGCGCGGCTCTGCAGCGGCGGGCGGGGCGCGGCAAGTGCAGGGAGCGCTCGGAGCGGGGCGCGCGGGCGGGCGGGGAGCGGGCGGCGGCGGGCGCGAGGGGCAGGATGCGCGCCGGGAACTTTTTGCCCGCGCTGGAAGTGCGAGCTGAGCGCGCGGAGGGGCTCCGGGCGGCCGCGGGGCGCGGCGGGGCGCGGGGGGCGCGGGGGCCGCGGGCGCCCCTCCCCCACTTCCGCCTCCCGCCGCCGTCTCGCGGCGCCGGGGCCCGTCGGTCCCGGGGGACACCCGCGGCGCGGCCCCGCCCGGCCGGCTCCCACGCCCCCGCCCCGAGTCCCGCGCGGGCGCGCCGAGGCGGCGGGGGCGCGGGGCGCCGCAGGTGAGGGCGCCGGCGGGGGCGCAGGTGCGCGGGAGGGGCCGGGGAGGGGCCGGGAGCGCCCGGGGGACGGCCGTGGGGGGCGCCCCCTCCCCCTTCCCCAGCCGACGCGGCGTGGCCTTTTTTAGGGAATTCTTTCGCTCGCGCGGAGTCGGGAGCGGGTGGGGCGGAGGCCGGGAGGCGCGCTCGGGTTCGCCAGCCCCCGCCGCCCCGGCAGCCTCCGGCCCCCCATCTCCTGGCCGCCCGCCCCGGCACCCCCGGGCGCACAGACAGCTCCCCGCACCTCTCCAGCCCGCGCTCCCGCGGCCCGGGGGCGCCCCTCCAACCCGGCGAGATGGAGGGGCCCGGGGAGGGGAGAAAGAAGGGGCGCCCGGAGCGCCGGGCGCGGGCAGCTCCCCTCCTGCTTCTCCCCCTCCTCCGCCCGCTGCGCGAGGGCCCGGCGTGTTTTTATTTTTAGCCGGTGACCCGGCGGCAGCGCGGACAGTCTTTCCCAGCAGCCCGCGGCAGCGCCTCCCTCCTGCTCGGCCCCCCGCGGCCGCGCGGGCGCGGTTGGGGTCCCCCAGGCCGGCCCGCCCCGTGGAGCGGAGCCGGGGTCTCGGCCCGCGGGATCCTCGAGGCGGGAGGCCGGCCCGGGGGCGCGCCCGCGGGAGATGGGCTCGCGGGGCGCGCCAGGAAGGAAGTTGCGCGCCGGGAATGAATGCACCGGCCTGGCCCGCGCTGGGGTTCTGGAAAGCTCTCAGCCCCGGAGTCCGGAGGCCTGGGCCGAACCGACCCAGGACCCGCCCTTCCAGTGGCCACTCGCTGAGGAGCGGGGAGCCAGGGGAGGGAGACAGTCGGAGGCGAGGAGCACAAACAGAGCGCTGTGGGAGTTCACGGGGGAGAGGGTGGTCCCCAGAATAGCTCCCGCGCGGGCTGGAGCTCCGGGGTGCGGGGCACCTCTGCAGGCCCCGCTCCGGCTTGAGGCAAGTGGGACAGCGATGCCATTTTCAGATGGGGTGACCGGGCGGGGAAGGGGATTTCCTTCGGGACAGAGCCACGGCTGAGAGCTGGGTCTGTGACTTGAGAGCTGGGATTGGTGGGGTTGGGGAGGTGGCGTCTGTGCTCCCCTCTTCCCTACCTTCATGGGGTGCTGTGCCTGTTAAATAGAAAAAGGGACTCCGCTATTTGGACCGGCCCTGGCCCTCCGGCCCTCCGAGCGGGGCCTGACAGCCGGCCATTGGCTGTGTTCCCTGCATACTGAGGAGCCTCTTTTTGCCGTGCCTGGAACTGGCATCTCCTTTGTAGAGCTAGGGGTCCACCCCCCCTGCATGAGCCTTGAAGTTTGTGGTCATGGACTTTGTTCCCGGGAAGGGGAAGGTGGTAACCAATTCCAGGGGTGTCCAGGCTGGAACCAGAGACGACCTTGCTGGGGTGCAGGCTGCAGGGGGCTCCCCAGGCCCCCAGCGTGTTCCCTCTCAACTTCATAGCTGTGCTTGCTCTTCCACCTCCAGGAGCTGACATGGACCCTAACCCCCGGGCAGCCCTGGAGCGCCAGCAGCTCCGCCTTCGGGAGCGGCAGAAGTTCTTTGAGGACATTTTGCAACCAGACGCAGAATTTGTCTTCCCCCTGTCCCACCTGCATCTCGAATCACAGAGACGTAAGTGCTAAGTCCCAGGGAGAGGGGCTGGGGTAGGGTGGGGACGAAATCTTGTAGGTCCCGAGTCTTGGGGGCTCCTTCCTCTTGTTTTCTTCCCCTTTTATGTCCAGACCTGAGGTATGTCCAGCCACCCCATGGGCCTCCCCTGACTTGCCCCCTTCTTGAATCTGCAGCCCCCATAGGTAGTATCTCATCCATGGAAGTGAATGTGGACACACTGGAGCAAGTGGAATTTATTGACCTTGGGGATCAGGACGGAGCAGATGTGTTCCTGCCTTGCGAAGATCCTCCACCGACCCCCCAGACATCGGGTATGCCCCTCTGCGTAGAACCTGAGCACCAGTTAGCCAGAGACGGATGTCAGCTCCGAGTGAGACCGCAAGACCGGACAGGAGAAGCGGACACTCCGGGGCTGGAAGTGGGCGTTTCTGCCAAAGAAAGAGCTGTCTCTGCTGATTTTAGGAAGTTGACCCTGAGGGGAACTGGGTTACAGATCCCCAGTCTAAAAGTGTAGGACTATCAGAACCTCCTTAGTCTTTGTTACTTCATCTCAGTGAAATTAATGTAATTAAAATAATGTAAAAATGTAAATATTTTCATTAGACAACTTAGCATTTTTGGGTCATCTTAAGGATACCAGAAATATTTCTTGGGCCCTTGATTAGGTCTCTTCGTCCTGTGCTAGAAGAACTCTACATATATCATCTCAGTCCTTACAATGGACTTAGGCAGGTGGTGTTATCCACGTTTTAGAAGGAAGGCAATTAGAAGAAGCGTCACATAGCCAAAGAGTGGAAAGGCAGGTTCAAACACTGACTGGCTGACTCCAAAACCCTCTAACTTATAAGATCCTCTTACAAAACCGCTACTGTTTATTGGTAGCCTACTATGTGCCAGATATTTCAGATACATTCTTAACTTTCATCCTCAAAATCCTTCTGGAGCTTAGTGTCCCTTTTCAACAGAGGGGCAGCAGAGTGCTGGAGAGGGAAAGAGATCTGCCCGAAGCTACTCAGTAGCAAGCAGGTGACAGTGACGTAGGTAGAACTTGAACCCTTGGGTTGATTGACCTGACTCGAGAGCCCAGATGTGGTGTAGTGAATGGAAGGAGCTGATGGGGCTCAGGGCGCTGGATCTCTGCTGGGCTGGCTCAGTGGCTTGGATAGCCCTTGCCCTCTTCGGGCTCCAGTCTCTCCTGGATGGACATCTCTAAGGTTCCTCAGAAGCCCTATTTGTGGCCCTAACCCGCTTTTCTCTCTGGGCAGGGATGGACGACCATCCAGAGGAGCTGAGCCTGTCAATGCCCGCTCCAGACAGGACCACGTCCCGTTCCTCCTCTGCATCCTCTGACTCCTCCACTGACCTGCACAGCCCAAATCCCAGTGACGGTGGAGCAGACACGCCCTTGGCACAGTCTGATGAGGAGGATGGAGGTGATGGAGGGGCAGAGCCCGGAGCCTGCAGCTAGCAGTGGGCCCCTCCCACAGACTGATGGAGCTGACTTCTCTCCGCGTGAGAGCCTAGTCCCAGCCAGAGCCCTTCAGAGAAAATCAGACTCTTGACTTGCGGGACACGCCAGAGGGAGCAGTTGGTGGCGGCCGGTGAACCTCATTGGGAATAACCCTCTCCTGCTTTCCTGCTAACCTTTCTCTGCCGCAACCGTCCACTGCCCACCAGTTCACTCCTAAGGTAGGGCTGGCCGTGAGGAGCTGGCAGACGAGGCAAGACACGATGGCGCTGCCTTCTTGGCTCTCCTGCCTCCCCAAAGGCTCCACAGCCTTCCGGTAGTCTCCTAAGCCCATGTGTCTAAGTGGACGAGAGCCCCTTAGCGTTCCCAGTGAGATGGCATCCCAGCCATCCTGCTTCCTATTATCCTCTTTGGAACAGGGCATGGCATAAATAATAAACAAGTAATAATAAGCTGACCATGCCACTTCATTTTTCACCTTGCAAAGATACCAAACCCACTGTATTTCCTTAGCTCTCTAACCACCACCATATGTATCCCCACCAGGCCTTTCCTCGATCAGTGCTGGGGATTTGGAATACAGTTTTGAATAAGACAGGCCTTATCCCTGCCTTCTTGGAGGAGGAAATCAAGTAAACACCACAGCTCACGGTGTAATAACTAACATGACAAGGAACTAGCGTGGTGTGGGAAAATAAGGGCGTCTTAACCGAGCTTGTGTCATTGATTAACATTTGGTTTTTGATTTTTAAGCTGAGATCTGAAGGATGAGTAGGAGTCAGGTGGGGGCTGGAATCTAGGCAGAAAAAGCAATTTGGGAAGACTTTAAGTGGAAAGAACTTAACCCTGAGAAGCTGAAAACATTCAGCTTGGCTGCATCGGAGGAGGATGAAGGGTAGGTAAGACTGACAGAGTTTAAGTCATGAAATGCTTTGAAGTCTGTGTCCAGCTTCTGTTTTACTGCTAATAAAACATCAGTGACTTAAGCTATAAATCTATTTCCTCATATAAAAGAAGTCCAAAGTACAGGGCTGTGTGGCCACTCCATTGCTACTGGGCATCCGGGTCCTTCTTGGCTCTGTTTGCTCAGCCAACCCAGGCATGTGGTTCGGGTCCTTGTTGGTATTTCATGTCTAAGGCGACTTGCAGCTGTGGTGTCCTTGGAACCCACACAAAACAGAAGAAATTGGGGACTAGCAAAAAAGGTCCAGCCCACTGTCTCTTCCCAGCTCAAGGGGCATTTTTGGAAGTTCTAACCAGTAGCATCTACTTCCCCTATTGACTAGAACTTGCTGACATGAGAAACATTTCATTTAGAGACGTTGCATAGACACAGGACACAGTTTTCTAGAAGAAAGGAAATTCTGGCCTTGGGAAAGGCAGTCACCCTTTCAAGTCACTGGATTTCCAGCGCATCTGATTTCTGTACCACCTGTCACTCGGCTCAGCAGCACCTGGCTACTGGGGAGGCCGGGATTTTCCTTGGGCAGGGCACAGGGCCATCTCGATAAAATCATGGTTTTGTTACTAAAGAACAAGAAAACAGTGAACTTTGGGTGGGAAACTAGCAATTTACATTTTAGATGCCACATTAAGGGATTTGAACTTTATTGGGAGTAAAGGATGACAGTGGTTGAATTTGCTTGCTCAAAAGGTAATTCTGGCCACAGTATAAAGAATATACTGGAGGAGGGAAGGGCAGCTCAAGACAGACATAACACAATAATCCACGCAAGAGATAATCGTGGCCCAGAGGACAGTGGCAGTGGTTAACTTAACTTGCATGAGCATAACTTGTATAAACAACAAATGGCGTTCGTTGTTAAATACAATATGTCCGTGTTCAGCATGGAAGACACTGAGCCTGGCCTTGGGGATATAGTAGTGCCAAAGAGACACAGTCCCTGCTCTGATGGAGTTTAGAGTCTAGTGCAGGCCCACAGGCAAAATTGCAGCTAGGACTAGTGGCAGGAAGGAGTTAATAGCCTATTTCGGGAGATCTGGAGGTGTGTCCCTTGAGGAAGCATATCTGAGCTGAGAGCTGAAGGATGGGAGGGGGGGAGAAGCAGGGGAAGACTGGCTGGAAGGATCCTTGTAGAATCCTGGCTGGAGGGGGCCAGAGTGGCTACCTGGGAGACGGGAGAGTTCAGCCCTTAGATAAGAGATGACAGGCTACAGTGGAGGGTAAGGGTGGGGATGAGGGGTGTAGGAAAATGGAAAGGACGAGATATTTAGGATGTAAGCCCCAAAAGATTTGGGAGAAGGGTGAGTGAGAAGAGGGTCAAGGGTGCCAGCATTTCTGCCTAGTGACTTCAGCGAGTCTTCCTTCACCCTAATGGAGTTTAAGAACCAGGTTTGGGAAGGTCATAAATTTGGCTTTGGACATGTTGAGTTGAAGATGCTTTTGAGACGTCCAAGAGGACACATTGAGTGGGCAATTGGACCCGTGAGTGTGGGGTTTAGATGAGAGACTTGGGCTGGGAAAATGAGTGGACGAGTTAGCAGCGTGTGGGTGGTAAGTGAAGCCCTGGCTGTGAATGAGCTTTCCCAGGGAGAATGTTCAGTGAAAGCAGGGAGGTATAGGACCCAGCCTTAAGGAACATCAAGTTATTTCTCACACTAGAAGAGGAAAATCATTGCACTCCCTTTGTACATCAAACACTACCCTGGGGTCAGCAACCTTCAGCCCAAATCTCAAAGCTCTTTGTGCCACGCAGGCTGAGTGACAGGACTTACTTCTTCCCATACCCCCATTCTGATTTCACCCCGCAGGAGGCCGTTGGGAGTGACAGTTTTTAAGTGCTTTTCCTAATGCTAGTGAGAAGCCTGTGGGAGTTTTGTGCTCTTTTTGTCTCAAAACTTCTGTGTCTAAGTTGAGATCATCCACTAAGCTGGGCCAGGGCCCAGGCTCATGTTAACTTTTGTGAATTTCCTGGATTGCCTGTGATTTTGCTGCAGCCAGATGACAGGGTCTCTGTCCTCGTGTTTATTCTCCCTTCTTTCCTTTGGAGTAGCAAGGCTCAACTTCCTCTCTGACTGTGGCTGAGCCTCTGGGCCGTAGCCCTGAGCTCTGGAGTGCTCTGCACCATTTCTCAGCTTCTGGAGTCACCCCAGGACCTCTAAGGTAAATGATGGGAAGCTAGACTAGCTTGGTAGCACCAGATGCTAAGATCTGTGGTGTTTGGGGCCAGGACTCTGCCTGAAGAGAGGAATCCACAGCCCTCGGGAGAGGTAGAATTGTTGGGAGCCTACAGGGAAATCTTCAATTTAGCACCGATGAGCCCCATAACTCCCTGGAGAAGTCTAAGGTCGGCCGAGACCCCAGGACCACTTCCTGGTTAGAGAATGACCTCCTCTTCTGCCAAGCCACAGGGATTTGGCAGGCCTTCAGAGCCAACGTCTCCAGCTGACTGTTTTCTAGGTCACACAGTGCCCTTGGAGATGGAAGAATGATTTGGAGCCAACTCTGAGGCAAGGAGCCCAGCTTTTAATCTGGAAGCCACAGTGCAGTGGCTTCTGTTTGCTGCATACATTTGTCCAAGAGTGGACGGATATCCGACAGATTCTGGAGAGAAGAGACAGACTGGTCCCATAGAACCCTGTGCCTCAGAGGAAATGGGAGAGACCACAACTGGGAGGTGGGCGGGACAGTCCCTAGAAGACCCCAGGGGTGCACAGAACTTGATTCTATGAGAGCATGGTGGACAGCATGGCCTGGTGCTATGGTGTAGATTTGTTCACTGAAACCTCACTGAGCACCTGCTATATGCTCCCCTCCTTGCTTGGGCAGTGGAGACACTAAAGCGAGCAGAGCTCTTCCAGGATGGCATTAAAATATGCACTGCAGCAGGAATACACAGAGGACTGTGGCACGGAGGACTATAAGGAGGGAGAAGGAAGTCTCTGGAGGTGGCTGGGTCTTGAATGGTGGGGGCAGGCAATTTCAAAAGGATGGCTAGCAAGGGAGTACAAAAAAACCATAATGATAGCAGCAGTTCTTCCTTTTTTTAAATGGGTGGGCAGGTTCTAGTTCTGACTCTGTCACATGTGATCTTGAGCAATCATCTCAAGTTTCTGTGCCTCAGTTTTCTTGTGTGTAAAATGGAGGTAACATTACCTACCACACAGCCACATAGATCTGTCGAGTAAACATTAATATTATTAAGCACTTACTTACAACTCTGAAAGTAGGTTTGTCCAATTTACAGAGGAGGGAATTGGTGCTCATCTCACTCATGCTTATGAATTCAAGTCTGGTAGGAGATTTGAACCCATATCCGCCTAACAGCCCATGGCCTGCCTTCTATTCTATGTGTAGTGGGGAAGGACAGAAAGAGGGCATAATGAGATAAAGATGAGGCTTTCTCTCTGAATGGCTGGGATTGATCTTGGCAGACCTGCTGCATCCACATCTGGCCCTTCACATCAATGTGGTTGTCATTTTTACCATGACACTGCACAAAATCCTTTGTGAATATGTCCCGCACAGGCCAGGTAGAAAAAAAAATGAGCAGAAATTTAGCATCGGAATTCCTACCACTCAATAAGAAGGCAAACAAGCCAGTAAAATGGGGGTGGAGGTGCAAAAGGAATTTAACAGACTTCAGAAAATATGTGGCCAATAAGCAAATCTTGAAGAGAAGTACAACATCATTAGTACCAGGGAAATGCAAATTAAAACCAGGAGATACGACTGCAGATACACCCACATGGCTAGAACTAAAATTCAAAAAAAAAAAAAATTAAAGACAAATGTTGACCAACTAGAACTCCCCTACATTGTTGGTACGAATAGAAAATGATAAATTTTGGAGAAAGGGCTGGCAGTTTCTTACAAAATTCAACATATTGCCTACTCTTTGACCACTCCTAAATATCTTCCCAAGGGAAATGATAAACTTGTTTACTGAGTGACTGGTACAGCAGCTTAGTTTGTAATAACTACAAACTTGAAGGAGCTCAGATTTCCATCAATAGAATGGAGAGAGGATGGTATGTTCATATAAGGTAATACTATGCAGCCATGACAATGGGTGATGCATGCAAGAACATGGATGATTCTCAAACTCTTCTTGTGAAAGACGCTCCCACCAAAAAAGTATATATGCATTGATCTTTTCATATGAAGCTCCAGAGCAGATTATATTGTAGAGAAAAATGAGAACAGCAGTTACCCCTACAAGATGGGGGGAGACCAGAAAGAGGCATTAGCCAGCTTTCTGTGCTTTTAGATATGTTGTATATCTTAGTTGCAAGGTGGGTTACACAAGTGTGCTCATCTGTCAGGATCTGAATGTTCGCTTTGGTCTTTCACGTTTCTTCATACAGTTTTACACTGAGAAAAATGCAAACAAATACTGAATTCAATAAGCATGCTGACGTATTTAGGGAGACGTGTACTTATACCTAAAATTTACTTTGAAATGCATTAAAACAGAAGATGAACTGAGGGATTTATTGACCACTAATGTGATAAGCAAGTAGAGTAAGACGTGAACGGTGGAGCTAGGTACTGGGGAAGCACGTTCACTGTAACAGGTGTTCGTTCTTTAAACTTTGCTGTTTGAAAGTTTTCATAGGAAAAGGGCCAGGGTAGGAGCCTGGGGAAGGGTAGGGGTGTAGCTGGAAAACCGCACCCGAGGAACCGGTTAGGTTTAGGACGGAGCAAAGGGAGCCAACGGAAGTGGAGGGGGTAGAAGCCCCGCCATGCGACCCCTCAAAAGCAGGGAACCTTTTTCCGTCTCAACTAGAGGCACAATGGCGGTGGTGGCCACGCTCAGTATTACCGAGCACTTTCGCGTGGGTGGACTATGTCAAAGTGGGGGCGGAGGGGTCCGCAATGTGAACCTCTGCGACGCCCAGCGCCTAAAGTCCCGCCGCGCCCTCCCGCGACCCAGCAGCCCCAACCGCGCCAAAGGGCCCAGGCAGGCCGTCGCGCGGGAGGCCGCGCCCCTGCTTCCGGGACGGCGCCGGAAGCCGCCGGCCTCGCGCTCTTCCCATTGGAGGCCGGCCCTGCGCGGGGGCGGGCGCCGCTGGGAGGCGGAAGCGGCCGCGGGCATGGCGGCGGCCCGGCGGCTCGCGCTGCTGGCACTGCTGCTCCTGGCCACGGGCGGCTGGGGGCATGCGGGGCCCCCACGCGACAGCCTGCGGGAAGAGCTCGTCATCACCCCGCTGCCTTCTGGGGACGTGGCCGCCACATTCCAGTTTCGCACGCGCTGGGATTCCGAGCTGCAGCGGGAAGAAGGTGAGAGGATGAGACTGAAGAAATCTGTGGCACCTGCAGCGAGTGGGGCGGAGGCAAGCCTGGGGGCGGAGCCTGATCCCGGGGTGGGGTCCTGGCCCCTGGGCATGGGGCCCTCTGCGGTGGCTGCTTGGAGAAGGGTGAAATTGTTACTGAAGAACCCCTTTCTTCCGATAGTGGACGTGAGCCCCGTTGAGGGCCAGTCACGCCTCCTGACTCCTAATCCAGTGCCCTTTCTGCAGGGCCAGGATACCTCGCTAAACCTTTAATTAGAGCCCTCTGTCAACTGATGATTTGCTGTTGGTGGTCACCATTTAGCTTGGGTTCTAGGCACAGTGCTAAGTTCTGTGGACCATTACAAAGAAGAAATTGGAGATGCAGAGAAGTTAAGACACTTGTTCAAAGGCACATCGCTAGTAAATAACAGTCTAGCCTGGTATCCAGATCTCTCAGACCCCAGAGCCTCAGTTCTGCATCTTCTGTAGGATGGCCGGGAACTCTCCTTCCAGGATCATCACTCATTTGCACCCCCCTCTCCAGTTTCTCATTATAGGCTCTTCCCCAAGGCCCTGGGGCAGTTGATCTCCAAGTATTCTCTTCAGGAGCTTCACCTGTCATTCACACAAGGCTTCTGGAGGACTCGATACTGGGGGCCACCCTTTCTGCAGGCCCCATCAGGTGCAGAGCTCTGGGTCTGGTTTCAAGACACAGTCACTGAGTGAGTGCCCACCTTGAAGCCTCTTGCAGCCTATGGAGGCAGTGTGGCTGGGGAAGGTGTTGTCACCCTGTCTCTGCCCTGAGGAGTAGCAGTTCCAGCAGGCAGCAGTTCTGGGAAGTGTAAGCTGGTGTTGGGAGGAAGAAATACTACCACTGGGTGGCATTCTTTACCTGGTTGAATATACTTATTTCCTCTAATATTTCCAGACCTGAGTTAACACCTACATATCTCTACAGAGGCCGATAATAAATAATTGAAACTTAATTAGATGTAAAGCAGTAGAAAACTGTGGCAAACTGGATAACCTTTTATAAGACATTCATCCAAAAACAATAACAATGATGATAATAATAAAATAATACAATGAGGGCCAAACACAACATCTATGGACTTGAATTAGCCTATAAGATCCCAGATTTTCATATTAGAGGAATTGCTTTTGGGAGAGAGGTCGAGGTAGTGGTTCTAGGTACTGCAGTTGTATCACAATTTCCTTTTATCCCCACTATGAGAAATCAATGGTACCAGTATGATTTAAAAAAATATTGAGGTAATAGTGGTAGGGACTGCAGAAAGATAGAACTCGGGAGGACAGTTCCACTCAGCCCCCAGTGCATTGCCATGTGGGAATGGAGGCCTACTCTCATCAGATGCTCTCACTTTTCAAGAGATAGCAGAAATCTGAACTTCAGTGTGAAAATTGGCAAATTGAATATCAGCAAGTAATTTAAAAATATAAGAAGTGCTATGTGGGTCAGTGTCATGCACACCGAATAAATCATAGCTACGGTTTGGGTAGAACTTCAAGTTTGCCATCTTTGAGAGTTAGCCAACTGCAGGCTGTGAGGGAGCCGGGACAGGCAGCCCCGGGACAGTGAGTGGGTTTGTGTCTCCATCCAGTGTGGATAAATCTTGGAAGGAGCTCAGTAACGTCCTCTCCGGGGTCTTCTGCGCCTCTCTCAACTTCATCGACTCTACCAACACGGTCACTCCCACTGCCTCCTTCAAACCCCTGGGGCTGGCCAATGGTGAGATGACCCCACACCCTGCCCTTCTTGCTGTTCCCTCTTACCCGGACCTGTGCCTCCTTCCCCCTCAGTTTCCTCCTTCCTCGGCTGGGCCGGATCACAAAGCCTGGATCACAACCCCGAAGACGACTGTCTGCATTGCCCTCTCCCAAGTGGGGGACGAGCACCCCCCTACCCACCCCTGCTGGGACTCTTGGGGCTGGAGAATTGTGTGGGAAGAGGGGAGGACCCCTCATCTCTAGATTGTGCATCCTGAGGAATGGGGGTTGGGGGCCTACCCCAAACAACTTGTGTCGCCCTCAGGCACTAACCACTACTTCCTGCGCTATGCTGTGCTGCCCCGGGAGGTGGTCTGCACGGAGAACCTCACCCCCTGGAAGAAGCTCCTGCCCTGTAGTTCCAAGGTATGGCCAGGGGGTCTGAATGTGGGTGGGAGCCCTAGAGAGCGGGTGCCCCTTTACTGCCCATTGCCCCTTTACTGCCTGACAACCAGGGTACGTGTACAGATAATCCCTGCCCCTGCCCAGCTGCCCCACAGTGCAGGGCACTGACCTTTCATCTTTTTGGCGTCCTTAAGGCAGGACTCTCTGTGCTGCTGAAGGCGGATCGCCTGTTTCACACTAGCTACCACTCGCAGGCGGTGCACATCCGCCCTGTTTGCAGAGTAAGTTGGGAAGGGCCGGTGGGGGTGGCGCTACCTGGGACTCTGAGCGATGGTACAGGTGAAGCCTGTAGCCCAGTGTGGGTGGCCGGCAGAGCCAGCAGCCAGCACAGACGTGCTGATGATCATTCTGGGGACTGGCCATGCAACAGGGAAGCCGAGAGGTTGCCTGACTGTTGTTCAGTAAATCTTTGTCATGGAGCAGAGTGGTTGAGAACAGTGCAGGTGCAACTGCCAGCTCAGCTGGCATAACCTTGAGTGAATTATTTAATTTCCCCGGGCCAGGTTTGCTCATCTGTCAAGCAAGAATAATAGTTCCTAAGCTCAGGGTTGTAGCTGAGTGTCATCCTGCAGTACCCGCAAAGCTGCTTGCACAGGCTCAGGGGGTGCTAGCATCGGACCGGAGGGAAGAGACAACAGGCAGGGGATTGAGGCTGGAGAGGCAACCCCCAGTGATGTGGTTGGAGGAGTGACAGGTCCTCATGGCTACCTGGTCTTGTTGTAGAACGCCCGCTGTACCAGCGTCTCCTGGGAGCTGAGGCAGACCCTTTCCGTGGTGTTTGATGCCTTCGTCACTGGGCAGGGGAAGAAAGGTAAGGCCCCGGTAGGTCATTTCTCTCCACCCCTCGCCAGCCCGTCCTGCGTGTGCCAACCAGGTCTCACCCCAGCCCTTGCCCCACCCTGCTCTCTGCCCCTCAGACTGGTCCCTCTTCCGGATGTTCTCCCGAACCCTCACAGAGGCCTGCCCCCTGGCCGCGGAGAGCCGAGTCTACGTGGACATCACCAGCTACAACCAGGTACTAAGGTCCCCTGCCACACGTTCCCCTCCCCAGGCCAGCCCGCCCTTCTGCTCACCTGTCAGCCCTGTGTGTCTCCAGGACAACGAGACCTTGGAGGTGAACCCGCCCCCCACCACCATCTACCAGGATGTCATCCTGGGTACCCGGAAGACCTATGCCGTCTATGACTTGCTTGACCCAGCCACGATCAACACCTCCCGCAATCTGAACCTCCAGCTCAAGTGGAGGAGACCCCCAGAGAATGGTGGGTGGCCAGTGGGCCGCCAGGCCATGAGGGGCTACAGAATGGCGCATCTTGGGGAAGACCCCCCACCCCCCACCACCAGATAGTAGGCTTGTGTTTAGACCCAGACCTCTGGAGTCAGAACTTCCGGTTTGTAGTTCCAGTTCCTCTACGCTCCATGACCTTGGGTCGGTTCTGCCGCCTCATCTGGAGAACGGGGACAGTGATACCTCGTGGATTTGGATGAAACAGCTAATGTGACACAGAGTTTTTTCATGCATTCATTTAGTTGACAAGTTTTTTTTTTTTTAAGATTTATTTATTTATTTATACAAGCACTGGGTACAGTCAGAAGCGCGGGAGGGTGAGAGAATTCACCAGAGCCAGAGCGGGGAGCAGAGCAGGCAGAAGGACTGAAGTACACTGCTGAGGGGAGCAGCGGGCGGCAGGAGAGGTCTGCGCGCCATGTGGGACCCTCCTCCAGTGCCGGGGAGCAGCCGGGGATCGAACTGGCGCTGCAGAGGCTGCGGGCAGCTTCGCAACCCAGCGCTCAACCGCTGCGCCACTGGGGAGGCGCGACAAGTATTTTTTGAAAACAGAGTTTGCCTTCAAGAAACGTGACATCCACTAGTCAAGGCAGGCACCAGACCATTGTGGTTGTGTCCAGTGTCACCATGAAAAGTGTCTGATTTGGGATGGAAGGAGCACAGAGCTTGGCACCTATACATGCTCAGTAAATAACGGTCATGTTGTAGCATCATCGTGGGCTGAGGAAGAGGGTGACCGGGATGCAAGCTCCCTGGCCCACGGCAGAGCTTTCCCCCAGCTCTCCCTAGCTTTGAAACTCAGGACGTGGCCCCAGGAGCAGGGGTGGGGTGTGACCCTTTCTTTCAGGAGCTCTCACTGTTGGCTTTTTTCTGTGCAGAGGCCCCACCTGTGCCCTTCCTGCACGCCCAGCGATACGTGAGCGGCTACGGGCTGCAGAACGGGGAGCTGAGCACACTGCTGTACAACACCCACCCTTACCGGGCCTTCCCCGTGCTGCTGCTGGACACCGTGCCCTGGTACCTGCGGCTCTACGTGCACACGCTGACCATCACCTCCAAGGGCAAGGAGAACAAGCCAAGTGAGAGCTGAGTCCCAAATCCCTCCAGCCCCCCAGCTTGCTCTCTCTCCCAGACCCTCAGAGCCCTGTTTCTCAGGGTCATTCCTGATGTACCCCTGAAACACCACACAGGCATAGAGTTAGGAATAGTTTCAGAAGCAGAAAAGCTGTTTCTCCCTCTGGCGAGTCTGCGGGTCTCACCTGTGAAGTGAGAATAGTGAGGCCTTCCAGTGTTGGCTCTCAGAGGCTCGGGAGGCAGTGGTCTCCTGGCCCTGGGGTGCATCCTTTTGTGATGATTCATTGTAAAGAGTCGGCCAGCAATTCAGAGAGCGCTGGAAGCAGAACAGGTGCCAGAGCTGCAGTCCATGGGTAAAGAGGTGCCTTTTTTATGTTTAAGCTTTCTCTATTTCCTACTGTTTTTCTAAAGAGGCGCTGATATTTGTTGAGTCCTTTCCTTTGGGTGCCAGGCGCAGCAGGAGGGCCCTCGGTTCTCTGTGAGTGGAGGTGACTGGTGAGGCGGATTTCCAGGGAGGGGTGACCGCTCACACCCCAAACAGCGAGGCCTCAGACCTCTATACCCCTGTATGGTGGTCTCGCTTACCTTCAGACCACTGTCTGCCACCTTTGAAATCTCGGGTTCGAGTATCTTGTGTATTTGGAGGGTTTTCTGGTTTGTTTTTTAAATTTTTTCTCTGGACAATTTCAAACACATACCTCAATGGAATCACACAGGAAGCTCCCGGGTACCCACCCCCAGCTTCACCCCCACTTCTGCTGAAGTGTCTTAAATCCTAGACATCCCATCTGTTCAATTTCAGACAGTTCAGTGTGTATCTCTAATAGATAAAAGGCTTAAAACAATAAAAAAAAAACCTATCATCATCATTCCTGGTTTCCCCAGCATCTTAAAAATAACTTTCTGTGATTGGGTTGTTAGAGTTGGGATCCGAACGGGGTCTTTGCTTTGCATTTGCTTGGCATGCTCTGAAGTTTCTCATTTTCTTTTTCCTTTTTTTTTTTTATTGTTTTCACTTTGAAAAAAAATAGTAAATGGACTTTATCTTTTTAGAGCAGTTTTAGATTTATAGAAAAATTAAGCCGAAAGTACAAAATTCTCATAAACTCCCTCTCACCACCCCACCCCCATTGTTAACCGCGTGCCTCAGTGCGGTGCTGTAAAATCTTTTAATCTATAGCAGTTTCCTCTTTTTTAAAGAAAATCTATTTGTTGGAGAAACTAGGTCATCTGTTGTGTGGACTGTTCTGCATTCTGGGGTTGTCCTTGGGCTGCTGTTTCAGGTATTCTGCCCTCCCCTGCCTTTCTCGTGTGTTGCTGGTTAGATTTAGAGACTCGATTAGATTCAGGGCCCATATTTTTAGCAAGTCAACTTCCCAGGTGGACTTCCTGTTGCATCCTGTCGCCTGGTGCCCCAGTTTTGTGATGTAGAAATTGATGAACTTGAACACGTCCTGGGAAGGCTGCCCTGGAAACATCTTTTCCCTTTTCAGAGACCCTATTCCTTTCCTCAGTCCGCTGGCTTCTAACTTGCACAGCCCACCTTCTAGGCACCCAGTTCCAGGCCGCAGGGCCTTGATACTTGGGGGCTAGATGTGCCAGTGCTCTGAGCCACAAATGAGGTACAGCTGACTCCCTCCTGTCCGCAGGTTACATCCACTACCAGCCTGCCCAGGACCGGCTGCAGCCCCACCTGTTGGAGATGCTGATCCAGCTTCCAGCCAACTCGGTCACCAAGGTCTCCATCCAGTTTGAGCGGGCGCTGCTCAAGTGGACCGAGTACACCCCAGACCCCAACCACGGCTTCTATGTCAGGTGGGCTTCACCCCACCCCCTGCCCTTTGCTGGGAAGCCAGAGGGGAGCGCAGCTCATGGAGTATCTGTGTGCTTCTCTGCAGCCCATCTGTCCTCAGTGCCCTCGTGCCCAGCATGGTGGCAGCCAAACCCCTGGACTGGGAAGAGAGCCCCCTCTTCAACTCCCTGTAAGTGTGACCTCAGCTGCCTGCTTCAGGGTGTGCGTCGGCACAGAATCCGGGCCCCGCAGGGTGGGCTGGGGCTCAATGTTGCCTCTTCCATAGTAATGTGTGGCTTTAACTCCATCCTAGCAAAAATCCTAGTGATCTGCATTTGAACAGACTAAAAGTGGATTCTGAAGTGCTTCTAGAATAGATAGATGAGAAGAGCAGTACTTGCTAGTATACGTTTATTTACTGATTCTCTTAAATATTTCCTCAAGCACTTACTAAGTGCCCGGGTCTTCAGAGAGCCCTGGGGGATTTGCCCATGTTTCAGTCTAGAGGGAGATTCTGTTCTGTTCTAGACAATAATGGGGCCAGGGTGGTGCTGAGGAGGGATCTAGCAGGTTACCCAGGAAGGCTTCTTTGAGGAGGTGGCCTTCAGCTGACACTGGAAGCTTCGTTTCCGCTCCTGAGCCAGCCCAAGGCTGCTGGACACTGGTCAGGCTTGCATATCTGGCTGTTTCCAGTGAAAGGCTATGAGGGAAGGAAATCCTGGACACCCTGACCGTGGAGCATTGGCCCAGCAGCCTGGGAGTGGGAACGGTGAGACGGGGAGCAGCAGCAAGTTCAGCCTTACCCCTCCCTGTCTGTGCCAGGTTCCCCGTGTCCGACGGCTCTAGCTACTTCGTGCGGCTCTACACGGAGCCGCTGCTGGTGAGCCTGCCCACGCCCGACTTCAGCATGCCCTACAACGTCATCTGCCTCACGTGCACCGTGGTGGCCGTGTGCTACGGCTCCTTCTACAACCTCCTCACCCGAACTTTCCACGTCGAGGAGCCCAGCACCGGCGGCCTGGCCAAGCGGCTGGCGAACCTTATCCGGCGTGTCCGGGGTGTCCCCCCACTCTGAGACACCCCCCTCACAGCTGGGGCAACTTTTGCGCCTGGGAAGAGCTCCACTTTCTACCACTTGCTCTCTGGCCTTGGAACCAAACTACCTGGGCCAGGGCCGATAGCTGTGCTGTCCGGTGTGGGAGCCGGGAGCCGAACGTGGCATTTGGATTTCAATTAATTTAACTTAAAAATCCGTTTCCTCAGCTGTACTTGCCACCTTTCAAGTGCTCAGTAGGCAGAAATTGCTAGTGGCTGCTGTATTGGACATGCAGAGAAAACGTTTCCAACACTCCAGAGAGCTGCCTTGGACAGCACAGGGCATGCTGAGGAATCCACCACCGTGTGGTGGATGGAATTTACTAGCTATGGAATAAAAAGTGGTTTCTTCCTTGTTTCTTTGCCTTCTGTCCTTGAGCCCCGGGAAGAGTTAAAGACTAGGACTTGTTTGCCGGGTGTTTGAGCAGGACGTCATACCCTCTCCCCTCCTTCCTACCCCCCAAAAAACAAGCAAAACTACTTCCTCCCCCCATAAATTCCTTCTCATCTCTACATGCCCCTCTCCTGCCATCTTCATTTCACCTTAATTCCCAGAACTCCCTGCACTCCCTGACCCTGAGAACCAGCTCCCAGTCCCCCAGGGCGGAGCTGGAGAGCCCTGTTTCCTAACCAGTCGCACCAGTGAGCTCACTGCTCATCTTCTCCTCCTCTGACTCTAAAATTCACCCACCTTGTCCAAGTCCCTTGTAGCGCTTTGTACTGCTGCGTGGGGTGCTGTCCACCTCGATCTCTAAATTACTGATGAGCTTAGTTGGTCCTCACTTCTCTCACCCCCACTGCAAACATGCCTACCCGTAGCTGGCTCAGCTCTGCCGTGGAGGCCTCATCTTTCCAGTTCCCCAGGCCCTAAACTTTGGAACCACCCTAAATTCTCTCTCACACCCCAGGTGTATTCCAACCACCAACCTGTTTTCCTCTGCCTTCAAAATAAATGCAGAATCTAACTGCTATGGAAGGAGAAAAAAATTTCCCTTCTGCCCTCCCAGGTCTTTCAACTGGCCTAATACTTTTTTTTATTTATTGCTTAAGATTTATTTATTGCTTTTCTTTCTCCCCGGCCATCTTGGCGGCTGTTCTTGGTTGGGGGCCATCCCGCACCTAAGGCAGGAAGATGGTGGCCGCCAAGAAGACGAAAAAGTTGCTGGAGTCGATCAACTCTAGGCTCCAACTTTTTATGAAAAGTGGAAAGTACGTGCTGGGGTACAAGCAGACTCTGAAAATGATCAGACAAGGCAAAGCTAAACTGGTCATCCTCGCCAACAACTGCCCAGCCTTGAGGAAATCTGAAATAGAGAACTATGCCATGTTGGCGAAAACTGGTGTCCATCACTACAGTGGTAATAATATTGAATTGGGCACAGCGTGTGGAAAATACTACAGAGTATGCACACTGGCGATCATTGACCCAGGTGATTCTGATATCATTAGAAGCATGCCAGAACAGACTGGTGAAAAGTAAATCATGCGAAATTTTTCTTTAATAAAACTAGCCAGAGCTTGTTTTAAAAACAAACAAAAAAACAAACAAAAAAAAGATTTATTTATTTATGCAGACAAGAGCTGGGGTACAGGCCAGAGATGCAGAGGGTGAGAGGATCCACCAGAGACAAGAGTGGGGAACAGAACAGGCAGATTGACTGAAATACACTGCTGAGGGGAGCAGCGGGCGAGACAGGAGAGGTCAGCTGCACCATGTGGATTGCTCCCTGGCGGGCCGGGGATCGAACTCATGCTGCAGAGGCTGCCGATTGCTTCATAGTGCGGTGCTTAACCGCTTGTGCCACCAGGGAGGCCCTGGCCTAATAATTAAATTAACGTAAGACAAATGAACAGGAAAAGAACAAATTGTATTTCATACATATGTAGGCCTCAAAGATAGAAGTCAAAAGGGCAAATGAGACCAAAGCAGGCTTAGAACTATCTCAAGCTTAGGAGGGACTGGGAACGGGGCCTCCAGCAGGGGAGGAAGTTTGATAATTAGATGTCTGTCCTCCCACACAGATGGCCATTCAGATAAAATCAGATAACATCTCTGATATTAGTTCTCTTCTGGGGCCAGTTCCTCTATCTAAATTGCTTAGCTAATTAAGGGGGTGGTGGTCAAGGTTTTCCCTGAGCCTGCTGGGTCTTGATTGCCTTCACATCAAAATAATCCACATGTAGGCAGCTCTCAGCTTGCCCAGGCGTTTCTTTTTTCCTTTCTCCTTTTCCTAATAAGCTTTTAAATGTAAGAAAAAATCTACACATCAAAGAAGCACATTTGGACCCTTCCCTCCTTCCCACCAACTCCACTATCAGTCATGGTGAGGCCTTCCTGGTCACCCCTCTGTACTGCCAACCTCATGCATGCTATTTCCAAACTCCTGTTTTTCTCTCCCGCTCTTGCGGCCAAGGAGCCTACTATCTATCTTACTTGTGTGTTAATGATTAAGCCCCAGAAAGGCAAAGATTTTGTCTTGTAACTGCAGTGTTTGGAACAGCGCCTGGTAAGTGGTTTGCATTCCAATCATTAAGGGGTGAATGTATGACTGTCAGGCGGTCATGTTGCTGAACAGGCCAGGTCACTCAAACATCTGTAATTGGGGCCTTGAACTTCTTGCTGTACCGGCGCCAGGACACTTTTCTCTTACCCGTGCTGTCTGGCCTGGTTCCTTCCACTGAGGCTTCTTGGGGCTCTGCAAGGGTAAGCCTGGGCACAGCCCTCTCCAGGGGGGTTGGCACGAGGCAGTGGCTTCTGGGAAAAAGGCCAGAGGGGCTGAAGGCCAGGTCCATCAGGTCGCCAGGGCACTGTGAGCTGGGTTCTCCCCTCACAGAGCTGGGCTGTGTGTGGAACTGCTCTGGGATAGCACTGGGAGGTTGGGGTGACTCCTAGCCTCTGGGGCTCCCCAGGAGAACAGGGAGGAGTAGCTGAGGGCCTTGCACAGATGGTGTTGGCAGCAGAACTCCAGTCCCTCGTGTTTCCCTCCACACCTGGGACAGATCCTGGTAAACAACTACCTGCCCTGGACAGAGCCCACTAACACTGTGCCCGCACGTGGCCAGGACACAGCAAGCCCCACCCTCTCTGGAGACGGAGAGAGATGGCTTTGTTATAGGACAGGGAGAGGGGCAGCCCAAGCCCCGCAAACCTGCCTATTCTACATGGGTTCTGCCATCCGCCGCATCAACACAAAACATATGACACTTTAATGGGAAGGAACTTTAATAAAAACTAGGAAACAATACAGGTAAGGCAAAGAGTCTAGTTTCTAAATGAAGCACCCAAAGTTACCCGTCCCCTCGTGGGTAAAAGTCCATCCATATGGGATTGGCCCAGAACAAGGCCCCAAAGCCTGCCACAAGTCTAAAGCATCTTCCAGTGGGGACCCACAGAAAAGGGTCACAAACAACCGGACAAACCCGGAAGGAAAAGAGCAAAATCAACATCAAGATAAAAGCTGCCATTGTCACCTCCCCACAGGTCTCACCCACATCTGTGTCACCCAGTCCACGTCCAAAAGACAAGCGCAGTTTCTTCACGTGTCTCTAGGCTCCACGCGCCTCCTCCAGGTCTCCTGCCTCCATCCTGCTTCCTTCCTTCCTCAGTCTCTTCTGCAGCTTCTTTTCTTGCTGCTCAGCTCCACCCTCCCTTGGGTGGGGCAGGGAACCTCCCCCTTTCCTGGGGACCACCCTGTTGCAGCTTCAGGGTCAGGCAGGCTTGACAGCTGCACCCCGGGAGCTGTGAGGTCCCGGCCAGGTGGTCTTAGAAAGCTGAGGGGGGATTCGAGGGGCTCATCAAACCCAACCTTCCTCCAGCTACCAGGATCTGGGGATGGTCTGGTCCGAGCCCGCTCCCTGCAGTGGGGAGGGTGGGGTGTTAATGCCCGAGACCTGGATGGTCCGTGCCTGGAGCCAAGAGTGTCGGAACACAGAGAAAGGGTTGAAGCCCGTCACCTTGCATCTCCAGCCTCCCACCTCTGCTGGGGCTCTTTCCTTTCATGCCTCCTGTCATGTGCCAACTTGTTCTAGACTCTAGGGAACCAGAAGTAAAAAAGAAAGGAAATCCCAAGCTATCACGATGCCTACCATTTAGCAGGAGAGACAGACAATAAACAGTCATGTGTATCAATAAATACGTAGTATAACTTCCGCTGGTGTTATGTTCTTGAAATAAAGTGATTAACATGATGGGGATGATAAAGCCTTCTCAGGAGGCAGAAAGGAGCACAGCCCTGCACCAGGTGATAGAGAAAAATCATGAAATTTGGGGGAGCTTTAATCAGAGGTGATGGCAGGTACAAACACTCTGTAGCAGGAGCCCCTTAGTGTGTTTGAAAAACAAGCGTGTGTGGGCAGCTGGAACTTAGCGGGAAGAGAAGGAGGACTTGGAGTATCGGCAGGGACCGTGTAGGCCCCAGGCCTCGTTCTGCACTGATGGTGGGCTAACGCGTAACGAGACCTGACTCAGATTTCTCTCTGGGTTTCTGTACATGCTAATGCACAGAGCTGGGTTATAATAGTTGCTTCAAGATACTCTCATCATTGGTCACGCGTGGCCCCTACGAAGTGTGTTATCCACCCATATGCACGCATGACAGCGCAGTCAGCCCCCGTCAGGGAGTGTAGTTAGCTGAGTAGATGTTTAAGAGCTCACACCAGCTGCTGTGAGGAGAACGGGCTGTAGGAGGTAAGAATGCACATAGGGCAGACAAAGGGGAGACGATAGTCATCAAGAAGAGGGGTGTGGGCGGTCACCGTAGAGATGGTGGGAAGTTGAGTGAGTGTGGGGTAAAGAGGCCCAGGACTGACTATTGCACGGAGTGTGCAATGGATTCTATGCATCCGTCCATTCAAGGATTAATTCACTAATGATTCATTCAGTGCTTGCTGGTGAGTCATCACGCCATGTAAGACCTTTGCAAAAGATGCTGCCACACGTGGTCCCATGTTACTGTGGCCCATGCTGTTACTGTGATGGAGCATCAGTCTCCAGGCAGAGATGGACACACCTAACACACAGGAACAGGGCTGTGGCCCAGGGACCCCAGGGAAGGAGTCATTCTGGTTGTTGAGAGACCAGTACTCAGCTTTGACTTACATGGAGCAGGTGTTCAGTTCTTGTCTCATCTCTTGAATTGATCTGACCTACTAATTGAACTCCCTATTGTGGGCCTCCCTGGTGGCACAAGGGGTTAAGGCACAGCACTATGAAGCTGTCTGCAAACACTGCAGCATGAGTTCGATCCCCGCCAGGGAGCTACCCACATGGCCCAGCAGACCTCTCCTGACTTGCCTGCTGCTCCCCTCAGCAGTGTATTTCAGTAGATCTGCCTGTTCTGTTCCCTACTCTGTCTCGGTGAATCCTCTCACCCCCACAGTCCCCACATCCACCCCCCCCCCCAAACGCCCTGCACCTCTTGTGCTGCAGCGGCTGTGAATAGCTTCTTAGTGCTGAGACTTAACCCCTTGCACCACCAGGGAGGCCCCTGAAAGAGAGTCTTGAAGGCAGAGTGTTCTTGACTGCCCATTTTTATCTTTGAGTATTTTGAATATGTCCTTCCATTTTCCTCTTGTTTGTACAGTTTCTGCTGAGAAATCTGATGAAAGGGGGGAACTTCACACACTAGACATGTCCACTCTGAGAGTAATGATGAGCCTCTCCGAGGGGGCATGTTTGCTAACAAACCTACCCCCCTCCCGCCAACCTACATTCTTCTAAGTCGTAAAGGGGATTTGACATGATCATCTCTTCTCTGATTAGGAAAGAGCAAAAGATTTAGGCAAAGACAGAAGCTTTTCAGCCTCACGGGACTTCACTGGTCCTAGATCAAAGTACTCAGGATGCCAGAGCAGGGTGTCTGGAGGAGACCAGTTCTGAGAATCTTTTGGGGTTGATGGGCTCATTTGGGCCCCTTCAGAAAGAAGGACTTGGACAATTCCCTTGAAAACTGGCAATAGTTGGTAGGACTCTAGCCACAGATAGAATGCAACCCACATTTCTGTCAGGTCCTATCTAACTAAAAATGGGGTGCAACCCACATTTCTGCTCAGTCATATCTGGGGGCCCCGACCTGACAGTTGAGTTGCATATGTGCAAGAACGGACCACCTTTGAGTACCAACCAGGCAGAAAGCCAAGCTGAGCTCTTAGGCACAGATCCAGACAATCAAGAAGTCAGTGGCTGCCTATAAGGAAAGCGTCGATCACCCATGGGCCCCCAAAACCAAATTCACAGGGGTGAGACTGAGAAAGGAAGGGACTCGTGCACTTGCACGTCCTTTCTCGCAGAGCACCGCAGAGCCCCGCGGAGGCGGTGGTCAGTCTGATTGTCCTGCCATCTGCAGGCGCCAGAATAAATGAGGCTTAACAGACAGTGCGCAGCCCTGGCGTCTTTCAGACGGTTTTCCATTCATTTTAATTTTAGTTTCCTCTTGGCTATTTAAGGGGAAAACTGGTAGCAGCTAATTGGAGCAGCCTTCTGAGTCTTGCCAGCTCCTCAACTGTCTGCCGTTCACTCCCCGGGCGCCCCGAGCTGCACAGCTGGACCCTGCAGCCTCAAGCACCTCCACCGCGCAGACCAGGGCGCCCGGCCGGACCGCCAGGGAAGCAGCCCAATCTGGGTCCACCGTGATGCCCAGCGTTCCCAGTAGAGCCTGTCCCAGAAGCAGCGAGACGGGAATGAGGGGTTTCTTCTCCCGAGGATATCTGCAGCTTGTCCTGGCAGTTCCATCCCAGCCCTCCCGGAGGGTCCCCGCGCGGCAGCAGCTGGGGCCCCATGGCCTATCACACTCAGAGCCTCACCCATGGGTGCATAGGCGCGCTCACAGCGGGGCGTCTGCTGCTCACTTTTGTTACCCTCACCATTCCAAAGAAGTCACGTAAAGGTGTGGGTTCGGACAGAGGGGTGTATCAGTGGGAGAGAATTTGGGGGCGCTCTGAAATTCACCTGATCTTGCCTCCACCACTTTTTTTTTTAATTGCAATTTCTTTTTTTTTTTTCAAGATTTATTTATTTGTGCATACAAGAGCTGGGGCGCAGGCCAGAGATGCGGGGGTGAGAGGATTCACCAGAGACAGAGTGGGGAGCAGAACAGGCAGACTGATGAAATACACTGCTGAGGGGAGCAGTGGGCGAGACAGGAGAGGTCTGCTGCGCCCTGTGGGTTGCTCCCTGGCCAGGGATCGAACTCATGCTGCAGAGGCTGCAGATTGCTCATAGTGTGGTGCTTAACCCCTTGGCCACCAGGGAGGCCCTCCACCACTTTTCAAGGTGTGTAGTGTGGAGGCCAAAGGCAGGCTGCCCGAGGATGTACAGAAGTGGCCTGAGAATTATTTGAATTTTTTCCATTGAACCATGAAAAAAACCACCGACCCAAGATATTTTGCCCAATTATCTGTGCCCTGGAAAACAAGAACTAAATCCCTGTGGTGGCTCTGGAAGGAAGAGGCGACCTTATCCCCCTGGAGCAGGCCTTGCAAGGTCAGATTTCCATGCAGAGGTGAATAAACCTGCAAGATTCCTTCTTACTTGCTTATTTATTTTTCTTTTAAAGATTTTATTGCTTTACAACAAGCAAACAACTCAAATGAATGATAAACACAACATCTCTAAATTCTCGAATTCTAAGACTAGATTGTGCTCTGACTCTTAAAACGCATTTGTTCAAGCTGAAGCCAAGAACTTTAATATCCTCAAGCAGAATCGATATTTAAAGAGACAAAGGAGACTATTAACAAACTTCTCCATGTGCCTCCATGCTCGGTGCTGGCAGCATTATCCTCTACAGTTTAGACCACAGGCCAGGTATGGACTCTAAGACCTTCTTCCTGTCCACAAACTCTTCTGTTCTAAAATCAAGAAAGTTCTAAAACCCAGAGGTGCGTAGTAATTTATATATCATTTCTACTCCCTTCCTCATGATGGAAAAGTTAATCAGTCCTTAACTCAGCTGGGTAAAAAAGTTCTGGAGGCAACACCAAATACCCCACTGCACAAACAGGAAGCCCAAAGTCGTATTAGGCACGAAGGGGTGATAACTCTCAATACTTCCTTTTATTCTGGAAAGGCCAGCACCTTCCTTTCAGAGAGATCCTAAACCCCAGATTAAGTCACCATTTCAATTCAACAGTAAAATGAGCCGTGGCGAGTATTCTTAGTACTTAATGAAGTTTGAAAACTGCTGTGGCTGAGCCTTGCGGCGCCTGGTGCAGACACAGAAGGCCCCGGAGGTGGGAGATGAAGCAATGCCCAGGAGGGACCTCAGCTCCGCCCCTTCCCCAGGCCCTCCTCACGGCCTCTGCTCCCACCCCACCTGGGCTCTGGAAAAGCTCTCCCTCCCCAGGTCTCCTCAGGAGCAGGCGTCCAGACCCTGAAGCTGAGTCCCTTCAAGCTGTCCACAGCGCTTCTCGTCCTCCTGACCGCACTGCTGCCCGCCACCCAGTGCGATGAAACCAGCACCCCAGGCCTTGGTAAGTGCTGGCTCCCCTACCCTCTGCAGCTGGGGCTGAAAACGAGGGGAGTCCGTGGAAGGGGCTGGGGGAGCAGCCGAGCAGTGTGGAGAGCAAAACTCTCTCTGGAGTCCTCCTGGGAAGCTGGGAAGTTTTAACTCCAGGGACATTTCCAGGCTCTAAAATGGAAATCGCTGATTTTTCATTGATTTGAGAGTAGTCACTGTCTCACCGTCATCACACACGCCCGCTAGTCCTGGACGCCTCCTCGGGTCTCTATCTCTGCAGAACCTCCAAGTGGTGTAACGAAAAGATAAATATTTGAACATTGCTTAGGTTCTTGGCCCAGGCCTTTTAAAACTCTCGGTGTAACTGTTTTGTATGTTAGTGAGGTAACTGGAAGCTGGGGCTGCAGGTAGCTTCAGGACAGGCAATTAGGTGATTAGAGGTGATTAGAACTTTCAACTGTCCCCCTCCCCCCACCCCAGGATAAGGAGCCTGAGTGCAGTCACCAAAGATTTAATCAATCATGCCTTTGTAATGAAACTTCAATAAAAACCCCTGCACTTGGGGGGTTCAGAGAGCTCCAATGTTGAACACACTCAGATACAGTGAGGCTGGTGTGCCCAGAGGTGGTGTGGAATTCTCTGTCTGCCCCCCTCGCCTCCCCTCAAATATCTCCTCCATTTGGCTGTCCCTGAGTTTTGGCCTAAAAAATTTCAGAACTTGGACCTCCCCTGGTGGCGCAGTGGTTGAGCGCTGGGCTGCAAAGCTGCCCGCAGCCTCTGCAGCGCCGGTTTGATCCCCGGCCACCAGGTGAGGGTCCCACATGGCGCGCAGACCTCTCCTGCCGCCCGCTGCTCCCCTCAGCAGTGTACTTTGGTCCTTCTGCCTGCTCTGCTCCCCGCTCTGGCTCTGGTGAATCCTCTCACCCCCTGCACCTCTGCTCCCTGGTTGCTCCCTGGCTGGCTGGGGATCAAACTCATATTGCAGAGGCTGTGGATTGCTTCATAGTGTGGTGCTTAACCCCTTGTGCCAGCAGGGAGGCCCAATATTCCCTTAGTTTCATCCCAAGATAACCAAAGTTAGCAAACTGGTATGCTTGCTTCCGTACCTTTTCCCATGGTTCTTTAAAGCCTTAAAAAAAAAAAAAAAAAAATAGTGGGAACTTTCAATCCCCAAAGTGCAAAGAACAGAATAATAAGGCCCTAGATGCCCATCATCCAGCTTCCTTTTTGTTGTGGAGTGTTTTGAAGTTACTCTTGTATCATGCCAGTTCATCCTTGAGCACCTCATTAAGGGTATTTTTTTTTTACATTATTACCACATGACTGTGTCATTGTCACATCTAACAAATGCATTAATAACACACCAGAAAGCCAAGCATCCAAGGGAGGCCTCACACCGCCCACCTCCTCCCCAACATCCCCTCTACTGCCAGACACGCTGTTTCAGTTGTCCGCTGTGTCCACCCTGCTGGGATGACCAGGCTCGGAACTGACCAGAGCCTTCTGTGTCCCTGCAGACCTTCTTCACTTCTGCCTGGAGCCGCCCTACCAGGGTCCCTGCAATGCTGTCATTACCAGGTTCTTCTTCAACACCACCTCTGGGTGCTGTGAGACCTTCAAGTACGGTGGCTGTGAGGCCAGGGAGAACCACTTCCTAGACAAGGGGCAGTGCTACCATGCCTGTGGGGGCGAGAGGCGGGTACTTGGGGCAGGACTATGTCGGGAGCAGGTGAAGGACAGGTGTCCCCAGTACAGATCACTTTGGCATGTGGATTTTTTTTTTTTAAAAGATTATTTATGCATACAAGAACTGGGGTGCAGGCCAGAGGTGCAGGGGGGTAAGAGGATTCACCAGAGACAGAGCAGGGAGCAGAACAGGCAGACTGACAAAATACACTGCTGAGGGGAGCAGTGGGTGAGACAGGAGGGGTCTGCTGTGCCATGTGGGTAGCTCCCTGGCTGGCCGGGGATCGAACTCATGCTGCAGTGGCTGCCGATAGCTTGATAGCGCTGTCTTTAACCCTGCGCCATGAGGGAGGCCCCCTGGCATGTGGATTATTTTGAGTTAAGGTCAATCAAGGCCCTGTGGGCTCAAGAGAAACCATTACTATTCCCTTCCCTACCTAGAAGAGCGAAACACTGGGATTGCACCCAGATTCCCCAGAACTAACCTTTCTATCAGACAAATCTGTTTCAACGGCAGGGCCTCCAGCTACGAGGCATCTGTTTTTTTGTCATTTGAGTCACCCTCTCTCCTTGAAGCCCCAGATGCCTATCCTGTTCCTTAGCTCAGGATATATATCCTTATTTTGCCTCATTTACTTTAGAATTTACATCCACGTAGATTCTCCATGTGTATGTAATTAAATTTGTTCCTTTCTCCTACTAATATACCTGATGTTAATTTGACTGCTCAATCACCTCAGGAAGACTCCAGAGGGGTAGAGGGAAATGAGCTCTCTGCATCTACAGAGGACAGGGAAGGGAAGGGCAGAGGAAAGGGGTGGCGTTCAGAGGCCCACCCACCTTCACGCCTGCACGGTGTCTTCCTGCCTCCTGCTGCCCAGGACAAGGTGGCAGCAGTGTCCCGTGAAGTCACAGGCCCAGCACGTCCTCCATGGGCCAGCTTGGATGAAGGTCACTGCTGGGCAAATCCTCGGAGATCGTCTGAGCCTTCTCACATGCTCCCCTTTTGCAGATGGGAACGTCGGGACGGCCACCCCATGCATGGGTCTGCCTGCTGCTGAGCTCCTCTGCCCGGGTTGGCAAACTTGCCGCCTTCTTGTCGTCAGCCAGGTTGTGGCATGGACCTTGGCTGCTCATTTCTCGGTGGTCTAGTATCTGTCAGGGTGCCCAGTGTTCAGATCAGGGGCTTGGCGGTGACAGCCAACGAGTTCCTTTCTTTTGCAGGGCTCCCCAGGCCTGTGCTGCCCCAAGATACTGACATCTGACAGCCCCACACGAGGCCTGCTGGGCTGCCCTCGAAACAGTTCAGCCTCCTCCCTGATCCCTCAGCAAAACCTGCCAAGAAGCAAAACCTGCCCATGCTGTTGCTTGGTATTTTTCAGTGACGCCTGGTTTCCTGGGAGCAGGAGCCATGAACTTTGGTTTTTTATCACTTCATCTCTAGCCCTGAGCACAGGCCCTGCGTTAAGAAGGAACTATAAATATTTGTGGAATGCATGAATGCACCAGCACATCTCTCCCCTTGAGCACACCTCTCCCCTGGACTTACCCTGGAGCTCAAGGCTGGAAGCCAGGACCCAGGCCTGACCCTCCTCCTCACCCCACCATGCATGGTTCTTCAGGGTGGCAGCAGTAGAATGGGTGACATCGGGGCTGAACATCAGGGGTGGCAGGAAATTTTCACTCAAACGCTCCATCCCTCACGGCGACCCTGCACGTTCTCCTGTGTGTGGGTTCAAACTCTCAGGCCTTGGATCTATTTTTTTTCATGTTCTGAAGGTAACTGGCGTGGATTCTGTTGTCTGTAACTTGAACCTTATTGACACAGTTTTATAAAAATTCATACTTCACATTATTTTGTAGAGGAGCAGCTGCCAGGCTCGCACATTTCTGTTCTCTGTCTTAATTCCCCATGATACTTCTCCAGAGCTCTGACATCAGCCTCTTTATCATCACTCATGTATCTGTAAGATCCTGTATTATATGAGACTCAATCCTTGCTGTCTCTTTGGTGTCTGCTGCTATAGCGTGTTCAAGAGGTGGCACTTTCTCTGTTTCTCTGCTGCGTCTTCTGAACTGTAATAGTAAGGCCTTTTCAACAGCTCTTCTTACCAGAGACCAAAAGTGGATTAAAGAAATCATTCCAAGCACTGACCTTCCTGACTGCTTTGGAGCAAATAGCATTGTTTGTAGTGTCACTGCCTGGAAGTCCACCTGGTGCCCAAGAAGTGCTGCAATTTCTCATCCAACTGGGTCCCAGTGGGTGCCTTTCGTCTAATCCCATGCCCAACCCAATCTGCCCTTTTTTGGTCTCTGGTTACTGAAAAGTCTGGGAGAGAAATGGGCTTGATTTCAGGTTCTCTTTAAGACCAAAGACACCTTTTCTTTGGTGGGGAGGAATCGCTGCTTAAGAAAGGCCCTGCCTGCCCCCTGGTGGCAGCGGGAAGAATGTCTATTCTCGCGCGTGCATGTATATTTCATCGTCTTTCTAGGACAGTACTTGTCACCACACAAAATCGAACTTTCTTTTTTAGTAAGGAGGCAAGGGGAAAAGCTATTGTGTATCTGTGTGGTAGTATCTTCACTGTCTCTCTTTCTGTAGAGACCAGACAGAGAAACCACAGCGCTTGATGTTACAAGGCCAAGTCAAAATATTTTCAGGCTTCATGAACCGGTGGGGATGCAGGCACAAGGTGTTTTGGGTCCAGAATTTGAGGCTGTCTAGGCATGAGGGTGAAGTGGGATAAGAAGACAGAGCCCCAGGCACTCTCAGGGCATTTTGTCAATAGCTATTGATCAAGTCTTGGCACTGTGCTGATGCTTTGCAAACAAATGACTTCTTAATCCTAGCTCAATTTCTGAAGCTAGAAATATCTTGATGCTATGAAGGAAGAAACTGAAACTCAGAGAGGTTAAATGACTCACCCACATTCACAGAATTAGGAAGAGGTGGTCTTGAGATTCAGATCGGGTCTTGACTCATATCTCAGGTTCTTTTTTTTTTTTTTTTTTTAAGATTTCTTTATTTATGCATACAAGAACTGGGGTACAGGCCAGAGGTGTGGGGGTGAGAAGATTCACCAGAGACAGAGTGGGGAACAGAACAGGCAGATCCACTGAAATACACTGCGGAGGGGAGCAGCAGGTGAGACAGGAGAGGACTGCCGTACCGTGTGGGTAGCTCCCTGGCCGGGGATCAAACTCATGCTACAGTGGCTACAGATAGCTTCATAGTGCTGATGCTTAACCCCTTGCACCACCAGGGAGGCCCCTATCTCAAGTTTTAACTCTTCTCATGGGCTGGGGAGTAGGATCAGTTTGGCAAATAGTAAAACACTTCCTGGGTGGTTTTCCTTCTTCACCTCCGTTGCAGATGGTTTCAGTGGGTTAACCTCAATAATTTACAGTCTATTTTAATTCTGTACAGCCTAGTTGGTCCATTAGGGTTATAAAAAATGCTGCCAATTTCCCCTGGTGTAAAATAATAACCACTTTATGATTTATGGTTGTGGATTCTGGCCAAGGTTTTGGGCAGAGCACAGTGGGAGTGGTTTATCACTGTGCCATGATGCCTTTGCACTCATCTGGGAAAACTCAATTAGTTATTGACGACTTCATGGCTGGGGGCTGGAATCATCCTGTGACTTCTTTACTCCTCACCCCTCACCCCACCCCACCTCCTGGGCTGGGATTACTGAAAGGCTGGGACTCTGCTAGACAGTGGACCGGAGTGTCTCCACGAGGCCTCTCCATGGGCCTTGGGGTTCCTTCCAATATGGCAGCCTCAGGAAAGTCTGACATCTCCCCTGGCAGATCTGGGTGCAAAGAGCTAGCATTGCAGTTAAAAAGGTAGACTGCATGGTCTTCTATGACCTAGTTTTGGAAGCATATATTATCACTTCTACTATACTCTATTTTTTTAAAGATTTATTTGTTTATCCATACAAGAAATGGGGTGCAGGCCAGAGATGCAGGGGTTGAAAGGATTCACCAGAGACAGTGGGGAGCAGGACAGGTGCATCTACTGAAATACACTGCTGAGGGGAGCAGCGGGCAAGACAGGAGAGGTCTGCTGCGCCATGTGGGTAGCTCCCTGGCCAGGGACTGAACTCGTGCTGCAGTGGCTGCCGATAACTTCGTAGTGCTGCGTCTTTGCTCCTTGCACCACCAGGGAAGCCCCTATACTCTATTTCTTAAAACAACCACAAACCTGCCTAGATTCAAGGCAAGGGAACAGAGACCCTGCTTCTCAATAGGAGAAATGTCAAAAATATTGTGGTCATGTTTAAAAACTGCTCATCATTCCCAGCCTCTCAGTAGAAAAATCTCATGGGCCCCCAATATGTTTCCCTTTGGGGTGTACACGACTTTTGTGACATTTGTGTGGGTCCCCGTTCTTTCAAGCCCAAGAAGCATCAGAAAACTAGTGCATTGCCTTGAATGTTTGTGTCTTCCCCAAATTTGTATGCTAAAACTCTAGTCCCAACGCGATGGCATTTAGATGTGGCCCCTGGGAGAGAACTAGGTCATGAGAATGGAGATTAGTGGGTTTAGTGCCTTTATTAGAAGCCAGTGAGCGCTGTCTTTCTCCCGCGTGAGGATATAATAAATTGACAGCCCAAAACCCAGAAGAGGGTTCTTTCCAGAACTTGACCATGCTGACATGCTGGTATCAGACTTCCAGGTTCTGGAACTATGAGAAGTAAATTTCTGTTGTTGATAAGCCACCCAGTTCGTCACACTTTGCGACAGCAGCCCAGACAGACTAAGACAAAGAGGGGTGGGTGTCCTGATAGACAATGAATAACCACTTAGTCCCTTCCTGTGCCTTTGTCTTCCTTAGGGTGACAAATCTAATGAATCAGACCTGTCATCCAGAGGTGACAGAGTGACCAGCACCCAGTGATTCATGACCCGTTCCCTACTGGAAGGGGCCAGACAGCTGCGCTGTGCCGCCACTGCAGCTCCCGTCGCTGGCTTTTAATCATCCTTTCTGTAGGACAGCCCGGGTGCTTTTCAAACATTTTTAATCAAATCATTTCATCCCCCAACCAGCGCATAATGTCCACTGCAATTAGGACACGTCCCCTAGAGCTTGTTATTCTTCAGGGCCTGCGTGACACCCCACCCCACCCTTACCTAGCTCTTTGACTGTCTCCCACTCCAGCGATCTCGCTCTGCCCCAGCTACCTTGGTTTTCTGACTTCTTGGCATTCTTCTGGCTTGTTCTGCCTCTGGTGTAGGGGCACAACCCGGGTGTAATCTGAAACTGGCCCTCATCCTCGGAGAGCAGGGAGGAACAGGGAAAAGGCAGACCAGTCCATATTGGTCACTGGTGATTTTAGTAACCAGGGAACTTACAAGGCCACAAGACAAGTAGTTTCCTGTAACGCCACCTGCCAAATCCCAGGGGTTTTATAGAGGCTTTAACTGTTCACTCACACTCACATGCGCAATCCTGAGAGGCTCAAGGACACACTACACAAGACTGTCCTTGAAGCGGCTTCTGGGAACACTCACTCCCGGGGTGCGGTAAGTAGTTTTCGAGGCCTTTGGACAAGGAAATGGAACGAGAACCCTGGGTCCAGCGGGAGCATCTACTCAGTGGTCACTTTTTTTTTTTTAAAGATTTATTTATTTATACAAGAACTGGGGTACAGGCCAGATGCACGGGAGGGTGAGAGGATTCACCAGAGACAGAGTGGGGAACAGAACAGGCAGACTGATGAAATACACTGCTGAAGGGAGCAGCGGGTGAGACAAGAGGGGTCTGCTGTACTATGCGGACCCTCCCCAGCAGGCCAAGATCGAACCGGCGCTGCAGAGGCTACAGACAGCTTCACAGTGATGTGCTCAACCGCCTGCACCACCAGGGAGGCCCTCAGTGGTCACTTCTTGATGACACTCCCTAACACCAGGGCGTCTCACAGCTTGGTGGCCGGGTTCTGAGAGGGACCAAGATCATGTATTCCAAGGGTTGGGAAATGGAAGCTGGCAGAGCAGTTGGGGGTGACACTCACCCTCCCTGCCCAGAACTGGCACTTCCTCATATTCTATGGAGCAAAGTGGTTGGAAGAGTCGCCCATGTTCAAATGTAGAGAATAAAGTCCATGTCCTGGCTGGGGAGCGGCTAGGGTGTGTTGCAGAGGAGTTTATGGCATGGAAGATATGGTTGTGGCCATCTTTAAAAAATATAATCAGCACACTAGCTCCACCACCTTCAGGTCATCGAGTCGAGGGGAATCTCTGAGGAGGGAGGTATAATATAATAATACCCATCACCTCACAGCATCAGGTGTGCTGTGAGACACCAGGTAGCTTTTTGGTTAATGAGTTACTTTAATGGGGAGTGTGCCTGCGGTAAAAGAAAATTCCCTTTACAGAAAGTGAAGCTCATTTTACCTTTTTTATCCTAACCCTCAGGGTTAGATAATAAAAAGTAAAATTTAACTGCCGCTGTCAGTTAACTGCTGATAGATTGCTGCGGGTTCTGAGAGGGACAGAGGGTGGCGGGTGACTATAAGATTATTGACCTGAGCACTTGGGAAAACCAGTTGCCACTTACTGAGGTAGGCAAGGAGATTAAGGACAAAATGGGGCTCAAGAATAGCATGGAGGGCCTCCCTGGTGGCGCAGCGGTTGAGCGCTGGGTTGCGAAGCTGCCCGTAGCCTCTGCAGCCCCGGTTCGATCCCCGGCTGCTCCCCGGCCACCGGAGGAGGGTCCCACATGGCGCGCAGACCTCTCCTGCCGCCCGCTGCTCCCCTCAGCAGTGTACTTGGGTCCTTCTGCCTGCTCTGCTCCCCGCTCTGGCTCTGGTGAATTCTCTCACCCTCCCGCACTTCTGACTGTACCCAGTGCTTGTATAAATAAATAAACAAATAAATCTTAAAAAAAAAAAAGAAAGAAAGAAAGAAAAAAGAATAGCATGGAGTTAAGAAAGATAGAAGCACAGCACTGTGAAGCTGTCCGCAGCCTCTGCAGCACAAGTTCGATCCCGGTCCAGGGAGGTGACACACATGGCACAGCAGACCTCTCCTGTCTCACCGCTGCTCCCCTCAGCAGTGTATTTCAGTGGATCTGCCTGTTCTGCTCCTCACTCTGTCTCTGGTGAATCCTCTCACCTCTGGGGGGGCACCTCTGGCCTGTACCCCAGTTCTTGTATGCATAAATAAATAAATCTCAAAAAAAATTAAGAAAGAGGAGTGGGGGGAATTGTCCAGTCTGGGGGTAACAGGAGCCTGTGCTCGGAGGCTGAGTAGGTGAATGTGAAAGATGTTCAGAAGGAAAACGAGTTCATGACACTGGGCAGGGAAGAAGAGGCGCATCAACAGTGATGCTGTGGCGTGAGCCTTCTGCTTTACGCCCCCTGGCAGGTGGGGGGAGCTTGCTGATGGAGGTGTTGAGTGTGAGGAGACGGGTTCAGGCTTTCTACCCAGCAGAAATGCTCTCCCTCAGGCATTTGCCAGGCCCAAGGCCAGCAACCAAGGATGAAAAAGGCCAAGATGAAAAAAAGGGAAAAGAGGTGGAGTGTCATGGACTCAAAGAAGGGGTCCAGGAGGGAAACTGACACGTCCTGAGCCCGCATCACGGGCAGGCACGTTGCTAGTGCCCGGTTTACACTGCAGATGACAGATAACCCTCTTCCCTTCCTTCTTTCCTTTCTAGGAGTACCAGGAGTCAGTCTTGGTGGTATTCTTCCCCTGGCAACCCGTGACATGAACTGATTTAGTTTAGCTCGCAGAACTGAAGGGAAGGCTAAAAGAATCCAAGTTGGCACCTCCATACAGTTTCAGGTCTTCTGTCATTAATTGCTCAAATTTAAAATTCCAGGGGAACATCCGATTGGCCATTCTTTGTCTGGGGGTAGGGCAAGCACCTTGATTGGCAGGCTTCTCAGGCCCCACCTGTCCGAGGTGGAGGAAGTCATACACAGAGCAAATCAGGGTGCTATTTTCAGGAAAAACGACAAGTAAATGCCAGGTGACAGAACAACAAAATAGCCAGCACTCAGAGAAAGAGGTGTCCGTGGAATGAAGGGAGTTTGAGTGGGTCTAGCAGTGTAAGAGGACAAGGCTCCACTGCTGAGTTAAAGACTGCTGTTCCTTTTTCGTTCCTCGGGATTTCTTACCTCTTCAGTGTTAACTTGTTTACAGTGGGCACGTCTGCAGATGACTAATCTCACCACCCATTGTAAGCCTTTCCTTCTTCCCTTTCTTTTCTGTTTCCTTTCTTCCTTGATAAATATTATTATATGCTCATGAAGTCATGTTCAAAATTTTTGATGTGTTATCTCTTAACCTCAGATAGGTAGGGGGGGTGTGCGTGTGTGTGTGAAATAATTGGAATCACAGAAGTTTCTTCCTTCTGATTTTCTGATTTACTGGCTGAGTTTCCTTCAACAAGTCACTTTGCCTAGCTGAATTTCAGTTTCTTCATCTCTAAATTGGGGAGTCTAATCCTTCATTCATAAGACTGTTAAATAATTACATGCACCTTTTGCTGAACACTTGCTACATAACCGCCCCAGGGGTCACAATTTTATTTTATCTACTTTAAATGCCCTCCAGGCAAGTAATGTGATGAAAGTAATTAGAATGGGGATGAGGACAAGTGAGACCTTAGGGGATGGTGGGTTTTATGGGAAACTGATTTATTTATTTATTTATGCATACAAGAACTGGGATACAGGCAGAGGTGCTTCCAGGGATGAGAGGATTCACCAGAGACAGAGTGGGGTGCAGAACAGGTAGATGTACTGAAATACACTGCTGAGGGGAGCAGCGAGCGGGTGAGGCAGGAGAGGTCTGCTGCACCATGTGGGTCAGCTCCGTGACCAGGGATCAAACTCCTGCTGCAGTTGCTGTAGATAGCTTCACAGTGCTGAGACTTAACCCCTTGTGCCACTAGGGAGGTCTTTGTGTGGCTTTTTAATGTGGTCCTTCGACTCTTAGTAAAATCAAGCATCACCTGGAAATCTATTTGAACACAAATTCTCAGGCCTCACCCCAGATCTTCTGAATCACAAAGGGTGGACATCCTAAAATCTGTGTTTTCACAAGCCCTCCAAGTAGTTCTGATGCAAACTCTGGTTGATGGTGGCTGTGTGTGGTCACAAGGAGGTGCTGCCAGATCTTTTACCTTTTCCAAAAGAAGCTAGAAATTCATTTTTATGTGAAACCCCCCTCTTTTAAATCTTGGCACCTAATTCCAATTTTCAACATTGTACTGTGGGGTTAATAATACACATGTGCACACACATATATTCTAGCCAGATTTGCAACTTTTAATTTATGCTTTTTCTCTTGTTTATGAAAACAGTCCTACAAGATAAGTATGACAGATCCTTTTTATGGAAGAAGACGTAGGTCTAAAAGTGAAGAGCTGCTGTTAGTCACCAGTCCCTGTGTGGTCAATCCCCAATGCAGACTTGAATATATTTGGTCTTATAGCCTCTGCCCTTTTAATTTTTAATGTAGAAGGGAAAATATATTAATGCACTTAGCACAGAGTACGACATCATGAAAACCGAACACCTTGCTTGCTATGGGCCATTGACATGAAATTTTCTTCTCCATCCTTCTGCCCCACCCCATCCTCTTGGCCTCAGAGAAATCTACATTCCTGTAAGAGTCAGTCAGCCAGGGAGCCAGAAAGGGGGGGGGGGGCAGGTGGGAGGGGAGAGTCCGGGCAGTTTCCTGGCCAGGGGAGCCAGGTTGGTCGAAGAAAGCTGTGGGCACCAGGCTCAATATCCAGTAGCCAGCTGCGCCCACAGGCTGAAACCGGCTCCTGTCACAGTGTCCTCTGGGTGCCCTAGACTGAGTTTCAGGAGCCCGCCCAGCGCTGTGTCCCCGCCAGGCTCCTGCCACGCTGCTGTTGACTGTTCTCTGAGCTCAGATTAATTAGCCCGCGCCCCTCCCAACGACGGCATGTCTCCTGTCTCCAGTCCCCAGCCCGGACCTGGGAAGCTATTCTCAGCCTCTTCTACCATCTCTCAGGACAGTGACTGGATGTGTTCAGCCCTGCTCACCGGTCATCCCTGTGGTCACCACCCCAGGCTCCTCTAGCCTCCTACAGCACCTCCTGGCCATTACAGAACCTCAGATTGTTGGCACAGGGAGGGAGGATGCGTAAAGGTACTTCTTATCTCACTCCCTGGGTAGCTCTGCTCTGGCTCTCACCAGCGTGGATTCTAGAGTTCGGATGTATTCCTGAGTCTCTTTAATAACAACAGAGGGGCCTCCCTGTTGGCACAAGGGGTTAAGACACAACCTATGAAGCTGTCCACAGCCTCTGCAGCATGAGTTCAATCCCTGGCCAGGGAGCAACCCACATGACACAGCAGACCTCTCCTGACTCACCCGCTGCTCCCCTCAGCAGTGTGTTTCAGTCAGTCTGCCTGTTCTGCTCCCCACTCTGTCTCTGGTGAATCCTCTCACCACCCCCGCCCCCCACCTCTGGTCTACACCCCAGTTCTTGTATGCATAAATAAATAAATCTTGTTAAAAAAAAGGAATTTAAGATCCAGTCCAGTTTATAGACAGAACACAAAAACCTCAAGGATGAAGAGGAGTGTCTGATAGCCACAAGGTGCATTACTGAAACATAATTTCTCTCTCCATCATCTTCCTTTCTACCAAAGATACTCAAAATAGAATTAATTTGTTTGCAAATTAAGTCTGGTTTCAGTAAGCGTGGACTGATATTTACATAACTGAAGCAAGAATAGCTATTAATCATAGAGTTGTCTCTAAATGGGCTTTGCTGGAACTTTTCATAAGGAATCTCAAATTGAACTTTTAATAATAGTCTCCTAGGACTAAGAAGATGCACCAAGATCTTGCCATCAGATCTCACTTTTGATACCTATAAATGTGGGTTAGTTTCTCTCTTCTTGGGTTCCCCAAAATATCCTGAGGCTTCTGGGTGACCTTCATGGTGACCTTCATGGTCCTCCTGGTAGGCTGTCCAGGACCTGTAAGCAAGGTATGAATTTGATTTTGTATTTTTGTCTGTGTAAAGTCACCTCCCCGCTGTTTAAAGTTGTCTGGTCATATCTGAGTCCACGCACATCATTCTTAAATATGAGATTCCAATGAGAAATTCGATAGTATAACCTTGTTTCCAATAGTGTCTTATTACAGAGATAACAGATTTTTAATGAATTTATGCAAATAAATATGTTGCTATTAAAATAAGAATGATTTCTAATAATTTCCAAACTCTAGAGAGATCAGGGAGGAAGAAAAAATCAAATGTTTCAATTTTGTGAAGTTAAAATTTGCCAAATTGCTGCAGATCATAGCTAGCCTTCTTTACATCTAGAAAAACAAAGTACTAAAAACCAACAATTGGGCCTCCCTAGTGGCACAGCGGGTTGAATGCCACGCTGTGAAGCTGTCTGCAGCCTCTGCAGCACGCGTTCGATTCCCGCAGGCCAGGGATTTGTCAGTCTTTTCCATGAATCTCTCTGAACATGAAATACATTAGTAAAAGCATCAGGTAAATGATAACTTCTGTCAGTGACAAAAGATTTTGTCATCGTTCCAAAATCTGATGAGAATTGTTAATGTCATTGAAAAGGAAATTTGGTTATTGTGATATATACCATTTTAAAATAATAGCTAGGATGACAAACAATAATTTTATACAAGAACATTTTGAATTTCTATGAACTCATGCAAATTTTGGACACATATTAATAACATATCCACATAAATATAAACTAAGAAGTTTTAGCATCATGTGTTATTTGACAATGCTTTCCATGCAATACCAAATAAGCCAAATTAGTTTAACATTTCTTTTTTTTTTAAGATTTATTTATTTATTTATACATACAAGAGCTGGGGTATAGGCCAGAGGTGCAGGGTGAGGGTGAGAGGATTCACCAGAGACAGAGTGGGGAGCAGAACAGGCAAATCTACTGAAATATATTGCTAAGAGGAGCAGCAGGAACTCAGGTGGCAGAAGTGATAGTGTTGAGACTTACCCCCTCCACCACCAGGGAGGTCCTAGTTTAACATTTCTTCTTTTTTTATAAGGAGAGAGAACAAATCTTATGAGATGCTTTTTGAGGGACCCTCTGGGGAAAAAAATAAACTCAGTGACTTAGTCAAAAAGACTCAGATTTTGATACTGGGAATCTTGTTAAAAATATCAAAAGATTTTAAAACACTGGACTAAATACAATACTTCATTATTTAATCAAAGTGACAAGATTTAAAAGGCATATGTAGAAGTTTTACATTGTTCGAAGCAACACTTAATTCAATACTGAGCAGACTAGGTTTACTTAATAGAAACATGTTGGTAAAGATAAGAAGCACAAAATCTTTGCTTCCTAGGTACTTAAAAAGGCAAAGAAAAATCTTTCACAAACCCTGATCAGGAGCAGAGCCATAGTCTGAGAAAACTTTGTCCCTGGGTCCCCCTGATGAACACAAATTCTACGTGGTGAATGGAGATGACAGCAAACTGAAGAAAGAAGGGTCAGACTTCTAAGATTTAGAAAGATTTGACGGTTTTCCAGAAACAATCTACACCGTTTTCCATTCAAACAGGAAATACTTCCCTCTAAATGCAGGGAATCACATTCGTGTGCTGGGTTGGGGTTTACACCAATGGGTACATACCTGACATTTGGGGGGAAAAAAATTCTTTCCCTAGATTCCTGTACCACAAAACTTTTTTCTTTTAGATTTTTTAAAAATAAAATTGCATTTTAACATCATTCTATCTTTCAAGTTCCACAAAGCTACCACAATTTTCCTTTACAAAAGATTTTGTCTTATGCCTTTCCTCTTCCCCATTCTGCAAAATGAACCTCACTTTGAGACAAAATCACTTTTTTTCCCTCTGCAAAATGCATCTTCATTCCTTGTACCTTCTCTTATTGAAATCACATATCTTACTTTATTTGCATATGGAGATATTTCCCTTCTTTTTCCATTAATTTTCATTGTATATGTTAGTTAGAATTCTTAACCATAAAAATCCCAGCTTTTTAATAGAAACCAAATAAGCAATTGTGAACTCTGTTTTACCAGCATCATTTATTTATTTATTTATTTATTTATTTATTTATTTATTTATTTAAAAAAAGATTTATTTATTGATTGATTTATTTATACAAGAACCGGGGTAGAGGCCAGATACGCGGGAGGGTGAGAGGATTCACCAGAGACAGAGTGGGGAACAGAACAGGCAGACTGGCGAAATACACTGCTGACGGGAGCAGCGGGTGAGACAGGAGAGGTCTGCTTCGCCATGTGGGATTCTCGCCGGCTGGCAGGGATTGAACCAGCGCTGCAGAGGCTGTGAACAGCTTCACAGCACTGCACTCAACCTCCTGCGCAACCAGGGGAGGCCCTACCAGCATTCTTTAGATGGGTAAATTTATGAATAACTTCTATAATTTCAAAACATGTGTTTCCTTATACTACAATTTTCAATGTGACACAAGATGCATTTACAAAAAAGTCTAAATATCCTTAGTTCTTCTGTGACCAGAAACCAAAAATAAATAGTTTGGTAATTAATGTATTTGCATTTTATTTGTTTGAAAATAATCTTGATATTTAATGACTATCCACCATTTAACTTAGTAAAACTACAAGTTTTAAATTACCAAAAATATTTGAGAGATTATTTGCTAGAAAAATTATTTGCTGGAAAATTTACTTAGAAATTCTTATCCCACTTACATTACTTAAGCCTTTTACTTCTATTATAAACTGATTATAGGGCTATGAAATTAGACCAAAACTTACAAAATATTAAGGTAAAGTTGGCCATTATTTTAAGTTATTTTTCTTGTTAGGTGACATAAACTTATTTTGACTAGTAAACCCAAGTAGAATAAAAGTATTAATGGTGGTAACTCTAAAGATATGCCCATTTTAATTAAACCAGCAAACTTTTTTTTTTTTTTTTGTGGGACCCTCACCAGTAGTTGGGGCGCGAACCAGCATTGCAGAGATTGCTGGCAGCCTTGCAGCCCAGCGCTCAACCACTGCACCACCAGGGGAGGTCCTAAATCAACAAACCTAACCTCGCTCTTACCAAAAATTTTCCTAGATCACATTAATTTAAAAATTTTGTTTGCAGTAGATTTTATTATTTTCCGGGAGGTTTGGAAATTATGTATAGATGCACTTAGAAATTAAATAAAACTCATTTACAAATTTGTTTTGGTAATACCATCTGAAAGTAGAAAAATATAATTGTAATCAGACACATACACAGCTTATTATTAGAACACAAGTGAAAACTTACAAGTTTCATTTTAAGTTTTGTCATGAATCAGGCACAAATCTCCTATGGTCTAGATGTCTCCTGGGATGCTTTTAAGTAACCACTTTTAGATTTTTAAAGGGTTTTCTTTCCTCTTTGTGTTTTTTTCCTTATTCTTCCCCCTGATGTTTGCATTTCAATGGATGGCCTAGATTATGAGTTTCTGGAGAAGAAAGAACCCAAGTCTCTCCTAAAAAGATTTTTAATTATTTCCCAAGGCCAGAATTTTATCATATCTGCAAACATTTTGAAATAAATGTGCAAGGCTCTGAAGGGACAGGCAGACAGATGTCTCTAAAGTTGCACTTCAGGTTTCGCAAAGTAGAAAGTTTTTCTTCTCCCTCTGGGTACATTTAACTGTGGGGAGAAGGTCAGAAAAAAAAATCATTATCAACCTCTGAATATCAGATTCCAAATTGGTCAAATTTTTAACCACAGAGTTATTATTTAAAAGAAAAAGTCCTTGACAGGCCTCAATTATCAATAGAACAGACAAAATATTTCTGGCAGAATTAAATAATCCTATGGACCCCAGAAGCATCCTCAAAAAGTGCAAAAGAAATAGCCTCAAGATCCAAAGCCAGGGCCTCCCTGGTGGCACAAAGGGTTAAGTCTCAGCACTGTGAACCTATGAGTTCGACCTGCAGCCAGGGAGCTGACCCACATGACACAGCAGACCTCTCCTGTCTTGAACATAAATAAATAAATCTTTAAAAAAAAAGAAGAAGAAGAAGAAGATCCAAAGCCATTCCCCAGGATAGTCAAAAGAAAGACTGATGCCCGTCACAGGTGAGTGGATAAAGGAGATGATATGTGTATACACACACAAAAGGGAACACTACTCAGCTGTAAAACAAGATGAATCCTGACATTTGCAAAAATGGGCAGACCTAACGTGTATTATGGTGGGTGCTATATAAGTTACTGTATTGTCTTACTCATATGTGTTATGTAGAGAAACCAAACTAAATAAAAGAAAAAACAAACTTTAAGACCATAAAATCAATTAGTGGTTACCAGAAGGGAGGGGGGGGGTGGATCAATTGGGTAAAAGGGACAATTGTGTGGTAAAGGATAGAATTAGGCTTTTAGTGGTGAAGTAAAAGATTTAGTTATTTATGCATACAAGAGCTGGGGCACAGGCCAGAGATGCGGGGGTGAGAGGACCCACCAGAGACAGAGTGGGGAATAGAACAGGCAGACTGACTGAAATCCACTGCTGAGGGGAGCAGTGGGCGAATCAGGAGAGGTCTGCTGCGCCCTGTGGGTTGCTCCCTGGCAGGCCGGGGATTGGGGATCGCACTCATGCAGCTGAGACTGCGGCTTGCTTCATAGTGTGGTGCTTAACCCCTTGTACCACCAGGGAGGCCCTAGATGGGCTTTTAATTTTTGTTTTAAGTCTAACCTCTGTCCTTTTGTCTCACTAAGAGATTCCCTGAGAGCCGAGATACTTCTTTCCATTCATTTTTCAACTTGATCTTCCTGTAGGTGCCACGATGATGATCATAACAGCTCTGCGAAAGCTTTTTAAATATAGAAGTTTTTCTAATTCAAAGGACCCGTTGCCTGGCCATTGGCAAGGAAGATCACTGTGAATGTATTTATTCTGATCGATGCCGCCTCACAAGATCCAGAAAAACTCACTCCCCGAGTTTGGCCTACAAAAGAAAAGAACTATGAGGGACCCTGTTATCCCAAACAGCTATTTCAGAACACAGGGATCACATGCTTTCTCTCCTTTTGAACAGAACGATAGCTTAGATTCCCTAAGACAAATAATAAGACAGACAGACAAGGAAAACAAAGACCTCCCCTGGGAGAAAAAGGATCAATAGCCAAGAGTTATTGAGCCCCAAGAACTAGTTCCACCAATATTTTCTCCTGCTAATCTTAATTCTAGACGAGTTAAGATTCCAGTCTCTAGAAGATGAGTTAAGATTCTCTATAAGAGGGGGAGAGAGTCTCACCACTGTCATTTCCACCAGGCCCTGCTGATAGAGGCCCAGGAGAGTGATGTTGTCAGTCTCGTCCTCTCACCAGCTGTGTTGGGAATCCCTGGGATCTCCTTCTGCAGGAGACACTCAGGAGTGAGCAGTGTCCAGTGATGAAGTAACCCTTCATGGTTGCCAAACGGGCAGGGAAACAAGGGAACTCCTGTCCCTTCTGTGTGCTTCTCTGGTTGGTTAAATAGCCAAATAAACATCAGATTGATTATTAGGAGGAAAAAACCGACTTAATTGTGTATGTATGGGGAATCTACACAGACCGAAAGATTGCAAAGACAAATACTCAACTGATGGCGTACATCCTGAGCTGAGGGATGAGATGGGGGCCTGAGGCTTCCTGGGGACTCACATGACAAAGAGGTGCTCTGTAACTAGATGTTTGCCCTGCCACACATTTACAGGTTATTCAGACGGTAAATGTATTTCTGGCAATGACTCTAATTCTGTGTAAGACCCCCAATTTTCATTCTTTCAGGTACTTAAGGGGGTGGCCTGTCTTTGGGAGGCCTTTCTGAACATCTGGGGAATGCCCGCTCTTCAACTCCTGGCGAATGTTTCTGGTGAAATGAGAAAAACAGCTTGGATGGAAGGAGACTTGAGTGAAAATCTTATCTCTCGGGTTTTGCCTGGGACCCTGGGGCAAAGGTTCCAAGCCTCAACACATCCGTTCATACGTCATCTGCAGCACAACATGACAGTTTGATAGTTCTGCTCTGGAGAAGAGATCTTGCTGGGAGATCCATGAGGCAGTGAGCTTGGAGGCCCCCCTCACTCACCACCCTAGCTCCGCCTCTCCCCTACAGTCAACCCTGAGCGTGTTGGTGCTTCACTTCCATGGTGGGGCCATTTATTGACAACTTCTCCTTCTGTAGCCCCTACTATGTGCTCTGTATCACCACACTAGACCGTCACCATTAATGCCTTAAGAGGGATCTGTGCTCTGATCTGGCTGACCCTAAATCCAGCCACGAGGCTGGATTTCCCAGGCTCTATGGCCTCCCTGTGCGTCCTGACCTTTCCCCCTCGTCCCCCGACCTTGGGCATGACAGGGAGACCCCAAAACCTTGGAACAGGCACCCAGGAATCCTGGGCCTAGCGGCGCATTCTGCGACCTGCCCGCCGCCCCGGGAGGAAGGAGTGGACTAGGGTCTGGCTGCAGCTGGTCGAGCTGCACCGGCCTGGAAGCTGCTTAGGTTCCTGGTTCCCACCGGGGTCAAGAGTGACACCTGATACAGGTGAGTTGTGAAATGGCATGAGGTGGCAGCCTGCCTGCGAGCCAGTAGAGCACTCTACAGCTTGGCGAGGCCCCGCCCCTACCCCACGCCCCCCTCGTTCGAGGTTAAATCCCCCCATCCCAGCAGCAGCTCACACCTGCACCCCGCCTGCCCGCCCGGCTGCACCATGCCTGCCCGCCCGGGCCTGGGCCTGCTCGCTGCCGCCCTCCTCGGCCTGCTGCTGCTCGGCCTACCCCCGGTCACAGGTGAGCGCGGCCGGGCGGGGTGTGTATGGGGGGAGGTTGGCGCCCGGAGGGGCTGAGCCGAGAGGTCTGGACCTTCTGGCAGAGGCACAGCCTCTTCGGGGACTGAGAAGTGGAGATTCCTGAGGCGGAAGTGCAGAGACCCAAGAAGACAAATTTGGAATTTCTCGTGCACTGGGGCAGTGATCCTCAGAATTTAGGATTTGGGGCCAAAGTATTCCAAGTGGGGAGACCACGGAAGGCTGAAATTTGGGGGGGAGGCTCTGTGCTGAGGGTGGAGATTCAGTGACCAGCGAGGAGACCCTCAGCCTGGGCATCAGAAACTCCTACATGCCCAGCTGTGGGGTCGGGGGGCTCTGAGGCCAAGGCTTAGGAACTACTGTGCTCCCGGGTGCTGGGAGACCCTGGGGCGGCCCCTCTTGCCACAGACTGAGAATTCCTTCAAGTGGAAATTTGGGACCCTCGATTTGGATCGGGCCGTGGGCCTCCCCTGGGGCGGGGACTCAGGTCCCCTAGCTAACGCCCCCCTGCCTCCGTTCTCAGGTGCAGCAGCAGAAAAAACAGGGGTGTGCCCCCAGCTAACGGAGGGCCAGAACTGTACACAGGAGTGCAAGTCCGATGGCGAGTGCGCGGACAACCTCAAGTGCTGCCCAGCCGGCTGCGCCACCATTTGCCAGATGCCCAATGGTAACCCCTGGGCGACCCGCGCGGGGCGGCGGGAGAGGCGGGGGGAGGCGGGAGCGCCCGGGGTCGGGAAAGAGGGGCGCTCCCCTGGGGCCCCTGGCGAGGTTGAGGCGGATGGAACCAGATCCGCCAGACCCTGAGGAGACAAAGCCGGCGCTGAAGCGCAGCGCGGGGGGAGGGGAGCGCCCCCCCCCCCCAGCCCGGGTTTGATTCGAGTCCCAGGGGCGTGACGGGCTTCCGGGCGCGCGCGGCCGGGATGTGGTTCCGGGAGATCTGGGGACCCGGGCTCGCAGCCCCCCGCCGCCCCCCGCCAGGGGAATCTTGGGGCGGCGAGTGAGCCGGGCCCGCGCCCGCCCGGGACGCCCATCCCTCGGGGTCCAAGGACTTGGGGTGCCTGACCTGGCGGGTCTCCCAAGATTCCTCTGTGCAGGCGGAGACCGACCTCGGATTTAGGGGGCGCTCAACTCATCTTAAGATGTGGAAATGAGAGGGGCGGGGGACGGGAGGGGAGGATTTTCCATGGAAGTCAAACTAGAGGACCCAGCATTTTCCTGAGTGGTTTTGATGGTTTGTTTGTTTTTTGGGTTTGGAGTGCGGGGTCCTTGGGCTCATGTGGGAAAGATTTCCTCAGAGCTCGGGTTTCAGCGGCAGCAGCAAGTTTCCCAGGAGAGTTTCTCCAGGAGACAGAGAGGGTAGCTGTATTTAAAGAGGTTTATCAGAAAAGGGATAGGACTGGGCCTCCCTGGTGGCGCAAGGGGTTAAGCACCACACTATGAAGCAATCCGCATCCCCTGCAGCGTGAGTTCGATTCCCAGAAGGGGAGTTTGGACCCACATGGCACAGCAGACCTCTCCTGTCTCTCCACTGCGCCCCTCAGCAGTGGATTTCAGTCAGTCTGCCTGTTCTGTACCCCAATCTGTCTCTGGTGAGTCCTCTCACCCCCCACATCTCTGGCCTGTACCCAGCTCTTGTATGCATAAATAAATAAACCTTTAAAAAAAAGAAGAAAAGAGATAGGACAGAAAAAGACATTTGCATAGACCACACAGGCAGGAAGAGGGACCCTTAGTGGGGGGGAGTGTGAGGTTTTGCCCTCTTCTTTGGGGAGGGAGGGGCTCATCTTAGATTTTTGCTAATTTTGGACAACTCTGCAAAACCAGGAAGGGCCCAGAGATTCCAGGATGGGCCCAATCTCCACATCTTTGCCCTCAGGTCTGTGCTCTACAGGCTAAGGCCATCCGAGTCTGCTTGGGTCTCAGGCCTTGAGATACGGTGCTGGCCCTAAGGGTCTTGATTTCTACAGCTGGGTTAATGGTCTTGTTATTTCCCGCTCCCCCACCTCCTTGTGGGAGTCAGGTTCTGGCCTTGGGGCACCTCCTTTCCAGTCTTTCTGTTCTTGTCCTCCATTGGTTTGAAGGCAGTCAGGACTCTTCACGGCACCCCTGCCCCTCCTCAGCTGTGTGAGAAAGACCAGGTGCCCGTCAAAGGGCCCGCCAGACCAAGGGCCCGCCAGACTGGCTGCCTCAGCTCCAGGCTCCGCTCCCATCCCAGCAGGTGGTGGCCCCAGGCACAGATGCCATCTGCTGCCTTTTCAGAGGGAAAAACAGGACTGGAAGCAGGAATTTGACTTGGGTGTTGTAGTCACTGGTCTTTACCCAGAAGACAGCCTCAGTGCTAGTCCCTCTTCCTGTTTCACTGTTCTCCAGAGATGTCGGCAGGGACTGGAAGGTGTGTGACTAGAGACCTCAGAGTAGAATGAGCAGGAAGCTGCAGGCGGAGGGAAGATTCATTGGGGGAAGCTTCTGGGCCTGGGGGCCTCTATTCTGGACCAGAGAAGGAAGGAGGGCGGTGGGGGGGGGGCAACAGGTGAGGAGGGTCCTAGAACACAAGGACTTTCTGTTCTTAGGTGGAATCGCCACTGTCCCCTTGTCTCATATGGGCAGGCTGAGGCAGAGGGTCAGGACCTCCTGAGCTAGAATCCTGTTCTGCTGCCTCTTAGTCTGGGGTCCTGAGTGAGTTTCTTCCCCTCTCTGCCTGTGCTTCCTCATCAGCAAAATGGGAAAGATGGTTTCAAACTTTGTAGGATGCACACGAGGGTTAAGCGAAGTAACCCCCCGCAGTGTCTTAGGAGGGAGCCGGGGCTCTGCATGGGTGCCTTGATCTGTCAGTGACTGTCCCTGTGCCACAGGCAGCCCTGCAGGGAAGCCACCTTTTTCCAGGGGATGACTTTCTTTGTACTAGGAAGTCAGGCTGGCCAGCCCCTCCTGTCCTCTGCTGCTAAGCACCCCGATATGTGTGTGTTTAGCGTGCCTGGGCTTGCACCGGGCAACTCCCTCTCCTGGATGGAGGAGCTGGAGGGTGTTCATGCTGCTGGAGGGCTGGATTCAGGTCTGGGTTCTAGCAGGGTCCTGCTGAGTGGAGCCTTCCCTTGCTGTGCCTCATCTTCCAGTGTGGGGTAGAAACAGGGTTAGAAATACCCCTGACAGGGCCTCGCCTGGTGGCACAGGCAGTTGAGCGCCGCGCTGTGAAGCTGTCTGCAGCCTCTGCAGTGCCGGTTTGATCCCGCCTGGCTGGCGGGCGAGGGTCACACATGGCGCAGCAGACCTCTCCTGTCGCGCCCGCTGCTCCCCTCAGCAGTGTGTTTCGTCAGTCTGCCTGTTCTGTTCCCCGCTCTGTCTCTGGTGAATCTCTCACCCTCCCGCGCATCCGACCTGTACCCCAGTTCTTGTATGAATAAATAAATAAATCTTAAAAAAAAAAAACCCTGACAATGGACAGTGTGGGGGTTAAAGGAGATAATGCATTTATACAAGAACCCCGGTTCTCCTTGCCAAGGAGGCTCATCTCTGCAGCGTTAGCTGTCCATGTATGTGCATGTGTGTGCAAGAATGCTCATCTCTGTGTGGATGTGAGGTTGCAGGGGTTGCCATGCTGTATGATTGTAACTGGGAGGCACCCCGCATCAGTAAAGGGATGGGGGTGCAGAACCTCCCAAGTGCACTGCACCCTCCAGGCTGCAAAGCAGCCAGGCACATGGTGCAGACTCTGAAGCCAGATTCCCAGGTTTCACATCTTGCCCTGTAGGACCTAAGGCGAACACCTTAACCTCTGGGCGCCTCAGTTTCCTCTACCATAACAAGAGGAAGTGTTGAGTACCTCTTCCCATCTGTCAGGATTACTGTGAGGATTAAATGAGTTAATACAAGTCAAGTGCTTAGAAGAATGCCTGGCACATAAGAAGAGCAGAGTGAGTGTCAACTGTTACAATCACTCATCATTGTTATCACAAAGTAGTTTGATCTTTCAGGGAGAAGCCATATTTGTGTACATTATCTCCAGCCCTTTCACAGCAACCCGGTGATGTGGGCAGCACAACACGGGAGCTCAGGAGACTTCTGGCCCAAGCCGTGGAGTTTAGGGAAAGCAGAGCTGGGTCTCAGGTCCTAGGAGTCCAAAGCCAGCAACAGAGGAGCAGGTGGAGGGGTTTGTAGGTGACCTTCCAGATCCTAAGATGAGCTTGGGGAGGCAGTTCTGATAGGGGTGAAGGATGTCCTGAGCAAACTCCATACAGGCTTTGTGAACGCCACCCCCATGACACTGGGAACTACAAATCCCATAATCACCAAAGGGAAGGTTGTGAGGACCTGAGGGGGGAGTTAAACAACTAGGCCCTTGGTTTGGGTATGTAACTGGCCATGTGGCCGGGGGGCACTAGAGGCGTGCTAGGTGTTTCGCCAGCACTGCAGGTCATTGGGGTTCCAGGTCAGGGGAATGGGCAGGACGCATTTACGAACTTATCTCCCTCTTTTTCTCCCTGAGTTATTCATTTCCCATTTCCCCTTCCCTTGTAAATGAACCTTTTATCAACCTTTTGTGTATGTCTGCAGTTTAGCATCAATAAGTCCCCCTTTTTTAAAATTTATTTTATTTTATTTATACAAGCACTGGGTACAGTCAGAAGCGCGGGAGGGTGAGAGAATTCACGAGAGCCAGAGTGGGGAGCAGAGCAGGCAGAAGGACTGAAGTACACTGCTGAGGGGAGCAGCGGGCGGCAGCAGAGGGCTGCGCGCCATGTGAACCGGCACTGCAGAAGCTGCGGGCAGCTTCGCAACCCAGCGCTCAACCGCTGCGCCACTGGGGAGGCCCTCAGTAAGTCTCCTTTAAGTGCGCGGGGGAGGACCCACAGTCAGGCAACCCTATTTTATATCGGGGTTTGCCCTGTCACAGCTCCACTGCTTGGGAAACCAGGGTGGGGCCGGGGAGGGCAGGAGTGCACGAGTGTTCATCCCTCCTGTACCCCTCTAGCCACCCCTTACTCCTCTTTCCACCCAGAAAAGCAGGGCTCCTGCCCCCAGATGGAATCTGGGATCCCCCAGCTCGGCCTCTGCGTAGACCAGTGCCAGGTGGACAGCCAGTGTTCCGGCCAGTTGAAATGCTGCCGCAATGGTTGTGGGAAGATATCCTGTGTCACACCTGTCTTCTGAGGTAGGTGTGTGTGTGGGGCGGGGAGCGGCCATGGATGCCCAGATGTGAGGGCAGCTGCAGGAGGCTGGGAAAGAGGGCTTATCTGTCCATTTCTTCGCTTTCCTCACTCACAAGCTGTTTATTGCACATCTGTCACGTGCCCCGCACTGCTCTGGGCGCTGGGGGTGCTCCGTGAGTGGGCGCGGCAGACAAACATCTCTCTCGGGTGGGTTTATATCCTGTGGGACAATAAACAAGATAAACGAGCGAGCGTGAGTCCTGCGGAGTGTTAGAGGGAGATCAGTGCCTTGGAGAAAAATCAGCGCAGAAGGGGAGGGGTGGGGAGGGTGGCAAGCCGTGTTGCAGAGTTTCCCCGGGTCAGTCAGTGCCAGGCCCACCAAGAAGGCGGCAGTGGAACCAAGAGTGGATGAGGGAGCCAGGAGGGTGTTTGAGGAGAGTGCTGCAGGCAGAGGGGGCTGTGGGCCAAAAGCAGGAGCAGACAGTGAGCAAGGAGAGGACTGGAGAGGGCTGCGAGGTAAGGGTCTAGTGGAGCAGCTCTGAGGGCCTGAGGCCGTTGCAAGGACTTTGGCCTTGACCTGGAGGTGGAGAATGGAGATGGAGATATGCCCTCTGGGACTGAGATTGTAAAGGATGCTCCAGCTGCTGTGCAGAGTGGACCTTCGGGGGCAGCAGAGAAGCAGGGAGACCCCTGAGCGGCAGGTGAGGTGGCAGGCCCGGGACCTACGAGGCTGGGTGGCTTCTAGGGCCTTAGGTGAAGGAGAGTGGGGCAGCACTGACTGGGGAGCTGGGCTGTGGGAAGTCGGCGCTGCAGAACACCGTACCTGGGGGAAGGGGCAGTGGCTGGAGCGGGGCGCTGGAAGTTCTCTGCATGGCCAGTGGGAAGCAGAAGAGTCGCCCTTCTCTTTCGCCCAAGAGCTTGGCTTTCAGGACACGCCTGGTAGAGATGGGCACTCACCTCCACAAATGTGTTCAAAGCTTCCTGAGCGCTACTTCCTGGCAGCCAGAGGGAGCCGGCGACACCTCTGGTGGCCCTGACCCTGAAAGAGAGAATTGTGAGCTTCTCCCCACCTTTGGTTAAAAATAAAACGACAGTAGGTTGTAAAGGAGGTATAAGGAAGTAAAGAAAAGCAACACCGGTTGGTGCATGGGTGCTGGGGAGAAAGGTGGAGCTGCCCCTGCCCAGAGCTTGGAGCCAGGAGCTGGGATGGACAGGTGGACAGACACTTCCAGGGCCCCAGGAGGGGAGAGGGGCGCCTCACCAGGTGGGGTGGGGCAGCTTGGTGGGGAAGGCTTCCAGGAGAGCGGCCCTGAGCCCGTCTAACGGGTGACTGAGAGGCTGACAGTCCGGCGCTGGGTGGGCAGGCTCTGTCAGGCAGAGGAAACAGGACAAGCACGAACTTGAAGGGCCCTTGGGTTGAAGTCTCACTGTAGGTCTCCTGCTGCCTCTAACAAGTCACCGCCAGGGGACTGGCAGGCCCCTCATGGAACCCAGGATTGCAGAGCTGAGAAGAGTGAGGCCCAGAGAGAAGGGAGGGCGCGCCCAAGGCCCCGTGGCGGCTATTCCAAGCCTGCTCTTCGGTGTCCGCAAGGGAACCCCGTCTCTGAGGACCCTGACCACTGTCTCGTGCCCCCCTGCATGCCAGCAGCATGGCCATGGGTTCAGCTCTCACGCTTAACCAGCCTTTTCATGGCCCTGAGCTGCAATGATCTTGCATGTAAATTGGGATGAATAAGATCTCTTTAATGAGTGTTTCCCAACTTCCCCTAAGGAATGGGGGTCTGCTGGAGCTTCCGGTTGGTAAAGGAATTCTTGGGGGACGAATGATCTTGGCTCCTAAGGAAGGCCATGGTGGTCTGTTGGGGCCATGGGACACCCAGGAGTGTGGTGGGGGTGGGGGTGGTGCGGAAGCTGAAGAGGTGAGTCCAGGACCTGCAGGGAAGTAGGGTCCCCAGAGCTTCCAGGTCAAGCCTGGCTGTGGCGGGAGGGATGCTAAAGTGGGCGGAGCTTTGGCCCAGGATTTCAGTGCAGATATGCTTGCCTGGTATGGCGGACATTGTTGCTAATGGTGGTGTGATTTTCTTCCTCCAGCCCGGAACAGTGCAGTGCAAGTGTAGAAGTTTCTGCCTGGCCCTGTCTCGCTCCCGCCCAGCTTCTGCCCCTTCCTGGCCTCTGCACTCCCTCCTGACCACAGCTCGTCCTCTTCCAACCAATAAAGTGACCACTTCCAGCACTGGTGGGGCGGTAACCTCGTTCTTATCATTCTGTGCCCGGCTCCCCTGAGGCTGGGTTCTCCAGGCACAAGGTCCGGAGAGGGGTCCACTGGAAACAATGAACTTACATTCAGGTGGGGCTGGGGGCTGCCCTCCGTGGGGAATGGCAGAGAAAGCTGAGGCTCAGTTGATGATGGGTTCCTCCAGGCACACTGATCCCTTGCTGGGGGTCCAGATCATAGCAGGGGCCACACACCGTGTGCCAGGCCCCAGCTGGGCCATGTTTTGGTGGGGTCTCCCAGGTCAGATGGGCAGAACGCCTCAGAATAGCTAATGACAGTCCCATGTTACACACCAGGAACCCACAGGTCTCGGCCACCCAGTAAGAAAGTGGCAGGCTAGATCCTTTGCTGTCGTTCTTTAAAATCAAACTTTTATTTTGGATATATCATCCATTTGGATGAAACAAAGTTCAACAGGTGAAAGAGGGTTTGCAGTGAAGAGTGTCTCTTCCCCTGGCCTCCTTTCCCCTCCATCCCTGGCCGCCCAGTGGTTTTCGACAGGGATAATCATTGTTGCCAGTTTTCATATATTATTCAGAGACAGAGTTCCTCTTTCTTACTTTTTTATTTTTTATTTTATTATTTTTTAAAAGATTTATTTATTTCTTTATACAAGCGCTGGGTACAGTCAGAAGCGCGGGAGGGTGAGAGAATTCACCAGAGCCAGAGCAGGAAACAGAACAGGCAGACTGAAGAAATACACTCCTGAGGGGAGCAGCGGGCATGGCAAGAGAGGTCTACGCGCCATGTGGGACCCTCGCCGGAGGCTGGGGATCGAACTGGCGCTACAGAGGCTGCGGGCAGCCTCGCAGCCCAGCATCTTACCTTTTTACATGAACGCTATACATTGTGTTGTACCTTGCTCTTTTTACTTGATTTATCTTTTTTTAAAAAAAAATTATTTTATTTATTTATGCATAGCAGAACTTGGGTATAGGCCAGAGATGCGGGGGTGGGGGTGGTGAGAGGATTCACCAGACACAGAGTGGGGGGTGAACCAGGAGAGGTCTGCTGTGCCATGTGGGTAGCTCCCTGGCTGCAGAGGCTGCAGATAGCTTCATAGTGCTGCGTCTTAACCCCTTGCGCCACCAGAGAGGCCCTTAGTGCCCTTTGGGTGCTCTAATCCATTTACTCTGCCAGGGAGCAGGACCTTGCGTAGCTTCCTGGTTTAGAGCACCCCACAGGCAGCACCTTCCTGCAAAGTCTTGTCACCAAGTTGGTGCTGTAGCAGCAGCAGGTCAAGCCTGGCCCACCATGTCAGCACAGATGGCCTAAATTCTCCAGTGAATGTCTTAAAAAAAAAGGCATTCACTTAAATAAGCACAGTATAACAATCAGCTTCAGGGAATTGCCGTCAGTCCAGTGCCTTGTCCACAGAGAGGGCTAGTTACATACTTGTTGGGGCCCAGAGCTCAGTGAACATGTGGGCCCTTGTTCAAAACACCGGGGACATGCCCTGAAGGTCCGCAGATAGGATACCTTTTCCTCTCCTGCAGCTTCTCTCTTGACCTGTCATGGTGCTTTCTATTGATGAGTTAAGGGCTCCGCCCCCTACTGGGCAGTGTACCCCGGAGCCCTCCACCTGCCCCTGGACTCCTCCCACGAGCAGCCAGTCTGCAGGTTTGTGCCCCAACCTCCCTTTCCCACAGCCCATGAACTAGGTGATCTCCAAGCATGGTCATCTCTGTGCTGGGATATGCTCTGTACGTGGGTCATGGTGGGTCAAAGGTTAGCCCCTGTGGAGTCACCTGCCAAGTGCATCATGGTGCTTGCTGTTGTCCGGGACAGGGACAGTGCATGTAGTATGTGTGTGTGTGTGTATGTGCATGTCACTTGGCTCAGTGTAGGACAGAAATGTATATGCAAGATCTCCGCTTTCAAGAACACGTAAGACATGAACATAGAAGCAAGCAGGCTTGAGATATGTCTGTGTACCCACAGGGAGAGCAGGGAGAGGGCCAGGCATTCTGTCGGACGGAGAGTCGAGCCAGCCCAGGTTGGTCACAGCAAAACTGATTAAGAACTTGGGCCCTCAAGACAGACTTTGATTCCAACACCATTTTCAGTCCTTGCCAATTTGCTATTTTGGTCAGGTAATTTATCTTCCTGACCTTCAACTCCTTCATTGGTAAGACACAGATATTAATAGAATCTTCCTCTCCAGGCTGTTGGGAATAATAAATGAGATAATGTATGTAAAGCACTTAGCTCGATTCCCGGCATAACATGAGTGTTTCATAAGTAGTAATTATTGAAATTTTAATGGATGGCATTACGTATCAAAAGCTTTTAAATGCATATCCTCTTTGACCCAGAAATTTCACTTTTAGAATCTATCCTCAGTAGACGATCAGAAATGCCCACAGTGATTTATTATCCTTGCAATGTTACTTATTATATTGAGAAACCATAAACAACCTTAACATTTAATCATAGAAGCTTTAAATAAATTATGACCCAGTCATACAAGCTCTACACCTTTTAGCAATCAGGTTGCAGAATATTTAATGATACAAGAAAATCTTCACCCAATATGTTAACTGGTAAAAGCAGGTTATAAATATGCATTTATATTGTATGATTTATAATGATTTATATTTATAATGTATGATCCTAACTTTCTGTATGTTTACTTGATTCTTCCCAGAAAGTTTGTTAAAGGCCTTGAGCAGCTTGCTGCTTCCTTAAGGGGCATTTGAAAGATCTTCCTCCAATATATGTGGATGGAGACATTTAATGAGACCTCAGTACTATGGCAAGAGTGTTATTCCTGTTGCCCATGTTGCTTGTCTGGCACCGACTGGCCTTCTGATAGTTGTTATTTATCTTTCCATCTAAGTAACTTTGATAACACAGCAGCTCTCAGGATCCAAACTTGGTGATTTATGACCACTTGGGTGTTTGTGCTCATAGGAATTAGGTGCTACTGCCCCCCAATAAATATCAGGGAAGAAGGAGGGGCAAAGAAAGAGACCCAAGAGTTGAGATGTTACACAGCCACTGCTGTGTGATTCTGGCCAAGTTACCTCCTGTGACCCTCACACATCAAAGGTAGCCACCAGCAACCCCCCCTCCTGGGATTCAGCCTCTTGTAATATCCTCCTGGAGTGTGGGCTGGGCCTGTTGACTGGCTTCTTTTGATTTTTTTTAAATTGAGGTACTATTGGTTTATAGCACTGTATATGATTCAGAGGTATAGGACATAGGGTAAGTGAATTCATCAGGGTTTTGCACCACTAGCCTCTGTGGCTATCACCTGCAGCCTGATCATGTTGATGCAGGAGGCACTTGGGAGTGTGGGCTTGGGGCACGCATGCCTGATTGTGGACACCTGGAGCATAGGCATGGGCATGCGTAAGTGGGCACACCTGAGCCCAGAGGCCACAGCTACAAGGGCGGCATCACTCACAGACAGGACAGCTACGAGAGGATAAGCAATGTGACTACAGAAGAGGTGAGACCATGAGAGAATGCCAGAACGGGGGTGGGGGGGGGTGGGGGATGGGGCTTGCCAGCCTCCCGGCACCCCTGCCTACCCTGCGCCTGGTTGCCCCACTAGAAGGATCACACTCTTCAGAGTGTGCTACCACACCACCCCCACCACCATGGCACCATAGTCCCCCACTGTAGTCCATGGGGCCCCTCTGCACTTTGCTCTGCACCCTCCCCTCCCCCACCCTCTGCTGGCCTCAATACTGTCAACCGGCTTCTAATGAGGAGTGATGGGATGAAAAGTAGTGGTTCGGAAACTGACTTCCATCTTGGCAGCACTCTCTCCGGTTCATCTCGCTGCTTGTGCTGATGAAGGCGGCTGCCCTGTCAGGAGCTGGCCTCTGGGGAGCCCACTTGTCAAAAAATTGAAAGTGGCCTCTGGCCAACAGCATTCCAGTTGCTGAATCCTGCCAACAACCACACAAGTGAGCTCGGAAGTGGAATCGTGTCTTCAGCAACATGATTTTTCCGGTCTTCTTGCTATAGGCCATCCCATGGCTGTGAGGGGGTATCTCGCTGTGGTTTTGACTTGTATTGCCCTGATAACAAGTGATAATATGCATTTTTTTATGTGTCTGTTGGCCATCTGAATGTCTATTTAGCTCTGTTGCCCATTTTTTGATTGGGTTCTTTGTTTTTTGTTGTTGTTGTTGAATCATAGGGGCTCTTTCCATCTTGCCTCCTCCAGCAGGTGTATAAAATTCTTCCTGTCAGAGGTTTAAAGAAGAGAGTTAGAAAGGAGTAGAGAAATATAATGATGCTTTGGGACCCTGAACAGGGACACTGGCTAAGTCCTTTAGGGGCAATGGAGTACAGTTACTTTGGGGTATCAAGAAAGAAATTATAGCCAGCGTCTAGGAGAAAGGTGGAACTGAGGAACTCTGCAGAGTAGACACAAGCGAAATAAGCCAGAAAGAAAAAGAAAAATCCTGGATTGTCTCACTCATAGCAGGAATTTAGAAAACCTAAATAAGGAACAAGGAAAAAGACTAATTATAATAAAGTAAAAATCAAAATCAACAAACAACTATAAACCAGAGACACACTACGGGGGTGGAGGAGGGAGGAGGGATTAGGGTCAATAAGGGGGGTGGAATTGTATGGGGACTATAACCAAGATGAAAATGCATTCATTGTGCAAAAATGAAAAATGATGTAAAAAATATATAAAATTTAAAAATGAAATTAAAAAATCATAAAGGAATGTGAGATACTAAGAATAATAAAATCTGTTTTAAACATCAAAATCTAAAATAGTTTATAAAATATAAACATCAAAATAGTCTTTTGAAAATTAAAAAGGAGAGAGGGTTTTTAGGGCCCTACTGAGCCTCCTGGAGCCCTAGGTGATACACATCGGCCAGGTATTTTCTGAGTTCTGGAGAGTGACGAGCAGAGAATAGAAGTCACTGAGCCAGTTCTTGTCAGGTGAGAAAGACGCTGGGGAAACATCTGAAGACCCAGCAGGACTAAAAATGAGTGTGCACATGATGGTGGCTGAGACTCAAGCACATCTTTACTGATGGCTTAGAATTAAGTAAGTGCATGGGATGTAGAAGCAAACTTGGGGTCATTGGAGGCCAAAACAATGAAAAGAGAGAGATTAATTTCATGATGTTGTCAAAAGGGAGCTGAAAACAGAAACTTAGGTCAATTAGAACTTTTCAAGACTTACATTTTTAGCATGTCTGTTTGTAGGATTTCATCCTTGCTACAGATTGCACTTGCTACAGATAGCATTCAATGCTCTATCACCCCTAGACTTTCATCACCCCCACCCCAGTTATAAAAACTTCCTCAATAGTTGCTGGGATCCTTACATCATCCTTTCCACATCCAAAGTCCAGGATAGAAGCATGCAGCTGGCTGAGCCCAAGCCACACACTCACACCCAAGCAGTTGGTGAGGTAGGGGAGGTAGTATTGGGACTTTTTGGCTGCCAAAGAGGAGTGGAGGGCTCTGCTGAGAACCCTCAGCCACCAGACTCCCAGCAGTTGCAGGGACGGATGGGTGCTTCATTCCCGAAGGAGAATATGGATGCTAATTCGTAATTCATGGCATCTGCTAAAGGCCCTCAGGGGGATTCTCAGGTAAGTTCTCATGTGGACTCTGGCTTTTGCTCTGAGTTAAATGGGTCGTCATTGAACAATTGTGGTTAGAGTATCATGATCTAAAAACACCCCTCTGACTGCTGTTGAGAATAGATTGCAGGGGCAAGGACAGATGTCCTGAGACTAGGTAGGATGCTATTTTTAAAAATGGAGAAATCTAGCTGAGGGGTAGATGGATCATGGGTAAGCGATGCCCAGGTATACAAACCACTTTGCCGGAAGACACGTCTCATCTGAAGCTGTGGAGAGATGTTGAATATTACATCGATGCCATTTTAGATGTGTGAGATAGAGTGGTTACTAAATACACAGTTGGATATAAAGAAAAGGATCCATTTTCTGAATCCCAAGGACAGATGATTCTCGTGCTTTCTTGGAGGAAAGACAGAGCTTGGAGCCAGAGGTTGGTTTAGATGCTAAACAACTCAGGAGTTTCTAGGACATTTTGGCAAGACAATATATAATCGGTGCTCACCATGGAGAATATTACCCATAAGGAGATGCTGAGAAAGGAGGAGGGAGTGGGGGAGTGGATGGGATGGCTGAAGAACGAGACAATCTCTTCTTTGTAGAGGGCCTCAGTAAGCTGGCATGTCTTTGTCCCTCCAGCTGGTAACAAGAAGACAGTGGTCATGAGAGACGGGCAGGATTCTGTCTCACATTCTTCCCTGAGACGATCCAAGCATCCTGTTTCCCACTGTTGTCCAATTGGCTTTCCACCCACACAGTGACCCTGCCTGGCCTCGCGGTGAGTCAGAGCAGGAAAGAGTGGAACGCGTCTGTTGTCTTGGCAGCAAAACCTGGTGATTTGAAACCATTTGAGTAAGACCTGTGACTGGAAACCAGCCCCGTGGGGGGAAATTTTGAGATTTATGAAAGAGTGTGGCATAGTTAAGATCATGGACTTTGGAAATGGACCAGCAAAAGTTCAATGACCAGTTCTGCCACTTTCTGGCTGTGTGATCTTGGAAATTTTACTGATTTATTTTATCTGTGTTTCCTCATCTACCACTGCTTCTTAAATTGAATGTGCCCACCAGCCACCCAGGAATCCTGTTATAATGCAGATTATGATAGAGTAGGGCTGGAGGGAAATCTAAGATCCTGAATTTCTAATAAGTCTCAGTGACCTGGATGCTGCGTGTGAGTAATTTAGTAGAATGGGTGCCGGGTTATGCTGGGCTTTTATATATTATTTTTAAAGAGTCTAGGCACAGTGCCTGGCACAATGGATGGTTTAGCAGTTGATTCGGACTCAAGGAGAGGACCTTGAGTGAGGATGGGAGATAAAAGGATTCCCAAATGAGCGCTCCATCTTTAATTGTTACCATCCCTGAGGACAAAGAAGTCTAAGGAAATTATGGGGCAGGCATTGCAATGCAGAGGGAAGGTTGTTTTTCTAGGGCCAGTGGTGACTCTGTTTCATTCTCACCCTGTGATTTTAGAAAAGTCCCTGCCCGTCTGTGTTCTCCATTTTTCCCTCGGAGATTTGAGATAATCAAATCCTGTGTTTTCCCCCCTCCCTCCAAGTTCCAATTATTGGTGGTGCTTAAGGGAAACCAAGGGAATCCAGGACCACAACGCTTCATTCCATTCCCCGTGTTGCCTGTGGCAGGAAGATGTGGCATGATCTTAGGAGATGGGAACATTCAAAAAATTGCTAATTTTTTTATACTAAAAGTGAATTAAATAGCTTCAGCTCTTTCCCCCATTTTCCTTTCTTCTCTGGTTACTATGGTTCCCTTGCTATTTTATAGGACATCAGAAGTCCTTACTTTGTCCAAGGAAAGCCTTTCTAATACCATACCCCAAGTTCCAAATTCACCCCCCACCCTTCAAAACCTCTGTCCTCCAGTGGGCTAAGTAATAATTCATACTAAAGTGTGAATGATGGTTAACTCTTAATTTCCCTAGAGTATTTTTATGTCTGTGTGTACATAAAAGAGGGTCTTCAATTGTTTCACTTATCTGTGGAATATAGAGAAACAAAACAAAGGATCAGATAAAACCAAACCAATAACAGACCCCAAAATATGACCGTGAAATTGAGGCTATGTGATGGGCAGGGGAGGAGGGGAAACAAAGAGGAGAGGGAGCAATAGCCTAGGGGGGAGGGCTGTGGGTGGCTTGGTAGAGGTATGGAGCGGTGATCCTATGCCTCTGAACTGCACACAGTGTTGTAAACCAATGTGACTGTGATAAAATAAATACAAAGGTCTCGAGAGTTTAAGCATGCTGATAACATGTGAAATTTCAGGAACAGACATAGGTGACTTTAGGAGCACAGCAGGCAGACAAATTTGGGGTGAAGGAGTGCATCTCTCCATAAAAATGCTTCCTAACACCCCCGAACGAGCCCAACTGTGTTCTCACAAGGAAATCAGGTTTCCTCGCAAGTTTTATAACACATATTCTTCAACAAAAAGTTGTTGTTATTGCCACTGCAACTTCCATAGACAAACTCCTCACATTTGCCAGTGTTCGAGTTGTAAAACCACCACGTGATCGAAGCTTGACAATGGCCCTTTTCCTTGGGAAGGCTACAGACACTGGAGGGTAGCATCATGGGCGGATCTAAAACAAGAAAGTGGTTGAGAGGCTAAAATGTCACCTTCCCTTTGTATTTGCCGCATGCCAGGATCTAGGGCGGAGAGAGTGGAGAACCAGCTGCCTCGGGAGCTGGCCTGCAAGAGCTGGCTGGCAAGGGCCGCTTGCGAGATAGCACACTGAGGCTGGGTGCTCGTGGGAGCAGAAAGCTGGCAGGCAAAGGCTGGTAACCACAGAGCTAGCAGGCAGAGGCTGGTTGCCACAAGAGATGTGTAGGGACATAACAGTAGCTCTCAGTGGCTTCACACCTCTGGGTGGCAAAATGAGGCAATGAGGCAGAGTAGGGTAGTGGAAAGTCCCCATGAGTGATTATAAAAGAAACAGACCCCCAACAATTATGGGGTCCTCCCTTGGCTCCTCCCTGGAGCAGACTCCTGCTGTCAGGAGTCTTTCTTGCTATAAACCTGAGCTTGCTATCCTTAGTCTGGTGGATCAGTGATTATTCCTCGATTGCTAGGACCCAAGTACCCAGACGATTGGCAACAGAAAGGTTTTGGGCAAAGCCCCGAGACTGGCCACAGTTACTGACCTCTGCACCCCTCCCAACCTGGCCCACCCAACCAGGCCTTATCCATCTGAAGTTGTGGTTTTCATTTCATTCCCTTGGTTGTTTGTCACAGCAACAACAACCTCACCTCTGCGCTTACAGGTGACTCTCCAGGGGCTGCAGTCCCATTTGCTTTTTATGAGTAGGCTCATGTGGAGGGCAACCCTAGACTTGAGAACCCAACAGAAGTGGGCTTAAATATTAACTCTTGCTACTTACTACGGTGTGATTATCAATTTAGTGTTTCCAAATCCTCAAGTTTTGTAAAAGTAGGGAGTTGGATTCTGTCATCTCTGAGAACCTGTCCAGATCTGATTTTCTAGATTTTGATGAGTAAGAGCTCTCAGGCTACTACCTTCTGTCTTATAGTCATTCCAGAACAGCCATCCCATGGTACAAGGAGGACTGACTCCAAGTCCCAGCCGTGTTCACACTTGACTCAGTCATTTTCTTGTGATCTTGAACATGACCTATATCTTTGGCACTGAATTATTTCACTGTAAAATGAGAGTGTAATATTCACATGTAGGCTTACTTAAGGGTTAGCAATAACCCGTGGAAAGCACAGATCATAGAAAAAACATATAGTAGCTGCTCTCAGTCACGCCTTCCCTCATGCACCAAGAAGACTCTTGAGAGCAGGGATCTCGTAATATTCATTTTCACAAACTACATGCCGAACACAGACCTGGCTCTTGGTTCATAGTAAATATTTGCTAATAGAAAGAAAAAGAAAGACATGAGAGCTCTGAGGCAGGGATATAAGTTTCTTTGTATTCTTTTTTTTTTTTTTTTAAATATTTATTTATTTATACAAGCACTGGGTACAGTCAGAAGCGCGGGAGGGTGAGAGAACTCACCAGAGCCAGAGCAGGGAACAGAACAGAGAGAAGGACCGAAGTACACTGCTGAGGGGAGCAGCGGGCGGCAGGAGAGGTCTGCGCGCCATGTGGGACCCTTCTCCCGTGGCCGGGGAGCAGCCGGGGATCGAACCGGCGCTGCAGAGGCTGCAGGCAGCTTCGCAACCCAGCGCTCAACCGCTGCGCCACCGGGGAGGCCCTGTATTCTTTTTTTATGTCCTTTTTTATGTAAATGGCTTATCCTTGCAATTATTCTTCAGGGTAGGTATTAGGACCTCCAACATTACAGGAAGAAACTAAGGTTAGAGAGGCAAAGTGCCTTCCTTTTTTTTTTTTTAAAGATTTATTTATTTATTTATTTATTTATTTATACAAGCACTGGGTACAGTCAGAAGCGCGGGGCGGTGAGAGGATTCACCAGAGCCAGAGCCGGGAGCAGAACAGGCAGACTGATGAGGTACACTGCTGAGGGGAGCAGCGGGCGGCAGGAGAGGTCTGCACGCCATGTGGGACCCTCGCAGGCAGCTGGGGATCGAACTGGCGCTGCAGAGGCTGCGGGCAGCTTCGCATCCCAGCGCTCAACTGCAGCGCCACTGGGGAGGCCCCAAAGAGCCTTTCTTATGCCATGTTGGAAAGTGGTAGGACCAAGAATCAGAACTGGAATAGTCAGACTGCAAAGACTTATAGGTTCTCAACCCATATTTGTTATTGTAGGGTGAATGGATGGGTGGATGGATGGATGCTCACTCTTATGGTAAACTTTCAGGCATCAATTGGGGCAGAGGAAAGATTCCGTCTCTGTCTTCTACTATAAAGCTGTCTCTAAGAGCACAGGACAATGGGAAAGCAGCAGAATGACTTGTTCAGTTAATTATCCTGGACTATCCCACAAGATGGGAGACAGAGCCTCCCTGGTGGCACAACGGGTTAAGCACAGCACTGTGAAGCTGTCCACAGCCTCTGCAGCATGAGTTCGATCCCCAACCGGCCAAGGAGCTGCCCACATGGTGCAGCAGACCTCTCCTGTCTCTCCCACTGCTCCCCTCAGCAGTGTATTTCAGTTAGTCTGCCTGTTCTGTTCCCCACTCTGTCTCTGGTGAATCCTCTCACACCCCACCACACCTCTGGTCTGTACCCCAGTTCTTGTACGCAAGAACTTTTTAAATAAATATTTAAAAAAGAAGATGGGAGACAGATTGGGGCATGTTGGAATGTTCCTTATCACAGCAACCTCACCCCTGCCTTACAGGTGACTGCAGGGGCTGCAGTCCCATTTACTTTTTATTTTCTGTCCTGTCACTCTGCTCCGCCACTTCATTAAACCAAAGGAAATTTTTTTGACCTGCTTCCTTATGGAATGAGGATGATGATGATACCCTCTGTGCATGTGTGCATATAGGTGTATGTGAGTGTGTGTGTGTTGTCAGTTGTTTAGTGCTTTCCAAGAATTCATTTTTCACCACCCCTCCACCAATGAATAGCTTTCTTCGTTACCTGTCTAGCTTGTTTTCTCTTCTTCTCTTTCTTATTTTTTTAAAGATTTATTTATTTATGCATACAAGAACGGAGGTACAGGCCAGAGGTGCGGGGAGTGAGAGGATTCACCAGAGACAGAGAGGGGAGAAGAACATGCACATATACTGAAATACACTGCTGAGGGGAGCGGCAGGCGAGTCAGGAGAGGTCTGCTGCTCCATGTGAGTAGCTGCCTGGCCGGGGATCGAACTCGTGCTGCAGTGGCTGCGGAGAGCTTCGCAGTGCTGTGCTTAACCCCTTGCACCACTAGGGAAGCCCCTTAACACACTATTGAGAAAATAAGTTTTCATTTGGGGAAGGGGCAATTGTGCGTCATGCTTGGCAATGTCTAGATACATTTTTGATTGTCATAGCGCTGGAGCGGGAGGCATCTACTGGCAGAGGCAAAGGATGTTATTACTACACACCCTACAATGCACACCCTACAATGCACACCCTACTATGCACACCCTACAATGCACCCTACAATGCAATGCACACCCTGCAATGCACACCCTACAATGCACAGGAAAATTCTCACGGTAGAGGTTTATCTGGTCCCAAATGGCAACAGAACCAAGACTAGGAAATTCTGCAGAAGAGTTATTGACATAAACATTTTTTGAAATTATACAAATATTTTTGGCTCCAGATGCATGATGCAGACCCCATAGTGAGGGCAGTGTTTGTGTGTCTGGTGTACCTGCAATTTGGCTGAATAGGCCTTGTGGGTGGAAGGGAGAGGCACTGACCTTTCAAAACCAGACATTCTGTGCCTGTGTTGTCCTGGGTATACCATGATCAGTGACTTGACCCTTCCTTAGATGATTTGGGTGGCAAGTTACTACAATTCCAGAAGCTGGAGGACCAGTGTAAAAGTTATTAGATGCATATTTGAGAAGCTATCAGGAAGCACTTGCTGGCTAGTGAGCACTTATATTCATCGAAGTAACCTATTAAATTTATGTGTCAACCATATGTGTGTAGAATTAAATGGCCTCTCAGACAGTTTACCATCTTTTCAGGAGGTGTAGGGGTGGGGAAAATAAATGAGAGTGAAATTTTGAAAAAATAGTTTCCTTGTTCAGATTTCAACCTCAATATAACCTTTATCTTTTTTTCTTTTTTAAGATATATTTATTTATTTATACAAGCACTGGGTACAGTCAGAAGCACAGGAGGGTGAGAGAATTCACCAGAGCCAGAGCGGGGAGCAGAGCAGGCAGAGGGACCGAAGTACACTGCTGAGGGGAGCAGCGGGTGGCAGGAGAGGTCTGCGCGCCATGCGGGACCCTCCTCCGGTGGCCGGGGAGCAGCCGGGGATCGAACCAACACCGCAGAGGCTGCGGGCAGCTTCGCAACCCAGAGCAACCGCTGTGCTACCGGGGAAGCCCTAACCTTTATCTTTTATAAAAGCGGGAAGGGGACGAACACTGCTTGAATGTCGATTATATGTCAGAGAATTTTCTGCCTTGTCTCTTACATTCTCATTTTTTCAAAAGTCCTTGAGAGAGAGATTATTACCATCCCCGTTTTACAGATTAGGGGGACAGGGACTTAAGAGAAGATGTGCTTGTCCATATAACAATATGTTTATCATAAATATGTACAAACCAAGACAGTTTATTTCTGTCTTTACCTAACTTATGTTCAAAATAAGAAAAATAAGGTTGATCACCTTAAAAGTAGAGTCAATTTCTGTCTTCAAAATTCCAAGTGGTGGGTCTCCCGGTGGCGCAAGGGGTAAGATGCAAAGTATGAAGCTGTATGCAGCCTCTGCAGCCTGAGTTCAATCCCCTGGCCTGCCAGGGAGCTACCCACATGGCACAGCAGACCTCTCCTGCCTTGCCCGCTGCTCCCCTCAGCAGTGTATTTAAGTCAGTCTGCCTGTTCTGTTCCCCACTCTATCTCTCGTGAATACTCCAACCCCATATCTCTGACTTACACCCCTGTTTTGTATGCATAAATAAATCTTTTAAAAAATCCAAGTGGAAGTTAAAGCAGAGGGTAATTGTTAGCATTCTCTAAGTTATTTATGTTCAATCACTGAATATAAATAAGGATTTAGAGTAAGGGAGAAAATGCCTATAGGACAGAGGAGCCTGAAATTCTCCATAAGACTTGAGAAATTCCCTCTGTGAGAGCCAGAAGATGACCCCTTTCCTGGAAATTGTCACCCTATAAAGTTTGCATTTGAGGGATGGAGACAACAAAACAGCCCAGCATCTTCCACGAGGACCTTATGGGACAAGGGATCCCTGTGCTCATCCCCGGGGGCTCTGAATTCCTTTCTGAGCAGGTGAGCAGACCCGATCAACTGCAGGGCACTCTCTGGCCACTTTCGTGGGCCTCGCTGGCCATGGGCCCCAGGACAGCGATTCTGTCCCAGACGTCTACTTGTGTGTGTCAGCCGCTCTCAGGGAGCGAGAGGCACCTGAGATGTGAACAACATCAGGTGTTCACGAGAATGGGCAGGGCTCCCGAGATGCCGTATTTTTTCAAATCTGGAAGTTTCCTTTGCTGTCATTAGTCCATCACTGTTGTCTTTCAACTGGGCGCTCTTCCACGCGGGGTGTCACTGGAAGGCCCAATGACTTCTTGTTCACTGAAAACTGCACAGAAGGAGCAATTGCAAAATATCCAGCCTCTTCCAGAGGGACGAAAGGTGGGGGGGGGGTGAGGAGCAAAGGGTGGAGGGGGCCCCATGGGCTGTGGCGGGGGATTATGGCTACTTTGGTGGTGGGGTGGAATACGCTTGAAGACCTGTGAAGCTCTACCTTAGAATATAGTGCTGAAAATGATCACTACCTCAATTAATAAAGAAATAAACCAACAAATAAAAAGAAATATTGAGCCTCAGAGACATCAGACCTCATGGAGCACTTTATTAGGGGAAACAGGCTTCCTAAAAACACGTGGGGGCCCTGGAAGTTGAAAAGATAGGGTTGCATACTGAGAAGGGGGTCCAAAGGTAGCATGTTTGAAGAAGCAGAGCTGGGGGAAAGGAGCAGAAAACCTGGAGGTTGGAGCAGCCGAGGCCCTGTTGGCTGAGACTGGGCCAGTGGAGCCAGCACTGAGGGTGCGGGGAGAGCCTGGAATAGGTCCCCGTGCTGGAGGTTGCCCCGCTTCTTATTCCAGCAACTCTGCCAAACAGGAAAGAGAAGAGTGAGATCCTTGGACCCCACTCACTTTAGCAACCAAATCGTAGAGTTAATGGGGAAGGGAGGTGGCATCATTTTTTAGGCAGGAGGTGACTTTGGGGCTCAGAGAGCTACTGGTCTGGTTTTCCCAGTAGCTTCCTAATTTATGCCAATACCCCACTGTCATCACCAATGACATCCTCTTTCACTCTCAGAAGTGTCTTGGTTTGGTCAACCAAACACAGAGTTGTCCTAAAAAGGCAAAGGAAGAGAATTGGTAATGAGGTCTTGGGAGAAGTCAAGACCTGGAATGATTGGCTGGTGAGTGACGTCACGGCTCTGACGTGGTTGCAGACACTCCACCACCTGCCTCCTCCCTCTGCAGCCCCTCATAACCTTGTTCTTACCCACTTCCCTTGACTCCTGCATCCCTCCCACCCTCACTCAGAACTCACCCTCCACTTGTTTCTCAGGGAGGTGCATTCTCCCCTCCGGATTGGACTGTTTCTACCTGCCCTAGACGTTGCCAAGTTCCGGGAACTTGCTGGCCAACACCAGGCAGGGCCCAGGTGAGCCTGGAAGACAGCGGCCCCTAATACTTACATTTTTTTTTGCAGACTTTCATGCAGATATCTTCAGATTGGAAGTTGTTATTGTTTCCTAGGCAGCCACCGTAGATGAATGCGATGCAGAAGTTGACGACTTTATCATACCACCAGCGTGGAAGGAAGGCCACGCAGGGACCTCTATCCTCTGGCAAACTGCACAGGTCTGCAGGGAGATCACGGAACAGAGCCGTTTGGGTGCCTGACTCCCTGAAGGACATTCCAGGCGTGTGCAAAATCATGGAGGAGTGTGAAAGCCTGGTTTTTTTTTTTTATGTATTTGTGCGGTTTTTGTTTTTAAGCTTTATTTATCTATGCATACAAGAACTAGGGTACAGGCCAGAGGTGCGGGGGTGAGATGATTCACCAGAGACAGAGTGGGGAGCAGAACAGGCAGATTGACTGAAATACACTGCTGAGGGGAGCAGCAGGTGAGACAGGAGAGGTCTGCTGCGCCATGGGGATAGCTCCCTGGCCGGCTGGGGATTGAACTCATGCTGCAGAAGCTGTGGGTAGCTTCACAGTGCTCTGCTTAACCCCAAGTGCCACCAGGGAGGTCCCCCCTATGTCTCTTTTTTCTTACAGATGAGGAAACTAAGGCCCATAAGGGAAAAACTGCATAATCACATCACAGACTTAAATAGGGACAGAAATGAAATAAAGCCCTTGTTCCCCAATACCTCAGTTCGGTACTGATGGGGTTTGTATCAAGTCTTCAGCAAACCAAAGGCGGGGTCTGACAAGGTCATGTAGGTGGGCAGAGTGGGGACGGGGGATGAGGACATGGGTTCCCCTGGGACCGCAAGTTACCTTGCTTGGAATTTATACATTTCTTTCCACAGCTAAGATCACAACACTTCATCTTCGTCGGGCAGTCTCTGTGCTTTTGACAATGGCTCCTTTCTCGATATTTGCAATTTTCTTTGATTTTGGGACAGGAATCTGAGAGAGCGGAAGATAAATTTGGGACTTTGAAGGGGCAGATGACCCCCTTCCAGGCCCTGGGACCCCTGCAGAGTTAGGGCAGTTCATTTTCCCTTCCCTCTCCCCGGAAGAGGGTGGCCTTCATGAAGGTCAGCATTTTCATACTGTTATCTCCATGCCCCCACCCCATAACATCTCATCCTAAACCTCCTTCCCCACAAGGTTTCAGGGGAAGGAGTCGAGGGCTGTGCTAAGTGCTCAGGCTGTGGGGTTTAGACATTCTCGGGGATGGGGAGGGCGGTTGTTGCCCCTCTTGGCCTCTCAGATCGAAATCTCCATCTCTGGAGGTAAATGACTGGACCTTTTAATTCTGTGCGAGCCTGAGGCCAGCAGGCACCGTCTCTGAACCTTCATGAGGTCCTCCCTCACTGGCCTAAAGGGTTGTTTAGAGGCTTAATGTGACAAAGCTGGGCGTGGTGGTAAGGGTGGGCATAATAATAGTGACTGATATTAATGAAGCTCTTACAGTGAACCTTTAGCCTCATTTCAACTCTAGGAGCAAGTTCTATCAATGTTCACATTTTATGAACAGGAATCTGAAGCCCAATGAGGTTATGTGAACCCGCCCAAGGTCACAGGAAGACTAAGGAGTAGAGGCAGGACTTGTACCTGCAGTGTATGGGGGCTTCAGAAACCATTCTTTACCCCCATAGGCAAGGAACCCCTGTGGGAGTGGGTGTGGGCACGGGGAGACTTCTGGGGAGAAGCTGGAAGCTGATAGAGGTGATGTTGGGACAGTGGCCCCTTCCCTCAGGGAAGGCCCTGATGCTTCCCAGCTCCTCTCCTCCCTTCCTGGTCTCCAGGAAGAAAAGTTCCTCATGATGACAGTGGGAATCATTCACACAGATTAGGTTCCTGCATTCCCTGGGGGCAGCTTACCATGTGACAGGCGGTCAAAAGAAAGACTTCATATGTCCCCCCCCCCACCCCCCCCTGGGGCCCCAAGCTGAGGTGGGGAAAGCATTATTCATCCGTAGACTTCTTTGTTTCATCCCCCCAGGACAGTTCCATATCTCCACTGGACTGAGAACTGAGGCCCCAATACTTACCCCGAAGGGATCCCTCAACCAGCCCAGTTTCCCGGACACCCACAAGAAGGATGAACAGTACCAGCACTGGCAGAAGCCCCGAGAGCTCCATTTTAAGAAGGTCCAGCTGGCGGCACCGCAGTGGGAAGAGCTGCTCAGCACTTCTGGCCCTGGCTGCTCTGGCACAGCGTCTCACCCTGGCGGCCTCAGTGCCCACAGTGTGGAGAGAAGCCAGCCCCACCCCCTCAGGGGAACACCGAGTCCTGGAGGTCAGTGGGGGGTTGGGAGGGTGAGGTGATGGGGACTAGCTGGCACCTCTAGCGCCAACCCTGGGGGCTGGGACTCTTGATAGGCATCTCCTGTCCCCGGCTCTCTGAGGACCTCTGGCTCTCTGGTCAACCAGGGAGAGGGGCCCAAGCTTGGAAGGGGCTTTCTCCTACTCTGCTTGTCACCCAGGGCTGTGCCCTCCGCTCAGCCCCCCCGATCAGGAGTTTCCCAGCTGCATCTGAAGTCAGTGCCTAGTGCCCTGCCTGGCAGAAAATAACACTCAGAAAATATATCCCATGTGGATAAAAGTGCCTTGAAGATCACAAATCACAGACCACCGTTCTGCCCTCCTGACTGTGCCAAGCGAGGAGAATATAGATCACAAGTTAAGGCAAGTCGAGACAGGGAAAGCCAAGGGGAGTGTTTCAGATACCAAGGCCCCTTTCCCCACAGTCCAGCCATCTTGCCCAGAGACCAGCCCTTCATGAACCCGGGACAGTGCCAGCCCAGGTGAGCAGAGAATGATGACATGGTGGAGGATCTGGTCATTCCGAGAATCTGAATATTATATTGGTCAAGGTCTACACATCTCTTTCTACAGTTAAGTAGGAATACTTCTTCTTGTCCAGACATTGTTGAATTTTGTGTAGGCTTCAAAGAACACAGAGCTGATATTTATTTTTTTTAAGATATTTTTATTTATGTATACAAGAATTGGGGTACAGGCCAGAGGTGTTGGGGGGTGAGAGGATACACCAGAGACAGAGTGGGGAGCAGATCAGGCAGATTGACCAAAGTACGCTGCTGAGGGGAGCAGTGGGTGAGTCAGGAGAGGTCTGCTGAACCATGTGGGTAGCTCCCGAAGATTTATTTATTTATGCATACAAGAACTGGGGTAGAAGCCAGAGGTGTGAGGGGTGAGAGGATTCACCAGAGACAGAGTGGGGAACAGAACAGGCAGATCAACTGAAATACACTGCTGAGGGGAACAGCGGCGAGTCAGGAGAGGTCTGCTGCGCCATGTGGGTAGTTCCCTGACCGGGGATTGAACTCGAGCTACAGTGGCTGCGGACAGCTTCATAGGTTGTGTCTTAAACCCCTTGTGCCACCAGGGAGACCCAACCTGATATATTATTTTAAAATATTAGATCATTGGAAAAAATAGGTAAGCTTCCCAAGCTAGATTTTTTGAGATTAGTGTGACTCAAATAGCAAAACAAAAATCACAGACTTAGTTTTCTTTTGACTACAGATGTGAAAATTCTAAATAAACTATTTTCTAAAAGAGTCAATAACGTAATAGTACAAGTACACCCTCCATAAAATGAAGGTCATTCCAGGAATGCAAGATTCAACCTTTGAATGTTTAATAATAAGAGTTATTATACCAACATACCAGAAGAGAGAAACCATTATATGACTAGGTGCTTAAAAGATATTTGAAGATAAAATTCACTCTATTTCAGGAGAGCCTCCTCGGATCAGTTAGAAAAAGCCTCGAACCACTTGAGAATCACCAATAACCAATGTGCTTTTCACTTCCAGCTTCATATACTTTCCAGGTAGTCATTTTCTGGGTAGTAGATCCCATAACTATGTCCAGGATTCCTAGATGGCAGTAGGGAAATGTTATACCACCTAGATTCTATTTAATGGTTTACTATGTCAACTTTATTTATTTATTTTTTAAAAATTTATTTTTTTTATTTACACAAGCACTAGGTATAGTCAGAAGTGCAGGAGGGTGAGAGAATTCACCAGAGCCAGAGCGGGGAGCAGAACAGGCAGACTGAGGAAGTACACTGTTGAGGGGAGCAGCGGGTGTAGCAGGAGAGGTCTGCACGCCATGTGGGACGCTCGCCGGCAGCCAGGGATTGAACCGGTGCTGCAGAGGCTGCCGGCAGCTTCGCAGCCCAGCGCTCAACCGCTGCGCCACCGGGGAGGCCCCAATATCAAATTTATAATGAGAAAGTTAACATTGCAAGAATCTGGGTGGAGGGATAGTATATGCTTGAGTTAATGGCTATGTATAATAGAAAGATAAATGCAAGTAAAATGTGAACAGAATACTCCCCCCAAATACATTTGGTAATAAAAATTTAGCAATAATTGCCAAGAGCAGATGTCCATGATTAAAAAGGAAGCAACCCAAGTGGGATAAGATCTTTTTATCCCAAACCCAACAACAAATGTCATTTTACGTAGCAGAGACACATTGACTTTATAATAAAGAACTAGATGAGAATAAATATCACTGACTTTACCTTCAACACTGAAAGTTCTAATACTATAAGAAGACAAGAAAAAAACGCTAAGTCACAAAGTTGAAAAAAAGAAACTTATCATTTTCAGATAATGTGACTAGTATGAAATCAGAGTAACCCCATTAAATATTGTTACACTTAACAAAGCAGCTTGGAAAGGAATTTGGATATAAGACAAGACTCAGCTTTTTATTAGGCTACTCATCATTAATAGGATGGTAATATTTTCTACTTACTGTTCCTCATTTGGGTTCAGGCATATCAGCCCACAGCGTGAGCAGCACTTCTCTGTCAGTGGACAATCACTATCCTTCAGACATGTGGGTCTATTAATCTTTAAACAGTCCGTGGGCATTGGTGGGCATTCACCGTCTTTCACTACATGGGATAAAATAGTACATTTGATCTTGATCATAGTTGGAGAAAATTTGGAGAATGTAATCCTTGGTAGGGTTTTCTTCTGGCACAGCCTCTCACCCTTGCCCCGCCACTGCTCCCCTCAGAATAACAACAGAGTGGAGGAGCCAGGGTATTAATATCCTATAATTTATAATTTGAGAAGCATCTAGCAGTTTTGTCATCTCTGACTTATAAAATCTGATATATAAATCTTCTTGCCCCTATAGAATTAATTGGGGTTCCCTAATTCCAGAATACCAGAGTAGCAAGAATACTAGACAGCACCCAGAACTACCTTGTTTTGTAAGTGATAGAAATCACAAGCTCTTTGGGGGCTGTGAGTTACCTATAGCCACACAGAAAACCAGTAGAAAAACTTTTGACTCTTTCCACCTTCACATGAAGTACCCCCAAAAACACTGTCAATACCCTGGATAAGACTATGCTACCTCAGCAGTATACCAGGGGATAAGCACAAGCTTTAGACATTGGAGAGTTGATTTCCACCCTGAAAGCATTTTACTACCAATTTTTTCACCAGTACATTTTGCAGGATGTGAATATGTTATACATGCTCTAAAGTCCTTTGTAAACATGAAGAATTGTTAGGAAGATAAAAATCAGTTATGAATTTTTGTGTAGGAATTAGTGGATATTGTCTTCATGTAGGCACTGAAGAAGGGGACTCAGAATATGTTTCCATGGTGAAAATGGGGAGTAATACCTCGCATGATTGGATTTGAAGATCAGCACAAAGGTCTGCCAAGACAGGAGGGCAACATGACAACACTGACTGACAGGGTATTAAAAAAGGAAAGGATCGGGCCTCCCTGGTGGCACGAGGGGTTAAGACACAGCCTATGAAGCTGTCTGCAGCCACTGCAGCATGAGTTTGATCCCTGGCCAGGGAGCTACCCACATGGTGCAGCAGACCTCTCCCATGTCACCCGCTACTCCCTTCAGCAGTGTACTTCAGTCAGTCTGCCTGTTCTGTTCCCCACTGTCTCTGGTGAATCCTCTCACCCCCCGCACCTCTGGCCTGTACCCTTGTTCTTATAGGCATAAATAAATCTTTTAAAAAACCAAATAAAAATAAAAAAGGAAAGGATCTCTAATACCAAGCTCAGGGACAGTCCCTATTCCATGTGGCAGCATCGCATCCTTTTTTTTTTAAGTTTTATTTACTTATGCATGTAAGAACTGAGGTGTAGGCCAGAGGTGCAGGGGGTGAGAGGACTCACCAGAGACAGAGTGGGAAGCAGAACAGTGGATCTACTGAAATACACTGCTGAGGAGAGCAGTGGGACAGACAGGAGAGGTCTGCTGTGCCATGTGGGTCAGCAACCTGGCCGGGGATTGAACTCATGTTGCAGAGGCTGGTGATAGCTTGATAGCACTGAGACTTAACCCTTGAGTCACCAGGGAAGTCCCCAGCATAGCATCCTTAACAGAGGCTCAGTAGACCTTGAGAGACAGAGCCCAGTGCTCACCCGTCCAGGACTCGGAACAAATAAAGCCACACATGGATTCACAACACTTTTCGGCATTGGGGCACTCGATGTCACTCTTACAAGAAGATGTACAGGCCAGGTGATCCCTCAGAGGAAAGTGTGGGCATTGTCCTTCCTTGACTAAAACAAGAGCAGATGTGAGTTCCTTCCAAGCCCGCACCAACCTACCACCCTTCATACAGTATCTCTTTCTTATGACTTAGTTCACACTACCCTGTCCACCTCTAGTAGTCTGGGAGGAATGAAATGCCTTGCCATAAGGCAGGATGTAGCAAAGAAAGGGTCAGGCTTGGTGTTTGAAACACCAAGGTAGAGCTCAGTCCTGCCACTTCATGAATGACTTCAGTTTCCTTCTCGATAACACAAGAGCAGTTACGTGAAATCTGCACAAATCAGTGTAAGTCATTGTAGGGCATTTGGTTTTACTTTGAGTGACTGGCATGATCTGACACACTTTGAAAAGATAATTGCGGTTACCATGTTGATAATGGACTGGAAGGAAGGAAAGGCAGAAGCGGGGAGGGAGGGTCTTAGTAAACTGCTAGAGTGAGCCAGGTGAGAACTTGCACCTGAGTTCAGGGTGGTAGCTTGTGGAAGTGGTAAGAAGTAGTCAGATGCAAGATCTTTTTTCATGGTGAAACTAATTAGTTTTCCAACTTAATGGATGCTGACTGAGAAAGAGAGGTACTAAGGGTGATTTAGAAGTTTTCTCCAAACAACTTGGAGAGAAGTATGGATAGAGCTGGTTGGGTCAAGGGGTTCTTAATTTGAAAGGTTAAAGGCTTCAGTTTTAGACAAGTTCGTTGTGAGATGTTTTAGACAAGGTCTAGGTGGAAGTGCAGAGAAGGCAGTTAAAGTTTAGAAGTCTTATTCCAGCTGGAGATACAACTCTGTGGACCCCTAGGACACAGATGATATTTAAATCAATTCTTTGGGATTTTGTGTATGTCTTCTGTGTCCTCAACTGATCGCAAATTCTAAGAGGGCAGAAAATGGCTTTTTACTTCTTCTTCCTCCTCCTTCCTCAGACAGACGGGGGTGTGTTTGCTCTCAAGGCTATTGCCATGTTCTCTCTAAGCTCCAGAACTAAATTTCCCACAAACCAGCCCAAGTCCACCTCCCCAGCTTCTTTTCCCTGCTGGCTCCCGCAGGCCAAGGTCTTGTTCATGGCATTATGATTCCTTACAGCCTTCCAGAAAGGGAAACTTGTGGTCCTAGTGTCATCAGGTCAGGTTACAGGATTGCCTTGGCCATTCAGGCTCACTGGGGCCATGGAATTAAAGTCCCAGTTCTACTCTTGATCCATTGAGTATTCTTGCATGACTCATTTTGCTTCTCTAACCTTGTTTCACTGTCTATAAAACAGTGGTGGTGGTATATTTTTAAGCCTGCCTCTCAAAACCTGAAGTCAAAATTCTAAATGTTGCCTTGTAATCACACAGTGCTGCATCTTGAAGGACAGTGGTCACCATCTCAATTAACTTTAGTGATGCCACACCACTGGATAGCCATCATGTCAACTCACCGTGTCCTTGGTCACGTATAAGCCTAACAACATCTCAACAGTGTAGTTGCTATCATTCCAGTATTACTGGGAACTCAAAGAAGTATATAAATTTTCAGCAAGTGGGAAAAGTAGAATTTTAATCCAGGTCATTTGGCTCCTAAATGCGATAAAATACTAACCCCCAGCATTATTGCTGATGGTCATTATCCTAAGGAATGAATTCACTGCCTTCACCGTCACAGATACCCTACTCTTCACCCATTCCATACTCTGCCTCCATGGGACCCCAAGGCTGACTGTCCGCTTCACTCTTGGGTGAGTTCTCAGGTCAATGTGAGGAGGAAATACCTACTTCCAAGGGCCCCCAGTTCCCATTAACTGAAGTTTATAAACAAGTTATGTGCACTGCCCCATTTTTTGACACAACATCCCCATTAGGTAAATACCACTATTACCCCCATTTTTGAGGTTTAGAAAACTAAACCTCATAAAAGGCAGGTAATGGACCTAAGACCATCTAGCCAGTGCTAGACAGAGCTAAGAAGTGAACCAAGGTAGCTTTAAAAAAAAAAAAAAGATTTATTTATACGTACAAGTACTGGGCTGTAGGCGAGAAGTGTGGGGGGGGGTGCGGGTACAAGCATTCACCAGAGACAGAGTGGGGAGCAGAACAGGCAGACCTACCGAAATACACTGCTGAGGGGCCCAGCAGGCGAGACAGGAGAGGTTTGCTGTGCCATGTGGGTAGCTCCCTGGCTGGGGATTGAACTCATGCCTCAGTGGCTGGTGATAGCTTCATAGCACTGAGACTTTAACCCCTGCACCACTGTGGAGGTCCGAACCAAGATAGCTTAATCTGGAAGTCTGAGCCTGTAACTGTGCTGGAATACTGTTACAAGTTAGACTACACTAGGTTGCCAAGAATATGGGTCTTACCAGTTAACAGGCAAGCCTTCTCACAGTCTTCCAAAGTGAAGAAGTTGTTGGCATTCCCATGGCAGCCTTGATATGTAAAGGATTGGCATAACCGTTTTTCCATATCAAAATGCCAGCGCAATTGATTACTCTTACACTTTCCTGAGTCTTTGGGTAGCATACAGGGTTCTGAGGGCAGGAAGCAAAGAAGGAAGAACTTAAAAGGTAATGAAAAAGGGGAGGGGTCAGGCCCTCAGTGTTTGTATAGTTTGTGGTAAAGGCAACCCAAAATAAAAAGAGCCATACCCAATAAAAGTTCTAGTCCTAGCTCTACTGTGAATACTCTGTTGTATAACACTGCTGGGCATCATTTCTACCTTGCAAAGAATATAGTGGAGAGTATATGAGATGCTTTGGAGCTGATCTCTCTTCTGCACAGCTCTAACTTTGGGAGAGAAACACTTCTTCAGTACCTGTACCCAAAGTGTCTGCCAAAGGACCTGACACACAGAAAGAATGAAATATCAAGGGGAAAAAAAGCTCCTCATTTCTGGAAACTGATCTGAGCTCACAGTTAAGCCATGTTGTTCCCCCATTGGACATAAACAAGATTTACATTAAATCTACATTAAACAAGATCACCCCCAAAAATTCACTGTGAAATACAGAAAAATACCAAACACCTAAGAATAACTTAGCCTCCTCTACTAATTACAGCCTTATCCTCAGTCTAATCTGTTCTCTCTAAATAAGTTTCACTGAAATACTCAACCATAGAATTATTCCTACTTTCTGACAGCACCCAATCTACAGTAATCCCCACTTCCTTAGTGCCGCCCCCAAATCACCCAATCAAAGCCTTGATCCTCTAATAAATTCTTTCTAAGTTTCTTACTGAGGTGTCTCAGGCTATCTATGGTAAATGTTATCCCTCACTGAAATAAGTAATAGACCCAACTTATTCAATTCCAGGTGTATTCTCGATGGTCTTTGTGAAATGAATGAATGAATCTATAGGAAACAGATATTTTCCTATACATATTTGATGCTCAAGACTTTGAGCTACCAGAAGTCTTCTTGAAGGTCAAAGGTCCCAAAACCACTCCAGTTTCTAGGTTAACTAAGATTTATATTTGCCACAGTGCCAACAATGTCTCTTGATACATGGTATTAGTTATTTGTGAAAGAGTGAATGTTGGATCAGAGAAGACTAACACTGTTACACAATGCCCTCTACCATGACTAGACTCATTGGTTGTAATGAAAGTTGGGTGTGTAATTAGAAGAGAAAAACACAATCCCTGTCCTCATTGTCTGCCATCCAAGGGAACTGTTCAGTCAGTTCTGGGCACAAGTAAAATGCTTCAAAAGTCACCTCTGCCCTCACCCAGGCCCTCAGCCTGGATGCCCTTACCTTGGAACGGATCCAGGCACCTCCTCCCACAATTGAAAGAGCAGCACTTCAGGTAATCATGGCAATCCAAATCTATTCTACACACATCTGGAACTTTAGTCCTACAGATGAGCCTTTCTTGAGGGCATGTTCCTACTTTCTCTGCAAGAAATATTCAAATGCACATCCCTTTAGAGTTTTAGCTAAAAATCTAAAATTCCTCCCATGGCAAAGGTATGTAGTAAAATCCTTTTGACTCTATACGCCACCTTCTGTCCTCAGTTCTTGCTCAACTTTTATCTAGGAGCTGGGTCTGCCTCTCACCACTCTCACCCTATTTAGGTATAGCTGAATCAGGAATTTGTGCCCAAATAAAACAATGTAGCAGGGGGAAGGGAATTAATTAAAGAAATGAACATAGTGTAAGAACCTTCAGGGACAACTTAAAGAGAAATAACATCAGTAGTATGGGGGTCCCAGAAGGAGACAAGAAAAAGAAAGTCATATAAAGTATTTAAAGAAATGATCACTGGAAATCACATCCATCTGGAAAACAAACAAGACGTTGTGATCCAAGATACCCAAAGATTCCCAAACAAAAAATATCACACTGACACATGCCAAGCATTTAATAATAAAACTGAGAACCAGTGACCAGGGCAGAATATTAAAAATCATCCAGGGAAAAAGAGTAACTTATAAGGAAACACCAATCAGACTGTCAGTGGACTTTTCAGTAGAAGCATATCAAGCACAAAGGAACTGGAAGGAGATATTTAAAGTACTTAAAGAAGAGACTTCCAACCCAGAATCCTTTACCCAGCAAGAAGAAAGAGCAAGGCATTTTGCTGAAAAGAAAAAGCTATTAACAATTTCTTTCAAACGGAAAGAAATTCTAAAGGGGTTATTATAAAGCAACAGAAAAATGAATATGGAGGCAACAGACACCACTGACTATTGGTACTTTCCAACTATATTTCTTACCCTTCATACTACCCTTAGTATATGGTTCCTAACCTGCAGCGAACAGCAAATTCTTCTGTGCATCATCTTAAAATTATAGACCATGGATTGAATCAAAATCTCTAGAAAGTGATGTGTAGAAATCCAAATCTTTTATATGCTTCACATAATCCTGTAGCATGTCAGGCTGCTATTTGGGATCCACTGGTCTAGGTTTGGGCACAGAGAAAGTTAAGAAAATCAAGCAGGGGTAACTCTAAAGTGATAAAGAAACAGACTCTTTAGGATTTGAAGACAAACTTCCCTTCTCACTTGTGTTGACTCAATTCAGTTCTACTTTCCTCCTGCCTCCAGGGCCCTTTCAACCTTTGGGCATCAGTCATTGTAACGCCTCTCCTCACTGTCAGTTTGAACTCTGACTTAGAATTCTCCTCCCTTCCTGTCAGCACTTTTCAGTCTCCCCCCTGATACGGACACCCCAAGGGCTCCTCTGCAGTTACTGGGACGCTCCCCAGAGTTCTGGTCTCAGCCTTTCCCTGTTATTCAGCACACACTCCCCAGCTGTTCACTCCATCCCCGTGACCCAGACCTTCCCTCTCTTCCAAGCTAACGACATCCAACCATAGGGGAAAACACCATTTGAGCATCTCTTCAGCACTTCTGTCTCAACATGTTTAAAACTGAACTAACCTCTCCCTGGCCCTATCCAATACCTTCTTTCTGTTCCCATCTTGATATTTTCCATCCGCCGTCCCTAGTCTGTTATCAGAATCTTGATATTGACTCCTCCCTCATTAGCACCCAAGTATCCTATGAGACATAGATTTGGCTCAGTCCTAGCTCCTAAATCTCTCCTCAAACCCCACCTCTTATCCCTCTTTACTACACACTTCCTTGGATCAGCACCTGACATGCTCCCAACTCTCTCATAACCATTACAATAATCTCCTCACTGTTCCTCTGCTCTCACTGATTCTTTTTTTTTTTTTTTTTTTAAGATTTATTTATTTATTTATTTATACAAGCACTGGGTACAGTCAGAAGCGTTGAAGAGTGAGAGAATTCACCAGAGCCAGAGTGGGGAACAGAACAGGCAGATGGACCGAAATACACTGCTGAGGGGAGCAGCGGGCAGCAGGAGAGGTCTGCGCGCCATGTGGGACCCTCCTCTGGTGGCCGGGGAGCAGCCAGGGATCGAACCGGCGCTGCAGAGGCTGTGGACAGCTTCGCAGCCCAGCGCTCAACCGCTGCGCCACCAGGGGAGGCCCTCACTGATTCATTTTTTAAAGTAAACTTGGAAAAGATGCATAAACAGCAAAAATTAGGGAAATAATTTTCAGGGAGCAGGTGAGGGAAGAATTTGAAGGACCCTGAATAGATGAGTAGGGCTAGTTCTACTGAAGCTACCTACAATAGAAGTGGCCTCACCCAACTCAAGTCTTTACCTCGTGTCTAACCCTCAGTTCCCAAGAATGTCCTATAAGGAAAAGCTGAACCCACTTTTGACTTTGTGGAGTAGCACTGCAGATGTCTGTTCCAAAGAGAGGGAAAGCATCAGCAGGAGAGCTACATTCTTCCAGGGAAAGCTGGAGCTGTGGAGAGGAAGGTGCCTATATGGGATGAAAAGAGGGGAAAGAGTTTAGGCACAAGCCAGAGAGACACAAAAAAACAGGTAGATGAATCTTAGCTGATCCACCAATCCCTGTAGCCAGATGACAAAACAGAGACATCAGGGGGAAGGGGTTATCTGAAGCCACATGGTGAAGGGCAGGACCTTCCAACCCCATACCCTCCCAGGGGCCCTACACTCTGCCATGGTGTTGGACGTTGTCTTACACAAACACTTGCCCAGTGTTCTGCTCCTGGGTGAGCAGTCACAGGTCAGTGATCATAGGGATTTGTCTGGAACAGTTGCAAGGCTGGTTTGCCCACAGCAACTGCTAAGGCAACTCCATGTATACTAGTAAGTACATTCTCCTCGCTCCATCGATTGAAAGAAATGGATGGTTAGAGATTTTCAGGAGGGTCTGGCATATGCCATGGGGTCTTATTGTCCCAGAAATAAAAAGAATCCCAGATGACCTTGTGTTAACAAAGGGATCCTTCTTATTCCTTCTGATGTTGTCCCAGACTAGGAATTTATGAAACCTCCAGACAACCACATTAATAGATGATCTTCCCCACTCGCTCAGATTGTTTATCCATTCACTGGGGAATGGACCTTTGGGTTGTTTCCAGTTTGGGGCAATTATAAACAACCTCCTTATAAATATCTATATGAAAGTTCATGTGTGAACATAAGTTATCACTTCCTTAGGTAAATAACAGGAAGTAGAATTGCTGCGTTTTATAAGTATATGTTTATAAGAAACTGCCAAACTGTTTCCCAAAGTGGGTGTACTATTCTGCATTTCCAGTAGTGTCTAGGAGAGTTCCACTTGCTCCACATACTTGCTAGCACTTACTATTGTAAATGTTTTTATCTTAGTCATTCTAATAGATATATATCGGTAAGACTGCAAATACCTTAAGAGATTTAAGTAATTAGTTTACATTTCTAGGACTCTAAGAATCTCAATCATTTAGCATGATGGTGGGGACTTTTTTTTTTTCCTGTTTCCCAACTTTCCCTAAGACAGAGGACTCCTTGGTTCCTCAGTCTGGGTGGTCAGGAGTCTCCCCAAAACCCCATAGTTGAACCTACCTCTTTTCCCAGCTTCTCCAAGTGGCCGAGGTTGCTCGTGGCTGTAAACTGAGAAGCATTTTGCAATCAAAAAATCTATGGATGTCCAGGAACTGGGGAAACAGTGCATATTTCCAGGTTACAATCATTGAGAACTACTGGCAAATTCCAAAATAACTCCACTACATCCTACTCCCCCCTTAAGCTGCCTAATGGGAGCACACTGAGCCTCAAGCCCTATTTCCATGGCTGAGAGCTCCTTGCTCAATTCTTCCCCATCCTAGTGGCATGGTATAATCTGTTGCATAGCCATTCAACCAAGAATGTGCCTCTACCCTCAGTCACTGGGCAAGACACCTAGAGCAAGATAATTAGCTCCATAGTCTCTGTAATACACCTTGCTCCAAGCTCACCCTCCAAAGACATGATCTTCTAAATTACTCCTACTCAAACACTGTTGGTGAGAATGTCAATTGGTGCAACCACTATGGAAAACAGCATGGAGGTTCCTCAAAAACCTAACAATAGAGCTACCATATGATCCAGCAATTCCACTTCTGAGTATTTATCCTAAGATTATGGAAACAATAAATCAAAAAGATGTGTGCATCCTCACGTTCATTACAGCACTATTCACAATAGTGATTTTATACAAGATATGGGAATAACCTAAGTGTCCATCAGTGGAGGATTGGCTAAAGAAGATGTGGTCCATACACACAATGGAATACTACTCAGCTAAGAAAATAAAAGGAAATCTTGCCATTTGCAATATGGGTGGACTTGAGGGGCTTATGCTAAGTGAAATAAATCAGAGGGAAAAAGACAAATGCCATATGGTTTCATTCATTTGTGGCATATAAAGAAACAAAGCAAATGAACAAACACAACAAAAACAAAGCCTTAGACTCTGACAACAGACCGGTGATTACCAGAGTGCAAGTGTTGTATGGACCAGGTAGAAGAGCTCAATTTCGTTGGTGATACCTGGTGACAGACAATAGAATGGGGACTGGGGAGTTAAGGACAGTTGGGAGACACTAGCCAGAGGGCAACAGCCTTCAATTATAAAATAAATAAGTTCTCAGGATCCATATGCATTGTAGTGATGAATTGTATTTTATACTTGAAAATTTCTAAGAGAAAAGATCTTAAGTATCCTCACCGCCCCCCAACACACACACATGCACAAAGAGATGTGAAGGGCCTCCCCTGTGTGCAGCGAGTTAGGCACTATGCTGTGAAGCTGTCCACAGCCTTGACAGCACGGGTTCGATCCCGGCCTGCCGGTGAGAATCCCACATGGCACAGCAGACCTCTCCTGTCACATCCACTGCTCCCCTCAGCAGTGTATTTCTGTCATCTGCCTGTTCTATTCCCCGCTCTGTCTCTAGTGAATCCTCTCACCCTCCCACACCTCTGGCCTGTGCCCCAGCTCTTGTATGAAAATAAATAAACCTTAAAGAAAAGTAAGTGTGAGGGGAGGGGTATGTTAATAAGCTTGATTGTGGTAATCATTTCACAAAATATACCTATATCAAAACATTACAATGCACACCTAAAATATAAACTCCTTATCAATCAAAACTCAATAAAGATGGAATTGTTTAAATATAAAGGCCTTACTGGGTATTCAGAGCTAGATTAATAGTTACTTTCTGGCAACATTTTGAAAAACTATTTTTTACTGTCTTTAGGCTTTTGTCGCTATCTTGAGAAATTCTAGATTAATCAAATGATTTCTTTGTTTTTAACCTCAGTGATATATTTTATTCTAGTTATCCTATTGGCATTTTTCAATATCCTCTGAAAGAATTTTTATATTCTCTTAGTCATGCTATCATCGCCATCCCCTATCCCTTTCCTTTTATTTCCCAGGCACTTTGTCCTCTGCAAACAATAATTCCAGTATCTGAAGTCTCCATGAATCTCTGTTGTTCCTCTTGATTTTTTTTCATCTTGTTTTCTTAGACTGCGTGTGAATTTACTTTTCGTGAGTCCTTATCTAGTTCTTATGTAGCTTATCTTTAACATCATTTTATCTGCAGAATTTCTTGGAATTCTGTGTCCAAAGGCATCTAGTTTTCCAAATCAGTCTGTTCTTCCTATTTCCCTAACCACCCAGGATATTTTGAATTAAGTTCAGCTTCAGATTTCTCAGACTACACCTGTGGCACTGCCATGTAAAAAAGCTGGCTAGTAGCTATGAATTCCTGGAGGAGTCTTTCTATCCACTCTACTGAATGGAAAGAGAATATGTGGAATATATGTACCGTGGACCGTTACATAATCTGGAAAAGGAAGAAAACTAACATATACTAGAATGTGTGTAATCTGGAGGCACTAAGCTACAGGAGACAAATCGGTTCCTAAACCCAAGTTCTGTATAATTCTGTGCCTACGAGATACCTTGAGTCGTGAGCTGCATAGAGACAGAAAGTAAAAGGGTGGTTTCCAGCCAAGGAAGAGGGAGATGGGGGGCTTGTTCATGCATGGGTACAGAGTTCCAGTTTTGCAAGATGAAAAATCTTCCGGAGCTGCCGGGCGACGTGGTCTCCAGGGAATGGCACTGACCCATGTTAGGAACAGTTGGGATGTTCAACTTCATGTGATGCGTATTTTACTACAATTAAAATTTTTAATGGGAAAGGAACTGTTGGATTCTGCTCATAGACATAGAGAGCTGATTAAACCTTCCAGTGCTACACTGGAGAAAACTGGATGACTCCTTGAACTCACCGGAATACTGAGATCACCGGCAACCAGCCAGCATCTGGGCACAAGCAGACACCTGCAGGGAGAGAGAAGACAGGAGCACTGGTTACCTGGGAGCCAAGCACCAGACCCAGGAAGAGGGTTCAGCTCAGAAGGCTGACACTGCTGGAGACCGGGTGTGCACTGGCAAATGGAACAAAGCCCCCGGCTGCTTGTGGGTAGCCCCAGCCTCTGGGAGACTTTTCCCCTCAGGAATCGCACTGGGCATTCTCAAAGAAGACTTTTTTTTCCCAAAGAAGACTTTTAGAGAGCTGGAAAAATCTTCTTTGTGATGCAGAACTGGGGAAGGGAGAAGATAGCAGCCACCATGGAAAGGGTAAAATAATTCCACCTGGAAACCATCCTGTTTTTCCTACTGCATGAAAGTTTTAATGTGGAGAGAGAGAGAAACAAGCAACACTTTGCCCTTTGGGCACAGGGGAAATCTCATTGCCCCTGGAGGAGGGCCAGGTTCAAAGCTCTGTGCTGGGGGAGGGAGGGGAAGGGTGGGCTACTAACTACTAGATATCCCTGAGGCCCAGGGACAGGGTGTCTGCCAAAGACTGAGGTTTAATCAGAACAACAGAGAATGGATCCCAGCACCCCCACTCCCTACACGCGCACACACACACACACACACACACACACACACACACAGTGAAGCTAGAAGTCTCAGTAACAAGTGACTGGTGAGAGACAGTCATTCTCAGAGGCACAGCAAAGCTGAGAGTGCAGCCATCATCTTGGGAAACCCTCTGGGAGACACAGCTCCACCCCAAACACAGGTATTTGTGTCCTGAAGGAGGAATGTGAGGTCTGTGGAGCCTTCCAGGTAACCGCAGCAACTCCAAACCACAAACTCAGCCTGGCTGGGACTTAGAGTAACACACACTTGGCACTGGAGGCCCAGCAGGAGGGACGGAACCTACCACAGAGATGGAGAACGACCCCCCGGTCTTGGCTGCTGGGCCCTTCCACTGAGGACAGAGGGAAAAATCTGGACAGCAGGAAGCTGTAGGCAGAACGAGAAAGAAGGTCCTCCCCGGTGAGGACATCACTGGGATTCTCCTCCTCTGGTATCTCCTGGCCCGCCTACAAATAAGCTCTAGGGTGCAGACAGAACTGCAGGAGAAACCCTCGAGCCGGGGCTGGATGCACGGGAAGGGGAATCTGTGAGGGTGGGAAGGGAGGGAGAGGTCCCTGATGTGGCTCTGTTTACCTTCTTTCTCTCCTTTGCTCTCCTCTGCCTGTACCCCGAAGGCATTCTTATGCGGCAGCTGGTTTGGGATAAGGAGGCCTCAAAACTGGAAGGGCCAGGGACCCTCCCTTTGTCCTGTGCACACTGCTTCCAAGAGGGTGGGTGGACCCCATTGGCTCTTTTTTGCTCTCTTTGTTCTCCTACCACTTGGCCCTGGGGAAGTGCCAAGCAGAACAGGGTCACCAGACCCTCAGCTTTTTGAAGCCTTGGGAAAACTGCAGATATTAGGGAAATCAGAGCGGGGGAGGCTAGGGAGACGAACCATCAAGTCTATTTATGAGTCTTCTTATTTGACATACTTTGAGAAATGTGCTGAGCTGCACCAACAGCTACCTCCCACGCTAGCCTGTAGGTGGTGCATTTGCAGGGAAAAGACTAAGTGAACTGCACAGGCTTGGAAAACAGCTGACACTGGAACTACAGCCCACAACAGACAGGTTGAACTTTTTTTCAACCTGCACCCAACCATTTCAATTACTTTAGAAAACAAAATCTCAACAGCCTCTATTGAATTTAAATAAGAACCAGAGCCTCAGGCTCTCCAAAATGTCTAATACAAAATCCAAAATAGTGAGAGGAAAAATGGACAGGACTAGAAAGTGTAAACAGCCTGAGCGTCAAGGGAGGTAGCCTCCAAGATGGCTGCCTCATGTCCCACTTCCTAGGATTCACATCCTTGGCTAAATCTCTCCACCAAGAGTAGCACTGACTTGTATAACCAATAAGATGATTTGTAAATGACGGCCTGTGACTTCTGAGTCAGGAGACATCGTGGTCTCGCTCTTTTTTTTTACTTTTTCTCCCTTGAATCACTTGCTCTAAGGCAAGCAGATATCACACTGGAAGACTTAAAAAGTCCTAAGGTGAGATCCATGGGGCAAAGGCCTAGGCTTGGTGGGAAGTCAAGTCCTCCTGCCTTTCAGTGAACCATCCTAGACTGGTCCTAAAATAAAACTGCCCCTGCAGCTCCAGTCAGGTCCTCAGACGACCACAGCCCCCATCAATATCTCAGCCACAACCATATGAGAAATCCCAAGTCAGAATCACCTAGCTAAGCAGCTGCTGAATTCTTTGCTCACAGACTCTGTGAAATAATAAATTATCATTACCATTACTTTGGGGGTGGGGAGCAAATCACAGCTCATTCAATAATCCTAAATATTTATCCATGTAAAAAAAGAGGCAAGTGAAGGAACAGAGTAAAGCATGGAGGAAAAATGGCTGAGAATTTTCCCAAGCTGAAGACATCAAGCCACAGATTCAAGATGTGCTATGAAATCCAAACAGAAAAAACTCTAAGTCATATTGTTGCAGGCAGGAAGAGGGGCAGCCCAGACCCCGCAAACCTGCCTGCTCTAAATAGGTTCTGCCATCCGCCACATCAACACAAAACATATGAGACTTTAATGAAATGATCTTTAATACAATTAGGAAACAGTACAGGAAAGACAAAAGAATCTAGTTTCTAAATCAAGCACCCAAAGTTACCTGTCCCCTTGTGGGTAAAAGTCCACCCAAATGAGATTGGCCCAGAGCAAGGCCCCAAAGCCTGCCACAAGTCTAAAGCATCCTCCAGTGGGGACCCACAGAAAAGGATCAGAAACAACCAGACAAGTCTGGAAGGAAAAGAGCAAAATCAAAATCAAGGCAAAAACCGCCATTGTCACCTCCCCACGGGTCTCACCCACATCTGTGTCACCCAGTCCACGACCACAAGGCCAGCGCAGTTTCTTCACGTGTCTCTCGGCTCCATGTGCCTCCTCCAGGTCTCCTTCTGGCTCGATCCTGCTTCCTTCCTTCCCCAGTCTCCTCTGCAGCTTCTTCTCTCCCTGCTCAGCTCCACCCTCCTTTTGGGTGGGGCAGGAAACCTGGTACTGCCCCCTTTCCTGGGGACCCTCCTGTTACAATATCTCAGTACCTCCATGCAGTGTCAACTGCTCAATGTAGTCCTAAGTATTTTTCAATGTTTTTAAGTGGTGTTATTTACGTTTCTATCTATTGCCTTTGAAACCAGCACTTTTGCTAAATTTCCTTGATTCTATTAACTTCCCAGAGGATTTTTTTTGGAGTTCTCATATACATAACCATATTGTTTGAAAATAATGACAGTTTTATTTCTATTATTCCAAATTTTTTTTTAAGATTTATTTATTTATACAAGCACTGGGTACAGTCAGAAGCGCGGGAGGGTAAGAGGATTCACCAGAGCCAGAGCGGGGAGCAGAACAGGCAGACTGACGAAGTACACTGCTGAGGGGAGCAGCGGGCATGGCAGGAGAGGTCTGCGCGCCATGTGGGACCCTCACGGGCTGCCGGGAATCTAACCAGCGCTGCACAGGTTGTGGGCAGCTTCGCAGCCCAGCTCTCAACCGCTGTGCCACGAGGGAGGCCCCTACTTTTCCAAATTTTATAACTTCATTTCATTGCACTGGCTGGTGTACAATGTATCAAAATCCTTTCATTGTCAAGGTACAGATCTTTCACCTTCTTTGCTAAATCAAGCCTAACTTATTGTTTAAATTGCAATTATGATGCGATTTTCTTTTTCAGCGAGTTCATTGCTAGTGTCTAGAAATGCAACTGATTTTTATGTGTTGATTTTCTATCCTAAAACTTTACTAAGCATGTTTCTTAGTTCTTTTTTTTTTAAAGAATCACATTTATTTATTTTTTTTTATAATTTTTTTTATAGAGGCATGTTTTTTTATTTATTTATTTATTTATTTTATTTGTTTGTTTGTTTTGTTTATACAAGCACTGGGTACAGTCAGAAGCGCGGGAGGGTGAGAGAATTCACCAGAGCCAGAGCGGGGAGCAGAGCAGGCAGAAGGACCCAAGTACACTGCGGAGGGGAGCAGCGGGCGGCAGGAGAGGTCTGCGCGCCATGTGGGATCCTCCTCTGGTGGCCGGGGAGCAGCCGGGGATTGAACTGGCGCCACAGAGGCTGCGGGCAGCTTCGCAACCCAGCGCTCAACCGCTGCGCCACCGGGGAGGCCCGCATGTTTCTTAGTTCTAACCATGACTGTGTTACTTGCAAATAGACACTTTTACATTTTCCTTTTCAATTTGAATACCTTTTATTCTTTCTATTTTCTGATTATTCAGACTAGGACTTTCAGTAGTATGGTGAGTAGAATTGGTGAGAAAGGACACCCTTGTCAAGAGTTTTTAACTTGAAAGGATGCTGTATTTTGTCACTTTTCTATAACTGTTGAGATGAGCATATGATTTTTACCTTCTGTTAATTTGGTGGATCACAATTATTGATGTGTGAGGCCATCCTTGATATTGAATCATCCTTGCATGTCAAGAATAAATTCCACTTGGTCCTGTTGGGATCTTCAGCATGTGCTGTTGAGTTCAGTTTTCCAGTGGCTGGAAACAGGGACTGACCCAGGCCCACAATCCTCTGCGGGGCCCTGGCTATTGGCATGCTCTCCCATGCTTGCAAACCTTCCCTCCTCCCCATAGGTGGGCACAATGCAGTAGAGGTGATGGGTGTCAGTCTGGGAGCATGCAGTGCAGAGCTAGAGTGCAGACTGGAGAATGCACGCTTTGGTGAGGGTCACCTGTGGTGGTTTAGGTTGGCATCTTGCAGTCGTGTAGCTCAATGGCCTGGCCTGGCTCCCGGGCGCCAGCAGGGGCAGGAATTATTAATCAGGGAGCTAGTCAGAGAGCCCTGGTGTCAGTGAATGTGGAAGCATGTGATGAAATCTGCAGGGTGTCTGTGGCAGCTATGCTAGCCATTGGTTCCCTCAGTAGTGAAAGCTGGTGGGCCTGTCCGTAAGCAGATCACTGATGGTCACAATTACTCCCTCTCTGTGGCTGCTACTCAGCATCCCTGCTTTTCTTCCTTGTTTCTAGCTCTCTTTATAGCTCTCAGCACCAGTCTGAGGTAACACAAAACCTGAAGTTTTGTGAAGTTCCCCAAAAGGTTGAGGAAGTTGGTTGCTTACCCTGTTCTTCCTTTCCTGGTGAGGAAAACTCTCTCTAGCTGGGACATCCCTCTTCGCATTGAGAAGTGCAGCTTGGGGATTGAGAAGATGGAAGCCCAATGGAACTGTTCTTCCTTCTATTCTTATAGTTACTTTCAAGTTTCCCCACCCCCAACAGGTTGTAGAAGTTTCCTAAGTAGACTCCAGAGCTCTTCCAGAGCTGTTGTGTTCATGGATAGCTGCCTAATTATTGATGTTTGGGGAGAGGCAGAGGCGAGGGCCTCTATATCACCATTTTGATGATGTCATTCTGTATCCATATATTTTAATAGCTCAGATTTTCATTTTGAGGTTCAAAATTAATTTTTATTTTGATTTCATTTTGACCCATGGTTCTTAATTTTTAAACATGTAGAGATTTTTTTCTAGCTATTTTACTCATTTATTGTATATTATTTATAAATAAATATTTACTTCTAGCTTATTTTGCATTGTGGCCAGTTCAATTTATGGATATATTTGAGATTTTTTTTAATGTTTCATGTGTTTTTGAAAAGAATATATATTCCAGAGTTATTCTGAATTCATTTCAAGTTGATTAGTCATTCTTTATATTGTTCAAAGCTATATTCTTACTGGGTATTCTTTTTTTTCTTTCTTTTTGTCTTCTTGTTCTATCAGATACTGAGAAGTATGCTAAAATTATCTGCTGGTCAGTCATTCTTCTGGCCAGTTTACTTAGGACCAAGCCTGCCAGTAAAACCAAAATGAGATCCCCTGAGGGACTCCCACCCCACTCACCTCCCACTTCTGCAGCTTCTACTTGGTACACACCAGACTTTTCAGCAAGACAACCAAGTGCAAAGGTTTGATGTGTTCCTTAGTAACCCTGGGGCTGAATGAGTGTCCTGTGGAACCTGCCAGGTGGCCCCAGGGTTTTATTTCATTTTTTCTAATTGCTCAGCAAGAAACAGTTCATTAGTTTTTAGCCTAAGGCAGTCACTCCCTGCTAGCCCAGGAGAACACTAAGAACCTGTCCTCCACCCACCATCTTTCTGCAGAGAGCCTCTCCTGAACCCTAGTCCCCACTTGATCCCCTATTTAAGCACATCTCTGACCTTGGCATAGATGCATTTCAGGGGTATTTGAATGCAGAGGCACTTGGACAATGGGCTTTGTATCCCTCTTCTGAGGGAGTGTGGGTAGATTCAGTCACCTGTCTGTCCTGGTTTGTTCTCCTTTGCTAACTTAACAAGCAACCTTTGTACCCTGCGGACTTTTTGGGTATAACAAAGAACAAAAAGGAAAAGTTGGCAAATTAAAATATGCTGGGGTCTCAGAACTTAATACCAAATTCATCCTCCAACCTTGTCCTCAGCTTTCTTCAAGTTCTCTTTCTTCCCTCTCCCCAATTCTATATTTAATCCTGTCAAAGGAAAAATAATATTGAGTTTGAGGTTCCCCAATTCCACCCTTTCCCTCAAGGGAGGAGCCAGCATCTCTTCCCAGGAACCTGATGCCGCAAACCACTGCCACATTTTGAGGCACTGACTGTGTCTCCATTTTGCCATCCTGGTTTCTCCTTGGTTGGATCATATGACTTAACCCTTTCTTGAGCTATATGGCAAGAGACAGAGTTGGTGAGGTTTCCACTCATGTGGAGTGGCCCTTGCTGGAGGCCTGGACACACAGTAGGTGCTCTACAACCCTTTGAAGCTTCCTTATTCTTTCTAGGAGTATTTACAGTTGCATATATCCCTGTAGATCCCAAATGATTGAATAAATAATGATAACAAACAAAGCATCATCTGGGAAGAGAACTTGGGGGGTCGGTGTGGAGGTGATGGTATCTCCTTTGAATGCTAAACTATTGGTACTGTCACTGTAGGTAAGTGTGCACCCCCACAGATAAGTTTAAAGGAGAGGCATTTTGTGGGGACCTACTACAATCATAGACTGAGACCATGGGAGAGAGGCTGCACTAATTTATGGAAATCCCAGAGAGACAGTGTTTCCATAGCTTTAAGAACATCCCACACAGAAGCAGGTTTCCCCAGGGTGTCACTCAATGAACAGGAGTCCCAGCTAAGTAGGTGAAGCCCCCAAAGAAATAGAAGGCAGGGAGGTTCAAACCAGGAGGCAGGGGCTGGGAGTTTAGGAAAAGGGTGGTGTGCAGCAAATGACCCTGGGACTCTAGAAAAAGAAAAAGTTCCTGGGTTATTATCACAGCTTATTTGATCACATCATAGCTCAGGGAAGAGGGTGGGCAGATAGGAGAGACATCCACTCGGCCCCCACAGCCGGGGTGAGAGGTGGTCCTGCAGGAGGCCAGGTCCCACTCTGTCCAGCCTCCAGGGATGCTCCAACTCTCTGTGGTGGTTTAAGGGTTCAACTTTGGACTCAAGCTTCTGATTTTATTCTCTGGAATAATGAGAGAAAGGGTGGGTAATCAGTTGCCACTCACTTTGGAGAAACACCCTTCTTCAAGTGTCATAGGCCTCCCAAGCCCTGGGTGCAGGGATGTTTTCTGTGATTCGGGAGATGCCCACACAGGGCTTCTCCAGAATGTTTTAAGTCCAATGAACAAAGAGACATAAATGTCAGCCCCTCTGGGGTTTAGATAAAACAGGTAGGTCATCAAGTGGAAAAGGGGGTTCTGGAGCTGGATGAAGAGGTACGGGTCCCCATGTTGGATTGGATAGTAGGGCTGGGGAGGTAGGGCCTCCTAATGTCTGTTCCCCACAATTTGGGAGGCCATAATCTGAGAACAGAATAGCAAGAGATGGGCCTCCCCGGTGGCGCAGCGGTTGAGCGCTGGGTTGCAAAGCTGCCCACAGCCTCTGCAGCGCCGGTTCGATCCCCGGCTGTTCCCCAACCACCGGAGGAGGGTCCCACATGGCGCGCAGACCTCTCCTGCCGCCCGCTGCTCCCCTCAGCAGTGTGCTTCGGGCCTTCTGCCTGCTCTGCTCCCCGCTCTGGCTCTGGTGAATTCTCTCACCCTCCCGTGCTTCTGACTGTACCCAGTGCTTGTGTAAATAAACAAAAATAAATCTTAAAAAAAAAAAAAAAAAAAGAATAGCAAGAGAAAGGCCCTTCTGAGGTCCTACCCGTTTCTCTGAGAAGCATGCAGACATTCCCGCAGGAGGCAGTGCAGCAGTGCTGATCCCTCTGGCATTCCGAGTGTAGCTCACAGGCAAACATGCATTGCTCCTGAGTGGGAACCTTTGTGCAGGGCTTCAGATTCGGCTTTAATAAAACTGAGAAGGACTAGTGAGCAGTGCCCCCCCCCCCAAGAGTCTCTCACTGTTATCAGCCCCTCCAAGGACCCGGGACCCACCCCACTGGATGCTCTTTTTCCTTTCCCTGCCCAGGGAGCTGGGTGCTCTTTATGGTTCTTGGAATTAAAACCCAGCTCCCACCCCCTTAACAAACCCAGCCACCATGAAGTCACCCCCAAAGAATTTCAACACATACAACCTGTGTCCGGAAACGCAAGCAATTCTCAAAACAGAGTCCTGAGTTTCTTGTGGTCTCCCTCTCCCGTCTTACAGGGTGGGGGGAACTGAATCCCAAAGCAGGAAAAGAATCCGCCACCTTTCCACTCGTGGTTGAAATGGCCCTCAAAACCCAGCACTTCCCTAGAAACTTCTTTTTTTTTAAAGATTTATTTCTGCGTACAAGAGCTGGGGTACAGGCCAGGGGTGTGGGGGGGTGGTGAGAGGATTCACCAGAGACAGAGTGGGGAACAGAACAGGAGGATCTACTGAAATCTACTGCGGAGGGGAGCAGCAGGCGAGACAGGAGAGGTCTGCTGCGCCATGTGGGTCACTTCCCTGGCCTATGAGGTGTGGGGGGGGGGATATCGAACTCATGCTGCAGTGGCTGCGGGGAACCCCCTCCCTAGAAACTTCTACCACTTGTTATTTACCCCTCCCCTCTCTTCCTCCCCTCTCAATTCTCTCCTCCACCCCTTTTGTTTACCCTTCTCGTTCTGAGTTCTGAATTCTCTTTACCAAGCATACATTTTCTTCCTCCTCCCCACAGCGAATGTTTTAAAATGGACAGTTCCCTAAACAAAAGGCACAGAGCAAGAAATAATTCATAGCCCTTTCCAACTTTGTGTTCATCCTTGGAATCCCTAATAAGGACATAAACGCCTGGAGGCTCAAGCTAAGCTCCCTCCAAACAGGCTCTAGATCCTGCAGAGTGTCTAAGTGTTCTCCACAAAAGCCGTGTGGCCAGCAGGGTCACCCCGACTCACAACAGCGTTGTGACACTTGGCAGCACAGGCAGACCCTCAAGCTGGAGAAGTGAGCCTTCCGCTCTCCTCCTGTCCTGGCTTTCAACGAGGCGCTGCTGCTCTTTTAGGGACCAGCCCTGGTTCCTCTCTGCAGGGGCACTGGGGAAAGTTCTCTCATTTTCCACCCTCTGTTCATTTTGAAACCCAGCCAGAATAATACCTACTGTAAAATGGAAATTCATTTATGGACTCAATTCTTTCTTTCCAGTTTCCTGCCACTGGCAGGATAGTCACGCAGCAGAGTATCAGCCACGGGAGGACCAGGAGCTTCATGGTGTTGCTGACTCTGGATGGATGTGCGCAAGTTTGCCAGAGACAAGGATTTCACCAGGTCCTGCTGGGGATGGAGCAGGGCTGCAGGCAGGAGCTGGGAGAACACAAGACTGGTATCTCACTGCCCCATCTGGTTGTGCCCCCTCCCTCTCCCTGTCTTTCTATCACTTCCTGGCTGGGCATGTCATCTCATAAGGTACTTCCTTTCTCTTATACTTTATTATTTTTAAGCGATTTTAATTTTTTTTGTATGTGTAGAAGAATTGGGGTGTAGGTCAGAGGTGCGGTGCGGGGGGTAACCAGAGACAGAGTGGGGAGCAGAACAGGCAGATTTACTGAAATACACTGCTGAGGGGAGCAGTGGGTAAGACAGGGGACGTCTGCTGCACCGTATGTGGGTCAGCTCCCTGGCCGGGGATCGAACTCAGGCTGTAGTGGTGATAGCGCTGAGACTTAGCCCTTAATGAGACTTACTCATCTCCTTGTAGAATCAAATTCTTCATTTCTTCATTATTCTTGTATTTTAGAAACTTGAAAAGCACACAAAGTTACAAAGAAAAGCGTTAAGGGATTATCAGTTATCCGTTGCCTAGAAAGAACAACCACAGGTAATTTAGTATATATATGCTCCCAGTCTTTCTACAATGTTTAAATATATATCATCTATATTTATATCTACTTTTACATCTACCTATATTTCATCTATATCTATATATGGGTTTTCCATCAAATTGGCATCAGATTACATATGCTGTTTCCTAACATTTTTCATTTAATCAAAAATTGCAGAAATAATTTATTTTCTATAATTTTAGGGCAAATAGCATAGGTTTTTCATATATATTCCACTTATAAGTACAAAAATCATAAGCAAATTTTCACAAGGTGAATATGTCCATGGAAGCTTCACCCAGATCAAGAAAATTTTTTTCTTTTTAAAAAAAATATTTAATTCTCATATCATTTTTCATCTTTGCACAATGTATGCATTTTCATTTTGGTTATATTCCCCATACAATTGCACCCCCCCCTTATTTTGACTCTAGTCCTTCCTCTCCCCACCCCTCCCTTCCCCCTGCCCCCGTAGTGTGGTTTATAGTTGCTTGTTGATTTTGATGTTTACTTTGTATTGATTAGTCTTTTTCCTGGTCTCTTATTTAGGTTTTCTAGATTCCTGCTATGAGTGAGATTGTCCGGTATTTTTCTTTTTCTTTCTGGCTTATTTCGCTGAGCATGATCCCTTCTAGCTCCATCCATGTTGCTGCAAACTGCATGTGTTTATCTTTTTTGTTTGCTGAGTAATATTCCATGGTGTATATGTATCTCAGATCAAGAAATCTTAGAGTACCTCCCTTCTCCTCACTCCCAAGAAAATATGTACCTCTAATTTATGGTGATAATATTCTGAATATAATCACCATACATTTGATGTACATATTTTGAACTTTGTTATTCTTTTGTGTCTTGTTTCTTTTGATCAACATAATGCTTGTGAGGTTCAGTTCATATTGAAGATGTTGCAGTAATTGGTTCATTTTCATTGCTGTGTAATATTCCACTGATTGCTTATAAAACAAAATGTCATATGTATGTACATCTTATTCTTATTGTGTTATTCTTTTGTGTCTTGTTTCTTTTGATCAACATAATGCCTTTGAGATTCAGTTCATATTGAAATGTTTCAGTAATTGGTTCATTTTCATTGCTGTGTAATATTCCACTGATTGCTTATAAAACAAAATTTTATCCATTTCATTTTTGATAGACATTTGGTTTTTCCCAGATTATGGTCTCATGAATGTTTTCATAATCATTTATAGATAGATAGATAGATAGATAGATAGATAGATAGATAGATAAATATAAAAGGTTTTGAGCACATATGCATATGTTCCCATTAGGTATCTACCTAGAAACAGATGTTGTTGGATCATGGAATACACATATTTTCAATTTGAGTTGATCTGCTCTGCAGTCTTCCAAAGTGATTGGATTGCTGTGTACTCCCATTAGCAGAATGTGAGAGTCCCAGTGTTTTCACATCCTCTCTAACACTTGGTGATTATTTTTTAAAAAATTCATTTTAGCCATTCTGAGAGGTATACATGTGTGTGTGCATTGTGGGTTGAGTTTCTATTATCTTGATGACTAGGTTGGGCACCTTTATATGTATTTATTAAAAATTTGGAGGTTGTCATTCTTTTATGAAGAGCCTGTTCAACTAACGTTATCCATCATGATAAAGAAGGGCACATTTCCTCTTCAGTAAGCGGCACTGTCCAAGCTCCCTTGATGCGGTCTACACAACTCATACTCCTTGATTTCTGTGTATGAGTAGCTGGCAGAGGGGCAGTGCTATCTGTCTGTCCTCATTTACTGATCCCTCTGTGTCCTTCGCTCCACTGTGCCAATTACTTTTTGCTAATATTAGTCAGGAACATCTCTCATGACCTAGGCTTGGTAGATGAAGGCATGAGTGACATATGATATCAAAATAAGATACCCAAGAAGACAACCCTTTCCTCCCTGGTCCTTCCTTTGAGGCTCTAATGTTTTGTTCTTCTCTAGGGAGGAAAAACCACATTCACACTAAAGAACCCCAAGTCCTCCCTATTTCTCAAGGTTTAAAGACAGTTCCACTCCTAAAGAACGTTACCTGACCCCCTGAATTCTCGCCCCCTCTCATAACTTAGAGCTCTAAGGCACTAACCAATGTTCTGTTAGACCTTAGTCCCTTGCCGGGCCTTGGCCTTAGCTGGATCACACTCCTGAGCCTCTCCTTGGACTATGCAGTTAATAAGTCAGTGTGCTGGCTTGTCCAGCTATGTGAGAACATCATGTCCTGGGCCAGGAAGAGGTACAAGCTTGGACACATACCAGGTATTCACCCTGGAGAAGTCATATTTTTAGAATGATTTTCAAGATAGTAATGGCAAATGGTGGAAATTCAGATACAATCTGGGGAAAGAACACGTACACAGATGCCTGCCTTGCATTGTCTGAACTTCAGGGCACGAGCAGCGTAGTATTATCCAGCCAAAACTTCTGTGCTGACAGGATTGACCTGGCAGGAATAAGGGGGTGTTGGGAATGACAGAGGAGGGGTCATTCTGGAAGCTCAGTCTCCCCACCCTGAGGGCATGAATATATTTTCTAATGACAGGAGAAAACAGCTCCTGCAGGGGAGGCGCTTGTTGCATTGAATAGAGTGACGTGGAGCCAGGGTCTTGGCTCAGCACTGAGGCATCTGGCTTTTCAGGTCAAAGACTGCTCTGCGTTCACCAAGCTCCTTTATCTGTTCTTCTTGGGCAGATAACTAGACTGCATTTTCTCTCTCTCTTTTTTTTTTTTTTTCTTAGACTGCATTTTCCAATGTCCTTTGGATATAGATGGAACAATCCATTGACATGTGGTCAGTAAGATGATGTTAGAAATCATGAACATTACTTACAGACATTCTATGGGGCCTCCCTGCTGCCTCTCTCCTCTCACCTGCCAGCTGGATGTAGAGGAGGCCCTGGAGGGCTGGAGCTGCAGGTGGAAGGAGCTGGGGCCCTTGAGTTGTGGCACAGGTGCCTGTTAACTGCCAGGCTCAGTGAAATACATTATGAGTAAGAATTTACCTTTTGCTGTGTTAGCTCCATGAGATTTTCAGAAATCTCTGTACTTTTGCTACAGCCCTGAGCCTACCTGCCTGGGACATAGGTGTAACTGGAAGGTAGCGCGGGTGCTGTGCCTGTGATGGGAGAGGAATGGTTGCTGGGACTATTGAAGATTGTAATGAGAGAAAGAAAGTCACAGGGATGAAAGCATGCATAGCTGTCAGGTTGGTGCATCCGTTTATTTGGCAAAGACTTGAGCCTCCTGGGGACAGCGAGGGGGAGGCGAGGACAGAGAGGTTCTCGGCTGGAGCATGCAGGAGCCAAACTCAGTCTCCCTAGACCACAAGTCACTCCTTAACCCCTTGTTGGGTCAGCTAGTCAGTAAAAGAACGTTTTAAAGGGTTCTCTGGAAGAGACAATGGCGTGGTTAGAAGTCAGGGGCACTGGGAGACATCCATTCCCAGACATAATAGCACCCTTGGCCCCAGTTCATGGAAAGAGGAATTTTCTCTGTAGAGAATCTTGTAAGCAATTTCTCCAAGAGGTTTGCTGATTGGGAGACAGGCAGATGCTGGGTCTCCTTGGACCTGGCTGATCCACGGGGCCAGTGGAGAAACTAGACTAAGGAGGGGGTGCCCGAGACCTTGGACAAGAGGAGGAATGAACCACTGATGGTGATGTTTGGGGGTGGGGAGACTGAGTAAGAGAAAAAAAACAACTTGGTTTAATTTGCAGCGTGTGACAGCCTGGCGTGGGCAGAGGAGGTGTGCCTGACACTGTCAGGCCCTTGGCCAGTGTCTGGGTCCCATCTCCCCTGAGGAGCAGTGAGGGAGCAACAGACTCACGCGCTGTACAAGCAGATGTTTCCGCAGTAGGTCCAGCAGCACGTGTGGGCTTTGCGTAAACATGTGTGCATTCTAGTGCACCTGTGCCTACAGTAAATCGACGGAGGCTGTACCCAGCACTGCTTGACATCAGCTGGAAGGAAGATGGTAGAAGATGGCGGAAGCCTCCACTCACACGGAGAAGCCCATCTCAAGGATTCCTGAGCTCTGAAACCGGACTTACAAGCCGCAAAGCATTTCTCTGCTTATCAAGAAAACCCTTTCCTCAAAGCCTAACCAGTGTCTTCTCACAGGAGACCTTCCCTGTGTGACTCTTCCCCACAGCGTCCTAGGCCCTTGGGCCTCTCCAAGACAGGACCCCTAGCGAAAGCTGGGGCACCCTCACCATGCCTGACACCACCTCCCATTCTCAGCCTGCAGTATCCTCCAGCTCCAATTTCCATATCCAGTTTGCAAAATGGAAAACTGAGCTGAGGGAGACTAGGAAGCTGCTTTCCCCCTTTCTACTCACTTCCCTGCTAAAGTCCCCTGAGCATGCGACCTCACCCCAGAATCCCATCTCTCATCCACCCTTCTTGATCTCATCATTATCCCTGTGTTCTTATCCTAGGACCCCAAACCTTGACTCACTAAGGATTTCTTGCTTATCTTGACCATTTTTCATGTCCTAAGAGATTCTTCCACTCAAACTAAATGAATGCGTTAAAACAGTTCCCTTTGGTACTCGCCAAAGGCTCAGCGGGCAGCTCTAGCCTGGTGGTTCCTGTGCCCAAGGCACTGTGGCATCAGGGAATACTGTCTCCTGCTCACTTATGGGATGAAGACAATGGCCATGTTCCCCTTCCTTAGACCCCTTCTTGCTTTCAGTGCTGGGAGAGGGGACTTGAAAGAACACCAGGCTGGGGACATCAGTCTAATCTTAATTGAATGTCTCAGCTTTCAGGAGCACTCTGGTTCTTTAAAGAGTGAGCCTGGAAATGTGGTCACGGTGTCAGTTATGCCAGACTTCCCAAGCCTGGGCAGAGCACCCTCCCCCTTGCCCTACCACGTACCGACAGGTATCTCCTGGAAGCTTCCCAGCACAGGCAGAAGCATTAAAATCCCATAGCTGAGCACAGTAAATAGGAGAACCCAGGGCTTCATGGTCGTAGAAGATGAGACCCTTCCCAGTGCTCCTAGGGAGGTAGCCTGGTGGTAACAAAGGAATTAAGGAGAACAGAGCAGAAAACAGAGAAAAGTGCCTGTGAGTTCTATGTTATTATTTCTCCTATGCTTCCTTTTCACCCTCAGCACCTAACACCATATCCAGCTAACTACTGGCTTCCCCAGGCTTTTTGCCCACCGCCTTCCTTGGCAAAGTTATTTCTCTTAAAAGTGCATTGTTTTTTTTCTGGGGGGAAAAAAAAAAGAAAGAAATGTATCATCTGATTGTGTAATATATAAAATGACAAATACAAAGAGGAATTGAATAAGCATTAGTAACTCCTCCACCCAGAGAGAACCAGTGTGTATATACTTTTGTCGCAAGCATTACTTTAAAACTGGAATAATAAAATATATTGAGCATCCCAATTTTTTATTGAAGAGCAAATGTAACAGGATGATCTAGTGGAAGTTTTAGTCAAGACCCTTAGACTAAGAATACCGAAGTGACCCCAGAAGGAGTCGCGAGGTAGATTACTCATCTATCATGACTGTCTCCAGATGACCACTGAGAGCTCAAAATGATGGTCTGAAGTTGAAGGAGTTGTCAAGAGGATTCTGAAGGAGATCTTACTGGTAAAAAAGCTTGTCTCAGAGAAGCAGCGATGCTCCTTTCTAGCTCCAAGTTGAGAGAAAAGAAAGCTCTGGATATTGTGTGACCCAGAAGTTTGCAGGGGGTGGAGAGCACCCTGTACATTGAAGACTAAAAACGCTAAAGGTTGGGGGGCCTGACAAAGTGATCTGTAGTAAGTGGTCAACAGAGCTGCTGTTTGGGCAGTAACTAAACTATAAGTGCGCGGATGCTATTTTGTGTCTCTAATGAACCCTTGAATTCCCCCAGGAGATGCCCAGCCATCCAAAGCCACCTATAGCAGCATCTTCTTCCTACCTATGGGGCCTTCCTTCCCCTCCCACACAGGAGAAGGGAACTCTTTTTAACCAGGTGGGGGTGGAGGTACAGAATCACAGAGAGCCTCAAGAAAGAGGTCAACCACATCCTCTTCCACAACTGGCACTTCCGAAGGAGGGGAGAGTCCGCAGTTCCACACTATTGACAGAGTTGTGGTTAATTACATGGGCTGCATATTTGGACCATTACTTCATGAATATGTTTTGGGACTGGAGAGTCATGCTAAATTTGTGGGGACCTGCGAAGTGTTTCTGAAGAAGCAAGACAATAATTAGCCATTCTGAACAAAGCATGGGAATGAGGAGACCAAAAAAATTGTGATCTCATCATAGAAGCCATGCCAATGACCCAATTATAAATATTATGGTTGCTCCCCTACCAGGGGACTTCAAAAAATCCACTCTCAATCTGTGCAATTTGGAAGTTAGAAAAATAAAAGTTCAGGGACGTGAAATCATTAAACACATTTACTTAGAAGCAAACTGGATTGAGGAGACTTGAGGAGAGACAAGAGCAAAAGAAGATTTGGAGAGAAAGATGAGAAGAGACGTCCTTTCAAAGAAATAGATCAGATACTTGGGGGTGCCAACACTTGGAGGCTTGTCTCTGCTTTCTGACCTTCCTTCGGAACCCACATCGCTGCCAGCTGGCCTCCGTGTGGCATGATGAAGGAAAACTACCAAAGCAAGTGTTGAGAAGTCATTTACCACTAGCAATATTTTCATCAAAGGATACCGAAAGGTTTGGCGCGGTAAAGAAAAGAGAGCCAGGCCAAGCTTTCTCAAAGGAAGGGAAAATTTACTGCGCCCCGGGTGCACCTCATGGACCCAAGGTGGGGGCTGGTGAAGTCGCGCCTGTTGCTAGGGGGAGGCAGGCTTTTATAGGGTGAGGAGAGGTCAGGTGGGAAACTGGGTTCGTGCAGCGGGAAAAATTTGTAGGGCGTGAAAAGATTTGTAGGTCAGGGGAGGTTCATTTTCTGAATTCTCTAGGCAGGCTTCCGCATTCCTGTTGCCAGGTGGGCTGCCTGGTGGGTTTTTGCGTTCCAGCCTCCTGCATGGACCTTTCAGATACAACTTAATTGGTGAAGCTTCAGGTCAAAGGAAAACAATCACTGGACACGGTAGGCCTCTAGAAATCCTACAGATTACTCACTTGTTTTGAACAGGAAAGCCAGCCAGCAAGGGCACCCACCTGGCTCGAGTTCTGATCATCTCCACGCACCAGCACTTAGAAGGTTCAGTGTTCAGCGCAAACGCTCTGTGCCCAAGAACAGGTGAGGATATGAGATCTGGGGTAACTGGGTAAAGGCAGGCATAGATCAGGATGGACCTCTGGATTCTTACACCTACCTTTTGCACAAAGGAGGGAAAGTGGCACACAGTGACAAAACACAATAGACCCAAAGCCATGGGGTCTCTGTAGCTATTTATTTGCATTCAAAAATATATCATTCTTGGCCTAAGTTTTCCAGAACTTTGAGATCTGTTAATTTATAAGTTCTTGCTCTTAGCCCAATTTTTCTGAGTCCTTACTTGCCCCTTACTGTGTGTTCTGGATCCTGGGTCTGCCCAGTTCCCCTTATTTGCTCACCTCAGTTATACTAAATGATCCCAGAGAAGAGAAACACTGTGCCAGGCTGGGCACTACTCACACACAGATTTCTGGATGATTTCTTTGGTCATCCTGAAACAGAACACAGGCACGAAATTTAGAATCCTGGATCCTCCCCCACAAAATCCAGAATCCTGGGCTTTTCAGATAATGTTAAAGAGAGGTACTGGGGCCTCCCTGGTGGCGCAAGGGTTAAGATGCAACCTATGAAGCAATCCACAGCCACTGCAGCACTAGTTCGATTCCTGGCCAGCCAGGGAGAAACCCACATGGCGCAGCAGACCTCTCCTGACTCGCCCGCTGCTCCCCTCAACAGTGTACTTTGGTCAATCTGCCTGTTCTATTCCCCACTCTGTCTCTGGTGAATCCTCTCACCCCCCACACCTCTGGTCTGTACCCAGCTCTTGTATGCATAAATAAATAAATCTTTAAAAAAAAGAGAGAGAGAGCGCGGTACTGGATCTAGACTCAAGAATGCTGGTTTCTGGTTTCATCTCTATGCCTCCTACCTTTGCACCTCACACAGGTCATGTCACTTTGCTCTCAATTATTGTATTTGAACAACAGAGATAATAACCTCCACCTCAAAAAGATAGAATAGACACCACCTGGGCAGGGAACAGATTCAGGCAAGTCACAAACAAAAGCTCACACTTTAAGACACTCACCTCCACCTACCTCTGAAAGTGAGTTGAGAGGTCACAGAGACTGACCAAGATTTTCTTCGTCTGGCCTCCTTTTATTTGGGGAGAGGGTAGGAAAGCTGTGGCCTGGAACGGGGCAGAACAGCAGAAAAACAAAGTTCAAAGGCCTAGAACTTTGTAGATATTTTGGTTGTGGCAGCTCTCCAGGGGCTGTCCTATAACCACAGGTGGGCCATATCAAAGACTCTTTCCTTTGTTATTCTCTCACCCAGAAATACTGGGTTTCCTTTGATGCAAGCAGTGTCTCCTGCTAAGCTTGGAAGAACATTCTGTGCCTGGGTTGCACCCTGGCTGGTCCAAGTTGCATGTCTCTAGAATCTTAATCTTTATCTGGTCAATCTTTATCTGTTCTATCCATAGGCAGGAGGGGAGGACAGAGTCTGCCTATCTATTTTTCTTTACATGTGGTGTGTCCCACCATGGGTGTGCTGAAGGTCCCACCCTCCCTTATTGATTCTCCTTCATTAAAGTCTAACATCATCTCTCACCAAATGCCCTTTAAACAAAGAAAGTGGCATGCTTGTGAGTCGTTATTAATTCAAGGTGTGCTATGAAATGCAGACAACTTTCAATGAAACATTCAGGTTTGCAGCTGGAGAGAAAAGTGCACTGAAAATTAAGCACAGAATTTGATCATAAGTGTTGTTTATAGAGAGTGGAGAGGGAAGGAACTCATCCTTCCTGGAACTCTCCTTTCGTTGGATGTGAGCTTGCCCTTCCGCCAGCTGTGCCATCCAAGGACAGACAGAGACACTGCCATGGCATCCTGCTTCACACTCCATCAGGTCAAACAGTTGACGTGTGTGGTTTTGGCCTCCAACAAGAGTCCCCAGGTCCAGGACACAAGGCGAGGGTTGGTCTTTCCTGCCATCACTTCCATGGGTACAGTCTGTGTCTCCCATCTCCAAACCTTAGGCTCCAGATTTAGAGACGTTGGTGGGAGTAATAGTTACAGGGGGCCAACGCAGTGGAAGTTCCACTCTCTTTGAAATTATGACTGCCACCTGATGTTTTGGGGCTCCCGATGAAAGTGAGCCCAGTATCAATGAAAGGAGCTAGGATATTGGCCAGGGTGATAACTGAGATGTGACGGTAAGTCTAAACAGATGTCTACACAAATCCTGACCTCAAAAAGATAAAGCAACTGATGCTTCAGATCCCTCAGAGATGAAGCTTTGGATCGTATCACTAAGCAAATAGATCAGGTCCACTGAAGTACAGGTCCAGGACGAGGGAGATGTGGGATGGCAGTGAAGGAGGCATCCGTGGTCCCAGGAATAGATGCCGCATGAGATCTGTAGCTTATTCTACCAACAGATGCTGGAGACCAGCTCCAGCTAGATGTCGTGTCAGGGGTCTCAGAAAGGAGAGGATGGCATCGGTGAAATCTTGGGGGGCTGAGGGGAAGTGGAGTGAGGTAGACACAGACACCTTCTTTCGTGTAAGTATCTCCTGCTGAGGGTCTCAGCGGGTCTTTATTTATACCTTAAGGCAAGCGGAGGGATTACATCAGCATTGAAGCAGAACAAAGACAATCAATACATATTTTCTCATGAACATGTCGTGACTCCCTTGGTCTCATACCAAGAGGGCATTTCTTTGGTTACCTTAAAAACATCAGGAACAATTAGTTTCCTAGGTACAGCTCATTTTCTAACTTCATCAATTATATAAGACAGCACAACATTTGGCAACAATTAAGCATTCTATTGAACTTTCCTAGTTTCATAGTGGGTGTAAAAGTTCTATTGTATACTCTATTACTAAAAATCAACCTATCTCCTTAGCACTCAATTAACTTGGCTAATTTATCAATTACTTCAAAGTGGCCTAAAGCAACTCATCAAATCCATGTTAGTTCTACTGAAGTCTAACTCCTAACTAGAAATACCTAACCTCCACACAGCCTGCGAACTACTGACCTTTTGCATACACCAGGAAATGTACCCCCTGTGTTAGGCTATGGTTTCCAAGCACAGCTGGTTCAGGGCAGCTTGTTCTCCATGATTCTCAGGGCCAAAACATTTCTTTCCTAACTATACTTTTAGCATTTTGTACTTTCTTTGATACTGATTCAAGTGTAAGAACAATAAATCAATTAACGTCTAGGTCCGAATTGGGTTTTCACAGGCCAATTAATAACTAACTTACTTTGGCATTAACCAAGAACAAAGAGGAGAGCATTAGCAGGCGTTGCCATGGAGACTCCCTAGTTCAGACCTTCTTGGGAAGTGCAAGAACTCCCCTCTTCTGGGAAGCACAACTTCCCTCTTCTGGGGAGCACAGGAACTCCCCTCTTCTCGGGAGTCTCCCCCAGTGCCCAGACCTTGTCAAGAGACAGCACGGGTAGCGCAGCCTGCTGCAAACAGACTTTTATTAAGTCATTTGAAGGCAAGCTATGACCTGGTGGCCTTGTGATGGATTGGGATTAGTGGAGGCATCAGTGGATCTGCCTGGACACCTTCTTGTCCCTAGCCTCTTCCCCACCTGGCCCACTCCAGGTTACTGCTGGTCAACAAGCTTTGTGCAGGTGTAACCTGACAGCACGTTGCCCCAGCTATATTGCATGTCTCTTACACATGTCCTGTGACTTAAACAATGGTCTGCCCTAGAATGTACTAGAATGCACAACCTGAAATCAGGAAGGAGCCCATACCCCTGGGGGCAATGCTTGGCCCGTGGGATTAGGACTCAACATGTGAGTCTTTCTCCTTTCTCCTCCTCTAGGCTGACAATTCTGGAAGCATCCTATGTGCTCCTCAGACAGTCCCCAGTGATGGAGTCCTGGGTGTTTGGCGAGGAGCTGGTTCCACAGAACATTCTTGTATTGTCTTTTTCCTCTTTCCCATTTCCCCTTCTGTACTCATGCTTCCTGGGATCACCTCCCCAAATAAACTAACTCATGCAAACTCTAAACCTGGGCTCTGCATTTGGGGGTAAACTCAGATTAAGGAATTTATCTAAAACCATTTCCTCTACTTACAGGCTCTGCCTTCCGATGAAAGTGAGGAGTTTCCTAAACTTTGTTACATTTTTTTTTTAAGATTTATTTATTTATGCATACAAGAGTTGGGATACAGGCCAGAGAGGCAGGAGGTGAGAGGATTCACCAGAGACAGAGCGTGGAACAGAACAGGCTGACTGACGAAATACACTGCTGAGGGGAGCAGTGGGGGAGACAGGAGAGGTCTGCCGTGCTATGTGGGTAGCTCCCAGACTGGCCGGGATCGAACTCGTGCTGCAGAGGCTGCAAATGCTTCATAGTGTGGTGCTTAACCCCTTGCACCACCAGGGAGGCCCAACTTTGTTACTTTTTAAATGATATTTTCATCCCAGTATGTTCTCTCATTTCGCTTATTTTTTTTAAGACTTATATTTGTTTATATATGCACACAAGAACTGGGGTGTAGGTAAGAGGTTCAGGGGAGGTGGGAGGATTCACCAGAGACAGAGTAGGGAGCAGAACAGGTGGATTGACTGAAGTAAGCTGCTGAGGGGAGTAGCAGGTGAGACAGGAGAGGTCTGCTGTGCCATGTGGGTTGCTCCCTGGCTGGGGGTGGAAATCATGCTGCAATGGCTGGCAATATCTTGAAAATGCTAAGACTTAACCCCTTGTGCCACCAGGGAGGCCCCTATTTTACTTATTTTTGAACTTAATGAAAATGGTACCACCTTCTACAGTCTATGGATTTATGATTTTTTTTTCATTCTGCATAACAATTCTTTTTTTTTTAATGATTATTATCACTATTTTTTTTTACTTCATAATAAATAGCAAATATATTTTATCTTAGCTATGTACAAATAAGAAGAAAATGCATAAAATGTATTTGTCAATGTTAGAAGGTAAGACATTACACAATGAATTTAGAATAAATCAAAAAATTCCAAAAAGGATCCAACATTGATTTTGGGTCCCATGCCACTTATTTCATATCAGGAAAATGATTAACAATTCTAATATTTATCCATGTTTCTGTGTGTAAATGAGTTCCTTATTTTTCATTGCTCTATCATACTTCCTTCTACGGATATACACAATTTGTTTTTCTGTTCTCCTGCTGACAAGTGTTTTCCCTTTTTATCTTAACTTTTTGCCAACATCTCAGTCTTTCCAGTGGTTGTCTGGTCACTAAACTATTCAAAGTATCAACTTTAAGCTTTGTCTAATGGTTCTTTGTCTCCTTCACCTCCTCCTTGTTCTCATTATTCTCTCCTTTTTATTCTCTTTCTTTTGGTTGGCCCATAGACTCCATAAACTTTAGTCTGTGTGGGGACATGAGCATTAGTCAGCAATGAAAATGAATACTATTTAGCTACAATTAGCTCTGAATGAATGGAAGAATGAATCTTACAGCATGTTGAATGGAAGAAGCAAAAAAACATAAAGGAACACAGGAAGCATGATTCCATGCACATACCATTCAAAAACAGGCCAAACAAAACTATAATATTTAGGATCCATACATAGGTGGTCAAACAGAGAGAAAAACAAGTAAATGAAGTGATACTGTGTTTCTCTGTGTGAGTGCACATGGATACTTGACTGCATGTGTGAATATAGATACATATAATTTTGTATTGTAAATGCTCTTTCACCACAAATTCTACCTCTTACTTTAGTCTTAAAAAAATAAGGATTTAGGGCCTCCCTGGTGGTGCAGGAGGTTGAGTGCAGCACTGTGAAGCTGTCCGCAGCCTCTGCAGTGCGGGTTCGATCCCGGCTGGCTGGGGAGATTCCCACATGGCGCAGCAGACCTCTCTCCTGTCTCGACCGCTGCTCCCCTCAGCAGTGTATTTCAGTCAGTCTGCCTGTTCTGTTCCCCACTCTGTCTCTGGTGAATCCTCTCACCCCCCATACCTCTGGCCTGTACCCCAGTTCTTGTATAAATAAATAAATCTTCAAAAAATAAAAAATAAGGATTTATGAATAAAATGCTCAACATGACAATGTCTAAATAATCAGTAATTCTTACAACACAATGCTTGACATAGGCATATATTGAAATGTGAGAGCTGTGAGTTATGAAAACAATGATTTCTGGGAGATTTATGTGCTAAATGAAGGTGGCCCAAGATAGGTAACAAAAGGTGGGTTATTCCAAAAAGGAAAACAAAGGACTGTCTATTAAACGTGCAAAGAAAGGGGAAAGATAAATCATTAACATAAAGCTTAATTCTATTATTTGAGATGTTCTTAATTCTATTTTTCTCTTTTAAGTCAATTATTTTGTAACTAGAAGACAGATATAGAGTATAAGTTTTAAGGGGAAATGTGTTTGCAGAGGAGGGCGAGTTTGGAGAGAGGAGGCCCCACCTATGAGCCCAGGCCCACACAAGGCAGGTCACGCTGGGCCTGGGCAGGAAACAAGGTCACCTGGCCCTGCCAGGACACTGTGGAGGCAGTAAGGAGCCAGTCGGCAGCTTTTTCCTTCCTTCCCTCTCCCAGCACAACTCTCCAGCTCCTCTCGCCAGACTCCGATCACCACGCAGGGGACCATCATGGTCAGCCGGGCGCTGCCCATCCTGCTTCTCTGCCTGCTGCTGCTGCTGCAGGCCCAGGGACACTTCCGGAGAAGGAAAACCCAAGCGAGGCCCCAGGGATCAAAGGCAAACTGTATGTGATGGGCTGGGGGCGGGGCTGGGCAGGGGCCAGGAGGGGCCAGGAGGGGTCATGTCCAGTCTGAGCAGGATCTGGGCCCTGGAACTGGATTCAGCACAGCCTGCGCTGCCCGCAGCCCGATGGGGCTCCGAGCGCTCCCGAAACACATCCTCAGCCCTGCACCAGGCCCTGGGAAGAGCCCCAGGCAAGCAGGGGGTCCTACCTCTCATGCTCCATCCCAAAAGTCCAGACACCCCACGCATCTCGGCCCTAGGACCGAGAGCCAGAGAAGACACGGCTGTCTTTGGCTAATCCACACGTGCAACGGGTGTTTGTGGGGGAGACATGGAAAGAGAGGACTTCGGGAAGCCAGCCTTGGGTGCACAGGGTGAAGAGGGCCCAGGAATGTGGCAGTGGAGGGGCAGGTGGAAAGTGTCTTCCCTGGGGAGGGGGACTGGAGGCAGCGGGAGGGGAGAGGAGGCCAGGTCATCTTCCTCTGTGGAAGCTGCAGAGTAGGGAGTGTGGGCCTGGGGGGCAGAGGATGTCTCGGGCCAGCTGAGTTCTCAGGGTGAGAGTGTAGATTCTGTGGGGCTGAGTTCACCCAGGCCGGGAGCAATGTGGGAGCAGGGTGGGAGGGGGCGTGGGGAGACAGAGGCCTGAGGTGTGCAGGAGAGGCTGGAGGCAGCAGGCTGGAAGGCCCTGCAGCCATCAGGATTGGTGAGGGGCAGGCCTGAGTGCCCTGAGAGTCCAAGAGTCCTGAGTTGAACTGAAACTGAATGAGGTTAAGGGAGGGGTGCTCTCCAGGGACCTGTATTGTTCACCCATCTGCTGCTCTGTTCCAGTCACTGTACCACCCAGAGTTATAGGCCAGTGCAAGAAGCATGTGAGCACACACTTGTGCAGCTACCACTGTCAGCACGACATGGAGTGCCAAGCAAACAAAATCTGCTGCACGGCGTTCTGTGGGAATGTGTGCATGAGCATCCTTGAGTGAGTGGGGAGCGCCCCACATGCCTGCTGCTCCCCGAGCCTCCACTCAGAGACCGCGCCTGCAGCTGAAGCGCCAGAGTTCCAGCTGTGAGAGTGGCGACAGGATCACTGTCCTCAAAACTGCCCTCACAACCACTGTCAAATAAAGCAGACCGTGGCACCAGGACCTGCCTGCTGCAATCACTGGGACCCAGCGCAGACCCGGGGTGTCCACGCCTTTGTCCTGCCTCCCTGCTCCCTCTCCACTTGGCCCACGCACCCCTGCCAGGCCCCTGGGGCTCGGCCCTGGCTCTTGTGCTCATGCCTCATGCGCGCGGCATCTCTCAGCACTGGAGAGAACAGTCCTCATCCTGAGTCACAAGTGCCAGGTTAAGCGTGAGCTAGTCTGGGGGAGACCTGGGCCCAGAGAGGAGGCCCCAGGGCAGCATCCATCTTCCCAGCCCCAGAGCTTGCCACCCCTGCTCCCCATTCTGCTTGTGAGAATGTGAGGGAGAAGCAAACACTGGAGAGGCAGGAGCTTCCCCTCCCCCAACAGTGAGGAAAGACTCCCAGAGAAGCTGAGAGGCCAGAGAGTGAAGGTCAGGGCCTGCCTGCAGAGCCTGCTCCCTGCGGCATGCGCGAGCTGGCCCCTTCTATTCTGTGCAGTCGGTGAGACTAGTCCCCAGTCCTAAGGTGATCGAACGGGCGTGCAGGAGTAGGACTGGAACTTATGGGGGATGGATGAAGGGCAGTCAAGGGTAGTGGCCTGGAGTGGGAAAAAGTCAAAGCCATTCTTGGTGATTGAGTTTATTTGTTAAGGATTGGCTGCTGCTCAGCCCTCAGTGAGAACACACCAGTGCCTCGCTGGGAGGTTAGAGTGTTCCTTTTCTTTCATAGATTCTCTGAAAGAGAAAAAGGTTAGACACTTAGAGGCAAAGACTCTGAGAAACATGTATTCCACCCCAATCTTAGCAGTGCCCATCCGCCCCAGACCGTGGGACAGGGACACTTGATGTAAGAAGTGGCAAAGGCAGGGCTGGGGGGCTGACTCATTGAATAGAGAAAGGTAGAGATTTGGGGACTGGCCAAGCCAAAATAGCTCATGGAAAAGTCTGAGTATGGAGGTATCAGTTAGAAATCTGGACAAAAATTTGGAAATGAACAAACTATTAAGCGATACAGTGAGCCCAGCACAGGCACTGATGATGTAGTGAAAGGAAGAATATGCCCCAAGCTGTCGTCTTGTTTATTTGCCAGTAAATTGCTTTCCAGATTTAGGGTCTTCTGCTATTTTTGTGCCTAGGAACTGGGCTACTTCATGCCTCTGTTTAGGAAAAACATGGGTAGGGTAAGAATCCATGAAGACACTTGCCCAAGCACATATCTCCCAACTCATTAATTCTCCCAGCAGATGTTTCCACAGTATGTCCAGCAGCACGTGTGGTTCACTTCCATGCACTTGAAGGTTTTCGAGCACACCTTGGTGCACTGCAGGACGTCTGCCTCTCCCCTGCACTCCTCAATGGTCATTTCAGCTTCTGAAAATGGAGATGAAATGGTAATAGCCTGGCAGGGGCCACGCAGCCATCCAGGAGAAAAAAGTCCCGTATTCATTTAATAGTCCCTCCTAGCATCCACACCCCAAGTCCCCACCAACACACCTACCTGCCTCCCAGGACGCCTCAAATCCCAGTCGTTGCATTTCACGGACCCCATTGCGTTCTCTGCTCCCACAGGTCCAACCGGTGTTGCAATCTCTGGGCCCTCTTTAGGCACCCCCACATTGCTGAGCCCTGCTCTCCAGTCGCCATTTGTGTGGCTGGCAGCCTCAGAAGCTGGCCAGCCTGAGTTTCAGTATCACCCCATTTCATGCTGTGGGAAGCTAGACCAGGAACAGCAAGGAAGAGACTCTCCTTTCCTTCCCCTCCTTGCTGACCTGCTTGTAATGACTCAACTTCTCTCCAAATTCTTGTTTTTCTCACTCAATCTTCCTGGCCTCTCCAGTAATTCCATTTTCTTATCCTATGACTTCTCCCCACCCCCACCCCGTCCCCTGCAAATTTTGCCCCACTGAGGACTCACCTTTTGTCTCTTTTCTATCTTTTCACATTCTCAAACATCCTGTCACTAAAAGTAAGGGTGTCTATTAAGAAATACCCACTGGTGCTCATCAGAGTACACACAGCTGGGACACAGAGCTTCTAGAAGGCCAGGAAGATACAGCAGCTCTGCACTGCGGTCCAACTCCCACCTAAAGATAGCCTGACCTGGGAAAATATTACATCCTTTGAACTTACAGACTTTACATAAAAGTTGAAAGATCATCAATGCTATTCTCAAAGTTCAAAGAAGAAGCAGCGAAAGATCGTTATCTCTGTGCACAAAAAGGCATTTGTCCTGAATCAGGTGTCCCGAACACAATGTCCCCACCCCCCACGTTGGTCCCCACCCCCACCCCCAGCCTTATCACCTACCGGAGTATCTTCTCTTCAGTGCTCCCAGCACTGACAGAGTCATACAGAAGGAAGCCATGAGTATCAGCGTCCAGAACTTCATGCTGCTGGCCGTGACTGTGTCCAGATAGATATTGTCAGGATTTTCTTTCCCTCTCAGTTTCTGCTTGAGATCAAGAGATACAGATAGAGAGATTTGTGAAGCGAGAAGTATTTCAAGATTTCCTTGCCCTATGTCTTCTACTTAATCTTTCTTGCCCTCCATCCAGCCCACAACAGGCACACACATAAGCCCAGCACTGGCTTTCCCAAAAGGTATTTTTCCATATCACACGTCATGCCTTTCTTTTGTAGAAAGAAAATTTATTTTTTAAATGGATTGCCTTTCCTTAATGAAAAGATAATTTAAATTCAGCTGACAAAATTCTCCAAACATGGCATGTACATGGGGTGCAGTTGTGAGGTGTGAGGCTGCATACCTGAAGCTTATATATTAAAACATAAAAAACTACAAGGAAGAAAATATTTCTAGCAATTTCATATAACCGCATGTAATGTGCATGCATATGCTCATGAATTTTTATAAAACTAAAATCATATCGGACTTGTGGTTATATACCTTTTAAAGGGCCTCCCTGGTGGCTCAGCGGTTGAGCGCTGGGTTTTGAAGCTGCCCGCGGCCTCTGCGACGCCGGTTCGATCCCCGGCTGCTCCCCGGCCACCCGAGGAGGGTCCCACATGGCGCGCAGACCTCTCCTGCCGCCCGCTGCTCCCCTCAGCAGTGTACTTCGGTCCTTCTGCCTGTTCTGCTCCCCACTCTGGCTCTGCTGCTCCCCACTCTGGCTCTGGTGAATTCTCTCACCCTCCCGCGCTTCTGACTGTACCCAGTGCATTTTTAAACAAACAAACAAACAAACAAACAAACAAATAAATAAATAAAAACATGCCTCCATAAAAAAAAAAATTTTTTTTTTAATTTTATTTATTTATATATAGAAGAGCTAGGGTACAGGCCAGAGGTGCAGGGGGTGAGAAGATTCACCAGAGACAGAGTGGGGAACAGAACAGGCAGACTGACGAAATACACTGCTGAGGGGAGCAGTGGGCAAGACAGGAGAGGTCTGCTGCACCATGAGGGTTAGCAACTCAGGCTGTTGAGGTAATAGTGCTGAGATTTAACCTCTAGGCCACCAGGAAGGCTCCTAGAGAGATTTCTTGTTTAAGATCAACGTGAAGGAGGAAAAAGAGAGAGTGTCTAGGATCCAAAACACAGACTATGCAAAAAACATGCTGACTATTGCTTTAGGCAGTGGTGGTGAAATTTGGGGCTCTGGAGGAGGAGTATTGTTCAAAAAAATTTACTCCAAATTAAAAAAAAATAAGTAAAAATAAGAAGATAAGAAAAAAAATCCCAACTCATTCCCCCTTCCTCTCTTAGCCCCCCACCCCATCAAACAGAAAGGAAGTTAAAAGAAAGCCCAAGTCTGAAGAACGTGAATCACAGTTACAGTGGTGTGACTGTCTCGTTCCCTACAAGTGACCAATTTCCCCCAAAGTATTTTTGCTTAAATATGTTCAACCAAGCAGAAGAGAACCTATACGTAGTGGCTGAAATCCCTTCAGATGCTCCAAAGCAGACACGACACCTTGAGTTATTTTAAAAAGTGCAAAACTCATGAAAAGGGCTGAATTTATTCTCCTCCTAGCATGTGTGAAAAATTATAAAATAGGAAGATTAAAATTTGAGGCACCTGGACCCATGTGAGGAGTTGCTTAAACATTTAAAAGATATTATTTGGGGCCTCCCTGGCGGTGCAAGGGATTAAGCACCACAATATGAAGCAATCCACAGCCTCTGCAGCACGAGTTCAATCCCCGGCCTGCCGGGGAGCAACCCACATGGTGCAGCAGACCTCTCCTGTCTCGCCCACTGCTCCCCTCAGCAGCGTATTTCAGTCAATCTGCCCATTCTGTTACCCACTCTGTCTGGATCTCTGGTGGATCCTCTCACCGGCCCCTGCCCCCCACATCTCTGGCCTGTACCCCAGCTCTTGTATGCATAAAATAAATCTTTAAAAAAAAATAGAGGACTTCTTGATACCTTTTCTTAGATTCACCTATTTTAGGAATTTATGACCTGACTGTGCTCACATTTGAGGGGTCTCTCTTTCCCTCCTATTTTTTTTTTCCTGAATTCTGTTTCATAGATCATGGTCCTATTATGTCTATCATTAATTTTTTCCATGGATCATAATTTCTCTACCTTGCTGGGGGGGATGTTCCTGGGAATTCTCATCTGTCATCCAGATTCCATTTCACAAATCCACCCAATAATATCCCTTGTCTTTTACAACATCGAAATTTTTGAAGACTAGAGTCACTCTTTTCTTTTAATTAACCATTCCTCATTTGGGGTTTGTTTGAAATTTTTTTCAAGATTAGGGTCAGGTCATGCAGTCTTAGAGGGGTACTTGTGGACAGTGCAAAGTGCCCTCCTAGGGGTGTCACATCCAAAGGGACTCAGTGTCTAGAGGTGTCATTTTTCTCTCTCAGTTTCTCCATTTCAACAACTCGGTCCATCATTTCTTCCCTGCATTAAGGAGAGTGTTGGTATGATCCAGAGGCCTGATTTGGAGAGGGAATGCATCCAACAAAATCACCAATGAAAGTATTTGCAGGTTCACCCCTCCAGCTCCCAGACTGTGACTCCCACCTACCTCTGAAGATCTCTGAAGATGCTGCAAGTGCCGGCAATTATTTGGCTGATGGTTCTTTTCTTGGTCCCAGGGAACTGCGGAGACCTTCACAGGAAACGGAGCAGGATAGATTTGAAAGCCTGAGAATGCAATCATGATTTGTTACTGTACGTTTTATGAGTTTTGCCCCAAGCAAACAGAAAAATTGTCACTAAATGCTCTGCAAGGAGTACTTCATAATTTCTTTTTTGGTGCAGGTAATGTGGGTAGAACAGCGTGGGATGGCAGGAGGCTCCCCTCCCCCAAGACACACGTTTCCCAGAAGTCTGGGTGAGTGTGGAGGAGAACGATCTTTGTGCTTACTTTCCTCTGCCATTTGTGTGATGACTTTTGTAAAGTCCTGTTCACTTCCATTTTAAATTTTCCACAGATAGCACCATCCTACCACTACCTTATTGCTGATGTCTTGTGTTTTTGCATTGATGAAAAGAGAGAGAGAGCTCTACCAAGAGAGTTTAGAAAACGTCACATAATGTGGAGGTGTAAAAAGCAAGCTTAACCTGGACTCAAATCTTGGCTACTCTGCTAATTATTCGGGGCATGACACGAATCTTCCATGGCCTCACTGTCCTCATATGTAAAGTGGGTATAATAACAGCACTTTCCTCTCTTCATCTAAGAAATAAAATAGACAGTTACTTTACCAGCAAAAATGGGTTTATTCAGGAATAGCAAAGGAAATGCAATTTGGAACAAGCAAGCTCTAGCAAAATAAATAAATAAATAAAAGCAAATTCCACAAACAGGAGAGGAACGTATTTTTGGAGAGAAGGAGGAAGTGAAGAGGAGCTCTTTCAAAAGAAAGTCCATTGGTGGACTTGACTGAATGGCTGAGAAAGAAGCAACCTGCCTTCTCCAGTGTGGATTTCTCCTTCGTTGGGGTCTGGAATGGACAGTGAGTTGTGCTGTGTGACAGCGCCGCCTGGTGGCCACTGCACTCTGTTTTAATGACGTTTCCTTTATTGGGCTACACACCCCATTGGGTTGTTGGGAGGGCTGTGATTACTTGTTCTGCACTTAGAACCAGTGTCTAACATACAGAGAGTGCTGTGTATGGTTTGTTAAATAAGCAAATGAAACACCCAGTCAAGTATCAACAAGCACCCAGCTTAACATCAAATTCCCTGTTTCAGATATTTAACAAGTATTAACTAATAATCTCAAGGACCATATGAGTTTAGTACTGCTACTATTCCTGTTTTTACAAATACCAAAACTGAGGCACAGGGGAGTTAAGCAACTTTCACACAGCCACACAGCCGACAAGTCCTGGGTATAGGATTTAAGAGGAAGTGGGTGCAGATCCAGGTGTGCCAGAGGGTGAAGCCCCCAGCTTCTCTTAGAACTAGGAGCATGATAGTCCCTGGACCCTCTTCCCAACACAAGACACTGCCTCCAGTGCCCTTATGCCAGAAAAGGAGCGTAACGGGAAGAGAATCCAGGGACCAGGGGGACGGGGAGTAGTTCAGGGAAGATGCTGGCTGGGCGGAGCATTCCCAGACTGCTGGGCAGAACTGGGAAGGTTGGAGAGCGAGCAGGAAGCACAGCCTTGCAGACTGCCCCAACTTTGTTTTCTCTGGGGCTGCTTCCTTGCCTCTCTGCACTCTACACCATATCGCTGACCTTGACTGCTTTCTGGGGCTCCCCATTGCTTCATCTCATTTACTTCTCTCTATAGAAAACAATGGTTTTTTTCCAGAATATTATTTGTTGCCTTGGTACTATTAAGAGAGCAACCTGTGCTCAGTGCATTAATCAAAAAATTAAATGTTTCATTCCCCTATGCTTTAGTGTGTGTGTGTGTGTGTGTGTTCATTCTATAAATTCTTTTAAAATTCAGATAGACAAGATTTTGGAAAGATGGTAAGTAGGAAGCACAAGGAGTCTGTCTCCACCCCTAGACAATTGCACTGGCAGGATCTGTCTGATGGAACTACTGGAATTCTGAGGTCAGTTGAAGGCTTGCCACCCCCAGAAGTCTGGGTGGTTAACCTTAGGATTTTAGCAGAGTAGCAGCCAGTCATCTGCTGCCTCGGCACATGGCAGGGAGCCAAGTGTGTGACCCCGGACCAGGGTACACAGCTTGCCCGGCCACGTGGGCCGAAAGGACCCTGCCCAACAAATACTGGAATCTGCCCTGATTAATGGCTGCTTTCAGTCACAGGTGTGCAGACAAATTGCTGACCATCGTGTAACCCTGAACACCTGCTCCTGCTCGGCCCCCCTGCTTGAGTCCTCACTGACTTCACATCCCACCGACCACAGGCTCCAGTGCCTGGGTTAGCCCCAGGCCATGTCAGAGGAGCTGTAATTGCATAGGGCAGAAGGCGTCTTCTCCAGTGGTTAATTTCCATCAACTCGCGTGAGACCACGGACAAGCCCCACAATCATCCTGCAAGTTGACCCTCAGCTGCCGCAGGAACCGCCTGTCCACCACCCGGTGGGCTCCCCTGGGTGAAAAGAACAAGACCATGAGGACGATGCCAAGGCAAAGGTGGGGCTCTCGGTTAGTGGGAGGCTCTGGAGTCTCAGACCTGGGCACCTGCTGCAGTCCCCACCAGAACAGCGGCCACAAGTGTGGGTGGCGGAGGGGTGCAGGGGGAGCACAGGCTTCACGGCCATGACTGGGGGCCACCACGGGGGAGTAGAAGCTGGTGCGGGTGCCGCAGGGAGCAGGCTCTGCAGGCAGGCCCTGACCTTCACTCTCTGGCCTCTCAGCTTCTCTGGGAGTCTTTCCTCACTGTTGGGGGAGGGGAAGCTCCTGCCTCTCCAGTGTTTGCTTCTCCCTCACATTCTCACTAGCAGAATGGGGAGCAGGGGTGGCAAGCTCTGGGGCTGGGAAGATGGATGCTGCCCTGGGGCCTCCTCTCTGGGCCCAGGTCTCCCCCAGACTAGCTCACGCTTAACCTGGCACTTGTGACTCAGGATGAGGACTGTTCTCTCCAGCGCTGAGAGATGCCGCGCGCATGAGGCATGAGCACAAGAGCCAGGGCCAAGCCCCAGGGGCCTGGCAGGGGTGCGTGGGCCAAGTGGAGAGGGAGCAGGGAGGCAGGACAAAGGCGTGGACACCCCGGGTCTGCGCTGGGTCCCAGTGATTGCAGCAGGCAGGTCCCAGTGCTGCACTCTGCTTTATTTGACAGCGGTTGTGGGCCCTTTATTTGAGGGCAGCGTTCCTGTCGCCCCTCATGGCTGGGACTCTAGGTCCTGGAGCTTCAGCTGCAGGCGCGGTCTCTGAGTGGAGGCTCGGGGAGCAGCAGGCACGTGGGGCGCTCCCTGCTCACAGGACATTCATACACACGTTCCCACAGAAGGTCGAGCAGCACACGGTGTTCGCTTTTGTACACTCCAGGAAATACGAACAGCGGTGTGTGCAAAGATATGGGCTGGGTCGCACCTCACAGGCCTTTGCGTCTAAAAGAGGCAGGAATGGGGTGAATGGAGCTCGTCCTCGAGAACAACCTCTCAAGCTTAGCGCCTCTCCGAGACCCTGAACTCAGAACCCAATGGTGACTCTTGGACACCTGATGGCTGCAGGGCCTTCCAGCCTGCTGCCTCCAGCCTCTCCTGCACACCTCAGGCCTCTGTCTCCCCACCCCCCCCCACCCTGCTCCCACATTGCTCCCGGCCTGGGTGAACTCAGCCCCACAGAATCTACACTCTCACCCTGAGAACTCAGCCAGCCCAAGACATCCTCTGCCCCCCAGGCCCACACTCCCGACTCTGCAGCTTCCACAGAGGAAGATGACCTGGCCTCCTCTCCCCTCCCGCTGCCTCCAGTCCCCCTCCCCAGGGAAGACACTTTCCACCTGCCCCTCCACTGCCACATTCCTGGGCCCTCTTCACCCTGTGCACCCAAGGCTGGCTTCCCGACTCCTCTCTTTCCACGGCTCCCCCACAAACACCCGTTGCACATGTGGATGAGCCAAAGACAGCCGTGTCTTCTCTGGCTCTCGGTCCTAGGGCCGAGATGCGTGTGCTGTCTGGACTTTTGGGATGGAGCATGAGAGGTAGGACCCCCTGCCCGCCTGGGGCTCTTCCCGGGGCCTGGTGCAGGGCTGAGGATGTGTTTCGGGAGCGCTCGGAGCCCCATCGGGCTGCGGGCAGCGCAGGCTGTGCTGAATCCAGTTCCAGGGCCCAGGTCTTGCTCAGACTGGACATGACCCCTCCTGGCCCCTCCTGGCCCCTGCCCAGCCCCGCCCCCAGCCCATCACATACAGTTTGGCTTCGATCCCTGGGGCCTTGCTTGGGTTTTCCTTCTCCAGAAGTGTCCCTGGGTCTGCAGCAGCAGCAGGCAGAGAAGCAGGATGGGCAGCGTCCGGCTGGCCATGATGGTTCCCTGCGTGGTGATCGGAGTCTGGCGAGAGGAGCTGGAGAGTTGCGCTGGGAGAGGGAAGGAAGGAAGATCAATATACAAAAGTCATTTCTTTACACCAGCAACAACAACAACAAAGAAATTACTCAAAAAGTTATATTACTTACAATTTCATTAAAAAAAAAAAAAGCCTCTTAGAATAAATACAACCAAGACAGTGCAGAACACCACAGGGAAAAATTATAAAATCAGGTGAAAGGACATTAGTAAGACCTAGAGATGAGAGCCAGGACAGGTCAGAAATTGGGGGGGGCCCTAGATCTGAAAACACTGCCTGATCTTGGAGTGGGCGTGGCTGGGAGGTGCTTAGATTTGGGCCAAGCCCTCGCTGCCTGCTCCCAACACACAGGCCGGTCCACCTCGCTTTCCCTCCTGCCCTCTCTCCTCTAAGCCAGCAGCTCAGAGCCACCTGCTCACCTGCCCTGCCAGCAGCATGAAGCCTGCGCTCTGTCTCCAGCTCCTGCTGTGGATTTGCCTGGTGCCACAGCTAGTGCCTGGGGGTCCAAAGAAACATTTTCTAAGTAAGTGCTGGGTCTGGGCCTGGGTTGTGGGGGTGCGGGGGGGAGGCAGCATCTGAGGACTGACAGGGCCTAAGGGCTCTCGGCCCGGGCACACCTTGTGAGAAAAGGACCATCTCGAGTTCCAAAATCTCCCAAGTCCAAGCTTTATTGCCGGCAAGTCCTAGGTTTGAATCCTTGCTCTGTTGCTTACCGAGTGATCTTGGGCACAGTGTCTGGCTCTTGGCTTTTGCCTTTGCAGTGGAGAAGGTGACATTGGGGTCATTGGGAAGAGACACCTACATGGTGCGTGCAGACGGGGAGCAAGCTCCCAGGACAGGGCTCAGCAAATGTTATCTACTGGAAATGTTATCAGCCTCGTCATCCATCTGATTCTTGCTGTCCCTACCTCCTTCATGGATCTTGGGTCAACTTTTCAAGCATTAAAACAGAGAGAAAAATCAACGTGGTAGAACTCCAGCTGGAATCGACATCATCTCCGCTGTGGAGAGTGGGTAGGCAAGGCAAGAAAATCTTAGCATTTCACTTCACATTTAAAACACCCAGAGGTGCCGGCACAATCACCAGCATCGGCATCAGGAAGGTACAGAGTCCATCTTAGGGGTCACATTGCCCAGCTCAACCTAACAAGAGCGCTGGCCACTCTCTTAGCCAATAGCAAATGAGAAGGGAACCATTATCCATCACGTCGGCCTCCTCGGTGACGAGAGCAGCTTCAGAATGTTGCAGGCTCAGAAGAGACAGGCGCGGTGGCGCATGTATGTAAGGAGGCAGGGTCCTGCTTTAGGAATCTCAAAGAGGGCATGCAGCTTTGTGAGACTGAGGGAGGCTCAGCAAGCTGCAATGCCTGGGGATGCCCAGGATAGAGTTAATTGGAAAGTCAAGAACTGAAATTGAAGAGCCGCACCAAGGCTTTCTGAAAAACTGCTAAATATTATTGGTGAGATTGCGTAAAACAGCCAGAAGAGGAAGCAAAACTTGAGGAGGTCAGGCTCTCTGAGACCCCTGGCTCATGAACTCCTTCCCCACACTGCTCCACTGAGCCCCAAGCTTCCAACGTGGAAACCAGTTCCAATTTCTTGAACTGACCCGGTTGGAGGATTGGGAGGTGCATGCTGGGTACTGGTCTCTGCCTGCTGTCAAAAGCTTGGTCCCTGGTTTCTTTCATCTCAGTTGTGGCGCCTTTTGCTTTACAATCTTAACCCTGACTTCATCATTTATCCCTCTCCTACAGAACCCCTTCTTGTTGCAAATACCTGCAATAAAGCAATAGGGGTGCATAGATTGCTCCACACCGAATATTTGCCCCTAATAACTGCCTCTCACAAGGTGCAAAAGTTAGGGCCTGGTTACACTTGGATAAAGGGGGTGAACAGGTCCCATCCTTAAAGTTTTAGAACTCAGCAACAGAAAAAAGATTGTGAGTTGGAATCCTGGGGCAGGGCCTCCTGGTAGAAGTGACCTTGGCTTTGACTTGGGGGTGGGGGCAGTGAGATGCTAGCATGAACATGCTTATTATTCTCTAACAGTAGAAGGAAGAGCATCATGGTGCCCTGGCCTCCCCATCATTTAGAGACCAGGGAGGAAGGAGAAGCTGATCTTTCACCCCATCCTGAAATATACCCCTTTCTCCCCATGGAAAGAATTACTCCAGAACTCATTTGCAATTTGAATTCTAGCATTCTGATGCCAGTACCTTCCATGTGCTCGGTAGTCTTCATCCTACTCAATCCTCCTATCCATAAGTAGGTCAACCTACTTGTTAGGTCTAACTTAGGATAAACTATATTATTAATGACTCCATAACTTGCTTTGAAACTGCACTGTGAATTAATGCAAATGAACCCGCACACCCTTCTCTTACTGAACACTCTCTTGAACTAGACCCAACCAGAGTTTATGGGAGACCTGGCATCTGATCTGAAAGGAAAAGTCTTATGCCCAGTGGGTACAGGGTTCTGCTGAACTTTGTCTTCAATCAAATATCCAAGCCCTGGTTTTCCCTGCTTGGGACTCTGAGAAGGTGGCAGCTAAGGAAAAAATCATATTCCACTTCCCTGTGACCGCATGAGGGAGACCAGGGTTACTGGTTTCCAGGCCGTTCCTAGGACTTTGGAGTCTGAATGTTACTCCAAACTATTGTTCGGACCCTTTTTTTTTTCTGTTCTGTGTTCCAGGGTATATCTTGGACCCTCCACCCTGCAGATCATCCCCTGAAAACTGTACTCACATCTGTAATTTGCAGGAAGATTGCCCAGGAGGACTTCAGTGCTGTTCTGCCTTCTGTGGGATCGTTTGCTCATTAAACAAAGAGCACAGACATTGAGGGGCTGCTCATGCCCAGTCCTGACCTAGAAGCTCCTGGTGGGAGCTCAGCTGAAGAGTTTCTTACCAGCCATGAGGATAGATCCCTTGTTCTCTGACCTTCTCTCCCTCTCCTTACCAAGAATAATTTCCATAAACATCCTGATGGAAAGTGCTTTCTTCCACTCCCACACTGCATAATTCTCTCCCCAGCACCTCATCTGTGAGGCTCTGAACACATCACAAACTCCTCCCTCCACAGGCCCTGCCCTGTCCCAGAATTTACCTTTAACCTGGGGTCTGTGCTGTATTGAGGGGCTGCAAGTGTCACCAAGATCCCAAAGCAAATTCGTTCTCCTTTTTGTTGGCCCTCTTTGACCAAACACCACCTGTTGGTCCCACTGGGTTCTGCTGATCCTGCAGCCCAAGGGAAGCTTTGGTCAATTGCCCAAGCATGTCCTGTGTGAACATCACCAGGGGTGCTCCCTCCCTCCCTGACCACCCCAGGCCAGGTATCGCCAGGTCAGAATAGCCTTTGGTCATTCAGATTTTGCCCTCTCTGTTGTTTTCCTCCTGGGGGGGGGGGCAGTCTTCACACTCCCTGGGGCAAGATGTGGTCCAGGAAGAGTTCCGCATCCACAATTCTTGTTTTATAACCAAATCAAAGTGCACAGTCCATCTTAAGCTCTATTTTTTTTTAATTTCTGTAGGTTCTATAAATTAGCTGCCAAAAAAATAAGCATCACATCTCTGATCTTTGAAATATCTTCTAAGACAGAACAAGGCATAGTTATGGACAGTACCCCATGCCAGAAAGAGGGGATCACACGTCACTATGAAGAATCTCCAACTTAGCAATTATCTCTATCCTCGGCTAACCTCCAGCAACTATGGACGGCACTGCCGCCCCCACTCCTGGCCTGGCAGGCAAGTTTGGGAGGCTTGACTAGCCGTGGGAACTGGGCCCCTTAGGCTGATGACCCGGATCATTAGTCAGGAAACACCCGAAACTAGTCATCCTAAGCAATGCCTGATGGCTGGAGCAGAAATAGAGCGCGGGACCCCCACTCTTGGCTCAGCAGACTCTCCTGCTTCCCCACTGCTTCTTCTTTGCAGTGTATCTCAATAAATCCTGTTTTCTGTTCTCCACTGTCTCTGGTGAATTCTTACACCCCCGTGCCTCTGTCCTACTCCCCAATTCTTTCCCACAATCCCCACTGAATGCTACCAACTTGGAATTGTAACAATTTCACATTCCCTCAATTGCACCCACTCCCAAGGAACTTTCCCCAAGATAAACGAATACCAAGTCCATGTCCACCCTCTCTTCCATGCACCGTTTAATCTGGCTGATCCCTAGGGACTCCTGGCCAGGTGCTGGAACGTGGTTCAGAAAACTCTTCAGGCTCCTACACCACCCAGGAACTGACCAGATGTGGTTCAAGTTGGCCTCTGAGCCAGGTCACTCACATCAAGGCCACCCCTTCAAACTGCAGTTATCTGTTTTAATCAAGGGGCTTCCTCTGTCCAATACTGTAGGCACAGGTCACAGGAGGCGATTTATATGTGAATTTATATTAATAATAATTCAAAGCATGAAATATGCCAGCATCTCCTCAGACTCACTAGTCGCGTTTTAAGTGCTCAATAACCTCGAGTGACTCACAGCTCGTGCATTAACTAAAGCAGACTTGGAATATATCCTCCATCACAGAACGTTCTATTGACAACATGGCTTTGGGGGAAATGCAGGTCCAGATGGCGGCAGTGGGGGCCAAGGGTTTCCAGGCTGCTAAGTGGTCCTGGCCATGACGGGCGGCCTATGCCCACAGCTCCCACGGGGAAGGCCCTCCCCTACTGGGTGGGGCTCCCTGGGTGGGCGTGGGCCTGCGAATGTGTTCCTGAAGTCCAAACACGGAGAGCTCCGGAGACCCGAGTTCACCCCCTACCCTCATCACCTTCTCCCTGGGGAGATGGTGACCACACTTGTTCCACACTGTCGTGTGAACCCACTGCCCACTGCTGTGAAGATGAAGAAAGAGAACCTGGACCGTGGCCGGAGACGAGGTGAGTACAGCGCTGGCTTGGTCTGTGAACCTGCCAGAAAAGCATCCTGGACCATACGCTCACCTTCGTCGCTGACATCAGGTGACCAGTCCACTCACCACCACCCCCACCAGAATCTGCTCATGGCAGGAGAGGGCTTCAATAAATAACTTGACGGAGGCAGGAATGAAGGGGGAAAGGCATTGCTTTGAGCTAAATGGACCTAATTAAAGATCCTGCCCAAATAACAGGGGCTAATTATAGATCTTGATGACAGAATTTTACAAGGGTTTAATATAATAGAAGGTTTTTTTGCACGTAATGTGTTAGTATTTAGTTCTAATTATTTGTCAATAAAATTCCATGTATGTATACTAATTGTTGAAGTACATATTTTAACTTTTATCCTGGCTGTATGATGAGGCTATGATAGGAAAATGTTACAGAGGAGTCTCCATTTAAAGGTGTGGTTCCATGTTCCCTGCCCCACCTAAGGAGGGGTGGAGCTGAGTGACTGGGGAAGCACATTCCAGAAGAAAGAACTCAAATCCTATTAGTTTATCTCACACCAGGTGCCACTAGTTGTAAAACTTCTATCTTATCTAACTAACAGGAGGTTAGAGCCCGGTGGTTTTTGTTAAACAAATTGGCCAAACCTCTGGGCCTCCCTGTTGGTGAAAAGGGTTAAGATGCAACCTATGAAGGTATCCACAGCCTCTGCAGCATGAGTTCGATCCCCTGGCCAGGGAGCAACCCACATGGCACAGCAGACCTCTCCTGAATTTCCTCAGCAGTGTATTTCAGCGGATCTGCCTGTTCTGCACTCTGTCTCTGGTGAATCCTCTCACCCCCTCCACCCCACACACACCTCTGGCCTGTACCCCAGTTGTTGTATGCATAAATAAATAAATCTTTTTTTTAATTGGCCAAATCTCATTATCCCATGTGTAAGCCCCCTGCCACCTCAACTAGAAAGATTCAAGGCATAAATTTGTCCCTTGATATGTGCCCGCATTCTCTCTTGATCATTGTACTATTGCTTACAATAAAGCTTCATTTCTAACCCACCTACTCTGACTCCAGCATAAATTCTTCCCTGAAAAGAAGTCAAGAACCTCGAGGTCCCTCAGCACCCCTGGGCCTCATCAATAGGGTCCCACCTCCCATTGGCCTATTCTCATCATTTAGGTGCTGCCACCTGAACGGGGTACAAAACTGTCGGTTCTGACTGCAGGGACTGACTACTCCGGCTTTAGGAAATCCCAGTCGACTCTAATCTCACAATGTCCTAACTCTTTCAGGGTCCAAGCTGGAGTAAGGATTCTGCTGCAGTCTCCTGCTCTCACCATCTCTTCTTGGCATCTGGATCAGTGAGTAAAACACTAAGAAAGGTTCAGATGAATCTCTGCTTGATGCTATTGGGAGAAAGTCGGAGAAATCTCTGAGCTGAGACTATTCTTTAACTTGAGACCTAAATTCTTGTTGTCTCCTCTTGCACATAGTTCCCATTGTCCCAGCTTCCTTACCTCTCATACCCGGGGACAGGGACAAGATGCTCAGGTATCCAACTGTGAAATTAATGAACCAAGAGGGACCTTGTGACCCCCAGAGCCCTATCCTACCCTTTCCACCTTCAAAGTAACATGGAATCCTGGAAGAAATGTTTAATTCCCTATGAAGACCTGGACTCAATTCAGTTTATTGCTTTATTCTTTTTGTACTTTGTTCTCTAGGCATTGAAGAAATTTTCCTTCTTTTATATTTGGTGTGTATGTTTATATTTTATGAACTCATTGACAAGCATGTCCGTATTATGTTAAGAGATAATGGTGAACCACTCTATTTAGTCTGAGTTTTTGTTGAAGGCTGTAAAATCCTTGAATAATCTTTTTTTTCCCTACCACTATCCTTTATAATCCCTTAGACCTTTTCTCCCCTCTACTCCCTTTTAACATCAGAAACCTCATTTTTTGTTTTTGTTTTTATTTTTTAACATCTCCCCCATAAATCTCACTTTGGTTATTAATGTCCGCTGGGTTTTTTTAAAGATTTATTTTATTTATTTATGCATACAAGAGCTGGGGTGTAGGCCAGAGGTGCAGGGGTGGGGGTTGGGGAGGGAGTGTGAGAAGATTCACCAGAGACACAGTGGAGAGCAGAACAGGTGGATTGACTAAAATACACTGCTGAGGGGAGCAGGGAACAAGACAGGAGAGGTCTGCTGAGCCATGCGGGTCAGCTCTCTTGCCAGGGATCTAACTTGTGCTGCAGTGACTGCTGATAGCATCATAGTGCTGAGACTTAACCCCTTGCACCACCAGGGAGGCCTGAATGTCCACTAGTTTTTATAAGTATTCTGCCTTATTGAATTATCTGTTGTGTAAATGTGGAATAATTGTCTTTGTCGTACTGATTTGCTTTGTTGCAAATAATTCCCTTGAACACCTTCTATTTTGCTATAAATGGCAACATTTCATCTTTCCTTATGAACCTAATACTGAGTATTCCATTGTGTGGATGCACATCGCCTGGATGCACTCCTCATCAGTGGGCACTCAGGTGGTTTCCCTGTCCTAGATGTTGTGAATCATGCTGCATTAAGCATTACAGAGCATATAAATTTTTGAGCTGATGGTTTCAAGTTCTTCTCAGTGATTACTGAGTCACACGGTATTTCCATTTTAATTTTTTAAAGTAAACGTAGTTCACTCACCAAAATGACTCTATCAGTTAACACTCCCACCAACAGCGATTCTCTTTCTCTGCATCATCTCCAGCACTTGTTGTTGGGGGTCTTCAAATATATTCTTTATTCATTTATTGATTGATAGTCAACATTGTTGATAGATCACCAAAATTCCTAATACCTAGTATGAAAAATAACAAATTTAGCCTATTAAGACAGGACAAGGGAGAAATAAGAATAATAATTCTGGTAGCCTCAGTTTCTCTATCTATGATGATAATACTTGCTTGTGATAATTCAATGCTTTAGTATGTGTGAGTTTCTTAAAATAGTGCCTAGCGTGAAGGAAGTGCTGGAAGGGTCAGTTATAGTTCATGTCCTATTGCACTAGGATCAGTCTCTTCCTTGCTATAGAACAATCAAGAGAACAGAAGTAATTCTTTCTTAATTATTTGCTCTGATGGTTCCATGCTTGATGGTTAAACATGCACAGAAGTTCTGATCCTTTCATTTCTATGGCTTCGAGGTGAACATGGGACTCACTATCAGGGGTCTAATCAGCCTGGGACTTTCAGGTTCATGGCTGGGTGCCCAAGCACTCACTGTTCAGCTCAATGCCCAGTCCTAACCCTTGGGGAAAGTGGGCTTAGGCCTCTCAAGTCCAGAATATAATATCAATGGATCCCAGGACTTTCAGACCTGTTGCTTCCTGCACCATGAAGCCTGCTGAGCTGAGATTTCTTCTAGAGCTCTTCATTTTCTTCTTGCTGACTACCCCATTAATGGGTGGTGTCGCTAAACTTTCTGAAAAGATATGTGGAGATTTGAGAGGTATGAACTCAAAGTAGAGGATAAATCCAAAGGTCATTTATGGATAAGGGAGAAAGAGTTGAAAAAAATGTAGTATACAGGTGGTCCTTCTTTTGTGTGATTCCCATAGACTGTTGCTTCCTTGACTTGGGCATTACTTACTCTAGGAAGCTTGTGGAAGTCTGATGAGAAAAAGCTATGATGCAAATAAGTCCTTTCCATATGGGGCTCTCTTTTATGGAAGACCGAAAGGGCTAGAACTATTTTGAACTAGGGACTTTATGACAAATTGCAAAGACCAAGACCATTCAAAAATATGTATTGAGATGAGAGAAAAAGTGTGTTGGGTACTGAGCAAATTGAGGCATTTTCAATATCTGGGTCCATATCTGGAAGAACTTACAGCATGTCTGCTGTAGATGGTGGGTGCTCACAGATACCTCAATACTTCCAGAGCACGGGAGGTGCAAGATCTCCCATGACTTAGACTCCCCAAACCCTGGCCTGCCACTTAGCAAATGAGTGCCCTTGGCCAAGTCACTTCCTCTTTTACCACCCTTTAACCTCAGTCTTCTCTTTGGAAAATGTGGATCAGAAAAATGCCTGCTTCAGAGGATGTTTGTGAGGAGTAAGATTATGCATGTCATTGTACCTGCATAGCTGCTTGTACCACTGTGAGCTCCTCAGTGGCTGCTTGAGCAGGATGAATGGCCTCTCCAGCTTGCTGAGGATGCCCTGGGCCACTTACCACTTAACTCTTATCAATAAAAACAAAAGGTTTGCCTCTAGGCAGGTGACAGAGGAAAGATAACTAGACAGAAGGCCAGAAGGAAAGAGTGTGTATCCCGGTATGTATTCTGCTTTGAGAACAGCAGTAGCTCATCTACATGAAATGCAGGACATGGAAAGTACAGTGGGTATAGGAAAACTGGGGAGTGGGCACTTGAATTGTATATCCTATGTGGGCAGTTAAGAGAAGGAAGGATGAGCATATGGAAAAACAGGACACTGAGCTTGAATAAGATGTAAGGGGTGAGAGGAGAGTGTCGTCACTGCACGAGCCACTGGTAGGACCCTGTTTATCGCTATTCTCCATTTCTCCAAGTCCCCACCCAGAACAAGAACATCTCTTGGAATCAATTTGAATGCCCAGGGGCAACCTTGTTAACTGATCCTAATTCTGAGAGAAAAACCACACATCCTATAGTGACCTTAAAGACAGGAATTTTTCCAGAGTAATGTGAGGAAATTTAAAAGGCCCTGAAGACAAGCTCTCTGGCTGAGCCCTAACTAACTCCCCTAACCCAACGGGAACTTCTCATGCAGACCCCTGCAATATGGACAAGGATGTTGGAAGCTGCTATGAAGTTCACTTCAGATTTTTCTACAACAAAACTTCCAAAAGATGTGAAAATTTCATCTTCTCTGGCTGTAACGGCAATCGTAACAACTACGCACTTAAAATAGATTGTGAAGTTGCCTGTGTGGTAAAGGATGCAAAGTAAGGAGGCCCATCTGGTCCTTGATTCTGGGGGGAGGGAAAAGAGAGATTCTGAGATCTTGGTTCAATCTGTGGTGTGGGAAGGGAAGTGGGAGGATTATCATAACCAAAACTTTCAATAATTGGGTTGGATCTTAGAATCATTTTGCAGTTAAGAAGTTACAAGCCCAAGAGAAAATGATAGCCACTGTTTACTGGGGAATGACCACATGCCAGGAGCTATAGTAAGCCATATACATGGGTTCAATTTAAAAATTAAAATTACCTAAAGTAGATATATATCATTATTTTCATGGGGCAGATGAGAAAACCAAGCCTGTCACATTATTAAATGGCATAGCAAGGTTTCTAACCAAATCTGACAGCCACCCAGAGCTTATGTGCACACAAAACCCAATTCTTACACTCCCAGACCTGTGAGCTCTCCATGGCATCATGCCATTTTATGCAACGAAGCTCCCAACCTGCTTGACTGTGTACCAGTCCTGGGAGCTAGAAGTTCCATGGAGTCTAACCGAGGCAGGGTGAGGCTGGTTTCCAGCAGAGTGAGATGGAAAGTGGCCTTGAAAGGAACTCAAAAGCAGAAATTTTGCTTTGTTCATTTAATATTCCCAGTGAATGTTTCTGTACGTGGCACATAGAAAGAAGATAACAACTAAGTTTTGAGGGAATGAATGCATGAGAGATCAGTTAACAGAATAGGGGGTCCCTGAAAGAGAGAGCATCCTCTGGGCTTCCCCTGGAATAAAAATGATTTAAATTAACCAGGGAGATGTTCCAAAACCTATAATGGATCTGATTTTATTTTGTTTAAACAGGGTGACGGCTGGCAACATATGAGCCCAAAGAGTCATGGGGCACATCACTTGAAATAGAGGTGTAAGAAAGAGCAATTTTAAGATCTTTATAATATTTCCATAATCCTTGAGACTTCCATGTTTTTGCTATTTTCCTGGCAGCTGACCAATAAAATGAAAGAATCATTGTGTGGGCCTCTCTCCTCTCTGGATACCTCTGCGTACCCCTTGCCTTAGCCACAGTTGCAATGTCCTGTCTCGCTCCTGGACCCATTTCACATATGTGCACACAATACTTATAAGTGTTTCGAGTGTGACAATCCATCTGTATAGATTTGTATTGCCTCCCCTCTTAAGTGCATCAGTTAGTACAGTCAATGTACCAAACCTGGGTTCCTTCTTGTCCTTAGAATTAAACTTAGTGGTGAACCTAACACTTAAATGAATTGTACTTGCATTCATCAGAAATTTTTCTTCATGCTTTTTCCTGATTTCTGTCCATTAAGCCAAGAACCCCAATTAGTTTAGCCTCCTGACTTGATTGCTACTTGTGCATAGTTATTTGGATATTTTTCAGTACCTCAGTCATTGAAATTTGATTTGGCTATACTTGGCCTTTCTGGAAAAAGAATCTCAACTTGAATGCAGCGACTTGCAGCTACCAAGAGAACGATCATCCAAACACCAATTGCCAAGGCTTCTGAGTCGAATACTACAGTTCAGGACACTCACATTGACCATTTCTCCTCTGAATTTTTTTTCTGGGCATCCGTTCCTTACATACCAGCCCCCTTCCATCTTATCAACAAGCTCCAATCCCGCATCTATAAATCACAACCTGGACTCGTGGTGGTGAGCACCAACATCAGCTGCGTGGTAAAGCTGTGATCCTGTAACTAGACACACAGGGGGTCTGTGTATAGGGGGAAAGCTAGAAAATGACCATGTATCCCACAAAAAGCCTCAAATTATGTGAGAGTATCTTAAATTTACATTTCAGGTGCTCCTCAGTACAGAAAGAGTCTACAGCAACCAACCAAACAGACAAACAAAAAATACCCCCAAAATAATAATGGAATGAAAGAGCATAGCTTTAGGGGGAGGGAAGAGAATATAATTTCCAGAAACACCACATTATTTGAGTCAAATGTACATTTTTTCATCAAAAAAATCATAAAACACACACAGAAGCACAAAAATATGACCCATTATAATAAAAAATATCAGTAGAACTGTCCCTGGAAAATAGGTGAGGACAGATCTGATAGATAGAGATTTTAGTGGTCTCCCTGGTAGCCTAGGGGTTAAGTTTCAACACTATTAGATAGAGATTTTTAAAGAACCATCTTAAAGATGCTCGGAGAGTTAATATGGAGAAAGTCAAGAAAACAATGTATGAACAAAATGTAAATGTCAATAAAAAGGTTTTAAGAAACCAAAAAGAAATCCTGGAACCAAAATGTACAATAACCAATACTGAGCAGTCAATGAGAAGTCAAAAGTACCTTGAGACAAATGAAAATGGATCTACAGCATACCGACACTTAGGGGATGCAGAAGGAAAAGCCCCCTGTAAGCATGGCCTAAATAAGAAAGACTAGAAACAATGTGTTGGTGCTCACTGTTGCTGGGAGTGTAAATTAGTGCAGCTCCGCCTGTTCTCACAACCAATTCCAGATCTCAGCTACCTAGGTTTCAGATCTGAATTGCTATATGAATCTTGACAAAAAGCTCTGCAACAGCTGGACTAAATGGCTAATTTCACCATTCAAACAACTTAAATGAGAATAAATATTCACATCCTAAATAAAACATTAGGAGATTTTTTTTCTTACAATTTAATAACACAGTAAACAAGGAAATGTAGAGAGCTGTGTTTGCGCTGTCCTGTATAAGGGAATGGCTGGCTGGCCTTTGTGTCCACCCTCACCCCTTCATTATATACCATATTTTCGTGCCTTCAACCAGCACCTCAGATAGTCTGGGTGTTTTATCCTGTCGTGAAGCATACTTCCATTCCTGAAGAGTAAGAGAGAGCCATGGTGGAAACTACTTAAGTGTCCACAGTGAATAAATGGATGATAGACAGACAGATAAATGATAATGTTCATTCTAAAATAGAAACTCTATTAATAAAACCCACTTAGTGAATTAATTGGCATTCCATTTCTATATAAATACCTTGGGAGACATGTGTAGTAGATGATTAAAACAAAATTTACCCTCAAAAGGGTGACTAGGGCCTCCCTGGTGGCACAGGCAGTTGAGCGCAGTGATGTGAGGCTGTCTGCATCCTCTGCAGTGCGGGTTCCATCCTGGCCAGCCGTGGAGATACCCACATGGCAAGCAGACCTCTTCTGTCTCACCCACTGCTCTCCTCAGCAGTGTATTTTGTCACTCTGCCTGTTCTGTTCCCCACTCTGTTTCTGGTAAATCCTCTCACCCTCCCACACATCTGGCCTGTACCCCGGTTCTTGTATGCATAAATAAATAAATCTTTAAAAAAAAAAGGGTGATTAATATTTAGGGGAACAAAGAATATCAATAACTAGAGAAAGGCCTCTAAGCAATGGAGAAATAGAGACAGGTCTGTAAGCAAATGGAGATTTGATGGAAGGACTGAGAGAAGTGATTTTCTTTACTTTCTTTAATTCAGCAAAGTAAGTGATGGAAATAGAAACATCTTTGTGTTTCTGTAATTTTTTTTAAAGATTTATTTATTTATGCATACAAGAACTGGGGTACAGGGCAGAAGCATGGTGGGGGGGGGTTGGGGTTGGTGAGAGGACTCACCAGAGACAGAGTGGGGAACAGAACAGGCAGACTGACCAAAGTACACTGCTGAGGGGAGCAGCGGGCGAGACAGGAGAGGCCTGCTGCACCATGTGGGTAGCTCCCTGGCCGGGGATTGAACTCTTGCTGCAGAGGCTGCAGATAGCTTCACTGTGCTGTGCTTAACCCCTTGCACCACCAGGGAGGCCCTGTCTCTGTACTTTTTAAATATTTTTACTAGAACAGTTTTAAAGACACAGAAAGTGTCTATGAATGTTTGCTAGAACTTGAAGATGTAATCATCTCACCAGTAAAATCACCTTTACTCCAAGTTTCATGCACATTTATATTAATAATGAACTCGGGCATTCTATTGACTTAGTTTGAGTCACTTCATTGTATGAAGTGAATTTTGTTGACCAGAAAAGCACACAAACTACTTTCTAGCAAATATTTTATCTCCCCCATGTTTGAGTTCTGTCCTGTTTGCTATCCAGTTATTAAAGATTTTTTTCTTTTCTTGGCCAGTCTTGCCAACACTATTTTAATGGTGTTTTCAAAGTACACACTTTTAACTTTATTCAACAATGTTCGTGTTTCTTTTTTCTAAGTCATTAAATTCAACTATCTTCATCAGTGTCTTCCGTCCGTTTTGCTGTTTTTGTTTCTTTCTCTTATGTTCAAGGCTACATTCGCCTACATTCAAATTTTTACATGTATATATACTAAAGCACCGATAATTTCTTTACAACTGTTAAATATAGAGATTCTGGTGTTAAATATAGAGATTCTGAGTCCTGACTAAACATCATCCCTAGATGTGGGGGAGAGAGGGAGTCACCCATTAATCTCTGATAAACCATGATCTTCCAAACGACATGGCTGGGTAGCCAAGCACTTACTGTCCTGCTTGCTAAGCTGATTCTGAATGCACCAGAATCCTACCCAAATGGAGGCCCTGGGGAAATGAAATCAGAGGGATGGGTTCAAACTTATCCCAAATGTACGTGCTTTACCACCAAGATAAAACTTCAGCTCATAATGCGGGGAGCATTCTCCTACCTGCCTCTGCAGTGCCATGAAGGCTGAGTGGATCGTCTTTACTCTCTGTCTCCTCATCTTTTCCATGCCCCTGCCTACAAATTCAGCTGGCTTGTTTCCTCATTCTCTCAGAAAAGAATGGTGTGACAGTGGATACCTTGGAAGTAAGGCAAAATTGGAAGGGAAATCCAAGAGGACAGAGTGAAGGAGGAGTTTTAGGCAGCCTGGGTGATATTGCTGCCAATAAGCAGGAATCAAGTCCTCCTTTTATCTCACACCATGTAACTCTAGCACATCTTGTTAGAGGAGTTACTTTGAATTCTGTCTACGGGTTAGAGCAGGAGGAAGACAGACAATAGAAAGAACTTTTTCCAAGGAAGGTTAGTATAAGAGGAGTGGGAACTGTGAAATTGGATTGATGTCAGGAGTGTCTAGGAAATTCCTTTATTGGTGTGTGTGTGTGTGTGTGTGTGTGTGTGTGTGTGTTAGGTGGGTTTCAATTCTATTTAATACCTATTTACAAAACCACAGTGTAATCTTCAGACACATAATGTATGTGCGCTACACAAACGCAAATATGACAAACAGAAGCCGACACGAGATTGCTTAGGGCACTCACGTGCTACTTATCTAAGTTAATTTGCTCAATTCAAGTTATAATGAACTTACATGAAACATTCGAGATAAATGGGATAAATTCCCAATTGTGGATTAATGTGGCTGTCGTTGAACTTTAAGAAGAATGACATTAACTGCTTCTTTGTCTCCAATATGATCATCGTTGCTCCTGATCTAACTGCCTATCTCCATGTCTCAGTGAGAGCAGGTGAGTCTAAATGATAGACAAAAGTTGGGGCTGGGTGTGAGAGGACATGGACTCTCCTAGTGCAAAGGAAGATCTGCCTGACTCGGCATTTTGGGCAAGCCTTCAGGAATAGGTGGAGATGATCAAATGCCTTTTTAGCTGTGTGTTTGCAGATATCCTGGGGAGGGGAGGGTGAGGGCTCTGACCTGTGTCCTCCAAGGATTAAAGGAGATGTTTGTTTCCAGTGACATTATAAAGCCTGTGGCAAGCCAAGATTATTTAAAATGAAGGAGTGCTGTGGGTGGAGAGAGGAAATCTCAGGTCCTTTGAATTTTTCGCTTTAAAGTAATAAAAGCAACCATGTTGTCCTCCAACTGTTTATCTCAATAACTGACCCAGGCTGTAGTCTAGAATCATTACCCTATATCACATACACAGTGAAATTTATGCTAGAGAAACTGTCTTGTGCCCCAGGATAAAGCAGCAGGTAGATTTACATTGGTTGATGAGAGTAGTTTGAGTCCATGAGAAAAAGAACACCAACTTGGTAGTGGAAAAGAAAACTTGACTCTGGGATTCTCATGTGTAGATTACTGTAACTACCCTCCGAAGTATGGCACCTGTAAGTTATCTTTTACCAGATTCTACTACAACACGCTTACATTTATGTGTGAGCCCTTCGTCTTCTCTGGCTGTGCAGGCAACAGAAACAACTTTAAAACTAAGGATCTCTGTGAAAAATATTGTCTTCCTGAAAAGTAAGTCTCTCAGTTCCTCACCCAACCTCCAGGGACACCAGATATTAGGAATCATGGTATTTGGGGAAAGGCAAGCGAGACACTTGGGAAATTGAGCAAGGAGATACGAATGGGCTGGGGACAGTCCGTAGTAGGCACCATTTTCAATGTCTCCAGCCATTTAGCCCAACAAAACTCTTTGGGAATTATGAGAAGTGAAGCCCAGAGATACAAATGTCTCACCCAGACCTCTCAGAAGGAGAATATGGGTCTCCACCCCCTGGCTCTCCACTCTGAATCTTACTACTGCCACAGTGGCTTCAGTTCTTTGAGATCGAGTCCAATACTTCTTCGTTGCATGGTTGAAAGACAACCTGTGAGCATGTCAAGGGAGGAGGGAGAGACAGGTGTCATGGTTTGGTATCTATAATAGCTGAGCAGCCTTATGCTCAAGAGCAGAGACACACCTTTGTAATTTATATATCCTCAGAGTCTGACATAATATTTACTTTCTAGTATCCTATGGATAAATGTGTGGGCCAGGAGGGATATCAGTGTGAAAAATAGCCCTGAGGTTCTGCTAAGATGTAAAGGACCATGGATGTTACCATTTTCCATATTAATCATTAAATTTATTTCTCTATTAACAGGGACAGACATAAAACAAGAAAAGGTACTTAATATGATAAAAGGAAGACACAAGGAATCTCCTTTATGAAAAAAGTGTGACAAAACTATTCTGAGTAAATAAATTGGACTACTTCTGGAAATTGAACCTTTTTTTTAAAGATTTATTTATTTATACAAGAACTGGGGTTCATTCAGAGGCGCGGGAGGGTAAGAGAATTCACCAGAGACAGATGGGAAGCAGAACAGGCAGACAGACCGAAGACACTGCTGAGGGGAGCAGCAGGTGTTGTCGCAGGAGAGGTCTGCCGCGCCTGCGCCATGTGGGTTTCTCCCTGACTGGCCAGGAATCGAACCCGCGCTGCAGAGGCTGCAGACAACTTCACAGTGCAGCACTCAACCCACTGCGCCACCAGGGAGGCCCTACTTCTGGAAATTGATTGAATTTCAAATTCTTACATGTATTCTTGAATTTCCTTGCCCAGATAGAAGTTTCATGCTGCCATATAAAATTCTCACTGAGAAATTTCTCTGTCAGCCCTGCTCTAAATTTATTCATCTCTCCCATTCTAGATTTGTTCACCATAAATTCTCTAAAGGCACCAACCAACCCACCTAATAGTTAATATACATAAAGTTGAACATCGTTGATACATCCTTGGCAGGACCTACCAAAAACCAACCTGACTTTTTTTTTGTTTTCTGTTACTGACCCCAGTGGATTTGCATGTAAATGGCACCAAAATAATCATCATTAAATTCTTTCATTTGCCCCATATCAATGAACATTTCTAAGGAAATGTCCCCAGTGCCCCAGGTGCCAGCACTATAGAAATCACAACTTTGCAGGTCTTCCTACAGAACTACAAAGTCAAGGAGTAACACAGCACTTAAATCTCTTAGGCACATATGAGAGGCAATGAAGAAGACCCCAAAAAACAATGGAAATTCAATATGCAAAAAATTCAAACACTTTTAAATACATCCTTTATACACCCTTAAATATATACTTGTGTGGAAGGCATGGTGTTAACTGCTGGGAAGTCACAAAGATAATAGAAAAAATAAAAGAAATAGAGGAAACAAAATTCTCATAGACTACTGAGTTACATGTTGTTAAAAAAAATCTTTTGGGGGGATAATTTGTTTATATTATCAAAATTTTAACTGTATACATCCTTTAACCCAGAAATTCCATTCTAGAAATCTACTCTATTTAACAAAGATTTAAACAGTTCAGGAGAAGAGAATGTTTCCCTACCCTCCCTGAGACCCAGTGGTCACCCCTACATTCCAGTCCCTTCCCGAATATCACTGAGGGTTGTGATGAAATCCTGGAGTGGCCTCAGCACTATTAAGCTAGCCACAGCCTCTGCAGCATGAGTTCGATCCCTGGTCAGGGTGCTACCCACATGGTGCAGCAGACCTCTCCTGTCTCGCTCGCTGCTCCCCTCAGCAGTGTATTTCATTCAGTCTGCATGTTCTGCTCCCCACTCTGTCTCTGGTGAATCCTCTCACTACCACCAACTCCCTCACCCCCACACCTCTGGTCTATACCCCAGCTCTTGTATGCAAAAATTAATAAATAAAATTAATAGAGTTCAAATGAGATTCTTCCAGTTTCAGTGTTCACTTAAGACCATTGTCCAGAATCTGGATCCATGGTCACCCTTAGCTGCAAGGCAGGGCGAGTATCCCAGTAACTTCCAAAATATATCCTTTAAGGGAAGAGGCCCTTCCTTTGCCCTCTCTCCTCCTTGGTGGCTGAGGTTGGAGATCTGCATGAAGCCATCTTAGACCATGAGATGGGTCCCCTGCTAAGGACAGAGCAATTAGACTAAGGGGTTCTTGGTCTCTGAAACTTCATGAAGCTGCCCAGCCAAGCCTGGTCTAATTACCACCAGGACTTCTTTCACATGATAAATAACCTTCCTGTAGTCCACTCTTCAGGTAGGGTTCCCTGATACATGCAGTCAAATCTCATTTTAGTGATCCATGGGGTGACCAGCCTCCTAAAAATCTTTGTTTCCACCCCACAAGAGCCTTCTGCCTCTCCTGAGCTCTCCAAGCTCACCCAGCACTGAAGCCGCCTGTAGCAGAAACAGCACTTCAGCGACTGTCACCCGCAGAAGCCTTGAAAGTAAGAGCAGCTCAGGAAGCTGGAGAGGCAGAAGCCTAGTGTCTGTGCAGAGCATCTCACTGACCCCCAGGGGGCCCTCTCCCCTGCTCAGGTCATGCTGGATAGCTGTATGACATCATCAGGTCTCAAAGAAATTGAGGGACAATCAGGCTGAATATGGCAGCCTTTATCTTGATTTGTGCTTTAGTTAGGGGGAAATGATGTCCTGAGCTAATCCCATACAGGCTTTGTGGACCCCACCCGCACTCCAGACTAAAGCCATCAAGACATTGAGAAAGACAAATCCCATCACCACCAAAGGGAGGGTGGCTGGGACCTGCGGGTGGAGTTGGGCAGCCAGGTTAAATATAAAAACCAAACATGTGGGCCCTGGGGTGACTTGCTGTCGCTCGCCTCCTGGCTTCACGGCTCCTGGCTGGCATCCAGCTCTCAGAGCGCCATTTTGGGATTCCTGATCGGCGGATCGGGTAGGACTCATTTAAAACTTTGTCTCCCACTTTTCTCCCTGAGCTGTACATTTCCTCATTTCCCCTTCCCTTGTAAATAAACCTTTTATTAGCCTTTCGCGTGTGCCTGCAGGAGAGCATTGATAAGTCCTTTTAAGCGCGGGGGTGAGGACCCACAGTCAGGCACCCCGGTTTGTATCGGGGTTGCTCTACAACACTTTTGACTTTGCTCCTCTGCCCTTCTCAATGGTTCCCCGTCAGTAGGTGCCTTAACTTGTGGCAAGTTTTCAGGCTTCAGGAGCCCTGCTTTGGGCCAACCCTGTTTGGCTGGGCATTTATTTACCCATGAGGGAGTGGGTAACAGTATTTTATTGGAAACCACATCCTCTCTCTTCTCTCTCTGCACACTAACTTTATTAAAGTTCTTTTCTATTAAAGGTCATGCTCTAAGGTCATATTTTGTCTCTACGCTGGACAGGAGCATTAACCTTGACTTGTGCAAGCTTTCTGGCTTCAGTGGCCTTGCTTTGGGCCAACATTTGGCTTGGCTGGGCATTTATTTACCCCTGAGGGCCGTGGGTGACTGTGTATTTTATTGGGAAACCACATTCTTTCTCTTTTCTCTATGCACACTTTATTAAAGTTCTTTATTTATTAAAATTTCTATTAAGGGGGCCTCCCCGATGGTGCAGCGGTTGAGTGCTGGGCTGCGAAGCTCTGCAGTGCCAGTTCGATCCCCCACTGCCAGGTGAGGGTCCCACATGGTGCGCAGACCTCTCCTGCTGCACCCGCTGCTCCCCTCAGCAGTGTACTTCATCACTCCGCCTGCTCTGCTCTCCCCTCCGGCTCTGGTGAATTCTCTCACCCTCCCAACCCGCGCTTCTGACTGTACCCAGTGCTTGTATAAATAAATAAATAAATCTTTCAAAAACAAAACAAAACAAAAAAACACTAAAAAAAAAAAATTCTATTAAGGGTCATGCACTAAGGTCATACTTTGTCTCTATGCTGGGAAGGAGAATTAGCCTAGCTCCTAGAAGAGAGTTAGTAGATATTTAAAGGCCAAGTTCCTGAGGTGGGCAGGAGGAAAACAGGTCATAGCTTGTCCTGGGTTGGGCTATGCCTGGGCATGCGCAGACAGGTTACGTTCCCACTGAGCATGTGGGCTCTGGACTGAGTCAGGATCTACTGCTTTTGTCACATGGACCCTCGTGGTCAGTGTGGTAGGCCAGATTGTTGGACGGGGCTTCCAGGCTGTGAACAGGCTCCCCCTGTTCAAACAGTTCATCCTACCAACTTGCAATTTCCTGTATGTAGGTTGTCTCTGCCTAATGTCAGGTCTTCATTTATTAAGTGCATTCAAAAAAGATCTGGAGTATAGACCCAACTAGGGGACTTTTTATCAAAGTGGCTTGAAAAACTGGGAGAAACTCAGATAACAAATAGTGAACTTTTCCCTTAACAAGATTTCTAGAACATCTTGTTTCTCTTGCCTGAAAATGGTCCAGCACTTAGACTTCTGCTGCACTCCAGTGGCTCTGAGAATAAAAGCACCCAGCAAAGAACTCTCCATGACAACTCCCAGCCTACTGCAGCTCCCACAGAGGATTCCAAGGTGCAGCAGAGCCCAGGGCCCCAAAGGAGGAGTCTCTGAGGCCCATCACTCCAAACAGACCTTGAGCCTCAGTGAACACCCTCACCCCACCTTCAGTGTCTGGGCTCTATCCCACCCTCACAAATTACACTTCATTTCCCTTTTCTTAGTAATGGTATCCTGGTCCAGACTGGAGTTGGATCCACATCATTCAAAAGTTATAAGCTCATGGTGATATATCAGAACAGAATGGCAGTGGCCAGGAGGAGCGTCTAAATGAGTCAGCTTGGCCCTGGACAGGGCCAAGTTCCTCCCTCCTGGGACCTGCTCTACTGGAAAGAATTCCCCAACTTCTCTGCCAGTGTTGAGGCTGAGCCATGCCAGAGACTCCATCCCACAGCCATGTCCAAACGCCCAGCTCTCTTTCCTCATCTTAGCCCTCAAACAGCACAAACAAGAGTGTCAGTACCAGCCTTTATCAGGTAAAAGAAGCCCACACACCCACTCTACACCCCTGGGGCCATGTTTCCTATGCTTAGGGCAACAGCAGCAGCAGAAGTGGAGCAGAGAGGGCAACGAGACACCCTGGGTGCTTCACCCATCCTGGCCCATCAGGACAAGCTCCCTGGAATCACCAAAGCATTTCAGGACACATCAAGTCAGTCAGGGCACCAGGATATCTGCAAGAAGAAATAACAGGTCACAAGTTGTCCTTTCTGCCTCCAGCTCCCCTGATCTACTTCCCCTCCATCCTAGAGAAGCTTGTCATCTATTGCTCTCAAAAGCATTAAATGGCTCCCTGCTTCCTAGATAATTCAGCCCAAACTAGCATTGAAGACTCAGATCATTCAGATGTCAGCCTTATATCTGCTGTTATAAAAACAGTGCCCATTCCTTCATCCACTTCCACCCCACCCTCACCCCACTCTCCAAACAAGTCACAGGCCTTCCACCCCGTGCCTTTGCTAGCATCACAACCATGATCTCTGTACGAGACTTGGTATGTCTGATCTGTGACATGTGATCTTTCTCTCCAACTGTATACTCCAGGGCAAAACCTTTGTCCTGGCCTTCTGAAGTCCCCTACCCAGCACCTAAGCCAGTGCTTTGTAATAGCAGTTAAGTCGTTGTTGATGACAATAGACTATACTCACCTAATTCAGAATTAGGCCTGATGAGCCAGTGGGAGGCATGGCCAGTTTGGTTGGCAGAACTGTAGGGACACAGAAGCGGCCACAGCCTGACTTACAGCATCTCTCCCCAGCTTGGCAGTTCTCATCTGTCACGCAACCGATAATGCACAGGCCCACCAAGATTTTTGGACAATTGCCGTTCCGCCCTGTAGGATATAAACAGGCCCTGGTAGAGACAGGACAGTTGGCTCCACTGACTAGCTTCCCATTTGGGACTTAGGGAATCCACCCCTGATTCCAAGTAGATCTTAACCAAAGACCTGCTGAGGACACCTTGCAGCTGGAGGATCTGAACATCTGTAGGACCCATGAGGGCAGCTGGACCAATGATTTTCAAAGGGCGCCCCCAAGAGTTCCCAGGGGTACTGAAGAGTTTGATACTTCTCTAGGTTTGGGGTTACAGCTTGGGGTTACAGAAGGAGCAAGGCTCCCAGGCCACCACCCCCCACCATGCTTGGGTTCATGGTGTCAATTCTCTGCCATCCTAGATCAGGTTTGGTGCCCCTACCTAGTGCTCCTTTCACCAGCTTTTCATAATTCCTTATTTAGTTGTCAATAACCCTGAAAGGCTATACACAAGGACAAGAATCCGTCCCCAGTCTTTGAACATTGCCTGGGAATCTACAAAAGGACTAAGCCAACATGTGGGCCACTGATTCTGAAATGGAATTTCTCAGTGCCTGGCACAGAAGTGCACGCACAAAAATGTATTATATAGTCTTCCAATATATGTAAACATGTATTTTACATATATAGAAAGAACAAATATATGTATATATTTCTGGAGCCACGATGGGGTCAATCTATACCTGAAGCCTGCTCTGTCTCTGGACTCGTCAACAATAGGAGACAATAACTCCACATGTAGATGTAGACATATCACTTACATATAAATACATCTGTGTTTTTAAATCTATTAAGAAAATCAATAAAAAGATACTGAAGAAACAAAGGAATCAGAATTCGAACAGGAATGCTTTATGATTTTATCTATTGTATATGCTGCTCCCAATTAAGATTTCATTTGCCAGGGGGGAAGTTTTGTGCCGAGAATCAGTTCTGGAAACCATGATCCTGGGCAACTCCCTCATTTTACAGATGAAGAAACGGGCTCACCCCAGGTCAAGAGCAAACCTGTGGGAGAACCGAGATGAGAAGCTGCCTGTGGTCCAGTCTGGGGATTTTTTCCCACTACTCCATACGGCTTCCCCTGGTTCGCTTAATGCCCACATGGGCCCCTGAACCTAGGTGGAGGGGCTTCTTGGGGTGGGGGGACTAGGAGGAGAGGAAGATGAGAGTTCTGACTCCCCCCAGGGAGGCAAGAAAAAGGCCCTCCCCAACTGACGCTGGGACTCACGGAGCCCCGGGGATTTCTTCCCTGAGAAACATACCTCCCTTAATGTCTCCACGGCAGCTGTGGCCACAGCCGGTGCTGCAGCATTTATGCCCCTCGGGACAGGACGCGTCCTCATCACACAACTCCTCACACGGAAGGGGGTCGGCAGGGCACTCACCGCCAAACTCTGCGTAGAATCAGAGCGCTGGGACCCTGGGGTGCTCAAGCCCAGGGTTCCCTGTTACTTTTATTGTGACTCTGAGTAGAAAACACATTTCTCTTTGTGCCCTGTGCATGTTAATACATATGTATGTTTAAAATGTACATACTTATGTGCACACATGTATAAGCAAGGCTGGTACTTTATGTTCTTTGTGCATCTTTTTTATTTCAATGCTGGCCATAAACACTGACATTGAAGAATCCCAGTCTGAAAGACACTGCTGAGATCTAAACCACCGGGACAAACATGTTAGTTGCCAGCCCATGTTCCCTCTCCCAGCGTTCTACTGCAGTAGACCTCTACACCAGCGGCCCCCAGGACCCACACCTCCTGGGATCCACATCCTGGTGTGACCCTCACCCGTGGTGTCTCTGGCCTCGACCCGGTGAGTTACTTGGGCCACAGGACATCAGCAGGGGTGATGCCAGCACAGGCTTGGTGAGCACTGCCTTTGGGGGCTTGTCCTCTTAGCTCCCTCTTGGAATCGCCGCTGCCATGCTGAGAAGCAGCTGGGGCCAGACCACAGAGACCACAGCAGCCCTGGCACGCCTGGAGGGCTTCTTGTGATGGGAGAAAACACATCCCTATTTGATTCTCTGTTGACAACTATCCGACACATTACTGGTGTGCACCCTCGCCACCCGTGAAGGTAAGGCAGACGCCACAGAGGGAGGAGGCGCAGAAGCAGGACAAGACTCAGCCTCTAGTTGGCAAGGAAGCTCCTTCTACTACGCTCGCGCTCCCAGCCAGGCCCTCAGGAGCAGGCACACCCCAAGAAGACCACATCCAAACCGAACCCTCTCCATGTGACTCATTCGTCTCAGTGTTTGCTTCAAGGGATTGAAATGGAAAAAGGTGACAGGTGATTAAGGGCTTTGTGGAAAACCAAAGCAGGATTGGCCGGTGCCTCTGAGCAGGAAGTTTGGCTGCATGCGGCTGGCTCCGGGAAGTCTGCGGTGATGGAGAAAGCAGCGCTGGACTCCAGGGAGACACGTGTAAGCTCAACAATCAAGGTAGAATACCCTGCAAACGGAATCTTCCTGAACAGCTTCCCTGTTGAATATTTTATGCCACTGTCAGATCACCTCAAAACCATGTGCCCATCATTATTATTCAGATAATGAGGTCGCTGTCACCGCCAGTTGTATCTCCTCAGCACCCCCTCCTACTTCACAAAGGCTAAAATCCATCCAACAAAGAAGCCTTCTATCTCACAGTTAAGAAGGCTGGATGCAAAACACCTCCCTGGTGGAAAAACCCAGCAGCATAAACTTCTCAAGGAGTTACTCCAGGTACCCTGGAAAGTGCGGGCCTGGAGCATCACCCTCCCCCGGCATAGAGACCAAACCTCTACTCTCTTCCCCGTCAGGCCTCCTTGAGGTCCCTGGGGTTTTGCCAAATATTAAGCAACAAAGGCACCTTCGAGGGGTCGGCTCGTGGTCAGAGCTCATCCCCTTTGACCAAGATCCAGGGTGACCACCCATACTGATGACCGCCCAGACCCACTCCCTGACTGATGCTTGAATCCTTACCAAACAATTCCCTGCTCTCAGACTACGCATCCCCGTACTTTGGCTAGACAGCCGTAAGTCTAAGAAATGCCCTTCATACGCCACCAAAACCGGTCCTCTGGTTCTATCCTTTGGGCCTTTTCCTAGCCCCAGAGACTTTGCAAAAACATGGCCACGCCCTCTCCTTAGCGTCCTCTGCCTGCCACTGCCCAGGCGTTTTGTTCATGATTTATTTGTTGACTCACAACTTCCTATTTCTCACACAGAGGGTGAATCTGTGCGAGACTTGCTCCCTATCCGAGGTCCCGTGCCGGGGACAGCAGACCCTCAACACAGGTTGAATGAAGGAGTGAGTGAGTCTACATATGGGCCAAGCTTCAGACAGGTGGAAAAGAACCTGCACAGAGGCCCTGGGCGGAGCCGGGTGAGTCACAGAGCATTTGTTGGCAGGGCTTGAAAGGCCTTTCGTCTCACTTGCGTGATATACATTGAACGTTTGTGTTCCCCCAAAACGCACATGTTGAAACCAGTCCCCAGTGTGAGGGTACTTAGAAGTGGGGTCTTTGGGGGGTGATTATGACATCATGAAGGTAAAAGCCCACAAAGACATGTGTCCTGGTGGCCCTTCCACCACGTCAATTCTTCTCAAAACCAGAAGGTGGGCCCTCACCAGACACTGAGTCTGCTGGCACCGTGACCTTGGACTTCCCAGTCACCAGAATTGGGAGAAGTAGATTTCTGTTGTTATAAGCTCCCCAGTCTATGGTGTTCTGTCACCACAGCCTGACAGGGCTAAGACACTGCATGACTCTCTGTGAGATATTGATAAATATCCTTGTCCACTTCACAAGTGATAAAGGCGAGACTCAGAGAGATGGAAGGACTTGCCTGAGGACGCACAGCCAGCAAGCGGAGTCAGGACTCAGGCCAGAAGTGCCTTATGGGAGCAGTTCCCAGCCAGCCCTGTGCCCCCGGCCTCCTGGCTGTCCCTCCACCGCACCAAACAGACGGCACTGGCTGTGGTAAATCTCTGGCAGTGTCAGAGCTTAAGGAAAGCAGGAATTGTTAATAGCCCAGGAAAGGCCTTTCCTGTGGAGCTGGTTGAGGCCACCAGTAGCAGTGGGTGATGGTCCAGCTTCCCTCTAAGGCTGGGGTCTCAGGGGAGTAGCCAAAACCAACTCGCAATTAACACTGCCTCCCTCTTCTCCAGGAGTCCACTCAGCCAGAACCCTCAGACAGATCTGGGAGGAGATACCTCATTGTAGGTCCTCGTTGCAAAGTCAGAGAAGCCCCTTCTGGGCAACCAGGGCCCAAAGCAGCTCACAGGGGTGCCTAGCCTGGGTGCCAGCCTCACCCTCGGCCTCAGCAATTCAGCCATCAGCTTCAAACACTGGAAGATTGTGCCAGGCTCTATAAGCTGGCAGTGAAACACTCACCTGAGTCAGATTCCCAGACTCTGGTTCCAGAGCAGGGCCCAAGAGTGCTGGTGGCAAAGGAGCACAACCGTCTATTCTCCATCCTGGGCAGGGTGCCTAAGAGAGCTGCCTGAGGCACAGACAACCCTGATGGGGCCAGAAGGGCCTGGCACCTCAGCAGGGTTGGCTGCAAGGAAAGAGGCAGCCATGGGTGGTGGAGTTTCAGGGTCTCAGAGAGAAAGTGATCAGTAGGGGAGAAACCATACTCAAGCAAAAAAAAGGGAGCTAGTAGGGGAAGGGAACATGTTATACCATTGCCATGATCTCCGAAACCTAGACTAGCCTTTCCATTTTACAAAGAAGGGGACTGAGGCTCACAGAAGCAGAAGAGACTGGGGACACACTGGCCAGTAACTGGTGAGCCTCAGGCTTGAACCCAGCTACTTGACAACCCAAGCTTGGGCTTTTCCACTGTAATATGCAGCCACACACTCAGGTGAGAGAACAGCTCCAGTTCCTTTAGAAAAGACAAGGAAGAAAGAACAGAAGACCCCATTTAAGAAAGCAAAGCAGGGCCTCCCCGGTGGCGCAGCGGGGTGAGCACAGCGCTGTGAAGCTGTCTGCAGCCTTTGCAGCACTGGTTCAATTCCCAGCTGGCCAGGGAGATACCCACATGGCGGGGCAGATCTCTCCTGTCTTGCTCACTGCTCCCTCAGCAGTGCATAAATAAATAAATCTAAAAAAAAGGAAGAAAGAAAGCAAAGCAAAGTAAGTACCTTTAGGCATTCCTATATTGAGAACTATTTTAAAACTGTGTGTAGACAGAGGGGACAGTCTCAGAAACGAGCGAGTGGGGAAGTGTGTGCTGCTTTGCACAGGTATCCTGAGTCTATTTTGCTGTGTCTTTATAGGTTCCCCAGCTAAGATCTTAATAGGGACACTGAAAGTGCCCATGGGGATTGGGAATCAGCCAACCACTTTCCAATCTGCTGCAAATAAGGATCTTCAAATATGCGCTTCCTTCTGGAAGCCTCCTCTGCCTGCCCAGACCACATTGCACACATCATCATGTCTTGGGGACTATTTGTGTATCTTATTTTAGAAAAGTTCTCGGTATATGGCAGTCAATTATTGTTTTTCAAAGTAAAGTAAAACCAACAACAAGGTGGTGTGTGTACATTTGAAAAAGAAACAAGTAGGCCAAGCAGGACATGGAATGTGGGGTGCAGTTTCTTACCCAGCTTCTCTTTAGACATTGGGGCTACACAGCTCGCGTTGCAGCCAAACGTACAGCATTTCGTTATACCCAGACATGACTCATCGTTGACACAATTTTTAAAACAGGATGGATTCTGGACAACCCCGGGACACTCTCCTTTCCTCCCTGCAGCAAAAAAGGGAGAGGGCCACAAAAAAGAAAATATAGGTCATGGTGCCTGGTGACACCTATGGGCACAGCAAAGGGAAAAGCCAGACAAGGGAAAACCGGAACTTCACGAGGACACAGCCTGGTGCTAGAACAGACACAGTAATGACAGCGACAGCTCTGTTCATTGCAATGTTTGTCTTGTGCCAGGAACCTCCCTTTTGGGCCTCACAACAATTTTATGAGGACAGACAATTATCCCCACTTTGCAGATGAAGAAATTAAGGATTAAAAAGATAACACTTAAGAAGAGCTATTTAAGACTTAAAAAGGCCCGCCCGGGCTCTAAGTTCTACTCTTTTTATCACTATCTGAACCAGTGTCCCAACTTCCCAACTTCCCAGCCTTCACAGGACCCCCGAGTTCAAAGTAAAAGACAAATATAATAAGCAGTGAGTTCTTTCTTGATAGAAGGCAAAGAATTCAGGAGACTGAGCGCCCCAGGAAAAGAGCTCCCAAGAGGGGAGAGATGAGGTGCCCTCGGCAAGCTAGACTTAAAGAGCCAGTCTAGGGGGTTGGAAGCTTCTAACCCAAATGCAAGGTCAAAAAGCACACTTGGATGTTGCTGCCTTATGACAACATACCCTCAGGAATGCCTCCTTGGCAGACCCGACCACAGCCTGTGCTGCAGCACTTCTGCCCAGCTGGACACCATTCATCCCCCTGGCACAGGTCTTTGCATGGGTTCTCGTCAGGAGGACATTCTCCTTCTTTCACTGCAAAAGATAGCATGCCATGTTGGAGTAACTGGCCTCAAAAAAATGAACTTCAAGGACTTTCAGCCTCTGCAAACATTCTTAACCAAAATATCTCTGCAACCACTGTCCCCTTCTTCCACACAGCCACCAACATGCACCCACTGCTACTAAAGGACCAGACATCCTGCAGATGAAGAAAGAAAGGTGGGGTGACCTCATTCTCATTTAAGGAGTTCTAAGGGAAAGCTAGGCCCTCTGGTAAGCCACAGTGGAAGTCCTATCTCCTTGTCCAGAGAGGATGACAGAAGCCAGGAAGACTTCCCTGGCTGCATCCAGTTCTGTCCTACAGAGATGACTACCTCCACAGATAGAGACCCTGGCTCTGGGACCCAACAGGGGATGGCTTCTCCTCTATTAGCCAAGAATCACTTGGGAATGATCACTCACCATGCTCTCCTGCAGTCACCCAGGATGCCAGGAACCCAAGAACAAGCAGGGTCTTCAGGGAGAAGAGGCAGCTCAACATGTTGACAAGAGTTGCTGAGAGTTGAAATGAGAACTCAGTTCAGGCCAAACATGAACACCTTGCTCAGAATATCAACAAAGGAAAGGGCGGGACTAGGGGATTGGCCTAAACCCAGCCTCAGCAGCTTCTCTTCCACATTATTCCCCAGGGATGTCTTCTTCTAACAAGAAGAAAAGGGATTGGTTGGAGGATGGGTGGGGAAATTTCTGGCATTGCCAAAGAGCACATGTGATGGAGGCGATCAAATAAAGGAATGTCCACAAGACCCCTGGACAATGAGGACAGGTGGCAAAGTGGGGAGAGGGCCATCAAGTAAAGGATCAAAGAGAGGCCTAAAGGATTTTGGAAAGAGCAGGCACAGCCGAGATAACAGAGGGATGGAACAGAGGCATGACTTCATAAGGAAATAACCAAAGCCCATGAAATGCACTGTGCTCCTCGTCATCCTAGCAGCCTAGGAAACAGAATGGGAATTTGTATCCAACAGGCAGGGTAGAGGTCAGTGGATGGAAATTACTAAGAAGAAACATAAGCTAAATCAACCTAACAAGATTCTTGCTGAAGAAAGGCCAAAGTGATAAGACATCAGTTGGGGGAAGACAGAGAACGAGGAACCTAGCTAGATATGGAGAAACCTAGGTTAGATATCAGGATGTGGGGGCGGGGGAGGGGAGGTGTTGGTTAGGGGGTGGGGTGGGTCTTTCTGGCAAAACTGACTTAACAATATCCTTGATAATATTGCACAGTGTGAAAATAAACAGGGCCTCTGTTTAAAAATTCAAAGGAGGGCCTCCCCGGTGGCGCAGCGGTTGAGCGCTGGGTTGCAAAGCTGCCCGCAGCCTCTGCAGCTCCGGTTGGATCCCCGGCTGCTCCCCAGCCACCAGAGGAGGGTCCCACATGGCGCACAGACCTCTCCTGCCGCCCGCTGCTCCCCTCAGCAGTGTCCTTCGGTCCTTCTGCCTGCTCTGCTCCCCGCTCTGGCTCTGGTGAATTCTCTCACCCTCCCGTGCTTCTGACTGTACCCAGTGCTTGTATAAATAAATAAAAATAAATCTTTAAAAAAATAAATAAAAATTCAAAGGAGATTAAGTAGCATTTGGTCAAAGAGAGAATCTTTGTATAAGAGAATAGAAAGGCTACTTAGAAACTATCAATAGACTGCAAAAAAACATTATTTGGGTTTGTTCAGAACTAAGATAAATGCACCAAAACCTTCATAGTGGTCCCTCTAGCCACACAGGCCATTCTTGGACTGTGTGAAGGCCAGTTGTCAGACCCCAAAAGAACAACTGTTGTGACTCAAGTAGTCTAGACTATATATGCCCCCTTTTTGAAAAAAACAAACTCTTTTCTTCTTTCTTTTTATATCTGTCCTGCTTATGACTTTAGTCAGACATGGTACCTAAAGGTGTCCACTGGCACTACTAAGCTCTAAGAGATAAAAGGGTAAGGGACAGTCAAGGCTCTATGTAAAAGCCCCAGTAGGGCCCAAGTATTTGGTGACAGAAAGTTGCCTTACAATTATAGGGTTGACACTGGTGCACAGAGATAATTAACAGTTGATGACCTAATGTGTGCTTTACATACATTATATATTTTAATCTTCACATCATCTTGCAAGGTCAGAAAACTGATTGAGAAACGTTGGGGAAAAGATGTCCAAGGTCTTAAAGCTAGTATGTGGTGGCCCATGGAATTTAATAGTTATGACAAGGGGAATTTGTTCGAGGGTTTACTTGCGCCAAGAGCTTTACATGAATTAACCCAATCTTCATTGTAACTCTGTGAGTTAGGTACTGTTATCCCCCGTTTTACAGATGAGGCCCAGAAAGAAACGTAGATGATACAACTAAACTAGTAAACTAGGTAAAACAAAGATCGGTAGTCCAATTCCACAACGTTCTTAATCACTACATCACACTGGATTTGAACACAGATCTACGTGTAAAACTCATGCACTTTCTCCTACCCTGCACGTAGCTGGTAAAAATAACTGTCATCCATAAATTAGTCCAATTCTACTCAGGGACGTTGTACCTCTCAGGCAGAGCTAAGGGGGGCTCTGGCAAAGTCCGCAGCTGTTAAAGCCACCGCATTCCCAGGCCACTGGAGAAGCCCGGCTCCCTGGGGCTGAGGGGCCAGGAGAGGGAGGAGGAACAGGGCCTGCAGTCCAAAACCCAATCTCCGTTCGGAGGCCTTCAGACGCCAGGAGCAGCCCCCGGGGTCAAAGCCTGGAAAGTCGCAGGTGGGTTCCGACGTGAATGCCCAGCATATTCAAATCTACAGTTTCCAACCACTGAACTGCGGGCGCCGCTATACAAAACGTTCCCCTCGGCTCCTCAACCCCAGCCCCTGGAAACCTGCTCCCCTGCTCCTGCCCCGCACGGGCCCAGGCAGGGAACGACCCTTGACCGGACACCCACAGTCCACACCCGCAGCGCGGCCCCTCCCGGGGGCACGCTCGGGCCGCCGGCCCCACACACCAGGCCTCTGCGCGCAGGGAACGAGGAAGGAGGTGTTGATTCTGTTCCTATGGCAACCGCGCAGCTCGCCGCGGCGCGCTTCCGGGCCAGCGAGCGACGCGCTCCAATGACGTCACGGGGCCACTTTCCGGCCGGTGGCTGAGTCGGGCTCAAGTTGTGGGGCCCGGGGGCGCCATGGGGGCCACTGGCGACGCCGAGCAGCCGCGGGGACCCGGCGGGGCCGAGCGGGGCGGCCCGGAGCTGGGGGACGCGGGCGCAGCGGGGCAGCTGGTTCTCACGGTGAGGACGCCCCCGGGGAGGCGGGGGCCTGGCCTGGGCTCGGGCCGACTGGGCCTCGGGCTCCCGGGACCCTGGCCCGCGGGCGAGAGAACGCGCTGCTGGTGCTGCCGAGGGGTTGGCGTTTCGCCGTCCGTCGACCTGGATTCAAATTCTGGTGCCGCCCTCCTGGCTAGGTGACTTGGGCCAGTGCTGTCAGCCCCCTCGGGCGCCGGTTTCCTCTTGGATAAAATGGAGACGAGTAGTTCCCGCCACGTAAAGTTTGTTGTGGGGGTGCGCTGTGAATGTGGGGAAAACGCCCGGCACATCCCCTGCCACGAAACAGGCTCTCGGCAATCGCTGGTTCTCTTCCCCCTGCAGTGCCAGAAAGGGTGGGGCTGGGACTTCAGAGGCAGGAAACTTCCCCAGTTCTTCCTCCCTGCCAGAGCCTCCCGACCACTGCCCTCCCGGCTGCCCCAAGGTGGGAGAGGGGGTGAACGCCCCTGAGAAACCTGAAAGTCTAGGCAGTCGCATACCCACCCACCCGCCACCCCAGCGTCACCAGCCTCGGTCTCCCTTGGTCTCCACAGAACCCTTGGAATATAATGATAAAGCACCGGCAGGTGCAGCGAAGGGGCCGCCGCTCTCAGATGACAACAAGGTAAGGCTGCCTCTGGCTGGAACGTCCCTCCTGCCCTGACTTGGATCCGCTTGGGGGTCCCCACTGCACTGAACTAGGAAGGAGGCAACTCAGATTCTGTAATTCTGTGTGTGGCCTTGATAAGTACCCCCTCTGAAGTCATGAACAAAATGCATGGTGGGGTGGATTAAAGTGCCCAAGATCCCTAACACTCACTGACGCTGTGGTTGAGGACTCTAATGAGGCAGAAAAGCATGGAGGTTAAGGAAAAAGCTGGGCTTATAGTATCAGTCTCAGGGAAAATGCATCTCAGGGAGAGAACATAAGATGGGCCTTTGGGATGCTGATTATACTTCTTGACCTGGCAGTGATTAAACCAGTGTTCACTACAAATGCTTGCGAAAGTGCATAGACGTTTCTGTAAAAGTATTATAGTCCATAATACACTTTCACAATGGCACCCATTTCATACAATTGTTAGGAGAATGATGTGCACAGAACCCCGGCATTTAACTAGTTTTCAGTAGAACGCTATTCTTTTCGTAAAGGAGCCTATGTGAGTAACTAGTGGACAGAAGAGGCAAGGATATGTTTGGAACATGCCGCCTAATTGTCTCCCTCCTTTGTGCAGTTTCACAGATCCTGCCATCTCCATGGACCTCCTCCGAGCTGTCCTGCAGCCCAGCATCAATGAGGAGATCCAAACAGTCTTCAATAAGTACATGAAGGTGAGAGGGGCGCAGGAGAAGGGACACAGGGCAAAAGACTCATGGGCAGCCCTCTCCTGCATCACCATCTCATTGCCTCTTTCTGGATATTTAAAGTTTTCCAATTCTGAACCCCTGAGAATTTTTTTCCCCCCTCTCAAGAAATGTTCAGATTATACCCAACTGAGCTCTAGCCAAGCTACTGTGAGGATAAAATGATTTACGTGTAATGCTCCCAGCACAGTGCTTGGAACGTAATGTGTTTTATTACTTGTTTAATAATATCACCGTTATTGTAATTTAAAATTCTTTTATAGGCCTATAAATAACTTCTACATGTCTCTACCTGAATGTCCCATGGATGCTTTAAACCTAGTACATTCAGAACTGAATTCGTTTTTCTTCCTAAACCTCCTCTGTGTTTATCCATTCATTCAAGAAGTATTTACTGAACACTGAACATATGGCCATATTCTAGGCATGGGGGCAGGAGGGGCATGTCTCAGTGAACAAAACAATGTCCTGTTCTCCTTAAACAGGTATGCTATTAGGAAGTGCCAGGGAGAAGGGGCAGCAAGTGACCAGTGAAGAAGAGAGGTGTTACTTCATAGATTGTAGATAGGACAACCCTTCAATATGAGGACAGTTGAACAGAGATCCAAAACCGAGAGGGAAGAACAAGCTGGGAGGAGGTGTCTAGACAAAGGGAACAGGGGCAGAGAGCCTGAGGCAGAGCACAGACTGAGCCTGAGCACAGCACAGTCAAAGCAACACATTGCCAATGTTGCTGGAGCATTCTGAGCAGGAGGGGAGGTGATCAGAGGTAACAGGTGCCCAGCTTCTGTGGCACCTTTGAAGCCATGGTAAGTACTTTGGGTTTTATTATGAGTAAAATAGAAGCTTTGGGAGAGTTTGATCAGACATCTCTAAAGGGTCACTAGGACTGTTGTAGAGAGAATAGACTTCAGGAGGACCATTTAGGAAGCTTGTAAGGAGAGTGGCTTAGATGTTGGGAAAAAGTCCTTTGTCGTATCTCTCCCTAGTTCTTCCAAAAGGCAGCACTGAACGTGCGAGACAACATCGGGGAAGAAGTGGATGCAGAGCAGCTCATTCAAGAGGCCTGTCGGAGCTGCCTGGAGCAGGTGAGAACAAAAAGGAAAAGTAATATAGGGACAAGGGATCTTTTAGCCCTCCAGTGACTCCAATAAGCAATGTATCCCATATCAGTAGTATTTGGGGAAATGCCTGGCAGGTCATGTATTTGCAGATAGGGCTTGGAGCTTCTGCTGACAGAAGTGCCAGGTACTGTGATAGGTACCTTCAAGAGCATTAGTTCATGTGTCTATCAGGAGACCCCCCCTGTACGGAAGGTGTGTTTTAATTCCAAGTTTGCAGATGAAGAAATCATGGCATAGAACAAGCAAGAGTTAGAATAGCTAAAGATCTGTCTCACCTCTGCAAGTATGTGGTGATTTAATCCTGCAGGCAGCGCCTTTGGTGTCACGGGGTCCATGCCCCTTTCAGCCTTCCTGGCTTTCAAAGTGTGGTCACGACTTCAGGTCTATAAATGGCTGTGTTCCCAACATAGTAGTGCAACTGCTTTCCTATATCAACTGCTGTTATGAATAGGAATTACAGCAATCCCAGATTTTGCACTTGACTAAAATTGAACTTTTATCTGTCAGAGATGGAGCTTTCTTTATAAACAGAGCCAGGAAGTCTAGTGTGCATTCAGTCCTATGAGAGTAATTATTGTGAGATGAGAGAATAACATCTTCTGGAGGTTTGCCTAACTAGCTTCTCAGGCACAGCCTCAAAAAGGAGCAAGAACAGGGCCTGTAGTTCAGCTTTGAAAGGGCAGAAGTCCATCCTGTCAGTGCCGTGAAGCTGATCTGATTCTCATAGACTACTAAACTTAAGTCTAACCGAATTCATAAGAGGCCAGTTCAATACCCTGGGACTACAGCATGCTATAATCACTTGTAATACTTGCTGGTTAATAAAACGCACTTACTGATAATATTCTTATAAGTTTGAAGTGAATCATGATTAAACTTAATGAGTTAAGTTTAATCATGATTCATTTTATCTCTTAAACCAATGTGTAGTGAGGACCTACTCTGTGCCCAGTACTGTGCTAGGTCCAACAATTTTATGCCAAATGGGCAGAGGCCTTACCTCCAGAGCCCTTGACATTTCTCTAGCGGTCATACAATAATAGGCTTTACAGCCGGTGGTTAAGTGCTCTAAGCCGCAGAGGTGGTGCCTGTCCACTAGAGGGCGCAGTGTCCTGGGCACAAGTGAGCCCTATATGTCTAAGGGGCAGAAAAGAGCCAGCATTTTCTGGTTGTTTTGGTTTACAGAAGTCAGAGAGGTGGGCAGAGGCCAAGTCAAGCAGAGCACAAATTACAGGTGGTCGTTACAAGCAAGACAGCCTAATGAGATTGGCACTAGAAAGGATCATTCTGGTTGCCACAAGGAGTCTGGTTTGGGAGGTAATTTATGGAACTGTTTAGGGTCCCAACTAGAAGATAAAGAGGAAGTTAAAATGAGTCAGGCATAACTTGCACTCCATGAATAATTTGTTCCAGTCTCCTGAGGACTCCTGTCCCCCTTCCCAGTATTGCTGTAACTGGGAGGAAAGCCAGCATTTGGATCAGTAACCAAGACTCGGTAATAAAGACCGCTTGCTGCTGGTAAAATTTAAAAAGATAAAGTATAAGGCGGGAAATTTCATTTTCTCATAACCTCACTACAGCAATAACTGCTGTTAACATTTTGATGTGTTTTCTTGCAGTCTTTTCCCTAAGTTTTTACACACACCTGTTCACTCCCTAGGGCACCAGGAATACAGTAGGGAGCAAAGACCAGCCTTGAGCCCACAGGCCCTTCCGCTGCCGCACGATTTCTCTGTTCCCTTTACAGCCAGACTCTGGGGAAGGTTTCAGTCACTGACTCCACTTTGTCACTGCCCATTCATTCTTTCACTCCTTTGTCTTGACCACCACTTCACGGGAACCCCTCATATATATTAGAGTCCCCATAAACCGCTGTGTGTTCAGCCCTGGCGCCCTCACTGCTCAGTATACTCGGCTGCCCAGGGCATTGGTCACAGTGGGCCGGTCCGTGTTTCTTGGCTTCCCGCTCTCGGCTCCACAGCCTCCGCCGCTGGTGCGTCCTCTCTGTGGACTCCTCCTCTTCTGTGGCTCCTCCTCATTCTTGGTGATTTCATCTAGTCCTGTGACATGGAAGCCGGTTTAACTGCTGATGACGCCAAATGGTAACTTGGCCCTGAGCTGCTTCCACTCCTGCCTACCTCCAGTCCTTTCTCTCAGCAGCCAGACTAGTCCTCTTAGAGGAGAATCAGATTGTAGTGCTGTCCTCTTTAAAACCCGCAGTGACTTCCCATTGTTGTTTGCCTGGACCAGTTGTTGCTTTAACTTCAGCTCCACCTCGCTCTTGTTGACTGTATTCCAGTCGTACTGGGCTCCTTTCTGCTTCTCCAGCACATCAGGCTAAGAGCCTTTGCACTAGCTGCCCGCCCTGGCTCTTCTCTTCTTCAGAACTTAGCTTAAGTATCACCTCATCAGAGAGGTCTTCCCTGTCACTCCATCTATAGTGTCACCCCTCCCAGCGCACTCCCTCCCCTAGTTACTCTCTTATCACCTCACTTATTTCCCCCATTTATTTCAATCTGAAACCACTAATAGTTCATATTCTTATTTTCTGCCTCCCACCCATCTCTGCTAAACTCTTAAGCTTTATAAGCCTGAAGGCCTGATCTTGTTCACCACTGTAGCCCCACAGAATATGACTCTTGATATGTGTATACTGATTGAGCTTAATGAAGAAATGACTGTGTGAATGAACAAACGAATAAAGAAATGGCAGATGAACAAGCAGGACTCTTGCTATCATGGAACTTACAGCCTAGTTAGGCAGACAGGCATAAAAGAAGTTGCCAGACCAACGTGTGCACAATCACTGAGACTTGTGCGCCCTGCCCTGGATGGGGGCAGTTTGGAGGAGAAGATCATGAGTTCAATTTTGGATCTGGCAGATTTGAGACATCCATGCATAGACATGGGGCAGGCTATGTAAATCTGGAGCTCAGAAAAGGCTATAACTGAAGATGGAAACCATGGAGTTAGCAGTTTATACATGTTAATTGCCGCTATGAGCACAGATGAAAGCAGAAGAGATATCTAAGGGAAGGACAGAATGAAAAGATTGAGGAGTATGAGCTGGCAAAGAAAGTTACAAAAGAGTGGCCAGAGAAATAGGGGTGAATGGAGAAAAGTGTGGTCACAGGAGCCAATATGGAGATTGTTTTTCGAAGCAGGAGTGCAAGGAGTTGTCAAAGGGTGGGGTGACCTGCACCCAACTCTTCACATGACCTACAAGGCCCCTGCCAACCTCACCATGCTTCTCGCTACCACTCTTTTTTTTTTTTTTTTTTTTTTGGTAAAGATTTATTTATGTATACAAGAACTGGGGTACAGGCCAGAGGTGTGGGAGGTGAGAGGATTCACCAGAAACAGAGGGGGGAACAGAACAGGCAGATTGACTGAAATACACTGCTGAGGGGAGCAGCGGGCGAGTCAGGAAAGTTCTGCTGCACCATGTGGGTATCTCCCTGGCCAGGGATCGAACTCTTGCTGCAGTGGCTGCAGATAACTTCATAGGTTGCATCTTAACCCCCTGCGCCACCAGGAAGGCCCTCCTCACTACTACTCTTTTACCCGCTATTTGTCAGGCCATCTTTTTCTTCTTCAAGCCAAGTCTTCCCACTTCAGAGCTTTTGCCTCCTCTCAGCTGCTGAAACACACTCCTCCTTGGCTTGCCTGTCACTGGCTCCTGCACATCTCAGCTCAAAGGCTGCCATCCCTGCAAGGCTTTTCCTCACCTCTGACTAAAGTAGCCCTCCCTTCTGGTGATGCTCACTTCTGCCTGGGTTTTGTCAGAGCACAATCCCAAACCACCTCGTTTGTGTGTTTATTTCTTTTTTTCACAGCTTGCCCATAGAGATCAAGTTCCAAGAGAGCAAGGACACCTTGCTTGTGCAACTTACTGCTGTGACCCCAGTACTTCCATACTAGATACCAATATGTGTAAAATGTAAAGCAGCAGCTTGCTGAGCAGTGTGTCTTCTATTAATGCATCTCGTTAGAAAAAATATATAGCATGTGTTTACATGGGGAAAGGCAGTGAAGAATGTACATTGGCATATTAGCAGTGTTAGGTACCAAGACTTCAGATTTGTGGGAATTCAGGGGCTTTTTTGCTTATTCACACTTTGATTTTTCAACAATGATCATTAGTTACTTGTTTTTAAAAAACTAGATGTCTATTTATATGCACACCTTGTGGTACGTTTGTCTGATCACAAAAAAGTTTGAGTCCAGTTGGAGTAGAGGCTTAACCACCAAAAATATTAGCTGTTAACACTTGTTTGTTGTCTCTTTAGGCTAAACTACTGTTTTCTGATGGAGAAAAAGTGATTCCTAGATTGACCCATGAGCTTCCAGGGATAAAGGTTAGCGCCACTGCATCCTGGGGACGGGAAGGGGAAACTAGTTAGTCTGAGAGGTGGGCACAGTGTGTAGGCCCGGGGAGGTTCCATGTACCTCTCATTTGTAGGACCGGGACCAGATGGCATCATGCAGGGAGAACATCAAGGCCCGGTTCATGGAGGGGCTGGGGGGGCGGTAGCCCAGGAACTCTGCCTTCCGCAGCCCTGTCCTCCCAAGTGCTGGTGTGCCCCTGACTCCCTCTCCTTCTCCTCCAGCGTGGCCGGCAGGCAGAGGAGGAATGTGCCCATCGAGGGAGCCCCGTCCCCAAAAAGGTAAACCATCTCCACAGTTCCTGGCTAGGAAAAGGCCCGTCAGCTCAGATGGTGCTGGGCTTCCTCGATGTACCTTTGGGCCTTTGTAGGCCTGAGCAAGAAGAGCCCTGGAATCAGTCACTCCCTGCTCATATTCAAGTATCATTTGGTCTCTTTGGAAAACATCTTCACCAGATGACCCTAGACCTGCCAATGGGGTTGGATGGGGTTTCCCACAAGGTCAGGCTCCTGACAGCTATTCTTTGTCACAGAGGAAGGGACGGCCTCCTGGACACATCCTGTCAAATGACCGGACAGCCGCCAGCATGGTGTGAGTGGGGGTCAGCAGAGCTGAAGGGAGGCATGGGAGAGGGCACCTGCAGGGAGAGAGGCTAGAGTTCTGTGTTTGGGGAAAGTCACCGTGGAGGAGGGTCCCCTAGTTCAAAAGGTGAAAAAGAAGATAGCAAGGAGGTTATTGATCCCAGGTTTGCCCCAGAACAGTTCAGCCCTGCTTGATTAAACACCGGAGGGTTTTTGTTAGTATATATTGAATGCTTATAATGTGCCATAATTAATCTAAACACCTTACATACTTTCCCTTTTAATCCTGAGAGCCACCCTCTGATGAAGATTGAAATCATTCTGCAGATAAATACATGGGGCATGCAGCTATTAAGGGGAAAAACTGCTGTATCGCCTCTAGGGTGGTCATTTTCAAAGATTTTTTGAAACAACAGATTTTTTTCCCCCCAAATAAAACTTTACATGGAAGCCCAATACACAAAGCAGATAAAGCCACACTTGTCTATTAAGAGGGCTGGGGCTAGTTTGGAACCATCAACTTAGGAAATGGAATCATATTAGTCAACATACCTTAGACTTGTCCCCTGCCCCGAGCAATTGCATTCCTCACAGACACACAGAAGGCAGGGCCGTTGCCACTGCTGCTTTTGGCAGATGAGGAAATGGCAGCTCAGGTTCCTGACTTGCCCTCTAGGCCAGGTAATTCCCCAGCCAGTCTGGGAACTTCCAGCCCAGTGCTGCTTTCCTCCGTACCCACTCCGACCCCTCCGACGGGTGCTAGGAGGACGTACGCCCAGGGTTGAAGGAAAAAGTAAGAGGAATGGCCACCAGCAGCAGTAGGCTTGCGTCTAGTCCTAGACCTCACCTGGAGGAATTCACCTTTCTTTTCTTCCAATCAGATGGAAACCAAAATCCTGTGAACCAATTCGCCGAGAAGGCCCTAAGGTACGATGTCGTGAGTGTGGCAGTGACTCCTGTCCCAGGGAGACTCAGTCAAGGCTCTGGGGTACACTGTGAGGGATAGGCCCAGGGATGGTGAAGGAGGCGTGCTCACCATCCAAAACTGTCTACCCTCTCTTCTCCCCTCCCACACTGGCCTCCCTGAAGGATCCCAAGGAGCAATTGGAAGTGAGGCAAAACAAAAAGACAGGGCTTGAGTCTATGCTGAAGTCTTGCCCCCTGTAAAAGCTGGTGGTCATAAATACTTCATCAGCACTTAATATGTGACAAGCACTGCCCTAAATCTTTTGTGTGGTTTGTCCCATTTACTCTTTTTAACAACCTTATGAGATTCTGTTACCCTTCTATAGTTAAGAGCTTCCTTTCTTGCCAGCTCCCTTGGGGGCAGAAATTATTTTGTTATCTTGTATGCTTTGTATACTTAGGGATACTAAGGCTTAAACTTGCCTAGTTATACAGGTGTATCTTACCCCATCTCATCATGATATAATCATCTGTACATACTCCACAGCCCCCTGGAGAAAAGACACCACCTTATCTCTGTAGCCGTCGGAGCTAGGGCAGGCCTAGCAAATTACAATGTCTGTTTCTTTAATAATAGGGTGGTGGTAGGAGAGGGCAGGGGGAGGAGTGTTTCTGTCCTGCCCACCAGGTTAGACCTCACCTTCATCAGCCTCCTCCTTTGCACAGTGGGATCCAGCTCGGCTGAACGAATCTACTACCTTTGTATTGGGATCAAGAGCCAACAAGTAAGTCTAGGAGCTCTGGCTCTGAGGGGAGGGGAAGCTCCTGGCTCCACCATGAGGACTGCAGCTGCTAGAATCCTTACCACTCATATGTTACTTTTCAGGGCCCTGGGGATGGGGGGCACCAGAGGGAGAATCTACATCAAGCACCCACACCTCTTTAAGGTAGGTGAGTGCTCGAGTCAGGTTGGAAGCAGATGGCATTGGGAACTCTAGAAGGCACAGGGAGGGGGGGGACAGATGTGGATCTGGGGTTTAGCCACCCTTCTGCCATTAACCTTTACCTTTTGTAGTAAATATCTCTGTGCCTCAATAATAATTAGTTTCCTTGAATATTTATTATATACCAAACATTACAAAAAAGCTGTACTTACATTATTGCATGGAACTATCCTCTAAGATAGGGATTGAGAAAGACCAAGTGACTTGCTCAAAGTCCCTCAACTTGCAAGCAGCAAATCCTGTCTGTCTGCAGCCTGAGCTCCTAACCACTGCCTCATAAAGTTGTCTGTAGAAGAGACTGGAGCAAGGCAGTGCTTCTGATCCTTTTCAAAGATGCGCTTCTCTTCCAAGGGCAACCGTGCCTTGGTCTCCACTGTCGGAGAAAACCAGGGTGGGGAGTCATGAGTTCACTAGCCCTCATCAATGAATTTGGACTTACTCAGTCAGAAAAGCATCCGGATAATTAGAAAAGTGGTAGTGCACATGTGTTTACAACAGGTTTTGTTGCACTCACATAAGGCCTGGTGCCCCTTGTCAGATATCAGCTTCTTTGGGGTCTCAGAATCATGGTCTGTCTGCTACATTCTGTGTTGAAGGACACAGCTGCTTCCTCTATATCCTGGAATTCCCGACACAGACAAGTTGGACCACTTGCTACTTCTTCATTTTTCTCTCTCAGTAGCTTTACTCCTGCTCTCCCCTAGATGACCTTCCTTCCCAACCCTTATCTGACTAATTAGGATCCATCTTCTCCAAGATTCTTGCTGGCATGGCTCTTGCACCTACTTTGAATTCAAGTCAGAGTATGGTTTCAGTCCTGGTTCTGTTATTAGCTGTGTGACCCTGGGCAGGTGGCTCCACATTTCTGCACCAGTTTCATGTGTCCAGACTCTCATGCTGGACAGACCCAAGATAGCATGCGGGAACGCAGGCAGCTCGTTGCGGGCACTGGTCATTCTCGCCCGCACTCTCCCAGCTCTCAGACTCCCATTTGCAATATATTCTCACCCTCATTTCATTACCAGTGGATGTTCTCTCGCATTGTAGTCTCTCTGTCTAACAAGCGGAGAACCTATTTGTATTTCTGTAAACTGCCTATTATGTATTTTGCCCATTTTCTGTCCTTCAAAAGGCATTCAAATTTTTCTTTTTTTACTCTTTTCAATTATAGAATACATAAGCCCATTTTTGTAAAAAGAGTCAAACAATACACAGAAGCTAAAAAACAATAAAGCGGGCCACCCCGGTGGCACAGCGGGTTGAGCGCAGCACTGTGAAGCTATCTACAGCCTCTGCAGCACGGGTTCGATTCCCGGCCAGCCAGGGAGATTCCCACATGGCACGGCAGACCTCTCCTGTCACACCCGCTGCTCCCCTCAGCAGTGTATTTCGTTAGTCTGCCTGTTCTGTTCCCCGCTCTGTCTCTGGTGAATCCCTCACCCTCCTGCACGTCTGCCCTGTGCCCCGGTTCTTATATAAATAAATAAATCTATAAATAAATAAATCCTTGAAAAGAAAAGATTTATTTATACAAGAGCCGGGGTACAGTCCAGATGTGCAGGGGGTGAGAGGGTTCACCAGAGACAGAGCGGGGAACAGAATAGGCAGACTGACGAAATACACTGCTGAGGGGAGCAGCAGGCGAGACAGGAGAGGTCTGCTCGCCATGTGGGTTGCTCCGAGGCCGGCAGGGGGAACCAAACCAGCACTGCAGAGGCTGCGGACAGCTTCACAGCACTGCGCTCAACCACATGCACCACCAGGGAGGCCCTCCATTTTATTTTTAACAAGTAGATAGAATTCATACATGTTCCATGATTTATTTCTTCATTCCTCCATTAATGCATATTTAAGTCTCTTCCAGCAGTTACACTATTATAACCAGTGCCGCCCCAAACATCTTAAAGATGGGGGGCGGGGGTGATTCCAAAAGATAAATCCCTGGAAGTGGGATTGCTGGGTCAGAAAGTATACTTTTTAGGGCCTCTCCTGGTGGCGCAGGTGGTTGAGCACCGCGCTGTGAAGCTGTCCACAGCCTCTACAATGCCAGTTCGATGCCAGCCGGCCGGCGAGGGTCCCACATGGCAGGGTAGATCTCTCCTGTCTCACCCGCTGCTCTCCCCAGCAGTGTATTTCATCACTCTGCCTGTTCTGTTCCCCACTCTGTCTCTGGTGAATCCTCTCACCCTCCCGCACATCTGACCTGTACCCCAGTTCTTGTATAAAATAAATAAATAATCTTTTAAAAAGAAAAGTTACTTTTTAAATTTCAACTCATAATTAATATGGCTTGGAGAGTAAAATAATTACTTAAACTCAAAGGATAATAACCAGACAAATTCCCCAACTCGGTCTCAAATATATTTCAAATGTTCTGCTACTTTACAAAACCTACCCTTCTTGTGTCAAGTGCTGTATTTAGCACTTTTTATGCATTATCTCTTTTGTAAATCAGAACTTTAATAGGAAAAAGTCTGCTGGCTTTATACCCATGAAGTAATCAACATTAAATAAAAATGTTTTCAAAGAGGAAAAAAATGTTTTGGTATAAATGTATTAACTTTAGACACTAGAGCTCAGTCAGAAAAACATTCTGAACAAAACTACATTGTGAGCTTTTGTTTTCTTTGGTCAAAATTTAAATCATTTAATGTTAAATAATTTTTAGTATCTGCTGTTTTCTCCCATATACAGCACATAGGGCTCTTATTTTATCATTTATTTTGAGCTAACACTGGTTCCTAGCATTATTTAAGTTCCAAGTGTACAGCATTAGAATCCAGCATCTGGAGAGAGTCATGGCACCACCAAAAGTCTAGTTCCACTGCCACACACTTGACCCATTACCCGTTTCACCCGTTTGCCAGCACCCTTCCCCGCTGGTAACCACCTGTTCTTTTAAGTTTGATTTTGTTTTCTTTGTTCATTTGCTTTGTCTTCCACTAAAATCTCTTGGAATTTGTCTTTCTCTGTCTGACCTATTTCACTTAGCATAAACCTCTAGGCCTATCCATCCTGTAACAATGGCAAGCTTTCATCTTTTTTAATTGCTGGATAGTATTCCACTGTGTATATATAACACATCTTCTCTATCCTTTCAGCCACTGGTAGGCATTTAAACTGTTTCCATATCTTGGCTCTTGTAAATAATGCTGCCGTGAACATGGAGGTGCACATATCTGTTCAAATTAGTATTTCTGTGTTCCTCAGATAGAAACCCAGAAGTGCAGGAACCCCATACTGTGTTCCCTAGCAGTTGGGTCACTTTGCATTCCTACCAGCTGTCCCCAAGGGCTACCTTCTCTCATCCTCACCGAGACTTACTGTTTGTCTTCTTGATATAAGCCATTCTAACAGGTGTGATGTGAGATCTCACTGTGGCTTTGATTCACATTTCCACACTAAGTGATAAACATCTTTGCGTAAACATCTTTGGACAGCTATGTCATCTCTGGAAAAATACTCAGATCCTCTGCCCATTTTTTAATCATGTTTGGGATTTTGTTGCTGAGTTGTTTAATACACTTTGGGTGTTAACTCCTTGTCTGTTATCTCATTTGTTCTTCACAACATAGTATTAACACTGTTTTATCAAGGAAACGATTGCCCAGGTTTATACCATCTAATAAGTGGCAGAAACCAGAATTTAAAGCTTGTTTGTCTAACTCTAAAAGCAGGTTTTTAACCCTGATGCTATACTACTGCCCCAGAACATGGTTTCCTGCTTTTTGTTCTAAAAAATATGGTCACCCTAATAGTCACATGTGTTAGAAGATCTTCGGATCTTTTTTAAAAAAGGACTGTTGCTCTAATAGTCCCCAGGCCTATCATTCGCCAGAGATACTGTGCTTTGAGAAAGGAAGGAGGTGGAGGTTAGAGGTGTACTAATCCCTGGCAACTGGGCCCCACACTGCAGCCTCCTGGGCTCTGCTCCGCTTGCTCTGAAGAGGGTAGTGAGCCCTCTGAGTCTGCCAGCCTAGGAGAAGGTCTTTTTGGTTAAAAACTGCTCAAGGGCCAAGATGCTTTAGGACAAAATGAGAAAAACCCCTGGCTAACGTCTCTCCATGTGACTTCATCCCTCACAGTATGCTGCTGACCCCCAGGACAAGCACTGGCTGGCCGAGCAGCATCACATGAGGGCAACGGGGGGAAAGATGGTAAGCATTGCCCACACGTGCCACTGCCTAGTGACCAGGGTTCTGGCTATTGGCAGCAGCTTAACTCCAAAACCAGGAGTTAAGAGAGGAGAGAAAGGGCCCATTTGCGCTGAAGGGTATATGTAACCCCTGGATTCCCTTTTCTGTCCCCAGGTCTTCCACACTCAGCCCCTTACCGTCCCACCTCATAGCCGTTTAGAGTAGATTGGCTATGCATAAAAATGGCAGGTCCAGACACACTACTTTCCCGTCATATGCCTATTGACAGATTTCGCTCATCGAACACAACTCTTCTGTCTGACACAGCGATAAGATTATTCTCCAGGCAGCACCCCTTGTCCATAGGAGTTAGCACATGCAGGGAAACTTGTTTGTCATACCTGGCAGCCCCTTCCAGAATTGCCTCTACTTCACGAGTTCTCAGCTCATCAAGCAACAGCCGTAGCAGTGTCATCATCACATGTATCCGCAACCATCATGTAGGGCTTTGTCCATCACTTGTGGTGTTGTCTACCTGAGGACTCACTTAGCCCACCCCAGGACTGCTCCTGGTAGACGCCGATGGCCTTGTCGACCAGTGTGCCTTCTCATTCTAGCAACGAAAGCTATCTTGTTTTAATATTCTATTTATGCCTACACTCTTATTTCAAAAAAGATTTCAGGGAACTTACCGTTGATACATAAAATGCAACATCACAGAAATAAGAAATGGGATGGAGAGGAAGAGAAGGTCTTAAATAAAGCCATTGGCAAGAGTAGCTTTTTTTAAGGTGTTTTTTATTTTTTAATTGCTGACTCAGGAGAGTGGTATAATTCTATTGGCTTTCACCTCCGAGCTCCTCTCAAGCACCATCTATGAAAACAGTTAAATACCCAAAGGACACGCAGTTATCCCAGCCCATGAAACTGGAAAGTGCCTCCAGCAGAAGACTCGCTCTCGTGCTGCACAGCATCCCCGTATGGTAACCAGCAGATAACCAGGCTGTCCCACTGCAGGCTGGGGCATGCTGCCAAGGCCGCTGCAGTTCCCAGGCCAGCACAACCTCCTTATTAGACAGCAAAGCAGCTCCTTGTTTTCCCATTTGCCACAAAGTTCAAAACAAAATATTCTCAGTCTCTATAAAGTTAACAAATGGCTTCTTCCTCCTGATTTCCTCTTTCCATGTATATTTTGCTAGGTCTTGCCATTTATAAGTCACCTCAGGATTTTTTTTTTTTTTTTTTTTTTATACAAGCACTGGGTACAGTCAGAAGCACGGGAGGATGAGAGAATTCACCAGAGCCAGAGCGGGGAACAGAACAGGCAGACTGACGAAATACACTGCTGAGGGGAACAGCGGGCGAGACAGGAGAAGTCTGTCGCGCCATGTGGGACCCTCGCCCGATGGCCGGGGATCGAACCGGCGCTGCAGAGGCCACGGGCAGCTTCACAGCCCAGCGCTCAACTGCTGCGCCACCAGGGGAGGCCCAGGATCGTTTTTTTTTAAAAGAGGAGGAAGCTATAAATAAATTAGTCACCCATACCCTCCCTCCCACCCATTAAGTTTCTATCTGAGTGAAAGATTGTCTCAAGAACTGTGCCCCAGACAGTTTTCCCTACTTACTTGCCCCCATGTCTAGTAGACTGTTGAGTTGGACTGAAATGAACCAGTGACAATGACCACTCCCCTTTGCTCCCACCACAGGCCTACCTCCTCATTGAAGAGGACATCCGGGACCTCGCAGCCAGTGACGACTACAGGTAAAGACAGTAGATCTGTTCAATGCTCTCCCCCTTGCTTTCCAGTAGCCCCTAGTGTGAGCCTGGACCTCACCCTTGCTTCAGCTCGCCTGCCCAATGTCTGTTTCAGAGGCTGCCTGGACCTGAAGTTAGAGGAGCTTAAGTCTTTTGTCCTACCTTCCTGGATGGTTGAGAAGATGCGAAAGTACATGGAGACACTGCGGACAGAGAATGAGCATCGTGGGGTGGAAGCCCCTCCACAGACCTGAAGCCAGGCTCCCTGGCTACACTGGCAGCCCTCCTCACGGTCCCCTTACCCACATGGCTGAGGCCACTGCTGGGACTGCGCCTAGGTAGATCGCAGCGGCATTAAGCTGTGCCTGGGCTAGTCTGAGTGGCTCACTACAGAGCACCCCCAGACTGGCATGTGATTTGTAAAGTTATTGGGATAAGAAGCAATTAAACAGTTTGTAATAAACACATGGTGAGCGTGCTGTGTGGTCTGCCTCGTGGGGGCTCACAAAACAGCAAGGGCTGTAGAAGTTGTAGGTATAGGAAAAAAGCACAAGGTACCCGGCCCCCACGCCAGGTAGACCCCTAAGTCTCACATCCCATATGGATCTTTTATACAACAAAGCTGGGAACATGGTACCTTGCTGTCCCTGCCCTCTATCATTTCTTCACCCAACTGAGGTATTACAGCAGCAGAAATTTTTTTTTTTTTTAAAAAGTGGGATGTGATAGCCCCATGGGGGTGGATGACTGGCCACAGGGAAAATGCAAATGGCTTTCACTGCCCGCATTTTACAGGCTAAAACTACGTGAGGTGGCCAAGGGCACAGCAAACCGTGTGAGGCAGAGGTTCAGGGTATGCGAAGCGGGAGATGAGCTCGTCTCGCAGGGAGCCCGCTGCGCCGTGGCCTCTGCGCCCCTCGCAGGAATGTCCAGCACTTACGGTCACACAAGGCACCCAGGGCATTGCCAGGGAGGTGCGGGGGTTTCCGTTTTGACGTCAGGCACCAGAGCCTCAAGACAGGAAACTCCCCTCCAGCAGCGGGATCCCGGCTCCAGGCGGGGCGCGGGCTGGGCCGCCGGCAGCCGCGCGTTCTTAAAAGGCTTCATCCCACGTGGACTTTTTCTTGGCCCATTTAATGTCGGCGTTATCCAAAGCCCGCCAATCCGCTACGGATTCGTTGGCTAATGGCAGCCTCCCCCGCCAATCGCCTCTCAGAAGCTGGATGCCGCAGCACCCAATAAGGGCGCGCCGGGGGTGGGCCTAACAGTTGCACGGTGACGGAGCGCTCTGGGGCGCCCCATTGGCCGGATCAAACCCAAGCGCGGCGCTGATTGGCCGGCGTTGCCGAGGGTTACAATTCAAACGCCGGCGGGCGGCCCGCTGCGCCGCAGTTGCAGCCGCGTCTCCGCGCTCGCGTCTCCTCAGGCGCCGCCGGGATGGCCTCCCAGAACCGCGACCCCGCCGCCGCCAGCGTCGCCGCCGCCCGCAAGGGAGCCGAGCCCAGCGGGGGCGCCGCCCGGGGCCCGGTGGGCAAGAGGTGAGCGGCGGGGAGCGACCCGGCCGGCCGGCGCTGGGCCGAAAGCGGAGACTTCCGGCGCCCCCGCCTTCTGGAGGGGAGTTGGGGAGACGCGCCGGGCGCTCGGCGGCGAGACTCGGGCGCTGCCGGGCCCTGCGCGGGCGGGCGGCGATGCCCAAGCGCCGGCGACCCTCGGCGGCCCGGCGGGGGCGGGGGTGGGGGCAGAGAAAGGTGAGGCGCCCCGGGAGGGAGACCCCCGAGAAGCAGTCGGGGGTTAAAACCACGCCAGCACCGTCCCGGGGGAGCCTGCGGTTAGCCGGCGTGGGAGCTCAAGACCTGCCCGTGGAAACGGGGATGCCCCCCCAGTTGCGTCTGGTCAGGGTGCGGGGAGCCTCCGTGACAGCTGCTCCCGGGAGACCGGGGTGGGTGGGGCGAGAAGCGCCACCTGGGCCCTGGCCCATCCAGAGTCCCCGGTGATCCCGAATGTTCCTTCTGCAGGCTGCAGCAGGAGCTGATGACCCTCATGGTGAGTGACCCCCCACCCAGACACCCATGCACTGGGCCCACCCGCCCACCCGCTCCTTCCCCGCCTGCTCAGGCTCCTCCAGACGCGGGTGCAGGCGGGGCAGGTAAGGCGACAACACAACTAGCTCTTTCGGGAAGACCCACCTATGTGCCACCCACCCACGCCAGTGCTTCCTGCAGTCTCTGCGCCAGCCCCGCCACAACCAGGTTATCCCCAAAATACAGTGGGCACAAGGCCTCCCCGTCCTGCGGGCCCCACGTCCCCGTCCAAAATTGGCTGCCGTGCCCAGCTTTCCTCCCTTCTTAGTGTTTCCAGTCCCGACACACCTCGAATGCTCTTCCTCAAAGACCTTTTCTCTTGTCAGCCCTTCAGACGTGGGCTCTGCGTGTATCTGTTGAATTAAGTTCCCAGCACCCAAGGAGACTGTGGGAGCAGAACTACTTGTGCTCCCCACAGAGCCCCTCGCTCCCTGCGGAGCCAGGCCTGAGCCCAGGGAGTGTTCTCTCTCCAGCTCTACCCACTTCCTCGGGAAGACCTATCAGTTTGTTTCTGTTGCTTTGTTCTCTGTCAAAATATGCTGAGTATGAGGGGAAGGTGCTCACCTGCCAACCCCCTTTGAGACCCCCCAGAGTGCTCAGTAGCCCAGCAAGTGTTGCTTACTCCCCAGATGTCCGGCGACAAAGGAATCTCCGCCTTCCCTGAATCAGACAATCTTTTCAAATGGGTGGGGACCATCCACGGAGCCGCTGGCACGGTGAGTGGAGCTGGGGCCTGAGTGACCTTGCTGAGTCTGGGGAGGGACGGGACGAAATCCAAGCACCAAGTCCACATTTAATAGGGCAGGGCGCCCGTCCTCGCTCTGAGCCTGTGGCCTTGTTCTTCCTGCACAATAAGGGGGTAGGTTTAAAGAAGGGCTCCCCATCTTAGAAGCTTGCATAGAACCAAACAGCAAGGGACAGAATGGAGGACAAGCAAGACTTTGGCCACCAGGAAGGCACAAATCTCAAAAGGATAACTTTCTACTGCCACAAATCTGGTTTTAGATAAGGAACAAATCAGATCTGTGTCCAAAGTTCCCTCGTTTTCACATGTCAGCAACTAATGTTGTAATTGGACTAAGACACACAGGAAGCCAATTGTAACACCTTGCCTTCTGTCAACCTCTAGACAAACTTGGGTCCTAACGCACCCTGACTTGGGACTTGGCTTGGGTATGAGGCTCAGTGGGGAAGCTTGCCCGCCCCCGTGTCTCCCATGCCAGGTATACGAAGACCTGAGGTATAAGCTCTCCCTGGAGTTCCCCAGCGGCTACCCGTACAACGCACCCACGGTGAAGTTCCTCACGCCCTGTTACCACCCCAACGTGGACACCCAGGGTAACATCTGCCTAGACATCCTCAAGGACAAGTGGTCTGCCCTGTATGACGTCAGGACCATCCTGCTCTCCATCCAGAGCCTGCTGGGAGGTAACTGGGGACCACCCTTTGCCTGGGCACCTGGTAAGCTCCCCCGCCAGCCTCTGCTCATTTGACCATTCTCTTTCCTTCACCCAGAACCCAACATCGACAGCCCTTTGAACACACATGCCGCCGAGCTCTGGAAAAACCCCACAGGTGGGTCCCCCTTCTCAGCCACAGTGATCCCTCCCCAGGTTTCAAAGTCTTCTCCCCAGTCTCACAGGAGGGCCACCCTGGGGGCCTGACTGGTGGGCAGTGGAGGGAGAGCTACTGTACCCGGCCCCAGCTCCCAGGCCCTTCCCACCTTTGCACCTCTGGTCAAGCTGCCCTCTCGCCTGCCTGAACTTATGCCACCACCACCCCCAAAACCTGCCCGTTCTCTTGCAGCCTTTAAGAAGTACCTGCAAGAAACCTACTCAAAGCAAGTTTCCAACCAGGACCCCTGACCGGAGCTGTCCACTCTCAGCGTGTCTCGTCTCCTCCTTAGCTGCTCTGTCCTCTCCTTGGTTTCTGTACAGGTCTCTGTATCTCAAGCTGTGGTGTCATTTCTGTTTTGTTTGTTTTTTAAATTAAGTCTCTCGTGGAACCCTTGTGATAAATATTATTAAATAAATACATTTTGGGGGGGAGTTTTGTCTTGTTTTTCTCACAAGTTGCTGCTTCGTGGTTACCTAAGTGGGGCGTGCCCGGGCTGGGACCTGGGCTCTCACCCTTTCCTCTCTCCAGGGAGTAGAAGTAGCTGATGGGGTGTAGGACCGAGCAGTGGGGTGACGAATTTGTTCCCTAGGGACCATGCTTCTTTTATGGCTCTGCCTGTTCTATGAGACGGTGTCACGGCAGTGCTTGCTTCCGCGGAGTGGTGACATGCTCGAGGGTGTCAGTGAGCAGCGGGGCCGCCCCAGCTGTGTGGCTGATGAGCCTTGTGGTGAAACAGCTATAGCTCTGGAGAGTGTGTTGGAGGGTGGGGGAGGGCACCAGGAGAGCCAGCCTCCTTTCTCTTTGGTGTTCTGACCCTGAAGAGGCAGAAGTCTCAGGTCACCCTGTGGTACGGGGCTCTGGGGAGACAGAAAGCCCTTTCCCCGCCAGAGCCCCCAGCACTGAGCTCTCCACTCACCCCTGTGCCAGGTCCCCAACGGTGGTTGCACAAGCCAACGGGGGACATTCAGCTACACTCCATCTTCACCAGCATTTCCAGCCCCTGCTGACTCAGGCCCCCAGCCACTCAAGTCATCTTTCTGATGGCCTATCCCCACCATTCTGGGGGGAGCTTTGTACTAGTCAGCAGGGGCAGGCAGGAGAGCAGGCCTATGAGCCCAGCTCCTGCCCTGCAGGAAGATCTCTGAGGTAGATGACACCCCAGGTTTGCTCCACCAGCAGCAGCTGGATGTGTGGTCCTGGGGGGAGACAAGGCCCTTCAGGAAGGTTCTCACCCACCCACCCTCTTAATCCTGTTGCCCAGGCCCCATGACTGCCCTGTGCACCACCAATCCCATACCCCGCCAAAATAGCCTTGCAGTGGCAGGGTCTGAGATGGAAATTTGGGTCTTCTCTGTTCAGTTTCCTCCCCTCTAGAACTACTCACTCTTCTTAAGGATCAGTCTGTGCTTCTCCAGCCAAAGAGCTTATGACAATCACCAGGAATCTTGCTCGGATGCAAATGCTAAGTCCTTGACCTGGGATAGGGCCTGAAGTTTTGCATTTTGAATGAGTTCCCAGGTGGTGACTTCACTCTGGTCCAGTTAAACCAAGGTGTCTCTCTAGATGTGTTCCTCCCAGCAGCCAGGTTTCACCAGGTTTCACCTGGAACTTGCTAGAAATGTACATTCTAGCCCTAACAAGCTCTCTAGGTGGCCATGCTGCTTCCTCAAATTTGAACAATCATGTTAGAGGATGTCTTGAGCAGAGCTCAGAAATGGCACTTTAAATATTTTTAACAATAGCTTGATCATGGCATTTGGTCCCCCGATGGTCACATGACCTGCCTTGTGTCCGTCACAGGAACCCAACCCTACTCTGCAGTCCAGAACCAATCAGTGTCCCCTGAAGTGAAACACTGGGAGAAAGTAAAACTGTTTAACTCAGGAGGTCGCTACAAGAGGAGGGAGTCTGGACGGAGACAGCTGCAGACAGAAGCTAATCCAGCAGAATGAGTGGCTGAGAGAGGATGTTACTTGCCCTGCAGTTCACGCCTCGCATCCTCATTTCATGAACCAACAAATCCCTTTGGGTTTAACTCAGTTTGATTCGGGGTTCTCACACTTGACAACAAAAAGAACCGAACGTGGTAAGTAAGAGACTACATGTCTAATATTCTTCCCCCTCGCTGCATCCAAGAGTTGAGTGCCTACAAGGTAAAGCCCAGTGTGTGGGGCTGGGGTGAAGTAGGGAAAAAGACACAGCCCTTTCCTCAAAGAGGTCAAAGAGCAGTGGGTAGATGGGCATGGCATAGGCAGAGCAAGTGCCACACGGGACACAGTGGTAAGAGTCAGGCCAGGCAGGCAATGCAGCTGTTAGGACCCCTCCCTCCCCTCCGCTGCAGCCCCACGTCACCTGTATGCATCCGAGCAGGCAGGCTTCACCATGCAAGATGGAAATAGTAGCTGAAGTTCTAGAACAGTGCCCATCCACCTGTTGGGAGGGCTAGGGCTGCTAGGCATAGGGCAACCTCTCAGAAAAACGCTGGGGCCTGTCATGTTGCTGTGAGAGCTCAGAGGTGGAACACTCACTAGAGACGAGGGGCAAGGAAGGCTTTCTTGGGGGGCGGATATCTGGCAATGAGGGACATACAAGAAAGCACACTCTGGATAACAAGTGGTCCAGAGGGAGGGAGGTCAGGCCAGAAAGGCCGTGTGGGGCCACATCAAAGTGTCAGGGCTTTCCATTGAGGGCAACAGGCAGCTAATAAAGACTTGAGCCAGGCAGGGATGTGAGCAGATGTGGTTTTAGAAAGAGCTCTCTGGCTGCTGTCTGGGAAGCAAAGTGGGGGGGAGGTTGGCTACTGTTATCAACATCCTGGCCGTGGTGCCCTGCACTGTGGGGCTGAGGGGGCACGGTGGGGAGGGATGAAATGGGAAAGAGAAAGCAGCAGGGCCAGCGCAGGCGGGCCCTCCCCTGCCAAGTTCCAGAATTCTTAACTTGACCCCCACCCCTCAGGGTACCATTCCAGAGCAGGGAACACAGGAGAGCAATGTGGAGGGAAGGGAGAGTCATCACTTAGTGCAGGGCCAGTAGGAAGGACTTGAGACATCCGGGTAGCACTGCCAACAGGTAGATGGTATCACAGTTAAGAGCCTCCTCGCTGCTTCTGCTTCCAGCACAGATCTCATCTAGCTTATATCTGCGTCTGTGCACTTGACCTCCTAGGCCTTCCTTTCCAAATGGACATAATAACAGCATCTGCCTAAGGCTGCGGCGATGAACGAGACCACATAAGCAAGGCCTGGGGCCCAGCACAGAGTAGGCACACAGCAGTGACCGTTACTAACCCCAGCAGCAATCCCCCCTGGAAAGACAAGCTGGGAACATGTGAATGGGATGAATTGGAAAAGAACACAGGAAGGCGCTGGAGAGGGAGGGCTGAGCGATGCATGGCAGTCGAGTTCGATATTTTGAGAATGGCCATAATCACATTAATAACGGCATGTACTGGGCCAGGCTCTGTTGAAGAACTTGGCACACACATTCCTCCCTCACCCCTGCGAGGCAGCCCCGTCTTTATCCCATCTGGTTTAATTTGTCACAGTGAGAGAATTCCAACTCTGTCAGCCAGACCCTAAAGTCCAAGAACCATGCACTTCATTAGCTTTGACCTGAGGCCTCTCCTACTAGCGCCCGGCACACAGACCTGTGGGCGCCAGGGGCAGGACCAGAGAGAAGGTGGTATGGGAGGTGGGTCAAAGAATGGGCCTCTAAGAGGAGGAAGGGCATTCCCACCAGGGCGAACAGCCTCTCAAAGGCCCCAAGGCTTGGAAGTGCACTTCCACCGTCCACAATGGAATAAATTGCCCTGTCAGGTGCACCCCGGGGAGGGGAGGGGCCGCTGTGGGCCCCCAGAAGCAGGAGGTACTCAACAGGGGAACCGCCAGCTGAGATTTCCTTTTAGAAGGTCCTGTTGATGGTCCTCTGCTGAGGGCACTGGAAGGGGTGGAAGGCAGGATCCAGAGTGGAGATGCTGAGGCCACAATCTCCTTCCAGGGGTGCGCCTCTGCCCTCCCCTGCCATCCCCTGGACCGAGCTTTTAACAGACCAAGTAGAAAGGGAGGTGCAGAAACGCGCCCCCACCCCACCCCGAGCCGGCCAGCACGCAGAAGCCCGAGCAAGACGCTCAAGACCCTAAAGCACCAGAGAGGAAGGAGGGTGCGGGGGTGAAGACGTTCCACCCTGCTCCCGGGATTGCCAGGCTCCTGCGGCGCGCCCCTTCCTCCTGCTCCGTCCCACTCAGCCCACGCCCCTGTGGCTTCGCTCTCCAGCGCCACCCCCACGCCAGCTGCAGGGCGCGGCCCTGGGAACTTGCAACACGTCCGGGGTGGCACCCTGGACAGCAGCCCAGCCCAGCGATCCCCGACATGTGCTGTCCTCTGCCCACCCCTCACTCAGGCCACTCTCTCTGCAACGTTTGCTTTTATTCCTTAGAAAGAGCATGAAGGGCCGCGGCTCCCTCCCTGGTGGGGACTGGGGCCCAGCGCGGGGCTCAGCCACCCACCCGAGGGCTGCGCGGTCTGGGTGCAGGCGGTGGCCACTGCTTACTGCACGCCCTCCATCATCTTCAGGAACTCTGTGGGGAGGGAGAGGACAGATGGTCAGGGTTGGGGACGCGGAGGCTGTGCCTGGGGCGCAGGGTCAGCGCTCTGGCCACACAAAGGGGCGCCTTGTCAATAACTGATCAATTGCACAGAACCCCGGGAGCTCCCGCGGGTCTGGGGAGCAACGTGGTCAGGCTCTGCCAAGCGGCACCCCTGAGGCTGAGCACCCCTGAGGCTAAGCGCCCCTGAGGCTAAGCACCCCTGAGGCTAAGCACCCCCAAGTGGGTGCCTGCTCCAGGGCACCACGTCCAGACACCCCACGGCCCTCACCGTCAAAGTCAATGCGACCGTCGTTGTTCTTGTCACCATCCTTCATCAGGGACTCAATCTCGTCGTCTGTCACGTGCTCCCCAGAGGCCCTGAAAATCTCAGCCAGCTCCTCGGCGTCGATGTAGCCGTCTGCGTTCCTTCAGGGTTGGAGGGCAAGGCAGGGCTCAGCGCAGGCGGGGCTGAGCTGCCCTGGCCAGGTTGGCTGCATCCTCCCCACCCCTGCACCCCAAAACCTTCGTGCCCTGCCAAAACACAGCACCTCCCTCCTCCCCCAGGTCCCCAGGCACCTGTCGAAGATGCGGAAACACTCGGCCAGCTCCTCCTCGCTCTTGCCCTTGGCGTCCTCTTTCATCTGGCGCACCATCATGACCAAGAACTCCTCGAAGTCGATGGTGCCGCTGCCTGGGGGAAGCGGGTGGCAGGTGAGCCACGCAGGGATGCCCGCCTGTCCCCCATCACCCCCTCGGGGGCTACCCCCTTACCATCCTCGTCCACTTCCTCAATGATGGCGTCCAGCTCCTCTTTGGTGGGGGTCTGGCCCAGCATCCTCATCACGGTGCCCAACTCCTTGACGCTGATGTCCCCGCCACCATCAGCGTCAAACATGTCAAAGGCGGCCTTGAACTCTGCCGGGGAAGGAGGCCAAGGGCTGAGGGAGCCTGGCTGGACCGGCTGGCTCACCTCGGCCCTCCCACCTGGCCTGGACTCCAGACATTCCCCAGACACATCCCCCACCAGCCGGCCCGCCTGCCCCACTCACCAGCGATCATCTCCTCGCTGAGGTAGGACCGGGCCTCCGCCTGCTGGTCCGTCTGCAGAAAACACAGAGAGAGGCTGGGAGGAGCAGCCCCCGAGCAGCGTGTGCAGCCTTAACTCCCTCTCCTCACCCCGCACTGCTGTAAGTGCCTTTGACCTTCTGGAAAAGCAACCCCAAACTTGCCCTTCAGCTCGTCAGCCCGGTTTTGGAGAATTCAGGAGGAAACACAGGATACCCAAGGCCTTCTTGCTTGTCACTCAGAGGCCAAGGAAGGAACCCCCTGTAACCTTGGGTGAGCCAATTAATGTCCCCTTATCTCTTCTCAGCAGCTTTTCAGCCATGGGATGAAATCAGGGGTGTGAGCGCACTTGGTAAAGCGCCAGCATCATCCCCTCAAGGGCCTCGTGCTTCAGTGGGTGCTCAACAACTCTTCTCGGATAACAGTGCAACCCAGTTTCTCAGCACCCACGAAGCGTCCGCCGTAGATGGGCGCTGGGGCCGCAGAGGAGAGCAGGCACACCTCCCTCCCCACCAAGAATTTGCAGAGATGGAGATTTGAAGCTTTCTTCTTATGATTCACTCACTGAAGTAAACGCCCCCCCATGCTGGGCAGAGGGTGGTGGGGCTTGGGAGAGTGAAAATAAGATCTCTGTGGGGGCTTCCCAGCGTGTGGAAGCTGAATCATTAGGGCAGGGTGCTCTGGACTGAGGAAGGGCTGAGGGGCCCAAGGGGCTCTTCGGCCTCTGGCTACTGCCTCTCCTCCTTGGCCCCTCTCCCCGCCACCAGGAGGGCAGGCTATTTTTAGTCTGGTGTAGGCTGTGGCAGCTGGCCTGGGGTCTAGTTACTCTGAAGTGAAATGGGAAGAGGGATTTCAAAGGAAAATGACAGCCCAGAATCCACCCCTCTCTGAGTGGCTGAGGTCTCGCTAACCCGGGCCAGTCATTTTCTGTCCCTTCTCATCACCCTTGGACTCTTGGGGTGCTGCACCTGAACTGGCTGGAAGCCTGCAGGCTCCCATCTTCCAGAGGATCCTTTTTCCTCTCCCTGTCAGTAGGAGGGTCTGGCCAGGCTCCTAGCCCACGGGTTGGCTGGGTGAGTCGCTGGCCTGCAGGGTCCCCTTCTCTGCATGAGGGAGACGAGCTAAGATCCCTTCAGCTCTATGACCTTCGTTGTGGAAGCCTCAGTTCAGCAGGGAAGCCACAAACTGGGGGGCCTGGATCATCCCGGCCCTCCCCTTCTGAGAGAAGTTCAAGGCCTTCCTCCCAGGCTTCCTTCTAAGACACCTGGGGCCCAGAAACCCTTCCTGCTCCATCTTCCAACAGCCAAGCTACTGCCAAACAGATCACCCAGATCTGGCCCAAAAGAGGCCCAGAGGCTCTCCAGCAAGCACAGAAATGAAGTCCCGTCTTGTCCTTACCATGGTTGCTGGTCACAGGGGCGCCTCTGCTGCGGGTTACTTCTTCAGCTCTCCACCGCCCAAAGCCGGCCTGGCCCACTCCAACCCCTGTGATTTGTAGGGACACCCTCTCCTCCCACCTCCCTGCTCCCCAGGACTGAATACCCTGGCCAATCACCACCTGGGGTCAGCGAGCCCCACCCCTCCCAGAGTCCTGGCCTATTACCTAATTTAGCCAAGTGCCCTTGCAGAGAAATTGAAGCCTCAGAGCAGGTGGCAGGCCTTGACGTCATAGATTCTTGGGAGGAGAACCCGCCCTGTTCCACTGCCTTAGGGAGCCCCCCCCCCGCCCGCCCGCCAGAAACACGCCAGTTCCAGGATGGGTAAGGACAATTAGAGCAGAGCAAAGTGAGGTAGCAAGTGAGCCTTGAAGTCTGAAACCCAAAGTCTAAGTTCTGAGCCTTGGCATGCTGTGTGACCTTGGGCAATGGCCATGCCACTCTGAACTTCAGTTTCCTTTTCTGAGATGAGAATGATCACAGCCTCCTCAGAGAACCTGTAGTCAATGGGTGTTAACTTCTTTGGGTGGTGCTTGGCAGATGGCATGTCCTGTCTTTAGGTCATCATGGGGGTTAGGGAGCAGGAGAAGAGGAAGCATGGCTACAGTCACAGCTCTTGACCCTCCCAGCATGCCACACTGTGCTCAGCATGTTACCCACATGATCTTATCTGCCACTCAGCCTATGAGGTAGCAACTATTATTATTCCTGTTCTGCTGGGCAGCTTTGTAAATCATAAAGGTCTACAGTTATATTGGTGATTTTATTATTAATCCTGATGAAAAGGAATTGGGGCAGATAGTTCTTGGGATCCCATTCAGGAGGAGAAATGGGGAACCAAGGGAAGTTTCTTTAGGTAGATAAAGGGCAACTGACCCCTTCTAGAGCTGGGTGAAGGCTGGAGGAGCTCAGCTGGCCCTCTAGAGACAACAGGAGTGGGAAGATCAAGTCAAGTGTAAAGTGAGCACGTGCTGAGAATCCTGGGGGTCCAGGCTGGATGTGATGAGTAGGGAGAGGAGGCAACACTCTCAGGCAGTGGTTAGGTCCAGGAAGGAGCACTGAGGCCACAGACCAGAATATCTGGGGCCAGTGAAAGGGGACCGGACACCAAGACAAGGAGATGGACAGTGGCAGCTGGGCTGCCCTCGTCCCCTATATATAGATATCCCCAAGGAAAGCTTAGCAGGCCAGGTTAAATAAAGCTTCCTCTAGCCAGGCAGAGGGCCAAGGGATGAAGACATCCTGAGGATTCCAGTTTGGACACACTCATTGGAACCGTTCTATCCTTCTGGACTAGAGAGCCTGGCACCCTCAGTAATCATTTGGGGAAATAATGTCCAAACTCAGTGTAGCCAAGCAAGTTCCCATGGATTCCAAACTCACCCCTCCCCACCTCCCCACCCTGCATGCTGCTCTGCTCTGGTCAGACTAAGCCCACTCCTCATGGCCTCCGGGCCTTTGCACATGCTGTGCTTTCTACCAGGAGCTCCCATCTTCCCTCTCTTCACCTGCCTACTTCCCTACTATCTGTCTCAGCTTCAACATCACTTCCTCCAGGATCCCTCCTCCCCGACACCCAGGCCAGCGCAGTCAGGGTGGTCTCCAGCAGTTTCCTTGACCATAGCACTGAGCATGGCACATGGTCATGGCCTGTTCTGAGTGGTACCAAGTGAACTGTCACCTGTTCATCATTGCATTCCCCAGCACTGAGCTCTGGGCACTTAGCGATAAATAAATAAACACAATAAATACCGTGTTCTTTGTAAGATCTGAACTGAATGATCTCAGAAGGAACTTCCTAACAGTCACAATTGAACAAAAATGGGAATGGGCAGCCTAGGGGGGCTGTCTCCCCATTGCCAAGCGTGCACAGGCAGGATCTGATGACTACTGCTCAGGGAAACCCAACAGAGCAGGCACATCCCACATCAGGAGAGCTCCTCCTGTTTGTACCGCCCAGGATAAACCCGTCCCTGGCTTAGCCTCAGACTACTCATTTGTGAGACGGAAGTGCTAGATCAGATTTCTGAGGGACCCTCTTGCTCTGACAACCCATGGTTTTATGAATACCTACTCTGCACCCAGATGTGTGAGACATACCCACGTGCAAGTTAATTTTCATTCAGCATCTGGTGAACGTATGGATGTTGAAGGCATGAATACAGCGTGTCTTTTTTGCCCCAATGACAGTAATCTGAATGAAGAGTAGTTAGAGCTTTAAAATAATACACATTGGCCTTAAGTTCCAGCTCCCTTGTTTCCTAGCTGCGGATTTGGGGAATGTCAATTAGTTGTTTCTTCATCTTGAAAATGGACCAGTAACAGCCTCCCCAGGATGTTGTAAGGAGCAGATGTGACCGCTGTAAAGGGCCTAGGACTGTCTTTAAGGCACAGTAAAACCTCAAGAAATGAGGGTCCTGCTTCTTCTGCACATAGGGTGGGCAGGGAACGTGCTCCCCATTCAGGGCTATTTGTCCCCACCCCTCCTGCCGGTGTATTCAAAAAGGACTTGCTGTCAGAGAGATTTTGTTTGATTGCCCCTTAGGGGCTGCCCATCGAGGGGCCGATCTCTAACCCTTCTTGACCTACTGCTGCCCTCTGACAGGAGATAAAACACAGCCCTCGGGGGAGTTGCTGAGTTGACCAGACCCGCTGGGGAGAGAACAGGATGTGGACTCTGAAGAGCTAGGCTGCAAGGCCCCACGCTCAGAAACCTCTGGCAAGCTGTGTGACTTTGGCCAAGTAACTCAGTCTCTCTGCGTCTCTGTTTCAAAGTTTGTCTACTTCTTATACGTGAGGCTAAATGAGATTGCAAATGTCTGCGAACCTACAAACTATAAGCATGCTGTAGCTGAGTATCAAGTCCTTCCCTGCTAGTGCCACGCACTGGGCTAGGGTCCTGGTGAGAGCTGCAAAATTAGCACTAGTACTAATTGCTTCCTTTTACATGGGAGAAAACCCAGGTCCAGCGAAGTCACATTTGAACCCAACTCAAGTGTCTTCTCTTTGGCCCGTTTGCTCACTGGAGAAAAGGGCTTCCTACTGTCCCCAACAACTTTGGAAAGTTAGAGTGCTAAGTGGAAACTTGGGGATAGCCTGGGGCCGGCCAGGGCCTCTGCAAGGGGTGGGAGGATTCACAGAGGCTGTGAGCCCCTTGGATTGGCAACACCAAGGATACTGCCGCCCAGGACTAGAGCTCAGTCAGGCCTGGCCACCTTCATGGTCCTAACACCCTCCAGGGTCTTGTAGGTGCTAAATTCCTGCTGGGCCCTGTAAGTGCCCAATTCCTGCTGGGTCCTGTAGGTGCCCACACCCTGCTGGGTCCAATAGGCGCTGCCTCCACACTGAGCCCTGTAGAAGCCGGCTTCCTGCTGGGTCTTATATTGCCAACTCCCTGTTGGGTTTGTAGGTGCTTGCTCCCTCCTGGGTCCTAACTCCCTCTGAGCCCTGTAGTTGCTGACACACTGAGGGGTGCTATAGGTACTGACACCCACTGGAGTTTTGTAGGGTTGGCTTCTTGCTGGGCCCTGTAGGTGCCAGCTCCCTGCTAAGTCCTGACTCCCTGCTAAGTCTTGTTGGCATCGGCTTCTTGTTGGGCCCTGGTGGGTTCTATAAGGTCCCTGCTGAGCCCTGTAGGTGCTGGCTCTCTGCTGGGTCCTGAACTTGGCTAGGCCCTGTCGATGCTTGCACCCTGCTGGGTTCTGTAGGGCTCAGCTCCCTCCTGGGCACTGTAATTGCTGGCTCCCTGATAGGCCCTATAAGGTTATGGTTCCTTGCTGGGTTGTTTAGGGTTTGGCTCCCTGCTAGGTCTTGTAGGTACTGGCTCCCTGCTGACCTCTGTAGGTGCCAGCTCTGTGCTGGGTCCTATAGGTGCTGATTCCCTGCTGAGAGTTAACGGCTCTGACTCCCTGCTGAGAGCTACAGATGCTGGATCTCTGCTGGGTTTTGTAGGTGCCGGCTGTTGCTGGGCCCTATACTCACTGGCTCCCTACTGAGCCCCAGATGTGCATGCTTCCCACTGGGCCCCATAGTTTCCAGCTCCTGCTGGGTTCTGTAGGGTTTTACACCCTGCAGGGCGCTGTAGTTGTGACTCTCTGATGAGCACTCTAATTGCCTGCTCTCTGCTGGCTCTGTAGGTGCTGGCTTCCTGCTGGGCTTTATAGGTTCCGTGTCCCTGCTGGGTTCTGTAAGGTCAGGCTCCCTGCTGGGCCATTTTAGGTGCTGGCTCCAGCTGGGCCCTATAATTACTGGCTCACTGCTGGGTTCCGTAGCTAGGCCCTGTAGGTGCAAGTCCCCTGCTGGGTCCTGACTCCCTGCTAGGTCTTGCTGGAAGTGGCTCCCTGCTGGGCCCCCTTGACACCGGCTCCCTGCTGGGTTCGGTAGGGTCCGGCTCCCGGCTGGGCCCTGTAGGAGCTGGCCCTCTGGGAGGACTGGTAGGATCTGGCTCCCAGCTGGGCCCTGTAGGAGCTTCCAGGACTGGTAGGGTCTGGCTCCCTGCTGGGCCCTGTAGGAGCTGCCAGGACTGGAAGGGTCTGGCTCCCTGCTGGGTTCGGGAGGGTCCGGGTCCCTGCTGGGCCCTGCAGGAGCTTCCAGGACTGGTAGGGTCCGGCTCCCTGCTGGGTTCGGGAGGGTCCGGGTCCCTGCTGGGCCCTGTAGGAGCTGCCAGGACTGGTAGGGTCAGGCTCCCAGCTGGGTCCGATAAGTGCGTATCCCGGATTCACTCCCGGAGCGGGCGGCCGGGATTCCCGGGCGGCTCTGGGAGCGGGCGGGGCGCGGGGCGCGGGGTGGGAGGCGGGGCGGCGACAGGAAGGGGCCGGAGCGGCGCTCGCCGCGGCTGCGGGAGGATCCCGGCCGGCCTCGGTAAGCGCCCGGCCGCACCCCCACCCCGCGCAGCGGCTCCTCGCGGGGCGCGGGGGGCGCACGCGCGCCAGGGAGCGAGCGATGCGTTGCGGGGCGCCGGCGAGAGCCAGCCCCTGAGCGGCGCGGGCGGAGCCGGCGACGCGAGCCGGGCGGGCCCCGAGGCCCGCGGACCCCCGGCGGGAGGGGCGGGGCGGGGCCCGCGCCGCGCCCCTCCCCGCGCCCGGCCCCGCCCGGGCCCCGCGGGGGCCGGGGTCCCGCCGCCGCCGCGCCCCGCCGCGCCGCGCCGCCCGGGCCGCCATGGCCTCGCGGCTGCTGCACCGGCTGCGGCACGCCCTGGCCGGCGAGGGCCCCGGGAGGCGGCCCCCGGCCCCGAGGCCGAGCCGTTCCCGGAGAGCTCGGAGCTGGAGGACGACGACGCCGAGGGCCTGTCCTCGCGCCTCAGCGGCACCCTCAGCTTCACCAGCGCCGAGGACGCGGACGCGGACGAGGACGAGGGGGCGGGCCCCGAGCCGCTGCCCGCCGAGGACGGGGCTGCGGGGGACGACGCAGGCGAGTGCGGGAGGACGGAGGCGGGATCCCCGCGGCCCCCGGGGCTCTGCCTCCCGGCCGCGCTCCCCGGAGCCTCCGAGACGCCGACGCTCCTGTGCCGTCGACCCGGGCCCCACGGCCTGGCTGTGTGACCTTGGGCGCGTCGCCGACCTCCCCGGCCGAGGCTCCGGTGCTGGTGCTGGTGCTGGTGCGCCGCGCGCAGAGCCCGGGACTCGGAGGACCGTATTTTGGGGGTGGAGATATTTTGGCGCCTGCGGTCTGCGCCTGCCAGGCAGCCGCCCCTCGCCGGCCCTCACGTTCCGTGTGTGTGGAGCGGGGAGAAAGCCCGTGTCACCTGTTAGGACGCTGAGGGAGGACGTGGCAGGTGGCTTGTCCACCCCGGCCTACTGATGACGGTCGTGTGCCCCTGCAGAACAGAGCGCCCAGCCCGAAGGACAGCGGGGCAGCCAGCTCCTGGCACGCCAGTTGCAGGATTTCTGGAAGAAGTCCCGGAATACCCTGGTACCCCAGCGGCTCCTCTTTGAGGTGACCAGTGCCAACGTGGTCAAGGACCCGCCCTCCAAGTACGTGGTGAGTGAGGGTCCAGGAACCCCTGGGCTGGGAGTCTGGGAGTCTGGCTAAGAGAAAGTAGGGAAGGCTGGAACTTCCTGGGAGGCCTGGCTGCGTGGGTATGGAGGGCTAATGCATTTCACAGGTGGGGAAACTGAAGCCAGAAAGGGGCTGTAACTTGAGCAAGTCCTCAGGCACGTGACTTCTCGGAGCCTGAGTAAAGAAGGGATTATGGAACTGCCTCCTTTCCTGGTTTTGTGACTAAGAGAACTGGTTTGTGTGTCCCTCCCTGCTCCCCACACCAGGGTTTTGCAAACTGTACAAGATGCACGGTACATGGGAAAAGATATTATCTGCAACAGACTTGAGACCCAAGTTGCACTGGTTAGTGGTTAAAAACGATGGGGTTTGGATTCAGACCAATCTTGACTGAAACCCCACTCATTACCAGTTGTTTGACCCGGCTGGGCTGCGTAGCCTTGATGACCACTTTCCTCATCCGAGCATTGGGGATAAGGCGCAGGGTCGAGCAGGAAGGAGTCAGTGCAGGCCTTGTGCTTGGCGTTATGAAGTGCTCCATAAAATGGTAGCTGTTGTTATTCTTTAATTTTGGATAGAAAACGTCTGGCATCTAGGGCCTGTTGTGTTCCCCTTACAACCCCGGGGAATCAATTCTCAAGCACCCGCCCTATACAGAGTAATCTTGTCCTAAATATTAGCTTTATAGGGGTTGGGGGTGAAGAACAGTGTGGGGGAGTGCCTTGAGTCCCTGCTTTCATTGCTATGGGAAGGAGAAACTGACTTGGAGAATGAGGTCAGCCAGGTCCTGCCCCAGACCAGGTCTGAAACCCTGCCTGACCTGGCTGGCTGGTTCTGGCAGGAGCAGTTCCCTGCCGCTCACCTCCCTCCTCTTCACGCCCCACCTCCGTTTCTGATTCAGTGGGTAGGGGGCGGGAGCCCTGTCCCACATCTGGGCCTCTCCACCCTTTTCTGCTGCTGTTAGTAAACAAGGGGCCACACCCACGGGTGACTGCACCAATGAGAACATGGGTTGATGCACATCAGGTCCTAAGTGGCATAAGTCCAGGCCAGGGTCATACACAGGAAGCCCCCAGGGTCAGTTATCAGGGAGCAGCTGGGAGACAGGGAAGTATGGGGAGACCTGATACAGAATGACAAGATAGAGCTCGATGGCAGAATAGGCCCTGGCCTGAGTCACGAGGGTTGCCTTTGTCCCGTGGGGACCCTAAATCCCTATTTAATGTCTAGGATTAAGCATACAGATGTTGGAATTGGACTGGCCTGTGTTTGAATCCCAAAGAGGCCATTTGCCAGCTGTGACCTAAGGGAATCTCTTTGACCCCTTTTGGAGCCTGCTTCCTCATCTGTCAGAGGGAGGTCAGGACAAGTTTTCTAGTGCTGTTGTAGACTGAATGGAATAGCAGGTGTAAGGGGCTCAGTTAGTGACGCCACTATCTTATTACCTACTTCTGTAGCGCATTACAAGGATCAGATGATATAATGGATATAAAATGTGGTGGGTTTTTTTTTTTTTTTTTGCCAATTTAAAGAAAAAAGCTAGATGAACATCTGGAGTTCTTACAGACCAGCGCTTCCCGAAGTGTGTTCTGTAGAGAAATGGTTCCCCGGGGTTGTTAGTGTCTGTTCCTTTTTTTTTTTTTTTTTTAAGTGGAGGGGGGTGGTGCAGTCAAAATGTTTTGGGAATGCAGAATTAAATGAGAGTAAAGTTAAGTTTCTTTCTTGCTAAACTTTTTACTCTGTAACATTAAGGTGCACTATGGATCTTCAAGGGAGGGACAGAGTAGGTACACCTAATTGCCCAGGGGTGCCTGTGATTGGCAATTTTACAGAACAAACTGAAGAGAAAAATGGGGTTTGGTGTTAGTATGCCTGTCATCACGTGCTTGCTCATCCCCATTTGAAACCTGCTGGCTCTCAGCATTATTACAGATTAATCCACATTTGGGGTTTCAGGCCCGGGGGAAGCTCCATGGTCATCTTGTTTAGTGTTTCCCAAACTTCGGTCCTTCCGGTACCACCTTCACTCATCCTCTCTAAGTGCTACTGGACCATTCTCGGCTTTTCTTTTAAATCTATTTTTTTCTTAAGTAAGTGTAAAGGACAACTTTATAGCTCTGCTGTATGCGGAAAGCCTCCCTTGCCATAAAGAGCAAGTGTACAAATAAGAGCCGTGAAAGTGAAACAATGTGATTAAATCTTGCCCTCAGCTGGGGCTTGCTGGTCCTAACCTGTGATTGACTTTTCTAGCTCTTTTCTAAAAATGGGGAGGAGAAAGTTGGAGAATTACTTTTTAAAAACCAAACTGAATGCTTCTCAATTTGTGATCAGAAAGATTTAAAGAGAATTAGAGAGGAATCACCTCCTGTATGATTCAGCATTTATTTACTCTCCCACACACCATCTAAATTCTTAGTTCTGGTACCAGTACATAGCCCCGGCTTGAGTAAACACAGACCTGGGCCAACGCTCCATTCCCCAGAGAAGGAAGTGGACCCAGGAGGGGGACTCCCTTGCCTGGGGCCACACAGCGGTGGATCGCTGACCTGGGGCTAAAACTGGAGTAGAGTTCAGTGACAAGATGTTCAGCCAGGCGCCTGGGGCTCTTTGGAGACCTGTCCTCTAGGACTGATCTGGAATAACCTGGCTGGAGAGGTGGGGCTCTGTTTCCAGAGGGGTCCTGAAAATCAGCTCAGAGATCAGCCTGGGTTTTAGCTCAGAGGGTCTGTCTGAAGAGGGCTGCCCTGTTGGGAAGGGATCTGCCCCCGCACCCTGCCCAAGAAGGGGCAAATGGGCAGCAGGTCCAGGCACTGAAGCTCATCTTTGTCTTTCTCTCCCCGTGCTGCCTTGGGCCTGGGTCATTCAGACAAGCCTCAGGTAAGATGGGACTGGGCTCCCCAGCTGCTGCCCTCACAGCTCTCACTCCTGGGCTCAGTCTCAGGGGTGAAGAGGTGGTGGTGAGGAGGGAGGGGGCCCATGGGCACTTGCACCTGCCTTGACCCCCACCCTCCCTGCAGCTCTACACCCTCGCCGTGATGGGCCCAGGGCCACCAGATCGCCAGCCAGCCCAGATCTCTCGCCGCTACTCAGACTTTGAGCGATTGCACAGAAACCTGCAGCGGCAGTTCCGGGGCCCAATGGCTGCCATCTCCTTCCCCCGTAAGCGCCTGCGCCGTAATTTTACTGCAGAGACCATCGCCCGCCGCAGCCGGGCCTTCGAGCAATTTTTGAGCCACCTGCAGTCAGTGCCTGAGCTGCGCCAGGCCCCGGTACTGCAGGACTTCTTCGTGCTGCCTGAGCTGCAGCGGGCACAGAGCCTCACCTGTACCGGGCTCTATCGTGAGGCTCTGACACTCTGGGCCAATGCCTGGCAGCTGCAGGCCCAGCTGGGCATCCCCGCAGGCCTAGACCGTCCTCTGCTGACGCTGGCTGGGCTGGCTGTGTGCCACCAGGAGTTGGAGGACCCTGGGGAGGCCCGGGCATGCTGTGAGAGGGCCTTGCAACTGCTGGGGGACAAGAGCCCCCACCCTCTGCTGGCACCCTTTCTGGAGGCCCATGTCCGGCTTTCCTGGCGCCTAGGATTGGACAAACGCCAATCAGAGGCCCAGCTCCAGGCCCTCCAAGAGGCAGGCCTGACCCCCACGCCACCCCCCAGTCTCAAAGAATTGCTTATCAAGGAGGTACTAGACTAATCCTTTCTAGACTTAAGGCTTTTGTGGGGAGAAGTGCTGCCCCAGGTTGAAGCAGGGGTGGTGAGGACACGGTCAGCAGTTGGGAGGCTATAGGGGGTGCTGGAAACCCCTCAAAGTTCCACAAAGAGCATGTAGCAGACTGAGGAAACATGCTGCTTCTGTTGAGCTGGGCTCAGGACAAGCTATGGCTGAGGCGCGATGGCACAGGAAGCCCTGCACAGCCTCTCTGGGGGCTGGAGGCTGTGCCCCAGGTCAAGGTTAATGTTCCCTTCTCTGTGGGCCTCCAAACCAGTGAAGGGTGCCTGGGATGCTCCTCTGGTGTCCTGGAGTTGATGGCTGGAGGGAGGGCTGAGTTCCAGCCCAAGGGAATTAAAGGCCAGCAGCTCCAGTAGTATCAGTCTCTTTATTGGATGTGAGGGACGGGAGGCTCAGCCCCCAAATGTAATTCCCGGCTCAGGAATGGGCGAGAAGGGAGATCCTGAAGACCAGGCTGGTACCTCTGGCTACAGCATACTCTTTAAGACCTTGGGCTTCACTCGGATCACACCCTCCTGGGCACAGGACACAGCCAGGACCCCGTCCTGACGCCACAGCCTCCCATGGACCAGCCCCCGGCCGCCACCTGTGTACAGGGAGAAGGGTGAGAATGGCCTTATCTCCTTCAGCAGAGCCAAACATGCTTCTAGAAGAGGCTACTGCCCAGGTTGGGCTGCCCCCCACAAGGACCCGCTGAGTATTGAGGTCACTCCAAATCTCCAAGTGCCCCTTTATGAGATGGTATGGCCTGGTGGGTCCTGAGGAACACTTCCTCCCATAGGAACCCCACTTGACATTTAAAGCACTTTCATATATGTACTCACTTCCTTAAAAAGATCACAGAGGGAAGGGGCGGGGGGAGGTCTGAGCAGCTTAGCTAAGCAGATCTGCCCCTACCTCTGGCCACTTCGGTTAGGCAATTCATCAGTTCCTTTTAGTATAAGTCACACCAGGACCTTCAGACTTGTAACTCATGAAAAATACCTCACAGACACACACCTAAGTGGTTGAAGAGAGGAGACCTGGGGCCAGGTCTGGCCACTCTCCGCCCCCACCCAAAGACTCCCTTTACTGGCCCTTGGGCCTGAATCGGATGTTGGCGAAGGGAAGTGCTACTTCCCTAACATAGGAGAGTGGACTTAGTTCTCATAGTAGCCAAGTGAAGCCGGCATTGTTGTCCCATTTTCCAGGTGATGACAGTGAGATCCAGGGAGCTCAGGCACTTGGCCTTAAGGATCAGACCAAACCTGAACCCAGGGGTCCTACTTCCAGGTGTTGATCCCATACTGTGATGCTCTCGGTACTAGATCCCCTACCCCCAGTATAAAAGTCCCTGAAGTTTTGTCCCTGTTTAACAAAGCTTTTCTTCATTTCAAATGCACTTCCTTGGAAAGGTACGTGGGACCCTGAGACTGGACACTGATGGAGTCCGACTTTGTCAACTTATGCGGGGTGTCTCAGTGACTACCCCCTGCCCTGAACCAGATTAATCATCAAAACCACTCAGGGAATTTATAAAATCCAGGTTCTTGTACCTCACCCAAGACCCACTCAGTCACTGAGAATCTATTTTGAAAAATCCACCCCCCTCCCCCCAAGCAGCAGGCTGATAGGCCATGAGAGTTGGCTGCCCTGGCTCTGTTGCACACCCACTTGTTTAGATGGCTCACAGGCTCAGATAGGAGATGGGACTTGCCCAAGATCATACAAAGAATCTAAAGTTCTGGGACAAGAACTGGGTCTGAGATGAAGCGGATCATGTTGCCAGCGTGTTGTCCAAATGAAGAGCTGAGAGCCTGTCCTCAAGCCTCACCCTGTCGTTTTGAAGACGAGGATGCCAAAACCCCTACCGGCAGTGTCCCATAGAAGTGGGCAGGGGGCAGCATCACCCAAGAAAGCAGGCTCCCTGCAACCCCAAGGTCAGTGCCCTGGTCCCACTCACCCACATACTCACCAGCCCAGGGGCTCTCACACTCATAGAGCATCCAGTGGTCGGCTCGGAAAGGGGCGTGGAACCACATGGAGTGGTCCAGGGAGGCCATGAAGTGCACCTCATGCTGCCGCCGGTGGGGCAGCACTGCTGTGCCCAGGAAGGCGTAGTCCGAGATGTAGGCCGCCACGCAGCAATGCATCTTGATGTCACCCTCCCCTGCAACAGGTTCGGGCCCCATCAACCCTAGCCTCCTGGCTTTATAGCTCAGGACCTGCAGGGAGGTGGGGAGGAAGGGGCTCTGTGCACAGACGTGCAGACTCTCACTGCACACGGGCACCTGGCCCGAGGTGTGTGTGAGCGGGGGGGTGACTGAGTACTGAAATCTGGTCTTCACTGCTGAGCCCCTCACCTATCCCTGGTGACATGTCTTCTGATGTGTACAAAGGCACCTATGGTTAGCAGTGGGCCTGGAGAAGAATCTCAAGACGGTGCCTTGCCTTAGGATTATAGTTACCTCCTTACTCCCCCTGTACAAAGGGCCGAGAAGCCCTAGTAAAAAAGTCGAGCCAGCGTCTCCATTGCCAGATAAAGTAACAGGCCCAGAGCCCTGGAAGAGTCTTCTTTCAATCCATGGGGTCTTCTTACCAATATAGCCCCGGGCTCGCACCCAGAACATCTGTTTGGGCTCCACATGCTGCAGTTGGCTCGAGGTGGGTGGGTTTACCAGCTTGATCTCAATGGGCACCTCCTGCGCAGCAATTCGGTTCATTCCCACTTGGTACTTCTCTAGGAGGTTAGGGTCTCTGAAAGTAAAGGGGAGAGGGACCAGGAGAGCCCCAGGAAGAGGAGCCTCTCCTCTGAGCTGCCTCTTCCGACTCCTCTCACTCCTCACAGGGACTCCTGACTTCCCCAAAAGTACTCCACGCCCCTAGCAGGCAGGATAGTACAGCAGGTCCCTGAATAACGTCATGTCATTCAACATTATAATGCTGGTGAGAAAAAAAAACCCGACCAACATTGAGGGAACCGATGCTAATCGAGAACTTGCACTCATTGATTGTCCTTTGTGTAAAGTCGCAGTCAAGAACCCACCGAGGACATCAAGTGAGGACTTGCTGTAGTGAGTTTGAATCCCTTCTTTGCTGCCATATGGCCGTGTGCAAGTGAGTCATCTGAGCCTATTTTCCCACCTGCAAAATGTGGCTAATGACACACCTACCTCATAATCCCTACCGTGGAGAGGCCAAGACAATGTATCTAAAGCCAACGCATCTCAGGCACTGGGCGCACCTGTGCCCTCTCGTCCATCAGCTCCTTCCTCCTAACCACCCTGCGAGGTCGATGCCATCATCATCACCCCCATCCGATAAATAAGCGCAGAGAATCCAGTGCTTGCTCAAAAGTAGAGAAAGTGGGACTAGGAATCAGGCCATCTGGCTCCACGGTTCATATTCTAACCCACTTCACTATTCTAAACAATCACGGAGCAACCGCCCAGCTCGCACTACCGCATCACCTAACTCTAGGCAACAGGGAATGCTGTCGCTGGGGCGGGGGCCCATTTCCAGCGCCTTCACGCCAGTAACAACCACCCCTAGAGCCCTTCACTGAGGTTTCTATTTTCACCCCTGTCCTCCAGGAGCTGCTCCGTAGACTTTTTCTGTGACGATGGCACATTCTATATCTGCATTTCCTCTGTGGTAGCCACTAGCCACAGGTGGCCAGAAGTGCTTGATGTGGGCAGCGGGATGAGGAACTGAACTGTTAATTCCATTTCATGTTGACAGCGCCGCACATGGCTAGTGGCTTCCTTACTGGACAGCACAGCTGTTGATTTAGGGACCTTTAAAACATCTTCCTTTCATTCTGGGGAACATTTGTGAGCTCGGAGTCCTCTCTGTCAACAGTGGCATCACTGCAATCCCCTGAGCTCTCACCAAGCGCCTTATTATCTCGTCTCACTTAGTCCTCACTCAGCCTTAATGGAAAGGAGTTATGGTCATTACCACCCTGAGGACACAACTTGCTCAAACTCACCCAGCTAGCAGAGAGAATCTAGATTTGAGCCGACTCTTCCCAGGTTCCAACCCGCATCTGTCCCATCACCCCCTGCTGGCTGCTGGGCCACAACTAACCATGCAGACAGAGGTGGTCTCCCTAGACATGGCCATGACATAGGCAGAGCACCAATGACCATTCTCATTTTTAAATGACAAGCAGGGCTCAGAGGCTGTGTGGCACTTGTAGCAGGAGAGTGCTGACACGCACAACCCCGGCCAGAATCCCTGTGTCTGTCCTGGGTTGGGAACAGAGCTCTTTCCCCTGTCCCAGCATCACCCCAACTAATAAGCTATAGTCCAAGTACAAAATATATTTTGCCAGGTGATAGTCATAATATCTAACACTAAACAAAGGCAACAAACCCACCCCTGCCAGGCTGCCCTCCCTCCGAGGCTGCTGGAACTCGAGAGGAGAGGGATCACGCAGGGGGTGGGGAGGTTAATATTTACCAGTGGTTCTAGAAATATTTTAATAAAAGTGTAACAACCAACAAAGCTCATAGTACCCGAGCTGGCTGAGTGATAAGCCCTGCATTTTACACGGTGACCCATGCACACATGCTCACACACATTTAACCTGCGAAGTTTCACAAGAGGACTCTCACCTACTCCTTTTCTAGGCTGTCATAGTTTTTAAATGCTGGTCCAAACCCACCACAGGAATTCATGACTACTGCAGTTTGAACCCTGTCCTGGAGCCTCCAGGTCTCTCACCTTACATAATAGTCCAAGAGGGTCTCACTGTCAAGCAGTTCCTCAGGTGCGGGCACAGCAGGCATGGAGAACTGGTGCTGCATGGGGCTGGGCTGGACCTGCTGGAAGGAGGCCTGGCAGATGAAGATGGGCTTGCCATGTTGCACCGCCTTCACGGAGCGCACCGAGAAGCTTGCCCCAGTTCGTGTCCGTTCCACTTGGTACAGTACTGGCACCTTTGGGTCTCCTGCAATGGGCACGAAGGACACAGTGAGTCTCCTAGGCCTGGTCTTTCTCCAAGCCTTTTCTGCTCATGCTTTACTTTTTTTTTTTTTTTTAAGATTTATTTATTTATTTTTATTTATTTATACAAGAGCTAGAGCACAGTCCAGAGTTGAGAGGGTAAGAGGATTCACCAGAGACAGAGTGGGGAACAGAACAGGCAGATGAACCGAAGGAACTGCTGAGGGGAGCAGCAGGCGAGACAGGTCTGCCTCGCCATGTGGGATTCTCCCTGGCCAGCTGGGAATCGAACTGGCGCTGCAGAGGCTGCGGACAGCTTCACAGCGCTGTGCTCAATCCGCTGCACCACCGGGGAGGCCCGCTTATGCTTTTCTAGTGATCGAGGTCCTCTAAGGCTCAGGCCCTGGGGATACAGAGAACACCAGACCTGTGGCCTGCTCCCAGTGGTGGTGGAGTAACTCTCTGACGGCAGCGCAGAACCAAAGGGGCAAAGCCAGATTCCCTGCATTCAATTCTGGCTCTGCCGCTTAGCAGCTGTGTGACTTTGGGAAGGTCACTTAACCTCTCTGAGCAGTATTCTCATCTATAAAATGGGGGTCATCACAGCATTCATCTCTCTCAGGACTTTTGTAAGTATTCAATGGGGTCATAATTTGAAAGTGTTTAGAATAATATCCAGCACATAGTAAGTGTTCTGGGCTTGCTAAGCAAAATAAATACTCTCAGCTTTTGTCTTGTTCCATCTGTAACTGGGACCCTGCCATGGGTCTAGTCCCTTTTGTTCAGATCAGGGGTCAGCAAATCTGGGCCACTGCTAAATTTTTTGTTGTTTTCTTTCTTTTTGAGAACAAGCAAAGGCTGTTTATTCAGAGTTTATAAAGCAAGGGAGTCAGCCACCATCACTTATATTTGGCAGAAATTCAAAGGCTCTCCGATGGAGGGATGGGAGAGTTTATTGTGAACAAAGAGCTCTCACACATGCCCCGCTGGAGGCTATTGGCATGGGAAGGTGTAGGCCGGCTAACTAGAAGCAGGACATCCTTTATAATTGGTTAGGAGTTTATATTTGACTTTCTCTAATTGGCCCTAAGTTCCCCAAAAATTAGGGAAGCTGTCAGTTACTGTTTGGACTGATTGATACAAGGGCTATCGTTTGGCTTCCCAACTGGTTGCTAGAGATCATGTATTTTGGATCATGTATTTTGTGTATGGCCTGGCCATTGTCTAACTGAATATTAATTCTCTCAGGAAAAACCTGCTGTCAGTCATTTCATCCTTGATACAAACAGAAGTCACCGGGCCCTTCTCCTTTGGCTTGGCTGTGCTCACAGCGCGGGAGGCAAGGGATCAGCCCCTGTTCAGGACTATCCGCCTTTGACATGCAGGTGGGGAAAAGTTTTTGGGGGGGGAGAAAGCCTCCCAGGGGGTCCTTGAATCCTTCACTGTCTCTGCATCAGGGTGACCTTAGAGAACCCTGACACTTAGTCAGTGAGATGTCTGTGGGGCACCATTTTCAACTTTCAAATGAGAAGAGATGAGAGAAGCACTGCCTCCTCTCCCCCAATCCAAAGGGGAAGTCGGCCAGCACCAGGATTCACTTATCTGAAGCAGTAACTTCACCGTGAAACCTGGCTGATTTGCTCAGTTCTGTTACCCATCTTTACCAGAGGGCACTAGCATCAGAATAGGAACTCATCAAGGTGAGAGGCCTTTAAGAAAGGTTTCCTGGGCCTCCCTGGTAGCCTACGGGTTGAGTCTCAGGCTGTCACCCCTATGGCCTGAGTTCAATCCCAGGCCAGGGAGCTGACCCACATGGTGCGCAGACCTCTCCTGTCTCACCTGCTGCTCCCCTCAGCAGTGTATTTCAGTAGATCTGCCTGTTCCCCACTCTCTCTCTGGTGAATCCTCTTATCCCCGCTCTTCTGACCTGTTCTTCTACTCAGGAAAAAAAAAAAAAATGGTCCAGACCCAAGAGATAGCTACTTGTGCCATCTGATTTCAGGGATGAGGAAAGAAGCCTCCCTTTCCTACTACTTTTTAAAGTAGTAGAAGAAAAAAAAGCAACAGAGATGCGAATCCCCTTGGGAGGTTCGCAGTCCTTCCAGTGATTGGTAACTTGCCTTTCAGTGTGAATGAGTTTTAGACCTATTCTTGAACATTTTTACTGGAACAGAGCAGGTAGGCCCTGAACAGAAGGGAGGGCTAACAGGCAGTGAGTGCTGTGTGCCGGGAGTTACTCACGTGGGTCTTCTTGTGCTGGTCTCACAATAACCATGCAAATTAGGTCTTAATGTACAGAAGGGGAAACTGATGCAATAAGTTACACTTTGGGGGAATACAGCCTGTTTTTTTACATATTGTCTTACTGATGCCCTTGCCCACAAAACCTAAAATATTTACTATCTGGCCCTTTACAGAATAATGTTTGCTGTCTGTTGCTCTAGAATTTCCAAGCCCTAAACCTATACCAAGTCAGATGACTCTGTAGTATATTCTCTTACCTCTCTGGAGAAATACTTTGCAGAAAAGTTTAGAGCCCCCTCCCCCACCACCCGCAAAAAAAAAAAAATAACAACACTCTAGGCTTTTAAAGAATTGATATGATAAATGGCAAGGATCAACATACACACACCATGCATGCACACACACACATCAATCCCTAGTATCTTATATTTTAAAAATCATTAGAACATCATCATTAGTTATAACATTTGATGTACTCAGAAGAGGGTCACATCACAATCTGGTAAGAGGATTTCCCTTTTTTTTTTAATATTTATTTATTTATGCAACAAGAACTGGGGTAAACGTCAGAGTGCAGGGGGTGAGAGGATTCACCAGAGACAGAGCGGGGAGCAGAACAGGCAGACTGACTGAAATACACTGCTGAGGGGAGGAGTGGGTGAGTCAGGAGAGGTCTGCTGCGCCATGTGGGTCGCTCCCTGGCCGGGGATTGAACTTGTGCTGCAGTGGCTGCAGACAGCTTCATAGGTTGCATCTTAACCCCTTGCGCCACCAGGGAGGTCCAAGAGGATTTCCCTTTTTGCCTTGCTGCCAGGAAGCCCAGAACTAACTTTCATATAAAACTGCAACATGCTGCGGTCCAATTTATTGACAAATCATTTTCCCCAACTCCCTGTACCACTAGCCTCCTGCCTTTTATTTTAATAGTCCTGTAACAGCTGCCAATTATTATAAGCTGTCTTGCTGCCTTTCAGGAAGCAAAGAGGGACACAATTAATTTTGAATTTTGATTAATTTTGAAACAGTAGCTTGGGCATAGACCCTTTCACGCTAAACCTGGATGCAGAATTTCCAAGGAAAAGGCTCCTTCCCCTAGAACCTTGGCAGCTCTCTCATCTTTGGAATTATGTAAGAGTGAAAGATGTGCAGACAGAGGAAAGAGAGTGCCTGCACTCCCACAAACTCAGGACTTGAGTCCTGGCTCTGCCCCACAGAGCACCATGGCAGCTGATTACATAAACCCTTAGGGTCCCAGTTTGAATGGTGGCAATAATGCCCCCCCCCTTCATGTTTACTTATGAGGACTAAACAGGAGAATGTACACAGTGGTGCTCTGTATTATGCATGTTTTAATTATCCCTTTAAATTAATCAAAAATTAGTAATACTTATGGGAAACTAGCAACATGCCAGGTCCTGCACTAGATAACTTTACCTGTGAGATCTGAAATTGCCTATTGGACCCTTCTCCCTGGTCTCACAGGCAGGAAGGAAGTTCAAACACCTGCATAAACTTGAGCCAGCACTGGCTGGCCCTGTTCGGGGAAGAAGTCGGGTGCAGGAGAAGAAGTGAAATCAACAACCTCTCAGTCTGTTGCTGACCAGAGGGCAGCTACAGACTGACCAAACAACTAGCAGCCAACCATGAGTCTCCTAAGTTGAGTCTGGATAAAGTTTAACTGTCCTGAGGTCTCGCCTCCCTTGCTACATAGACAGCAGTCTCTGAGCCAGAACAACCCAGAGAGTTTTGACACTCTGGGGTGTCAAAACAGGTGAAAACCAGCAACCCTGGCAAGACCTAATGTATTACTTGACTTCAGTACTGTTTTTCTTTTTTTTTAAGATTTATTTATACAAGCACTGGGTACAGTCAGAAGCGTGGGAGGGTGAGAGAATTCACCAGAGGCAAGCAGGGAACAGAACATGCAGACGGATGAAATACACTGCTGAGGACGAAATACACTGCTGAGGACGAAATACACTGCTGCGGGCATGGCAGGAAAGGTCTGCATGCCATGTGGGACCCTTGCTGGCAGCCGGGGATCAAACCGGTGCTGCAGAGGCCGCAGCTCAGCGCTCAACCGCTGCGCCACCAGGGGAGGCCCAGTACTGTTTTTCATAAGAAAATGATTCCCTTCTTTCCTAGAGTCTATCTCACCAAACCTGGCACCCAATTCCCTCAGGCTAAGATCAGTCTGTTCCCAGGTTCTAATCCTTGATTATCTAGTAAGGTCTGTAATTATCATTAGCACTGGGATTTTCACTTCAGTCCACACCTGTAAAAACTCAATTCTTTCAGAAACAAAATGAAGAAACACATTTCTTTTCTTTTATAAGATTTAAAGAAACACATTTCAAGGTTTTGGGTGAGCCCCCTCCCCACACACAAAACAAAGCAAAACTCTCCCTACGCTAGAAGGGTCACATATCAAAGCAAGGACTAAATCCCAAAGGGCAGCACTTTGGGAGTTTACAGCCAAGCCGAAGAAATAAAGGGCATGTTTGTTCCTAATTAATAGAGGTAAGTGCGGACTGGACCCATGGTGAGTATTCAGGTATCTTAGAGCACTTGCTTCTCAGGAAGAGTCAGGTAATAAGTGGATGGGGAGTGTAGAATGAAAAGGTATATTTACTATTGTAACTATTTTATATTTATAAAAGGAAGTGGGAAATCCCACTGTTGTTTTCTTAATACAAATCACATACTGTAAAGCTCCACACATTCTCAGCCCTTGGGTCTATGTAGAAGATAATGATCGTTAAAATTGGAGGCATCTGCCCTAGGAGAAGTGAAAGGGGAAAGTGAGTGGTGAGATTTTAATATTTTTCAAAAGAGAGCATAGTTTTCAACAAAAGACTACTCTCTCTTTGATCCAGAGCTGCGAGCAGGTAGAAATCAGCTGCTTAAAATGTCCTTGATTATGCCCGTCTCCATTTTACAGGTGGGATATATCAAGCCTCACTCAAAGCCACACAGCAAATTAGTGGCTAAGCTGAAATCAGACCCTAGTTTTCTAGATTCCCAGGCTGGTATTCTCTTCTCCAAATCAAGCTGCCTACCTCCTAACCCTTAGCAGAGGTTACAACACCCCACTGAGGATCCAGCACAGTACTAGGCACCAGAAAGCATGTAAAGAACAAGAACAAAAGACCCACAAGGAGCAATTAAATAAGTGTCTCTCCTGTCATCATGGGCCCAATAACAGGTACCTGATGCGTCTCCACTGGTGTGGTCCAAGGCTTTTCTAGGGCCCACCTCTCAAATAGGCCTCTCCCTTCCTTCTCCCCTCTCTTCCTCTCTTCTTCCTTCTCCACTGTCAACCCCTACTGGGATAGGAAGAAGTGGTGGCTGGGCCACTAAGGCTGGGTTGAGGGCAGGAAGGGGATGGTTTACCTGCCCGAACGAAGTAGCAGTGCAGGGAATGTACATGGACGTCTTCACTCACAGAGTTGGCTGCAGCCACCAAGGCCTGGCCCACAATCTGACCCCCGAACAGCCGATGACTTCTGGGAACCCAGTAATGCCTTCCTCTGTAGGGAGAAAGGGAAAGGCTTGGAGTCTGGGCCAAATCTTGGGACCATCAATGGCTACCAGTGCTCATTTTGGGGATTGGGATCCTTTTGAGAAACTGGAGAAAAAAATGAACCCCTTCCCCAAGCAAGTATCCATACAATACTCTGCATACAATAATGGCCTCCTGGATCATTCTGTGAACTTCAGGACCACCTGATCCATCAATGGATAGGATAGCAAATCAGTCCCCTTATATTACACTAAAAGAACAGGGATCAGAGAGAAGTGACTAGAACAAGGTCACACAGCTTAAATACTTTCTATCCCGAATAGTACCTGGGCCGCCTTATCTCAAATCCAGGGTTTCTCCCATTGCCCATACAAAGGTGAGGTAGAAGCCTCTAAGTCAATCAAGATGAACCCCAAGAGCTCAGGGTGGAATGTGTTAAGGCCTGCCATTTACACCCCTTAACATTGACAGCCTAGTTGCCCAAGAACTAGACTTCGAGTGTGAACGGCCCTCACACTCTTCAGTTTACAGGTGAGGAAATGAGGCCCCAGAGTTTAAAAGGCGTCCTCAGTGGGGGCTCTGTGAAGGGTGTAGATCCCCAGCTTCCACCATCCAGGCCCCTAAGCCAAGCTAAGCAATCAAAGTATTGCAAATGGCCCTCCAAGAGTGTCGGGGGTGGGTAAGTTAACACTGAAGATAACTTCCAGTAAGCCACTTTAGCCTTAGAGGCCAAAACTTAAATTTCCAGCTGCTGTCAAGACTTTTAAGTGGCATTGAAAATGCTGTCTCAGAATGAGTAATCACCCCGCCAAGTGGTCGGAATGGGTATAAAGAAGGAAAAAATGAATATGCACGGAGGTGCAGATAAATTTTAAATGTGATCAGCTGTGCGCCCTGGGACGCATCACCGCCCTCTCATGACTGACTCCCCCAGGGACAGGACCCCTCAGGACAGGCTGCGAGAAGGCTGTCTCAGGTCACCGCTTCGTTCGCCCACGTCACCAGGTGATGAGAGGGAGAGAAGACCCCCGGAGCAGCGGTAAGAGTTGTGTCAGGGGCCGCGGCCGAGCCGGCATCCCGCGCGAGCCCCTCCTCGCCCCGGCGCAGGGCGCTAAGGGGCGGCAGTCACGATCAGGAGCCTCGGTCCCGACGCGGGGGTGCGGGCCAGGTGGGCCCGGCTACCTGAAGAGGTCCTCGTCCAGCGGCTCAAGGTTAAGGACACTAGTGACCAGGACGCTGCGGAGGTCCCCGGGGGGATCGCCGCCCTGCTCATCCTCCGGGGCCTGCGGGGATGACATATCGTCGTCTCTATGGTCCTGAGGGTCGCGCCGGACCCGACGCGAGCAAATCCACTCAGAACGTGCAGCTTCCGGCAGCGTTTTCTAGTGACCGGAAGTTCTCCGCGTCCCGGGAAAAGCGGGGTGGAGGTGAGGATTGGTCAGTGCTCCTGTCAGTCTTCGGGTGAGTGCGCTAGCGTCCTCTCGCGATTGGAGGAGATGAGTGCCAGTCTGGGAATCTCGCGTGTTATTGGACATGGGCGCGAGGGGCGGAGCCCCGGGCTGAATAATAAGGGCTGAGAGTCATTTCCCCTCTTGTCAGAGAGCGAGAAGCCCCCAGCCCCGCGGAGCCGCTTGAGGCCGGGGGCGCCCCCAGAGCTCCGCAGCAGGCCGCCCAGTTGGGGCCGACCGTTCAGCCAGCCTGCGCCCGCACCAGCCGGTCGCCCCCTCAGCGTGACCTCTGACCCCTGGTGTTTCTCTGGGGGCGGTCATGGAGCTGGGCAGCTGCTTCAAGACCTACGAGGACTTCAAGGAGTGCTTCAGCGCCTACAAAAAGGAGAACAGGTGCTCCTTCATTCTCAGGGACTGCGTCTCCGTCCGCTTCCACAACCTCAACCACGGCACCTCCATCCGCGAGGACATCCTGTAAGGGCGGGGCAGGGGCGGGGCGCAGGGGGGCAGGGGCCGGCGGCCCCAGGAGGGCGGCCTGGAGGAGGCGGGGGAGCACGTGGGCCCTGGCCTCGTTGAGCGGCAGGCACTCGTTGAGCGCCGGCTGTGGGCTAGTGAAAAAAATGAGCAAAACCTGCTTGGGCATGGCTTTTGAAACACCCACGTCACCTTCCCTGGCCCCTTCATGCTCAGCTTTTCTAGAATTCATGATAACTACAATTTGTCCCTTTTTTTCTGAGCACCTGCAGTAGCCCAGACACAAAATAGAACCTTCACAAATGATTTTTTAAAAAAGCAAAACCCACCTTAGGGAGAAATTCCTTCCTCAAGAACAGGTCAATCGTTGGTTGGTTCGTTCATTCATTCATTCATTCATTTTGTAAATGGTTGTTGACTTCCTGAGGTTAACCACCATTTTTTTTCAAAGACTTTCCACATCCCAGGCAGTGGTTTCTATTCTGTGCATGTTTTATCTGCAGGGCTGCATTGAGAATTATAGATAAGTGTTATTTTTCCCATTTGGCAGATAAGAAAACAAAACCATCTTGGAAGCTAAAATAAGGGTTGAGAACATAAATACCTTCAGGGTTATGGTGAAACCGCCCTGGATAAGACGTTTAACTTTTACTAAAAGAAAAAGAAAGATGAGATAACCCACTCCAGGTCTTTGTGCCAGGAACAGCAGAAATGTAAGCTGGGCAAAATCAGGTCCTAGCTAATTACATCCAGCTGATGGCTGCCATGTGAAAATGAAGATCAAGAGTTGTCAGAATTTGGGGCAAGAGGGGTTGGATATCCAGGCCTTATGTGGAATTGAAAATCATTTCAGATTTGATCACACATTATGTGGGCCAGCTCCAAGCCTCAAAGTATATGAGTTTGAGACCTCCGAGTGAGATGTTTGGCCAGAGCTCCACGTCTGGGCTGCAGGATATATATGTTTTTTCCACAACTCTGAAGCCCAGTGCTATGCTAGGTCACAAAGGTGAATATGTACCCAGATCTACCCTCAAACTGCTTAAGATGGGATAGTGTTGGACCCAAGTAAACTGACCAGTATGTGATAAATGCCTTAAAAGGTGCAGAGGTGACAAATGCCTGGGACCTGGGGAAAGACTTCGCAACAGAAGCTGTGGCCTCTACTGGGCCACGAATAGCTGTGAAGGCTACAGCAGGACTTCGCTGCTTAATTACCGAGTTGCTTGGGGGAGTTTGACTAGAAAGTGTTTGTTGTGCAAAAGAAAGTGCAGAGCAAATGTACAGAGACGTGAAAGAAGGTGGCGTATTTGAGAAATACTGTGCAGTGCCATGTGTGGCTAGAGGTGAAGTCACTTGCAGTCTACCTGAAGGATTTTTAGCTATTGTTGTGAGGTGTTCAGATTTTTATCCTATGCTTGTAGTGCCTGTCTAACCAATGAGGATACTACACAAGTGCTCTTCTCTGGAGCTGCTGACAGTCTGGGTCAGATAAGGTGCAGTAGCTTCCCATGGCCCGTGTCATGAAGTCCAGGACCATCATCTGGCTCTGCAGTCCCTGTGACCCTCTGCCTCTCCATCCTGCACGGTGGGCTCCATCCCCATCAGGTCAACTTCACACTCAGTCCCCTCCCAAGCCCACAGCCCTTGCTCTTCCTGTGCATGTCTGCTGGATACAATACAATTTAACATTTTTTGTATAAATTCAGTTTTAACATTCAAAGAAGTCCATTATAGACCCAATCTAAGCTATGATATATAAGAATTAACAGTATTGTAGGCTCCCCTAAAAGCTATGTATTTATAAATATTAAATAGTCTTGGGTAATCTCAAGTCTTTGGACCATTGGTGGAGAAACTGTTGCTCTCCCTTCAGGGCTTACCTTATTTCCAAAGTCCTTAACACCCTTAAGATGAGGAGAGATACTCCTCTTGTCTGCCAGCATCTTTTACAGCTCTTAGCATTTTAATGCTCTGGAATAGAGCATGCAGAGGGTTCCCTGGTTTTGAATGCGCTCTTCCAGGAAAGGATTCTGGTTTACCTTTTTTTGATTTGTGTTTAGCTTGTGCTTAGCTCGAAAGAGCAAGCTCAAACACTTTACAATTGGCACCTCAATAAACACCCTTCAGGTAGCCCATCCCACAGGATCCTGCACAGGAGCTTGGCCCATAGAGGGCAAGACCTCAGAGAAAAATCCTGATGAATTGGAGAAGAGAGAAAGGACGAGAAAGAGAGCTGTGTCCCAGAAGATGGGAGGTGTCAGGAGGTTATTCGTTTTTATTTGCTGTACTGTTTTAACAAATGATCACAAATGTGGTGGTTTAAACAACACAATTTTATTATCTGACAGTTCAGTAGGATAGCAGTCACACATTTTGCTGGGTCCAAATAGCTGTGTGGCCAGGACTGCATCTCTTTCTGGAGTGTCTAGAGCAGAATCCATTTCTTGTCCAGCTCCCCCACTTCCAGACTCATGGCCCCCTTCCATCTTCAGAGCCCGCAATGACTGGATGAACCCTAATAGCATGCTGGCGTCGCTGCTGTGGTCCCATTGCCAGCCTTGGCACCATTCTCCTGCCTGCCTCTTCCATTTTTAAGGACCTCTGATTACATTTGGCCCACCCTGATAATCTAGAATAATTTCCCTTTAAAAAGTCAGCTACCTAGCAACCTTCATTCCATCTGCAATCTGAATTTCCCTTTGCCGTGTCACCTAACATTCACAGGCACTGGGTATTAGGAAGTGGATATTTAGGGGCACCATTCTGCCCACCACAGAAGGATTGATGTCCTGAAGGGAGAAGTGATACCAGTGCAGATGTTAACATGATGTGCTTAAAAGGCAACGAGGAGTCTTGCTGAGCTACCAGGAAGGTTTACGCTAGAGCAGCGGGAAGGAAGACTGGGGGGACTCGGGGAACAGATCAGAAAGTTGGTGCTGTTCTCATTTATTTATTTTTTAATTTATTAATTTATGCATACAAGAGCCGGGGTACAGGCCAGAGGTGTGGAGGGTGAGAGGATTCACCAGAGACAGAGTGGGGAGCAGAACAGGCAGACTGACTGAAATACACTGCTGAGGGGAGCAGCGGGCGAGACAGGAGAGCTCTGCTGCGCCATGTGTGTCAGCTCCCTGGCCAGAGATTGAATTAATCCTGCAGTGGCTGCGGATAGCTTCATAGTGCTGAGACTTAACCCCTTGCGCCACAGGGGAGGCCCCAATCTTATTTTTGTTTTTGAAAGTTGAACAGTTCTAAAAACAAAGTTGTTTTTGAGTGGTTAATACAGCCATTTAATTGAACATTTAATTTCAAACTATATAAAAGGGTCTAAAAGCCAGTGTCCTTTCCACTGTGTTGATTCAGAGGCAGCCACTGGTAAATTCCTGACACCCACAGAGCCTGAACAAGTATCCTTGTACGTGCCTGTGAGCTTCTCGTCACCACCAGGGTCTGCACACTGCCATGCGCACATCTTCCTGCACTTTGGTTTTCTCCATTATTAGTGATTTTTAGAGATTTTCCACATCACTAATTCCATTTTAAGGGGTAGTTATTAGTCATTGTTTACTGAAAACTCCATGAGTGTCTAGAAATACAATGTTGAACAGTAAATTGGGTCCCTGCCCTCTTGGAGCCTCCCTTCTAGCCAGGGAGATAAACATTAAACTATAATAATAGAAAGAATTAATTTTTTTCTTTAAAATAGTAGAAAAGCTCCAAAGATAGTCTAGGGTGCTGGGTGGGGAGTGACTGGGAGCCTTCAACTGTGTGTGCGGGAGAGGGGGAGTTGGGGTGTGAATGCTCGTTGACACTTGCAACCAGTACAGGCTCTTGACTAGAAAGCAGCCATCTGACACCTTCCTTGTTGGACCTGGTCCTCTGAATGACCTGTCAGCGGTTGGTTTTGGTCTTCCATGAAATGCATTAATACTGACAAATAGAAAATATTCTATTTTCTTTTTTTTTTCCCCTATTAACCAGCACACATTAAGTTTATTGAGGAAAGGAAAAAAGGAAAGAGAGACGCCTACACAGACACAGGCAAGCAATCTTAAAAGACAGGAGCTGCTGAAAATGTTCTGTTTTTTAGTACATAGAATATTCCATAAATATTGACCACTTATTATTATGCAGATGGGGAAACAGAGCCAGGAGAGGTTCAATGTTGAGAGAAGGCTAATAGTTTCTACCTCTCTGCTTTCCGTTTTCTGAGTTTCTTGCTCTTTGAAATCTGTTTTCTGAGTTCCACGTGCTTGAGGGTGGTAGACAGAGTAAAGGGAGCTGTCTCAGCCCCTAAGATAGTAAAGACTTGGCAAAGATAAATAATAAGATGGCCCATAACATAATGCATCCTCAGCCACAAAATTACCTGATGTGAACCAGGGAAGTCTAAATTTGGTGCAGTTACAGCCAAAATAAGAGGAAGTGTCAGAAAGGAAGAGCAAGTTGGAACAGGGTAAGATTTGTCAATCTACACTCAAGCGTCGCTTATGAAGGTTTCGTCAGTGACAGACCATGTGCAGGACAGTGGTCCCAACAGGCTATCCCATATGGCCTAGGTGCATAGTAGATGGTGCAGTCTAGGTTTGTGGAATTGTCTACGCTCTGATGCTCCCATAATGACGAAGTTGCCGACGATGCATTTCTCAGAACGTAACCCCATCATTAAGGAAGCGCTCAGGGGTTACAGCCTGAAGATCAGACCTTCTGTCCTTGCCAGAGCGCTTAACTGCCCTACTTAATCGCTGGGTTACAGCAGTTTTCTAATGCCTCCTGTTTGTTTATTCATTCAACAAACTTCTAGTAAAAGGTTAAATATTTACCCCCCAGCATTGAGCTGGGTACAAAGATGAGTAAGTTGTGATCCCTACCCTTGACTATAATAGTGGGCTGAGCAAGCAGCTCATGAGCAGCTACACCTTTAGCAGCAAAGGGCTGACTGCTTGTTGGGGACCTTGTGAAGGGTCCTCTTGGATCATATATTGTATGTTGGCTCTGCACAGAGCACACTGTTGGCCCATTGGAGTGACCCGAGGTTGTGCAGGATGAGAACTGCTCTTGGGCACCTGGAAGGAGGGTGGGAAGAATATTTTTAGGAGACAATTTAGCAGAGTACCTTGTTTTCCACAACCATATATGCATGCTGTTGGTGGTCAGATAGGTGATTTTAGTAGTAAGTAGTAAGTATATTACTATCTAGATATAAAGAGCCTTATTAATAAGCTAAGTGAGCTGATTTGAAGAAATCCATTTGGAAAATAATAATGCAGATGTTATACAGGTGGCTATGGTAGCTTTCCATGTGGTTTGTGTTTTCTTGAAGTTCTGGAAAAGCTGGCACCTTGAACTTGGGGAAAAATTTGAACCCAAGTGACAGTTTTGTCCTCTGTAAAATGAGGATGTGGTAAAGATTAAATAAGAAAGTACAGGTAATTGCTAAAACATAGGACCAGATAATATTTGCCAAAGCTGTAACCTTAGTATGTGAGAGAAAGCGGTGATAAGAATGTCCAAAGAAATGGGTTGTGGCAGTTACAGGAAATGATCAGAAGTCCCAGTCGACAGAGTCTATGGTTTTATGCTGAGTTTTTTCTTCTCATAGTTTTATATATATGGCTGCTGAGTTTTCTCTTCTCGTATTTTTATATATATATAGCTGCTGAGTTTTTCTTTCTATTAGGCTTTTTTGGGGGGTTGACATTCTTCAAACAATTCGTGAAGTATTCTGATGTCTCTCCATTGCTGTTCAATTAGCAGCTACCTTCCTTGAACACTTTTGGAAACACATTCCAGACACCCTGCTAAAGAACTTTACAGGCGTTGTCTTGTTTATCCTCATTACGCCTTGTTATGTGAGTTTTCATTTTCCTCATATCCATAGTCACAGACTGTTTAGGAAAGCAAAAGTCGTAACACAAAAATCTTGCTAATAAACTAGCCGCTTTAAAAATTAGTCACTCTTTAATCATTCCTTCCTGATTATCCTTACCAGTCCCATCAACATATTTGGCAGTCAGTTTCTGGCTAATGAGTAGATGTGGTAAGCATCAGGATAATACAATGCAAATAAAACTGATTGACACTGCAATCACACCTCTCCCAAGAGCTGCAGGACTTGGTGAAATTCCCGAAAGTAATGATTAGCGAATCCCTTCCATCGCCCTCAGCCTTATACCAGCTGACAAATGGAAAGGGGAAATCAAAAAGGAGGACGATAGGATGGGAAGTTGAAAACAAAGGATTTGTATAGCAAGGAATTAAATTAGGTCCTTGGGAAACTTGGAAAGCCCAGGATTATTTTAGTAAAACTGACTTTACATATTGAAATAGTGAGACATGAAAGGGAGTATCACAGTGATGGTAATAACGTGTCAGGAAACAAGCAACATGATACTTTAAGTCATTTGATTACTCTAAGAATCGGTATATGGCTGCCTTTGCAGCCCACATTTTGCTAAGTATAACAGTAACCTTATAATTTCATTTTTTAGGATCAAATTACACTCAACTCTTTTTGCCCACTGTTTACTATCAGTCTTGTTTCTGAGGATATTTTGGGCTCAAATTAACTAAAAACCCTGACTCAAGTGGCCTATTACTTCGAGTCCCAGAAGCGATCCTTTTAGGAGGACGAATGTTTCCATTGCCCAGGAGTTTTTCACCTTCCCACTCTGCCTTTCTCAGGTCCTAGCTCTGCCCTCAGAGTGGCTCCCACGTGGCACAAATGTGGGGTCACATCTAGTAGAAAAAGCCTTCCCTAGTTTGCTACAGATTTCCTATCAGGTTTCTCTGACCAGAACTGGGCCAGCTTCCATGCCCATTCCTAAAGAGATTATGGTAATTGGCTTAGACTAGGCCGGAGACTTAGCTGTGTGGGGGAGGAATGGCAGCCTGCATAATATCGACCTCTTCTAGGGAAGGCTAAGGGATGTTGGCTTGGCAATCAACAGATTCTGTCACAGCCTTTCAAATGAAGTTGCTTCTAGTGGTATTGATTATTCTTAGACCCTTACTCTTAGTTCCGTATTTATAGATCAGGAAAAGGAGGTTTAGAGGAGGTGTAACTTGTCCAGGTTCACACAGCTACTAAGTGATAGAGCTGGAATTTAAACTCCCACTTTCTTTTTTTTCCCCAAAGATTGACTTATTTATGCATACAAGAACTGGGGTACAGGCCAGAGGTGTGGGGGGTGAGAGGATTTACCAAAGACAGAAGGGCGAACAGAGCAGGCAGACTGACTGAAATACACTGCTGAGGGGAGCAGTGAGCGAGTCAGGAGAGGTCTGCTGTGCCATGTGAGTAGCTATCTGGTCGGGGATCGAACTCGAGCTGCAGTGGCTGCAGATAGCTTCATAGGTTGCATCTTAACCTCTTGCACCACCAGGGAGGCCCCTAAACTTCTACTTTCTGACTCTGGAGTCTTGTTCCTATCTCAAGTCTAATTGTCTAAATTATTATAGGTGCTTCACTCCACCTATAAAAATCATCTTCATTGTTTAAGGTGCAATTCAAACCCAACCAGACTCATATAAAACTGGTTAAAAACCTTAATTAATTTGTACCAGTCCCCACAGAGTCACTCTTTATCCCATTACAAGTTGTCTCTCTCTTTATTTTATTTATTTTTTTAATTAAAAAAAAAATACACTGTTGAGGGGAGCAGCAGGCGCGACAGGAGAGGTCTGCTGTGCCATGCGGGACCCTCGCCAGCCGGCCGGGATCGAACCGACACTGCAGAGGCTGCGGATAGCTTCACAGCGCGGCGCTCAACCGCTTGCACCGGCAGGGGAGGCCCATCTCTCTTTAACCATTCACTGAGTGTTGACTATCTATATAATAAATGCTCTGCTCACTAGACTTTGAAAGTAGAGATGGCCTAATTTGTCTCTGTAGCCTCTGAACAACCAGTGTAGCATTTGGCTCATTGTAGGACTTAGTAAATGTTGGAAATTAAACAAAGGACTTGTCCAAAGCCACAGTTAGTACTAGTGCCAGGACTAGAGCCAAATCATCTGCCAGCTCTCCCAGTGGTCTTCCTAGTGGGCTGCTCACATTACTGGCAGAGCTGTCGGTGCCACACAGACACTCAGTGTTATTCAGGCTGTGCGCATAGATCACCTCGCATGTGCCGGGTGTGGCGCCAGCCTCCAGGATTATGCTGGCAGATGGTCCAGAAAGGCAAACCAAACACTGCAGAGCCCATGGGAAGGAAGCAAGATCGCCTGACTCCCTTCCTGCAGGCCGTGGTTGAGCACTCTGAGATTAAAGCCAAAGGGAGATTCAGAAAAAGTGTAAAACCAGATCCCTGTCTTGAAGGTGTATATGTTTTTCCAAGAGACAGAAATAAATACAGATTAAAAAACAACAACAACAGGGCCTCCGTGGTGGCACAGGCGATTGAGCGCTGCACTGTGAAGCTGTCCGCAGCCTCTACCGCGCAGGTTCGATCCTGGCTGGCTGGCGAGAATCCCACATGGCGCAGCAGACCTCTCCTGTCTCGCCCACTGCTCCCCTCAGCAGTGTATTTCGTCAGTCTGCCTCTTCTGTTCTGTCTCTGGTGAATCTTCTCACCTTCCCACGTATCTGGCCTGTACCCCGGTTCTTGTATAAATAAATCTTTTAAAAAAAAAAAAAAAAAACAGTGCTCAAAGAATTCTTACAAAAGATTTTTGTGTACTTCACACGTATGTAAGCTATGTCTTAATAAAATAGAGTAGAGGAGGAGGGAAAAAATAACAAGCTTCAACCTCTACCCATTAAGGTTGAAATGTGTCATCCCACGCAGTGTGTGTAGAGGCCTTGAAGGAAGTTATTGAACCTGATCAAAGTGACAGAGGTCAAACTGAGGAGGGTAAAAATGAGAATTCAAGAGAAGGGAGAAATGTCTTAACAGGCAGCATAATGGTTAACTATACAGATGGAAGCCAAGCAGGTTTAGTTCAAATCCCAGCTACGCAGTTTTTCGCTGGAGAATTAAATCCCAGATTCTCATCCTCGAGAACCTCTGCAAACCTCTGTTTCTCCCTCTTGTAAAATGTGGCTGATTGGAGAACCCTTTTCCTAGCATAAAATGATGCATAGCAGGAGCTTAATGTAGCCTGGCATATAATAATCTTTAAAGCATGTGGTGAAGACATCGAGAAGACTTGTTAACACATTGGGATATAGGCGTGGAGAAGAAGCAAGCAAAAGAATGCCAAGTTTTCCACCCTAGGAGGTGCAGTCATTCATGGAACCAGGAAAGGAAGAAAGAGCTGTGCTTGGTACTCTCCATACCTTTCTTTGGAGGAGCTTGACAGCCAGGCGACAGCTTGACCCTGCACGCACAAGGTCACTATTCTCTGATTAGCAAAAGCTATGCAGTGACATTGAGCTAGCGTAAGGGTAGGACCAGATCTAAGGGCTTGGGGAAGGCTTCCCTTCCCCAGGGTCACCATGCATGTAGTCCTGAAGGGTAAGCAAGGTGGGAAATGCTTTCCAGACAGAGTCAAACCTGAGCAGAGGCATAGAAGTAGACACAGCATAGTGAACAAGAAGGTGTAGGCGGTTTTCTTTCTAGGGCAGACAAAAAAGATGATGCTGAGGGGGTGGGAAAGGCTGGCAAGATAGACAGAAGCTACACCGCAGTCATCCATTGCAGGCCTTGCCCTGTATCTACTGGGCTTCTCCAGTCCCTTCCCGGTCCTGAGCTAGATAGAGCTGGCATTGCACACACAGCAGGTATAGGCCTTTTCAGTCCTGGGCCCCTCCACCCTGTTATTGCAGCCTTGACATATCCTGTTTCTCTAAGCTTGCCCCACAGGTGGGCAAACAGGACCAGCTGGTTAGTGTTTGGAAGAAGGCTGGTGATATATCCAGGCTGTGTCATTTCATGCCAAGGGCTGGAATTCCCCCCTCCCCTGGTCTTTGGGCTGGGATACTCCCTGAAGGTGCTGGGCTGGGACCAGCTTACCTGAAGTCATTCATCCAGTGTCTTTGATAAGCATCTGCTGAAGGAATAGCATTGTTAGGTGCTTGGAATACATTGGGGAAGAACCCAGTCCTGCCACCTGAAGACAGCCCATTCCAGTTGGAAAGGCACTGCCTCAACACCCAGGAGAATGTCACCAGGCAGAGGAGTTGCAGTGACAGTCACTGACTTATTTGTTAATGAGACTGAACCAGCTCTGGGCTAAATGTTATGCCTGTGCTTTATTTAATCCTCACAACAGCCCTGATAAGGTAGTCTCATTTTATGAGGAAACTGCGCACAGAGGTGAAGTGACTTGCACAAGGTCAAATAGCTTCTGGTCAGGCAGGCAGCCTCCAGCATACCCGTGTTGAACTAGGTGTACTGCCATGCAGAGAATCCTAAGCCTTTTATCAGTGCTAAAATTCAGAGGAAGAAGCAACTACTGTGCCTCGAGGGCATAGAAGGCTTCCTGGAGAAGGTAGTACCTGATTTGGGCCTACATGTTGGGTTGAATATGGAAAGGGAGAGAAAAGGGCGCAGGTATCTCTTGAATCACTACTGTCAGCCTGGAATGGCAAAGCTAGCAGGGACCCTAAAGATCATCCAGCCTGGGGCTTCTTAAATTTTTAGGATGTAGACATTTTTAATTGAATGATGAGCAGAAATCTTTCCTTTTAGAGACACCAAAGACACCTCCCCTTCAGACATCCCCTAACTTTTGAGGGGTGTTTTTCTTTGCTGGAAGAGGAGGAGACAACGGTGGGTCCCCAAGGCAGAATGAAGGGGACTCTGGTGTTGGGGACTCTGCTGCTTCTTGTCACTGTCCCCTTGTCTGTTGCCTTGGATTGAACTGTTGACAGCTACAGGTGGGCGCTAGAGAGAGAACGAAAGGAGTTGGGGAGTTGGGGCTTAGAAGTGCCGCAGATGAGAACGAGGGGGGTTGGAGTTGGGGGGGGGTCTTAAAGTGCTGAGGACTTTTTTTTTTTTTAAGATTATTATTTTTTTTTAATGCATACAAGAGCTGGAGTACAGGCCAGAGGTGTGGGGGGTGAGAGGAGTCACCAGAGACTGAGTGGGGAACAGAACAGGCAGACTGACTGAAATCCACTGCTGAGGGGAGCAGCGGGTGAGACAGGAGATGTCTGCTGCGCCATGTGGGTCAGCTCCCTGGCCGGGGATCGAACTCATGCTGCAGTGGCTGGCGATAGCTTGATGGTGCTGTCTTTAACCTCTGCGCCACCAGGGAGGCCCCTGCTGAAGACTTTTGAGGCTGGAAAGTGAATATAAATCTTCCTTCCCTACATCCTACACTACATTGTGGTCTCCAGGACAAATATCAGCCGCTGTAAGTCCCTGCAGGAGCTTGTCTTGTAAGAGAAAGGGGGTGGTTGGCGCCTTTCTCATTGTCCCCTCTACCTTCCCTAGATATGTGCAAGTGAAATTTGTCTGTATTCGGAGCCAGTCAAACAGGAAGAGGACGTCAGAGGCAGACATGTGCCCAGCGTACCTGCTCCTGCGGTACAATGAGAAACTAGACAGACTGTTTGTCAGTGAACTCAACACCCAGCACATACATGTTGATTCCAGAACTGCAAGTTCTGCGGGAAACACCACTGGCAAGTCTCAGAAGTCAGTGTGCCTGCAGAAACCCCAGCCTGCGCAGCCCACCATCCAGAAAGACCTTGACTCAGCTGAGAAGCCCCCAGTTGAACCATCATTTTGCTTAGATAAGGTCCACGCGTCTGCGAAGCCAGAACAGGAGGGCATCACGCCTTCTGACCTGGCCAAGATAGCGAAAGTGATGAAGAACTTCCTTAAGGTGGACGAGGGCTCCATGGCCTCCCTCAGTGTAGGCAACAGCCAAGACCTGGACCGGCTCAGCTTCCAGAGCAGCAAGATGAGTGACCTGTTCATCCGCTTCCCAGAGAATCTCTTGCTGCACCGGGTGGAGAATGCCCAGGGCCACCTCCTCTATGCTTTCTTGGTGGAGAACAAGGAACGGGAGAGTCGAGTGGTCCACTTTGCTGTGCTCAAGGCCGAGACGGCCACATCTGTGGCCAAGATGCTGAGTATTTTCATGGAGTTCAATGCAGATTGGCCCAAGGTCAAGGTGGTCTTTGTGGACCCATCCTTCCCTCATCGAGCCATCCTGCAGGAGCTCTTCCCTGCCGCCCGCATCCTCCTTTCCATCTACCACACGACCCGACTCTTGGAGAAGAAGTTGCATCGTAGCTCAGCAAATCCATCCTTTAAAAGACTCATGAAGGAAGCCCTGCGGGAGGCGGTGTTTGTCACTTCTGACAGCAACCTACAAAACCTCTGTCAGATGTCCCGAGCCCTACTAGATGAGGAGCTCTTTGGGTTCCTGCAGGCCCACTGGTTCTCCTGTGAACTGCTGTGGTACATGCATGTCAGGAAGGGTCTGCATGCCTGTAACACCTACATGGACAGCCTGGATGTTGTCACCAGCAAGGTATCCAGCCTCTTTCGCGAGCAGCAGTCGCTGATGGACTGCATCCTCCGCTTTGTCGACTACGTTGACTCCTTTAACACCAAAGGCTTGAAGAACTTGCCCACAGCGCCTCCCAAGTTGAAGAGAACCCGGCCAGCCAGCATGCCACCAAAGTCCAAGAAGGCTTTTGGGATCTGTGGAGGAAGCCTCGCCAGGCTCCCTGAGGAAGAGACAAAGCCAGACCCACAGCAGGTGCATTTGCAGCAGCCGCCACAGGTGCAGCCCTGCCAGGGTGGCATGCTGGACACCTTGCACAAGAGTGGCTCTGAATTGGCCTATAAGCTGTGCCATAATGAATGGGAGGTTGTACAGAACTCTACCCACCTGGTGGACATGGCTGGCTCTTCTGTGGACATCCAGCTGCTAGAGGACTCTCAGCAGGTTAGCAAAGACGGCTGCAGCTGCAGCTGTTCCTTTCAACAGTGGTACCATCTGCCGTGCCGGCACATTTTGGCCCTGCTGCACACCAGCCAGAAGCCTGTGGGTGAAGCCATGGTGTGTCGCCGGTGGCAGAAGAGGTACCAGCACCTCCTTGGGCCCAGTGGGGAGCTCAGGGAACCTGTTGTGGTCCCAAACACAGGCCAGCTTGGGAGGCAAGGACGGAACGACATGATTCTGGACCTAAGCAGGGAGCTAGCAAACCTGCTAATGCAGAGTGAGGGGCCGGAGCTGGAGGAGCGCTGCTCTACCCTGCGCAAGATCGTGGACATCTGGGCCGACCCCTGCCAGCCGCCTGAGCCCATTCAGCAGCCAGGGGACTTCAAGGATGTGGGCCGCCTCCCTTTCCTCTGGGGAAAGCAGGAGGAAGGAGAGGGACAGCTCCCTGCTGGGGCCATTATTTGAGAGGGAAGCACTTGTGCTGGCATGTTGGACCACAAACCCTCCTTGGAAGCCTGAGAGCTCAAAGTGGACAGGATGTGCTAGGGGTCAGCGTTTTAGCTTGAGTCTTCCTAGGCAGGGCTGGGACTGTTACTACCCTAAGAAAAAGAAGAACCCGACCCTGTGACAGCACTCTGCATCCACCCCTTTTCTGCCCTACCTTTGGCATCCCTTGGGAGCCTCGTTCATTGTTCAAGGCCAAAGTTATCTCCACGCTAAAAGGTTATCCCTTGCTTCCCTGACCTCTGAGATCAGATCTTGTTCACCTCACAGAGATGAACCCCTGCACCAGGATAGGGTGAGACAAAATGGACTTGGTAAAAGGGTCTGTTTTCAGGGACAAAGGGAAAGAGGGTGATCCTTGGCTGTTGCTGCTCTTCACAAAGATCTGTTATTTGTACCTTTTTATTTGTATTAAATAAAGGGTTATTTGTTTTTTAACAAAATCAAATAAGTAGGGGAAATATGTGCTGCTTCACCAAAGAAGGAATCAATGGGGGTTCCTAAGAAGGAGCCAAGTAGAGCATATGCCTCAAATTTAAAAACTTGGCAATCCACCACTTCCTCTTCCTGCCTGCCCAGCTTTCAATGTTGATTTCAGGCTGCCTTATTCTAGCAGGAGGAGGTCAAATAGGCTAGGGGGTGGGTGGGAGGAACTGCATCCTACATGCAGCTGTCTGCAGCCTGCTAGGGCACTGTCCACAGGTCCCTAATTTCTTTGACCTGTCTCCTCCTCTGCAAAATTTAGCATCGGCCTGTTTTAATCCCAGTTTCCCTTATGGATTTATAGAAACATTTCCTTACAGTTTTAACTACCAGCACTGAGTTTTGTTGATACTGGTTTGTGACCTTAATGGCCTAGAGCCTGGTAGCCACCCGACTTGCCAAGCTGCCATCTCCAGGGGAAGGGAGGTGGAAGGAAGGCTGTCTGGTTCTTGCGCTCGTTTCCCTTGACCTTGACCAAATCGCAGCACCGTTCTGCATCTCTTTCTTACATAAAATGCTGGAAGTTGAGCTGGGCAACACAGCGTTCCGCTGTCTCGACAGATAATGGGTTTCTTCCAAAGGCTGGGTACTTGATCCCTGACTGGAGACCTGGGCCCTAGTGTCCCCGTGATGCTTGAGGCCACGCCACGGCTGCTAGCGGCGACCTTTTCCGCCCCAGCCCCCTCCCTGCCCCCTCGGTCTTGGAATCCCATCAGAAAAGGAGGAAAAATCCGTACAAGGACTGCTGTTTATTTTCATTTTCCTTATCTGAGGGCGTTTCCATAGTAACAGGCTTCCAGCCGGCCACCCGGACAGCTGGGTGGCTCCAGAGTTCCAACCTCGGGGCTTCCAGGCGCTGCCTGCGCGAGTGTCCTCGGGCCGTCATTGGCCGCTGCCGGCCGAGCCCCTGGTAACCTTGGTAACAGCGCCCGCCCAGGAGTCGCCAGGCCGTGATTGGCCGGCGGCTCCAAAGCCCGTCCGCGAACTCTTCAGGCCATTGGCTCGAGTCACCCCGAAGCTGGCGCTGTGGTTGGTGATCCTTGAGGTCAGGCAGAGGCAGAGGCAGGGTCAAATGGGGAGAAATGGCGACGGAGCCAAGCCGCGGGTGAGTGATTTCCGAAGGGGTGGAGGTGTGAAGCCACTGCCGCCCGTGGTCGGCCATGACAGCTCCCGAAGGGGCGGGCGGTCCCTTTCTCTGCTGGCCCAGGCCGCCCTCCCCGCGGGGTGGGGGACGCTCCTGCTCCCCGCCAGGTGCCTGGTGAGAGGTCAGAAGCCGGGTCCCCTCTGGCCCTGCATTTTGGACCTCAGGTACCGTGGAGGGCGGCCAGCATCCCAAGACAAAGACTCGGCTTCCAGCTACTTACAGGGCAGTGGTGGGCAAGTCACCTGACCTTTCTGAGCCTCGGTTTCTCATCTGTAAAATGGGGACAGTCACCCAGTTTGGGGCCAAGTAGAGGAAACACTCGAACAGGGTATTGCAATAGAGGAATTTATAGAGAGGCAAAAGAACTTGTGTGCATTTGGTAGCCCGTTTTGTGGGTGACGGGATTGAGGCACAGAGTCACTGACTTGCCCAAGATCACACAGCTCGTTTGGGCAGCTGCACGGGTGGCAGTTCTCTGGTACATACCAAGACCCAATGAAAGAAGGGGTGTCTGGAAGTGACTTGTAGATATAAAGTGCTAATCAAATATTTGAAATACCATTTTTTTAAAAAGACCATTTGCCACTTTGACCTTCACACCCCTTGAAAAGTCCTGGAACCAAATTTCCATCACTGGCCTCTTATCAGGTCTCAACACCAGCGTGTCCCTCCATTCCCCCAGGGGGTTTTCCTAGCCTCTCAAGCTAAAGTATTCCTCTCTCAGTTTACTCTCTACTTGTCACCCAGTGTTGGGTCTTTGTGACCTTCATTATCTGCCATATCCTTGTAATTTGTTTACCTGTTTATTGTGTATCTCCCCCAGAACAGTGCAGATACATAGTAATAATTACCAGGGTCCAGACTTGAAGAACTGATCCCCTACTGTTTCCTTAAACCTGTGTTTTTCTCCATAGGCCCATCTTTGGAGCAAGATCTGAGAACTGCCGTCCAGCCTCAAGCCTCGACTTAGTTGGAGCTTGAGCCCTTGTGCCTCCTGAAGAGCAGGCTCTCAGACAAGGTGTTGTGACCCCAGCATCTAGACATCGCCCATCTCCCCCATGGCCCTGACAATGCTGAATGAGCTCCTGATTGAGGACCCAAACCCGTCTCTGCTGCTGTACCAGGTTAGCAAGACTGCCCAGTTAGATACCCTCAACTACCAGAGCTGCTTTATGCAGGGCATCTTCTCCCATTTCCCTGAAATCTTGTTTATCCACCGGACCTATAACCCAAGAGGCAAGGTGTTATATACCTTCCTGGTAGATGGACCTCGGGTGCAGCTGGAGGGGCATCTTGCCAGGGCAGTCTACTTTGCCATTCCTGCCAAGGAGGATGCCGAAGGCCTGGCCCAGATGTTCCAGGTGTTCAAGAAGTTTAACCCAGCCTGGGAGAGAGTCTGTACCATCCTGGTGGATCCCCATTTCCTCCCCCTCCCCACCTTAGCTATGGAGTTCCCCGCAGCGGAAGTCCTGCCGTCAGCCTTCCACATTTGTAAGTTCCTCCAGGGCAAGTTCTACCAGCTGTCCCTCGAACAGACTGTGGAGAGGGTGCTGCTGACCTCCCTGCAGAGCACAATGTGCTCGGCCACGGCAGGCAATCTGAGGAAGTTATATACACTTCTGAGCAACTGCGTTCCCCCAGCCCAGCTGCCAGAGCTGCACTCGCACTGGCTGCTCAATGACCGCATCTGGCTGGCCCACCGCTGGAGAAGCCGAGCCGAGAGCAGCCGCTACTTCCAGGGCTTGGAGGTCACCACCTGCATGCTTAGCCAGTTCTTTGGCACCAGCCCATCCGTGGAGCAAGGCATGACCTCTCTGCTTCGATACATGCAGCAGCACTCTGGAGACAAGGCAAGTTTCAGCCTGGGCTTGAGTCCCCAGAACAGTCATGCTCCCTTGGACATCAGCCCCGAAAGCCCCAAAGTGGAGCAGTTGGTAGAAGCCCGTATCCAGCACTCCCTCAATGCCATCTGTACGGGGCCGGCAGCCCAGCTTTGCCTGGGTGAACTTGCTGTGGTCCAGAAATCCATGCACCTCATTGGCTCTGGCTCAGAGAAGGTAAACATACAGATCCTAGAGGACACCCACAGGGTGCAGCCCCAGCCCCCTGCCAGCTGCAGCTGCTACTTTAACCAGGCCTTCCACCTGCCCTGCCGCCACATCCTAGCCATGCTCAGCGCCCGCCGCCAGGTGCTCCAGCCTGACATGCTGCCAGCTCAGTGGACAGCAGGCTGCGCCGCCAGTCTAGACGACATCCTGGGCAGCAAGTGGAGTGAGACCCTGGATAAGCATTTGACAGTGGCTCTGCTCACTGAGGAGGTGGGGCAGCTCTTGCAGCACTGCAGCCAGGAGGAGTTTGAACGGCGCTATAGCACCCTGCGGGAACTGGCCGACAGCTGGATTGGCCCTTATGAGCAGGTCCAACTCTGATCACCTCACCGTCCAGAGGCGTGTACACATGCACACACTCGCATCCACCCCACATACTCACACTGTTGCACTTCCACGGGCCTGCCTTCCTGGGAAGAAAGATGAGGCTCTTCCGCAGCCCACCTAAAATGTGTCTAGTTCCCAAAACAAGGAGTCAGCAAAGCGTCCCTGTAAAGGGTCTGGGAGTAAAAATATTTAGACTTTGCTGACCTCAAGTACAGTCTGTTGTATATTCTTGTGGGGTGGTCGTGGTTGTTGACAACCTCTCCAAAGGGAAAAACCATTATTAGCTCAAGGGCCTTACAAAAGATCAAACTGACCTCTGCTCTAAGATAAGTGATAAGACACTGGGTGAAATGAGGCCTGCGGCTTGCCAGGCTTCCCCAGTCAGGAGATAACTCACCTGACCTCTCTCATGCAAGTGAGCTGGCCTGGGAGGCTTCCCGCAGTGGGAGAAACCCCTCAGGAGAGATAATGCAGTCAGGCCCCCAGCCCTTCCTGCACCCCTTCTTGACATCATTAAAGTTGAATGTTGCCTATTCCAGCACTTGTCCAGTTTCTTTTGTGGACAGAATAAAGGCTTTGGCGGCTCACGCCACCCACGAATCCCGATTCTTTCCCGACCTGATTTTTGAAGCAATTCTGCCTTTTACTAGCTATGGGGCTTGACTTGAGACAAATCACCTCTCTAAGCCTCAATTTGGCCATCTGTGAGGAGGGAGACCCCGCCCCCAGCGTTGGTAAGATTAAAGGAGAACAGTGTGTGGTGGCTGCATGCCCTGTGAGAGCTCATGTAAGTGTTACTTTTCCTTCCGTGCCCACGGGCCCATCGCCTGCCCTCAGCAGCCTGGGAAATGGAGGACAAGAGAAAAATTTACATTGCTTAAGGCTCAGTACAAGAAATTTTGATCTGATCCCTGAACAATGCAAAAGATGCCTCCACTCTACAGGAAGTGCTCCCTGCCTCAGGTGCTCTTAGCAACTCAAGCCAGACCAATTTCTTGGCCTAGTGGATCTGGAGAAACTTCCTGGAATCTGGGCCCTGATGAAGAATTGGCGTTCATGGCAGTGGCTGAAATAACCACCCTGTCCCCTCCCTGCACCCCAACCCTGTCTGCCCAAAAACAATACAGAGAAGCCACCCTATGGTCTGGTGCTATTTCATCCAGCTACAAGCAGGAGCCAGGAGGCTCGCCCCTCCTGGACCTTGCTAGGGGCATCTGCCCAGAGGCTGTGTGTGCATGCGCCTGCTCCCACTGTGCCCCTTCCACAGCCCCCTCTGGCTCCGGATGGGCCATCATGAAAGCTTGAGCTGCCCGGATCAGGTCCTCTTCCCGCAGGCCTGGGACGGGCACGGTGGGGATGCCAGCGATCATCATGGCCAGGGTTAGGATGCAGATGTCAGGTTGGGAGCTGGCCTCCTTCCCCCCTGCCTCAGAGGGCATCGGCAGGACCCCTGGTGACAGCCCACACAGCAGCAGGGGCCCAGGCCTGCTGGGGCCACCCAGGTGGGGAGTTCTGTTTCTGGAGCAGCCATCCTCCCAGCCCAGGCTCTCCGGCTGCCTCGCGTTGGGGAATTTGTGGCAGTATCGGCCGTACTCCTTCTGCCGCAGTGTCTCCCAGCTAGCCCCCCCAGGGCGGCCCCTGGCTTCCGGCACTGCCAAGGCGGGGCCCCAGGCCTGGTTAGCAGATGCCACCTGCTCAGCTTTCTGGCTCAGTGGGCCTAGTCCACCAGAGGCCACCACCACTGGCTCTACAGGACTATAGAGCCCAAGGGACGAGCCTGGAGAAGCAGCCCCACCTGCAGAGACAGGAATGAGATGGAATGTTATTCTTGGTCTCTTGTAGCAGGTAGCCCTGAGGGGCAGGGCATAGGAACAGAGTGTAGGGACAGGAGCAATTAAGATCACTCCAAGAGGACTGTCTAGCGGTTGGAAACTAAGTTTTACTCATACCCACACCCCCGCATTCCCCAATGCTGAGTAGGTGGTAGAGAGATGTTTGTGGAATGAGTGAGCAAGCAAGTGGGTAGCTATCGGAGGGATTCTGGAATGACTTTTCCTCTCTGAGAACTGACTCCAGGCCCAGCTCCCAAAATACCCAGCAGAACCTCTACCTCCCCCGAGCCAAGCAGCAGCTCCTCAGGGGAGGTCATGCCACCACCCTACCCCCCACTTCCAGGAGCCCCTCTCTCACCTTGGTGGGAAGGCAGAAGGGCTAGATGAGTTTGTGGAGCCATGAAATAGGACATGGCTGCACCCAAGCCCCTGTTTGTGAGGGAATAGTCTTCTGCCTCCTGCCCTGTGGGCTCCACTCTTCTAGAACATTGCCTCACAGTCCCTTCTTTTTACACCTGGAATCTACTTGACAGCATTGTCCCGTTCATTCTAGAACCTGCATATGACAATGGGATGGGGTAGGACAAAGAGCACTGGGCTGGAAACTGGGGTTCTAAGTTCTTGCCTTTACTTTGAACAAGTCCCTGGACAGTTTTGTTCCTTCATATCCTCATTTGTGAAGTGGGGGTGATGACTTCCCACTACCTCACCAGGAGTGGTGAGGACAAAATGAGATCATATGTATGGAGGCAACTAATGGGAGATGCCAATAAAGACATCTCATGCTTTGTGCCCTGTGATGTGCGAGAAGGAATATGCTGCACTCTGTCCATCCGTCCGTCCGACCATCCATTCACTTAGTCCCAGCTCTGGACTTCAGTTTCTCATCAAAGAAGTAAAACCATTGGTCTCGGGCACTGGTTCTCAGTCCAGACTGCATATTAGAATCTCTTGGAAGCTTTTAGAAATCCCAATGAATGCCCCACCTCCCATGCCAATTAAATCAGAATCCCAGGGTCAGACCCATCTATCAGTCTTTTTTTCTTTTCTTTTTTTTAATTGGGTCTTCCTGTGAGGACCAGAAAACCTGCTAGACAAATTCTAAAAGAACTGTAACACTCCCATCTATCAGTCTTTATCAACATTCCTCAAGTGCTTTTTATTTTTTAAGATTGATTTATTTATGCATCAAGAACTGGGGTACAGGCCAGAGATGTGGGGGTGAGAAGATTCACCGGAGACAGAGTAGAGAGCAGAACAGGCAGATTGACCAAAGTACACTGCTGAGGGGAGCAGCGGGCGAATCAGGAGAGGTCTGCTGCGCCATGTGGGGAGCTCTTAGGTTGTGTCTTAACCCCTTGCGCCACCAGGGAGGCCCCCTAAAGTGGTTTTAATATGTGTCGAAGCTCAGGGAAATGTTTCTCAAATCTGGCTGTACATTAGAATCTCCACGGGCGTTTTCAGGGGGAAAAATGTGTGTTACCCTCTGGCAAATCAAGTGAGAATCTCTGGAGATTCTCTCTAGGGGCTCAGCATTCTTTGTGTCCTAGATAACAAATGCTCAGTCAGGCTTGGAAACACTGATTTGGCTGATGTCTAAAATGCTTTCTTTTTTGCTGCTACCTGCCAACCCACGATGATTCTAAAAGAAGTGCCCCTCTTGGGCTTCAGGGGCCAGGAGACCCTCCACTATCAGTGTCAGCACTGGCTGAGTTTATTTCTAGTCCTGACTGGCAGCAGTGTGGCCAACTTCTGACTAACCACAGTTTGGGGGCCGCGACGCTCAGGAGGCCACTGTGGTCCTGCTCAGGGGACCACAGGTCTTCACTCATACTTGCAGAAATCCTTAAGTCCTTTGGGCAGGTGGAGGCCATCAATGGCCAAGCGGTGCACCACACTCCGCTGGATGACCAGGCGGCACAGCGTCTGCAGGGATGGCACTGTGGAGAGAATGCCGTCAGAGGCAAGCTGAACTGAGGGTGGGTCTGAGGCCTTGGTCTCCCCTTTGGGTCAATCTGGGCAAGCAGCTTTTGCTCTCCAGTCCCACCCCGCTTCACATGCCACTCAGGTGACTGAGATAAGCTCCTCTTTCACAACACATCAGCCCTGTTTCTGTTACGACACTTAGCGCGCTCCCTTCCCTCTCACTCAGCAGGTTCTGGGCTGTGGTAGGGGCTGATTTAGCTGGTAGTCTCCAGGCCTGACACAGAGCAGGTTCACATAATTCATAAAGTGTGATCAGAGATATAAATAAAGAGCTTAAGAGGGCTATACTGAATGAGACCTCAGGATTAAGAAGCCCTCCATTTGGGGTCTGTGCTGCCTTTAAATTGGCGTGCAAATCTACGGGTGTTTGGTTAACAAAAGAACACGCAGTTGGCAAGAGGCCAATCAGTCTAGTACGCCTGCTCTTGGTCACTACAGGAAATATTGTCAAAGCTTACAGGGTACCCTGATCAATCACATCTAGAATGGGTAAACTGAGGCCCAGAACCAGGGACTGACTTGCCCAAGGTCACAAGCAAATGTTGAATTTAGCGTCAGAGTCCCACGTTCTAAACTAATGCCAACAGAGCTGGCTAGGGAGTTCTAGCAGTTTCCTTTCCCCACTGTGGGCCGGGGCTGGATACCTACAGCCATACTCCAGCTGCACCAGGCGCACGCTCTTGGTGGAGGCAAACACGTCCACCACTGCGTAGAGGGGCTGCGTGACCGGCAGCCCCCGGGCGCTGGGGCCCATGTCCTCCCCGTTGATGACGATGTGCATGTCTGCAGTGCCATCTGGGCGCGGGCAGAAGAGAACGCCCAGGCGGCTGCGGCGCGCAGTGGGAGGCAGCACGTTCAGCTCATAGAGCTGGTCCAACAGGTGGCTGTAGAGGCCTGGCCGGCTGCGGCCCACCAGGCGATCGCGGGGAATTCGAAACTGCTCGATGCACAGATACGGCTCCACCAGGAGGGTTGGCGGGCGGCTGGGGGCCGCTGCCGCTCCCTCGGCCTCTGGCCTGCCCTCCCGGGGCACGCGGTTATGATGGCGGGTGATAGCGAAGACCCAGGTGTGGCCGAGGCTGACCAGGTCGGGCATGGAAAACTCGGGCACCGCAGCCAGCCCCGCGGGGTCCAGGGCGGTCAGGCCGAGGCGCAGGTGTCCGCACCAGCCCAGCTCTTTCTCTTCGATCTCGACCAGGAACACCTGGCCCGGGGCCAGCGGTTCGCGACTGAAGCACACGCCGTGGGCGAAGCTCTCGACGCGCGTGGCCCGCGTCCCGGAGGGGTCCACGCGGATGTTGGCGCCGTGCACCCTGTGGAAGCGGGTGGGAGGGGGCGCGGAGCTCGCAGGCCCCCAGGGCGCCCCCAGTTCCCCGGGCTCGAAGACAGCGGCCATGTCCCGGCCATGAGCCCGCCGGCTGGAGCCGGGGCTATTTCGGGCGTGGGGCTCAGATGGCAGCCGCGGGGGCACCATGTAAGGTACTGCTCCCCCCACTCCGTCCCTGCGCTCTGCCCGGGGGTCCTAGCGCCGGCTCAGCCCGCCGGCCGGGCACTGCCCGCCCCGGGCGCCCGGCGGGCCACGCGGGTCAGCTGAGCGCGGGCGCCCGGGGTGCGGCCGGCCAGCCCCGCGGACCCCGACCCCGCGTGGCCAGCCCCACCCCCGCCCGGCCCTCCCCGCCCTCCCCGCCCGGCTGGCTGTGTCCCAGGGGCCCGGAGCCCGCCCGTCACGTGACCCCGGAGCCCACGTGACTCCGGGCACACATGACTTCCAGCCGCCCGGCGCCTCCTGGAGAGCAAGGACGCGGGGGAGCCGAGGTGAGGAGACGCCGGAGGCTGGAAGGGGTCCCGGAGCCCCGGCCGCGGAGAAGGCTCGGCGGGTGGGCCCGCGAGGCGCGGCTCCCCTCGCCCGGGCCCCCGATGCGCTCCCGCGGCGGCTGCACCCGAGCGCCGAGCGCCGAGCGAGCGAGCGCGGCGTAAACAGCAGCCCCGGCTTCCTTCCGCAGATGGCCCGAGCCGCGCTGTCGCCGCCCTTCCTCCTGCTGCTGCTGCTGTCCGGGGCGCCCCGAGGCCAGGCGGCCCCCGACCAGGACGAGGTCCAGTGCCTGCCCGGGCTGGCCAAGCAGCCGGCTTTCCGCCAGTACTCCGGCTACCTCAAGGGCTCCGGCTCCAAGCGCCTCCACTACTGGTCCGAGCGGGTTTGGGGACCCCCGGGGCGGGGTGGGGTGGGGTGGAAGCGATGTCCACCAGGGAGACGATGTGCGTGAAGTCCCCTGAGGGGAGCCTGAGAACAGGGAGCCCTCCACTGGCACCCACTCTGCCCTGACTCCCTTCCCAGGTTCGTGGAGTCCCAGAAGGATCCCAAGAAGAGCCCTTTGGTGCTCTGGCTGAACGGGGGGCCGGGCTGCAGCTCCCTGGACGGCTTCCTCACAGAGCATGGCCCCTTCCTGGTGAGTGGAAAGCAGCTCCTTCCTCCTGGCCCCAGAGAGAGACAAGGAGGACCTCGGGAGTGTTCCCCAGGGTTTTCTTTTCCTAGACCTCAGGCACTTCATCTGGACCACCTCCTCCACCCCCGGGTTAGCGGAAAGTACCCAGCGTGTGGGGCTCTTGGGACTTACTGAGCCTTTTCTTTCCTCCTCAGATCCAGCCAGATGGTGTCACCCTGGAGTACAACCCCTATTCTTGGAACCTGGTATAGCCAGGGCTGTGGGTCCTGTAGGGTGTCTGGGCACTGGGATGAGGTGGGGGGGCCCTCTTCAGCTCCTTGCCTCCTCCACTCCAGATTGCCAACGTGCTGTACCTCGAGTCCCCAGCCGGGGTGGGCTTCTCCTACTCCACTGACAAGTTTTATGCGACCAATGACACCGAGGTGAGTCTGGTATCTGCCCACGTGCCGCACCCTCCCCAGATCTGTAGAGTTGGCACGATGCGAGAAAGAGCCTCTCTTGGAGTCTGGGTTTGACTGTTACGTGCTACATGTTGTGGTCTTGGCCAAGTCACTTCCTCTGTGCCAACAGGGTGGGTTGGTGTCATTATCTCTGGGATTCTTTCTAGCTCAAATGCCAGAGTCTCCTGATTCCCTCCATCCTACTGAACCCAGGTGGCCCAGAGCAATTTTGAGGCCCTTCAAGATTTCTTCCGCCTCTTCCCTGAGTACAAGGACAACGAGCTTTTCCTGACGGGAGAGAGCTATGCTGGCATCTATATCCCTACCCTGGCTGTGTTGGTCATGGAGGACCCTAGCATGAACCTTCAGGTGCAGGGGAGAAGGGGGGCAACTTGTGGCCTCAGCCTTGTGGTTATCGAGCTCAAACGGGTCATGCCCCCACCCCCCTGCCTTTATCACCTCCCTGGTACTAGCTGGTCTGTCTGTTGATGTGCCTCCTGTGGCAGGAAGTTCACCTGTCAAGTTGCCAACTTGGGTTTCAACTTCCAGATGGCTGCAGGTCTGGGTGTAGGTCACGGGAGGCTCCTTCTTGCCTTCTGGATGAGCTGAACACCGTGGGTATTTTACAGGGACTGGCTGTGGGCAATGGACTATCTTCCTATGAGCAGAATGACAACTCCCTGGTCTACTTCGCCTACTACCATGGTCTTCTGGGGAACAGGTATGGGAGGGGGCAGTTGGGCAATCTCCAGGGCAGGGCGGGTCAGGCCTGTCCTCTAGGCACCTGCTTTATGAGCACAAGGAGGGGGGGCTGGGGTCCCTGGAAGGCTTTGGTGCGGAGAGGCTGAGGGATAGAGATCAGGACTGAGGAAGTAAGACAGCTGGTGGCATAGATTCCATCTGCTGTGACACATTTCCCCATCCCCTGGGGTCAGACTGGCCTGATGGGAGATTGGAGGGGGCAGATGGGTTCTCTCCACCCACCATGGGCCTAAGCACTTTCATTCTGACCTCCTACAGGCTCTGGTCTTCCCTCCAGGACCACTGCTGCTCCCAAAACAAGTGTAACTTCTATGACAACAAAGACCCAGAGTGTGTGACCAATGTGAGGTTCTGCCCCCATCACGCACCAGCCCTGACACCCCCAGCCCTGAGAATAGGACCACATCCCCTCCACAGGGACCCCAGACCCATGCCCACTGCTGTCCTGTCCTGCACCTTTCAGTATGGTGTCCTCCAGGACATGTCTGTTGAGGTGTCTCCACTGCCACTTCCTGTGACTTTCTGGGTTTGGGGCAGGACTTCACATTTTTCAAACACCCACAGTGTGCCAGGCACCCCACTGAACTATGTACACATAGATTAATCTCCAAGATTCTCCTCCAAGGGAGATGGTGTTGCCCACACTTTCCAGGTGAGGAAACAGGCTGCGAATGCCAACGTCACAGTGCTAGGAAATGGTGGCGTTAGGGTTTAGGCGCAGGTCTGGCAGACGCCTTCTGCTGAGCCGCAGTTTCCCTACTTGCGGAAGTTGGTTTGGGGTGATGACAAAGGGTGAAGCATGAGAGCGTGAATCCTGGCGCAAATCGGCGGGGTGCGGAGGCCAGGCTACCGTAAAGCTTGGCTGGGCGTGTCATTGCAGCTTCAGGAAGTGTCCCGCATCGTTGGCAACTCTGGCCTCAACATCTACAACCTCTACGCCCCATGTGCTGGGGGAGTGCCTGGTGATGTGAGGTAGGTCCTGCCCTGGGTCCCTGGGGCCACTGCAGCCCCGCCTGGAGGCTCAGATACCCGCCTCCCACTTGACTTGCAGCTACAAGAAGGACACTGTCGTGATCCAGGATCTGGGCAACCTCTTCACCCGCCTGCCGCTCAAGCGGACGTTACATAAGGTGCGCAGGGGCATGCACCTGCTCCCGGGGCGGGGTGGCCAGAGGAGTGAAGACCCTGACCCACTGTCTGTGCCCCCCTCCCAGGCCCTGCTGCGTTCTGGAGAGAAAGTGCGCCTGGACCCCCCCTGCACCAACACCACAGCCGCCTCCACCTACCTCAACAACCCCTACGTGCGGAAGGCCCTCCACATCCCCGAGCAGCTACCCCACTGGGACATGTGCAAGTGAGGTTCTGGGGTGCTCATGGGGGGTGGCAGATGGCTGGGGCTAGTGGGCATCAGAAGTGCCCAGGGATCCTCTGGCGAGGGTTTCTCAGTGAGGGCACCGGGGGCACGCAGTGGATGACAGGAAACACAGAGGTTCACATCCCAGGCTCTGGAGCTGATCGAGGTCCAGCCAGTTCAGTCACGTGACCACAGTTGTTGAAAGAGTGGTGACTTTCATGGCATTTTAGTAAATTGACGCCCCCACCCTCAGCCTTGCCTGTTCCCACATGACTCCAGTACCTCCCTGGATTTCCTGAGTGAGAGACTCCTTATGCGAGCCCTTAAGTCCAGCTGGCACGGCAGGTCAGCTCTGATGACTGGTCAGTGCCATACCCCGCCCTATGTCACACGCTGTGGCTGTCACATCTGCTGGCCCCAGAGCGCTCAAGGCCAGTTGCATTCCAGTCACTATAACAACCAGTGTCTCTATACGCTTCTAAATGGGGGTGGGTTGATGACTTCTAAATTCCTGTCAGTCCCAGCCCCCCTCTCAGAGTGGTGACTCAGGGTGGTGGCGTGCCCATAGAGGAGCCTGAATGCCAGCCATCTGGGGCCTAGGCTGGAGTTTGGGATAGTACAGGGAATCTGATCTGTTGACTTTTTCCCCATCCCCTTCCCTGGTCTTCCCGGGGCCTCCCACGTGCTCTGCAGCTTCTTGGTGAATTTACAGTACCGCCGCCTCTACCAAAGCATGAACTCCCAGTACCTCAAGCTGCTCAGCACACAGGTGAGCAAGCTCAGGAGGCCATAGCGTCTTGGCAAGGCGGGGGCCCTGGAGAGCACAGGGGCACTCTGAACAGGGATAACTGGAACTCCAAGAGCTGAGGTCACCTGCCCAAGGCCACGAGGTTGCAGGGTCAGGATTCGAACCCTGCTATAGGAGGCTGAGGGGTCTCATTGGCCAAGGAACCTTTGGAGCGAGAAGAGCTAGCAGGGTTTTGTCACAAATGGGCCAGCGGGGGTTCCAGAGAGCACAGTGATCAGTGCCCGGGCTGAGGTCAGATTGCCTGGGTGCAAATGCCTTTTCTTGTGGTGTGATCCAAGGCAAGGAGACTCCCCATCCATTAAATGGGGTAAATAACAGTATCTACCTTCAGAGGAAAAGCATTTGGCAGAGCACCAGGCTTGTGAGTAGCCAGAGTACACGAGGATTTCCTGGTTCATGTTATTTACCTGAACCCTTGAATTCCCTGAGGGCAGGGCTTGAATTAGGGATGAGCTGTGGCCTGGGCTAGTCCAGAACCTTCCCCCTCCCACTCTAGAAATACCGGATCCTGCTATACAACGGAGATGTGGACATGGCCTGCAATTTCATGGGGGATGAGTGGTTTGTGGATTCCCTCAACCAGAAGGTGAGGCAGGGATCCAAGCCCCCGGGGGTGAGGCCAGGCGTGGGTTAGGGTGGCCGTGCCTGGCATTGTGGATCTGGAGGACAGAGGGGCTAATCTGAGGAGCTCCCAGCCCCTGGGGTCCTGCTGGCCGCTGTGAGAGCACGGGGCAGCTGCAGGCTGCTAATCTTTCCGGTGCGGCAGGTGGAGGTACAGCGCCGGCCCTGGTTAGTGAACTACGGGGACAGCGGGGAGCAGATTGCTGGCTTCGTGAAAGAGTTCTCCCACATCGCTTTTCTCACCATCAAGGTAGGGCTGGTGAGCGCTGGCTGGGGCTAAGGGACAGGACCCATCCATCTCCTCCTCCTGGCTCCCTTGTGTGCTGAGTTACCATCTGGCTCTATAAGAGCAAGCTTTATGGGGGTGATGGGAAGAATGGAGGGCTGGGGGTGGAGAAAGGTCACCGGCTAGAGGGATTCAGTGGCATGAGGGAAGTATGAAGGGGCAGGGGATATAAGGGAGGTTACCTGTTGGGGGCAGAATCTCACAAAGCTTTCTCCTTTGTCCAGGGCGCTGGCCACATGGTCCCCACTGACAAGCCCCAGGCTGCTCTCACCATGTTCTCCCGCTTCCTGAATAAGGAGCCATACTGATGACCTCGGGGCCAGCCCTCACTGCCTGACCCAGCCCCTCCCAGCCTCTCCTGCTAGAAAGGAGATCCTCCTTTATGCAAAACACCCCTGCAGGACAGGTCCCTGCCCCCCTGCAAAGCCCTGTGGATTCCAGACGGGGCCCCAGTGCCTCTCATAGACAGCACTTTATTCCTGATTGGGGTGGGGTCTGGCTGCCTCCCTGCTTTTAGAATGCACTGATCCCACCCCAAAAACAACAGAGCTCAGGGCAGCCCACTGGAGGGAGATGCTGGACTATAATTGATGGACTGACCGTGATGATGGAATTAAATTGGGTACAGCTTAAAACCCTGTCTTCTCTGTGGCACTGGGGGTTAGGGAGGACACTAGGCTGTAAGGGGGTGAGAGGTCCTGGAGTCCTGAATGCAGCTGCCGGCGTGGAGGTGGAGGCTCAGACGGCTGCCGTGGAAGGCGGTGGGGCGCTGGATGCCTGGGGCTCCCTGGTGTCAGCAGCTCGGTTCTTCTCAATCACCTCTCGCAGCCCTTTTGCAAAGTGAAGGTCAGCCCCGATGGTGAGGTAGCCCTGTGCAGTGGGGGAGAAAGAACTACTCACTCCATTACCGAGGCTAGAGTTTAGTAATAGAGGCTGAGTCCTTGGTTGCTAGGATTATCAGTCTCTAGTGGGAGAAGTGGAGCAGCAAAGTGGTTTTCATAACTGTGTGAAGAGTGCTGAAAAATAGCCTGCAGGAACATGGCCTGTGGGCATCAAGGAGGGCTTCCTGAAGGAGGTGACCTCTTCCCTAAGACTTGAGAGATTAGCTAGCAGCTTTGGGAGTGGAATCAGGGAGGCGTGTGCAAAGGACCAGAAGAGTGATGTAAGATTAAAATGGAGGGGGGCATGGATAAGGAGCTGGGTTCAGGTCATGGAGAGCTCTGGAGGGCTCTGGGGGGCGGGGAGGCTCTGCCCGCCTGCCCTGTCATGCCCACTTACTGCATGGTTTGTCACCACCTCGCGCACAAAGTTGATCCCCTCAGGTAGCGGGATCTGCACTCCACGCCAGGTCTGCTCTGAGGGTGGGAACAGCGAGCTCAGTCTGGGCCCACACAGTTCCCCTCGCCTTTCCTCCTCCCTCCCCACACCCCCAACCCTACCATTAATCATGGGCATCACCCCAATCTGCAGCATGGTCTTCAGAGGTGCCTGCAGCGGGATCAGCTGGGAGGGAGGAGGAAATGAAGTCAGGGCAGTGAGTAGAGGGTGGGTTGCTTGGCTGCTCGCCCAGCTCCGGGGCCCACCCAGCCGCCACTCACTGCCAGAGACTCCAGTGCGGAATGATTTGAGTAGATTCGGAACCTGTGGGAGAGAAAGAAGTGTCTGGAAGCTCCCCTTCCTTAGCCCACCATGACCTACCCTTAGGAGCCCCTTAGTCCCCCATCACCTTTCTATGGATGACATGCCACACTCCTGCTGATGGTTTTGCACGTTAATTTTTTTTTTTTTTTTTATAGAGGCATGCTTTATTTATTTGTTTGCTGGTTTGTTTGTTTGTTTTGTTTATACATGCACTGGGTACAGTCAGAAGCGCGGGAGGGTGAGAGAATTCACCAGAGCCAGAGCGGGGAGCAGAGCAGGCAGAAGGACCGAAGTACACTGCTGAGGGGAGCAGCGGGCGGCAGGAGAGGTCTGCGCGCCATGTGGGACCCTCCTCTGGTGGCCGGGGAGCAGCCGGGGATCGAATCGGCGCCGCAGAGGCCGCGGGCAGCTTCGCAACCCAGCGCTCAACCGCTGCGCCACCGGGGAGGCCCTTGCACGTTAATTTTTATTTAACGAAACTGACAGTAAACATGTTTATCTACCAAAACTGACAGGTGATAAACATGTTTACGAGGTTAAACATTTTAAAAATATTTTATAGTGCCAACTGATTTAATCTTCATAACAACGCTACTAAGCAGGCGCTGTTGCAAAATGCACTTTATAGTTGAGGCAAATGAGACCCAGGGAGGTGAAGTCATTGGCCTGAGGTCCCACAGCTGGAAAATGGCGGACCCTACTTCCAAAATGTAGACGTTTAACCACTACCCTGCACCATCTCATTTAGCCCCGGAGTCGCCTGGCCGATCGGGCTTCATGTAAGTGATCTGTCTCAGCGCTGTGTGTGTGTGGCCACTCGCTCCTGGTGGCCATAGGAATGTGGCTCATGCCACTGGGAAGGAGTAAATGTGTTCATTTAAATGTGGCCACGTGTGACTAGTGTCTACCGTAATGCATAGCGCAGCCCCTCCAAGTCGAGTGACTTTCACCTCCACGTAGGAAGAAAAAGAAGTTGAGAAAGATAAAATGAGTTGTCTCGAGATCACCCAGCTAAGGTGTGCTGCGGCCGCTGCCAAAACCCATGCTGGGCGCTCTGCTGTGTGACTGTGGACTTGTCGCTTAACCTTGCTGTCTGTCTGGTCATGTCATCACGCCTGTTCTGCCTGCCTCCTGGTGGCCAGGGGGATGCTGACAAGTGACACTTGAGTAAAGCGCATTTTAAGATTGAGAGCCCAGCTCTCTAGTGGCCTTTCGGTGTGACTGCATCTTAGCTCTCCAGCTAAGGCAGGTGTGAGGGTCCCAAGCCCTCTGAGGTCAAGGGCTTGCCCGGTCCCACCGACCCGCCTACCTGCGCAGGTCCAGCTGCATGCGCAGCGCCTTCCCCTGGAGCGACATCTTGGCACTGAGCCGCAAGTCCTGCAGGTAAGTGGGGAGGGGGTGTTACTGATCCCAAGGGTCCATAGCCCGCTTCTCCCTGACCCTCGGCAGCCCGCACTCTAATGCCCGCACCATGGTCATGCTGGACAGCTGGACCTCGGGCTGGTCAGGCGGCACCAGGGCGATGGTGACGCTGGCGGTGACAGACACCGTGGTGCCGGAGGGCTTGATGGTGCAACGCGGTGGGGTCAAGACCCGCAGCTCCAGCTTCAGCGGGGAGTCAATCACTGCGGGGCTCTGAGGACAGAGCAGGGAGGAGGACAGGTCAAGTCCCAGATCTGTGGCCACTGGGAGCACAGAAACTGGAAAACATGAAGACTGGGGTGGCTTCTCCAACCCTCCGGAACTGTGTGCAGCCTTTGCGCACTTGCTCACACCAAGGAATGGCTGATTCTAGGCATGTCTCCTCTCTGCCTCCCTAAGTTACAAATATTCAGGATCTGTCTCTAATCTCGGCTCTTAGGGACAGTCTGCACTAACTGTCCTAACTCCCGCCAGACTGCCCTGTCTGCAGGCAGTGTAAGAGTCCCTGCAGATGCCCACACTGACCAAGTGCTTACTCTTCACCGCACACTTCACATGTGTTAGTAGCTCAATGCAACCTCGCGGTAGCTATGAGAAGCAGGTAAAATTATTCTCATTTTTGAGCTGGAGATATTGCGGCACAGCAAAGTCAAACAATCAGTCCAAGGTTTTGTGGCTTTTTGGTTGCCAGGGAGTCCATGCTGGGGACAGTGCTGAGTTGTCAACTCCAATGACAACAGCAATCACAGCAGGAAAGAGGATCGTAGGGTGTACAGAGCTCTCCCTGCACCAGGTGTTGATCTTCATGCTTATCATGCATGAATTCACTGATATTCAGACACCCCTGTGAGCTTGTGTGGTGCAGAAGAGAAAGCCAGTGTGATCTTGAATCACACAGATTCGAATCCAGGGTCAAGTCCCAGCTCTGTCATTTATAAAACTGAACCGAGGCTATATCCTTCAATGGCCACTTAACTATTTCTTCACCTCCCACCCCTGCCCCCACTAAATAAGGGAAAATAAGTGAAAAGAACATATCAGTGGGTGTCCAAGCCCCTGTGCTTGCAGAGGGTGGGTGCTCACCCATCCTCATCATGGCTCTGCGAAGGAGATGAGCAGGAGGTAGCAAGCTCCCTTCGTAGATTTGGGAACAGGGAAGGCAAGATGAGGGATTTGGCCTGGGTGAGTGGCCAGCCTTTTGTCTACTCCATGGCTGCCTAGGGCCTCTGCCTCACTAGCCATGCACCCTGTCCATGCACCGAGCCCCCAGTACTCACCAGCAGGACGATACTCCCTAAGTAGGAGGCCCTCAGAACTATGTCCAGATCATGAGGCACCTGGACAGGGGGTTGGGGGAAGGCAGAGTCATTGTGAGCTCCATCACAGGCTCCCTCTTGCCCACCCCACAAGTAGGCCTTGGCATACCTTGTCCCCCACCAGTGATAGCTGTAGGACCCCTGCCCGGAAGTAGCTCTCCAAAGCAGAATCAAAGAAGAATTCAGAGAAAGCCACGTACACCATCCGCTCCTCTTCCTGCAGCTGGGGCTCCACCGCCTGGTTGGGCAGGCTCCAGTTCCACTCTGATAGAGGAAAGAAGGCCCCCTGGGGTTGGGGGTCAGGGTCAGAGCCAAGGCAGATTGGCCCAGATGTCTCCCAGTCTCATGCCAGGCACCTAGGGGTGGGGGGAGAACTGGACCCAGCTGGGGTCCTTGGGGAACTCACCAGCACAGTTCTTTTTTTTTTTTTTAATTTTTTTTTTTTAATTTTCTAGAGGCATGTCTTATTTATTTATCTATTTGTTTGTTTGTTTGGTTGGTTTATACAAGCACTGGGTACAGTCAGAAGCAGGGAGGGTGAGAGAATTCACCAGAGCCAGAGCAGGGAGCAGAACAGGCAGAAGGACCAAAGTACACTGCTGAGGGGAGCAGCGGGCGGCAGGAGAGGTCTGCGCGCCATGTGGGACCCTCCTCCGGTGGCCGGGGAGCAGCCGGGGATCGAACCGGCGCCGCAGAGGCCGCGGGCAGCTTCGCAACCCAGCGCTCAACCGCTGCGCCACCTGGGAGGCCCCCAACACAGTTCTTAAAAGGCATTGGAGGGAGGGCAGCTGCAAGGGGCAGTCCCAGTAGGGTGGAGAAGGGAGGCACAGGGAAGGGTTCAAGGAGGAGGTGGCATTTGAGTAGACCTTGAAAGCTAGATGACTACAATAGTAATTATGTAGTAATTCTTCCATGCCCTTGACAGAGGCCAACTCCTTCAATCCACATCACAACCCTGTAAGATATGTTTTCTGACTGTCCTATTTCCATTTATATATTAGCAGGAAACAGGCACAGAAAGGTGAAGCCATTTGCTTCAGGTCACACAGTAAGTAGATGGTGAGCCAGGATGTGAATTTCAAGCATTCCAGCTCCAGCCCATGCTCTGGAACTGTACTACCACACTGGGAGGAGCAGAGGTATGCTCACATACCAGGTGTGTGGCCTTGAGCAAGTGATGTCACCCCTGAGCAAATCTCCACACCCCTAAAATGAGCATGTTAGTGCCTGACTCAGGGTTATGAGAAGGTGAAATGTGCATAGAGTTCCATGCCCCACTTCTTCAGAGGAGACGGGGAAAGGCAGGGCATGAGCAAAGGCTCTGTGGCAGGAAGTGAGGGCATATGGGAAAGCATAGTGGCCGAGGAACAGGGGGAAGTTGGGGAAATGGGTCCAGAAAAGATTGAGCAGGCTCAAATGCCAGATGCTGGAGGCTGAGCCCAAGGCGTTCTCAGCAATGGGATGTCCTCCTCAGAGCCCAGCCTTAGGAAGCTAACATCAGCAACATAGGAGAAGGAGGGAGTCTGGGCAGAGGTGACACACACACCAGCCAGAGCGCTCACCCGGAAGTCCATGTTCAGGTTGCTGGCGGACACCACAGGATCCTTCAAGAGGGAGTAGTCAATGCCAACATGCTTGTCCACAGCGCTGCGCACTGCGGGGAGGCCTTGTGTCACTCAAAGCTGTGTGATGCTGGGTAACATGCTTAACCTCTCTGGGCCTCAGTTTCTCATCCATGAAATGGTGACTATAATACTTCCTTTATAAGGTTGTTGTGAGGATCGAGTCAGTCTTATGTAGAAAACACTTAGTGCCTGGTGTGCAGCGAGTGCTCAACAAGGTTAGCTATTGTTATTTTTATCCCACTACTTTTACATTCATGGAATCACTAAGCAAGATGGCAACAAAATCCCCAGTTGGTTTCCCCTCCTGCCTCCTTCCCTCCCATGCCCTGTGTGTGAGTAATGATCTCTGCCCCACACTACCCAGGTCACAGCTTAAGAAAAGAGAATTCATGTTAATTGAGCACCTATTAAGTGATGAAGTCAAACACACATTGACCTGGATGACCATCCCCCCCAGGAAATCTTCACAGCAACCCCAAGGGCAGGCAGGGCCCAGAGAAAAGTCAGCACTTAGCTGGGGGCACACACGTGCAGGCAGCAGCCATGTGTGAGCTCAGGACTGTTCCACAGCACAGCCAGCCTGGGGAGGGGTCCACCCTGGGGTGCTGCCTGCCAGCGGCGCACCCAACCTCCTCACCCCTCTGCAGCTCCAGGGCCTCGCCCAGAGCTCCTCGCCCTGCCAGTGTCAACTCACCAGGCACGGTGTCCAGGAGGGAGTTGAGTAGCACCATCCCTGTGTGGTAGAGGACGGGGCAGATCTGGGAGAGGGAGGGAGTCACAGAATTCAAAAGAGAAGGCACACCTGCCCTCACTGTCCCCCCATCTGCCACTGCTCACACCTGCTGGTTGAGGAGGAAGCGCATCCCTGAGGTGATAAATGTGGAGAGGAAATCATACACCTTCCTGTGAAGAGAGAAGCCAGGTGAGCCCGAACTCTGCCCAACCCCAGTCCAGGCCCAGCAGCAACCACAATGACCAGAGAGATGGTGGTGACATCTGTTTCCCCCTGGATTGCCAGCTCCTTAATGGAGGTTTTCCAGGTCTCGACCCGAGTGCCCCCTCCAGCTGGATGTTAAGGCCTCCTCACCTCCCGCTGCAGCCAGCAGCCTAATGAATCTGCCCACAGTTCCTACTCATGCCCTCCCTTCTACCCTCAGACCTCCTGCTCTGGACTCCCCCTTTCTGGGTATAGATGCTTCCTCTCCAGGCAGTCTTCCCAGACTCCCAGCTCAAAGTCCCCCTTGACCCAAAATCTGGAGCCATGTTATTTTTGGTATTGGTAGTAAGAATTACCAATTATTAAGAACCCAGTGCATGCCAAACTGTACACACTCATTCTCACAATTGCCCTTACCTAAGTGGCTATTCACTTATATGCCAGGTTCTGCTAATACTGTGTTAATATATGTAAAAAATATATAAATGTTACATCTATTAACACAAATAGCCCTTACAACATCTTGCAAAATAGGTCATATTAACTGAAGCACGGAGCTCTAGTGACTTGCCCAAGGCCACACAGCCAGGACGTGGCACTGAGATCTGGACCCACTGAACTCCCAAAGCTGTGCACTGTGCATTGCGCCAGCAAAGGGGTTGCACTGGGGTTGGGGACAGGACGGGCTTACTTGAAGGTTCCCCCAAAGGCTGCATGCATCCTGGAGACATAGGCTTGGCAGGAAACGTTGGACACTTTGATCCGGCCGGTGGGATCCCGGGAGAGCTTCAGACCAGTGTGGATGGACACACCCTCGGCAGATGCGTTGATATAGCCTCCATCATAGCTGCCAAGGGATGGGGGTGCTCAAGCATGGAGCTTGTCTGAGTCTTCACTACCCTCCTCCCTAGAACATGGGGCACCTGACCCCCACCCATCACGATACCTCTTCAGGCTTCACTTCTGCAGGGTGCCACACAGACTACCAAACCCCACAAAGTGGGTATTATTGTCTTCATTGTACAGATGGAGAATCTGAGACTCAGAAAGGCTAAAGGATTACCCAGAGTCCCACAGGCCCTCCTGATTCACCCGCCACTGCCCTGAGGGTGCCAGATCCTCACAAGAACCAGTAGACAAGCTGTCTCCGGAAGCGCAACCCCAAGGAGGCGTTGGTGATTTGTAGCATCAGCTCCTGTTCTGGCTGGAAATGGAGCTCAGAGGATGTCAGCTGCAGCTCTGTGACTTTCACCCTGCGGGAGGCCTCAAAATCAGATTCAGGACCAAGAAGAGGGGGCCCGCACCAGCCACGGGAAATTCAGTTCGGGCAGGGGAAGGTGAGGTGGGTGAATGAATTCTTCCGTTTGCCCTCAGTGCTCCACCTGGATTTGGGTGACTCAAACGTGGACTTACTTGGCTGATGCATTAGCTCCCTCTGATCCAGGTGTTCAAAGGGCGCTTCACCCCGTCATGTAGAAGTTTGGTTACTTGCACCCCCTTCCCTCCCACAGCCTGGGGTGGCTAGACCTGGTCTTTGGATTTTTGCCTCCATTCTTTAAGCCCCATATCCAAATCCCCCGACCCCTCCCATCCTGCACCCGAAATCTTTATATCCTGTTCCCCTGACCGGTCTCGGTGCCCTGGACCCCACTCTCGTTCATTGGCGGAATTTTTGACTCGCCTCTCGGGGTCCCTTGGCTGCGCCTTATTAAATCGACGGGTCTGCTTTGCTCTTGTGGCCTCACCTGCATTTTCTAGCCCACCCCACACCCCACACCCCCGACTGCCTGGTCCCACCTGTATTGGCGGGTTTGACCTTTATCTTCTCAGCGGCACCCCAATTCCTTAAGTCCCGCCTCTTCGATTTGGCCCCGCCCCACCCTCACTGCGGCCCCTCCGGCGAGCCGGGCGGGCTCCCCAGCCCCGCCCCCCGCGCCCCAGGCCCCGCCCCAGGGGCCGCCTTCAAGCACCCCGCGCGGCCTCCCCCAGCCCCCGCGCCACCAGCTCCCCCACATACTCGGAGATGTTGTAGTAGAAGTGGCCCTCTCTGCCCCGCAGGTCGGGAATCGTGATGGTCTCCAGCTCTTGCTCCAGAAAGCGCAGCCCCTCCTGCTTCACTGAAGCATCGGGGAGACCCTCAGCTCCCGCGCCCTCCGCTGGGGCGACCCCCCACTCCCACACGCCCGGATCCCCCGCCCCGGGCCTTACCCAGCTCCAGCGCCTTGGAGGTAACGCGGATCTTGCAGCCCGGGAGCTCAGCCCGAGCTCCCGCCAGCAGCGCCAGGAGGAGGGTCCCGAGCAGGGCCATGGCGGGGGGCTGGGGGCGGGGAGGTCGCGGGAGTCCTGGGGCGGCTCAAGCCCCCTCCTCGCAAGCCCGCCTGGAGGCGGGGACGGGCCCGGACCGCTGCCCTCGTGACCCTCCCCGGGGAGCTGGGGCCCAACAGCATTGCCTCCCCTTGGCGGATGCGAACACAGGTCCCGAGGCGACGCGCTCTCTGCTCCCCGCGGGCTTGGGGCTCGCGGGCGGGGCGCACCCTCGGTTTTCTCGTGCAATCGCCGCGAGAGAAGTTTGGGCCTCCAGGGGCCGGCACCCCCTTCCCCGACATCCTCCCCTTTTAGCCCGGGGCAGAAGCGGCTTCCACGTTACCATGGAGACCGCTGCACGCGCACTGCGGGGGGGCGGCTCGCGGTCTCCCCGGCCCCGCGCCCGCCAGCAGGGCGCTGCCGGCCGCCTCGGCCCGGGCCTAAGTCCCCCCTGCCGGATTCTGCCTCGCGCCCCCCACCCCAGCTCCCTGCTTTAGGGGAGCCCTTCTCCACCCCGGACTCAGTGGACCACGCGGCTCAATGAGGGCGTGGGGGGGTGGGGACGCGCCCCAACTCACTCTGCGGCGGCACTGGGAGCCCAGGCGGTCCCGTGGGGCGGCGGGCAGCTCGCGGGCTCCGGGCGGCGGGTCTGGCGGGCAGCGCCGTTCCAGCCGCCCTTATAAAGCCGGCCTTCCCGACCCCCCTTCTTTCTCCCGCTCTCCCTCCTCCTTCGGCGCTCGGGAGGGGACGGGGCGGGACGCTGGCAGCTCGGAGGGTGGAGAGGGCTGTATGGAGCCCCGTGACAAGCCTGGCTTGTGTCAAGCCAAGTGGGGGGGACCCACGCCGAGGGGAGGGAGGGAGGGGCAGGAGTCGGCCTACCCAGCCCCCAGATCCCCTGGTTCACTAGGTCTTGGGTTCAAATTCCAATTACTCATCTCTTCCTGCAGGATCCTGGGCAAGTCACAACGTGGGTCGCTCAGCCTCAGTTTCCTCATCCAGCAAAATCTGATGAGAGCAGGAGCTGCCTCTGGGGCCTGAAGGGCTGCACAGGGCAATGCACAGTCAAGGCCAAGGGCGCGTTTTATCCTCCCCCACCCCCCTTCCCTCTGCAGACCTCTCCTCGCTGGGTTTCGCTGCAGGACTCCACCTGTCTCTACATCACTACCTGGGGGCCTGAAGGACCCAGAGGACTCCCAGGGGCTTCCAAGCAAGGGTGACCAGCCAGGGAGGAGCAGCACAGAAGCCGGGAACACCCCAGAGGCAGATTGGGTGTTTTCCAGGAACTGTGGAACTGTGGATTTTTGATGAACTTTTGAAACTGGATTCTCTGCATCATCCCCCAACCGCCCCCTCCCCCTGCCCCCCACACACACTGTGTTCCCAGCTTTCAGGACAGGAATGGGATAGGTGTTTGCTACCTTTTTGTTGCCAAATGGGTGAGAAAGAAAAGGAAGGAGAAGCCAGGATGATTGATGTCCCTGGAACATGTATTTTGTTAGCGTGCAGCCAGGTGGGATGAACCACTGACTGTCTCCCTTCCCAGGAACCCCCATCAGCAAACCTGGATGGCTCTTCAGCCTAGATCTAGATTAAGTTATTTAACCTTCTCAACAACTGGCGAGGTTGACACTATTATGAATCCTCTCTACCAGGAAACTGGAGGCAACCTTATTGGGGGACCCTTCAACTGTTCATGGAAGGGAGCTAGTGGGATTTTATAGCTCAGTAGTTAAGGGCTTAGATTCTTGTGTCCACAGACCAGGGTTCAGATCCTAGGCTGTCCGTTTTTAGGTGTATAACCTTGGACCCCTTACTTAAGCTCTGAACCTCCATTATCTTATTTGCCTCATCTGAGCCTCGATTCCCTCATCCTAAAATGGAGTTGACTTAAGGTTATTGCTTGCCTCCCTGGTGGCGCAAGGGGTTAAGTACAGCACTATGAAGCCATCCACAGCCTTTGCAGCACGAGTTCGATCCCCTGGCCGGCCAGGGAGGTGACCCACATGGTGCAGCAGACCCCTCCTGTCTCGCCTGCTGCTCCCCTCAGCAGTGTATTTCAGTAGATCCGCTTGTTCTGCTCCCTGCTCTGTCTCTGGTGAATCTTCTCACCCCCGCCCCTGCACCTCTAGCCTGTACCCCAATTCTTGTATGCATAAATAAATAAATCTTAAAGAATAAATTAAACAGGCTTAGCACATTGTGCTGGGCTTAGCACATGGCACACCATTAAATGCTAATAAATAAATGCTAACTGTTATGACAGGGACAAAGACCAGAAGCACCCCAGGGTGTAGGGGAGGAACAGAGAAAAAGCTGCTGCTATCCAGATGAGGAAGTGCCTGTATGACCTTGTACTCTAGTAACCCTGCTATTCTTGGAGCTCAAGCAGAAAACCTGGATGGATGTCTGATTTCTTTCCTCTCCACCCCCTTTTTAAAAAAAAAAAAAAAGATTTATTTATTTGTGCATACAAGAACTGGGGTACAGACCAGGGTTGTGGGGAGTGAGAGGATTCACCAGAGACAGAGTGGGGAACAGAAGAGGCAGACGGACCAAAATACACTGCTGAGGGGAGCAGCGGGTGAGAGAGGAGAGGTCTGAACTATGTGGGTTGCTCCCTGGCTGGCTGGGGATCAAACTCCCACTGCAGAGGCTGAGGACAGCTTCATAGCGCTGAGCTCAACCCCCTGAGCCACCAGGGAGGCCCTCCTCTCCCATCTTAACGGAAATGCAAGCTCTGTCTTTGCATCATTGTCCCCCTGAAAGTCACTGTCCTCACAGCAGGGAGCCTGAAATACTGCTGTGTGACGTTGAGCGATGGTTTAACCTCCCTGGGCCTCCATGGGCTCATTTGTAAAGTGAGAGCAATCAGAGCTCCTCTCTCTCAGGGTTCCTTATGATGATTCAACAGGTGATTACACTTAAAGGGCCTAATAAGCACCTGGCATTTAGTAACGGCTCAAAAACTGTTAGCATCACCCAGCGCGTCCCATGGGGTGAGCTCCTGCCTCCATGCCCTGGTTTCCAGGTGTGTGGGGCCTTCCCTGCCTCATCTCCCAGCACGCTTACCCATTTCCATTCTACTCTAGCCACGCTAGCCTTTGGGATCCTTCAACAGGCAAATTAAATTCTTCTTGCTTGGGACCTTTGCTCTCTGTCTAGAATGCTTTTCCATCTGCTCATCCCAAACAGCTGCATCCTTGTCGTTTTGGTCTTGGCTTAAGTGCCTACCTAGTAGTTGTTCAATCTCATCAGTCTGGTTGGTTTTTTTTTTTTTTCCTTTATAGATCTCAGGACTATTGGATATTAGTTGATTGGTTGACTCCATGTGAACTCTCACCTGGTTCTCCACTTACGTCCGGTGCCTGGAAGAGTGTCTGGCACAGAATAGCCGCTGAGTAAGTATTTGCTGAGTGATTGAACTGGAATCTGCAGATGACCCTGGGGATTGGGCAATGCCTTCAGCACCCTGGGATTCTTTATCAAACCCCGCACCTCAGCAGTCTCAGCCCAACTCACTCTAAAAGCCCTACCCTGGGCTGGGGAGGCCTTGATGCCCCCTCTCCGGCACATGGGTTGCCCTCCTCTCTGTAGGCTTTTGCACCAACCCTCGCTTCAGAGCAGTGTTGGCAGAAGCGCAGGCCAGGAGGGGATTTGGCAGCTTCCCCGAGTCCTCAGCGCTTGGCTTGAGGAATGGATGTCAGGATCCCCATAGCCCCTTCTGCTTTCATGTGTGCCTTTGCAGAGGGAAGGGGAGTTTCCCCACACTCAAAAGGACAAGAGATAAATGGTTTTCTAACCTCAACTGTGACCCCAGCACAGTGACACTGCAGAAAGACCAGGATAGCTTAGCAGTTAAGTGCTTTGGATCCTGACAGACCTGATTCAAATCCTGCTTCTGCCATTTTCTGGAGCAGAGGTCTGCAAGCTTTTCCTGTAACGGACTCTTCCTATATTTCCAAAATAGTATGCATTTTTTATTAAATATTTATTTATTTATGCATAAAAGAACTGGGGTGTAGGCCAGAGGTGTGGGGCTGAGAGGATTCACCAGAGACAGAGTGGGGAGCAGAACAGGAGGATCTACTGAAATACACTGCTGAGGGGAGCAGCGGGCGAGACAGGAGAGTCTGCTGTGCCATGTGGGTCAGCTCCCTGGCCGGGGATCGAACTCGTGCCGTAGTGGCTGGTGACGGTTTGATAGCACTGAGACTTTAAACCCTGCACCACCAGGGAGCCCCCGTGCTTTGGCGTGTGCATGCCCAACAGTCTCTCCGCTGCCATGGCATCCAAGCAGCCACAGGCAACACCGAGCTGCACAAGCCGCTTACTGAATCTGGCCCACGGGCCTGGTGTCATTTGCCAGACCCTGTTTGAAAGTAAATGAACAAGTCCTTATGAGCCTGTTTCCACAGCTGCACGATGGGGGTGCTCTAGTTCCGACCTCCCTGGGTGAGAGTGAGCTTTGAAGATGAATCCAGCTCTGAACCTGGTCCTTGGCACACAGAGGGCTCCAGACATGTCTCTCGTCATGAGCAATTACCGGTATGTCTGACAAACAACGAGGGCTTTACACATACTAACTCACCCCTGCAGTTTTGCAGATGAGGAAACTGAGGCCCAGGGAGGCGAAGGACTTAAATCAGTCTGGCTCCAGAGCCCGTGCTCAGAACCATTGCACTCCATTATCTCTTCTTTCAACGATCCCATTTAATCCACATCCCCTGAGATCGCTCGTGTCCCTGTTTTGCAGATTGGGAAACGGAGTGGTCCAAGCAAATAAACAGGCGCCGCTGACCGCGCTGCCAAGTTGGACCTCTGCCCGCGATGTCGACACGCGCGGTCCCGCTCGGCCTCCCCCTCCCTGGGTCCAGCTGTGTTTTCTTTGGAGCTTGCATGGCTTGGAGAAGCTGCGTCAGCCCATCTCCCCTCCTGACCATTCTCCCCACTCCCAGCGCCCACCAAGCTGCTCCCCAGGAAATGACCGCCCTTGTGTCTGTGCTGGTCAGCGAGGGGTGCTGGGAACCTAGGATAGGGGGCCTGGCTGGAATGAGGGGGAGAGGTGCGGGGCGGGAGACAGATGTCAGGAGACTCTGATTACATCTCCCCAAACGGGTGAAACAACCACCTGTTTCCAGAAAGCAGCGGGACAGAACGGCCCATATGGGAGGCGGACATTTACCAAAGGGGAGGAGAGAGAGAAAGGGGTGCGGCTTTCTGAGGTCAGCCAGGGTGGAGCTGTTTGACTTTCTGTGGCTTCTGAACCTTGGGGACCTGGTCTTTTGCTTTCTTCTTTTCTTTCCTATCTCCTCCTTGAAGACGACTTCCTTTTTCTGAGGAAGGCGCTGGTCATGTGGCCCCGGAAGGCCCTTCCAAGTTTGAAAGTCGAGTATGCTCCCGTTTCTCATTGCTTCCCAGCTTCTGGGTCCTTATGCCCTGGATCTTTGCGCCCTGTCCCTCGTAGCTCAGCTCGAGCTGACCTGCACCGGGTCTGATGGCTTTGTGCTTTGTCTTCGTCTGCCCACTCTCAAGTCCAGTGTCCAGGCCTCTTGCGGCCTGCAGCTGACTGCAGCCCACTAGCTGACTCTGACTCACGGGGCCTTTCTCCAAGGTCCTCTAAGCTGCCTGACCTGGCTCTCGTTAGTCACTTGGCATGGGTTTCCCAGGCTCTCCTGGGAGGAAGGGATTCAGCCCTGTAGCCGTGCTGGCTGGGTGTTTGCCTTTCGCAAGCCAGTATTGAAATTTGCAAGTACCTGAAGGGAGAGGCAACAAGGCACTGTGTCTTCCGTGTAAGCTCGGCTCTTGGGCAGCGCCCTCCACAAGGTGGCAGGAAGTACCCAACACCTTCTAGTGTCTTGTTTCTGAGATGCTTTTTTCTCCCCCGGGTCTCTGAAGAGCCAGCATACACAGGCTCTGATGGAACGGGGATTCCCGCCCCCCAGCCGGGAATGGGGAGGCCATCACAGCCCCCCGGCTTCCCCTCTCTTTTCTGCACAGCTAGGCCCATGTTTCAGGACATCACCTGGGGGTGAGAATTCTGCTTCTTTCTCAGTTTTCTCCATCTCAGGCCATGGCCCCATCTTCACCCAGATGCTCAAGTCAAAACCACAGGGGTCGGGGCCTCCCCGGTGGCACAGCGGTTGAGTGCTGGGTTACGAAGCTGCCTGCGGCCTCTGCGGCGCCGGTTCGATCCCCGGCTGCTCCCCGGCCACCTGAGGAGGGTCCCACATGGCGCGCAGACCTCTCCTGCCGCCCACTGCTCCCCTCAGCAGTGTACTTCGGTCCTTCTGCCTGCTCTGCTCCCCGCTCTGGCTCTGGTGAATTCTCTCACCCTCCCGCGCTTCTGACTGCACCCAGTGCATGTGTAAACAGAACAAACAAACAAAACAAATAAATAAAGAAATAAACATGCCTCTATAAAAAAAAAAAAAAAAAAAAAAAAAAAAAAAAAAAAAAAACAAAACCACAGGGGTCGCCCTCAACTCCCTTTTCTCCTTCTACCCCAGGTCAGTGAACCCTGGTGACGAAACCCAGAAGAGGGCCCACATCTCTCCTGTCTCTCCATTTGCACTGACCCTAGTCCCAGCCATTTTCATCTGGTACCTGGAACATGTGCTACATGTGCTCATCTCCTACCTCGCTATCGCCCCTTGAGTTCTGGTTTCCCTGGTGGCTCAATGGGTTAAGATGCATCCTTTGAAGCTATCTGCACGAGTTTGATACCCGGGCAGGGAGCTACCCACATGGTGCAGCAGACCTCTCCTGATTTGCCTGCTGCTCCCCTCAGCAGTGTATTTTGGTTGATCTGCCTGTTCTGTTCCCCACTCTGTCTCTGGTGAATCCTTTCACCCCCCACATCTCTGGCCTGTTTCCCAGTACTTGTATGCATAAATAAATAAATCTTTAAAAAATAAATAAAAAAAAAAATGCCTCCGCAGCATCTTGCTACCCTGCTCAAAACCCTCCATTCCTTGCTCATTGCACACAAATAAAGCCCAGACTCTGGCCTTTCTCCCCACCCCAAGACTCTGGGTGACCTAGCTCCACCCCGGCCATTGTTTGGAACACGGCAAACTCCAGCCTCTGCAAGTACAGCATCATGCAGGCCCCGGCAAAGTGACATTTCTTCACCCAGATCTTAATTCAGATGTCTCTACACTGGAAGCTCCTCCCCCACATGACCTGTCATTCTGGTTTTTGTTTTTACTCCTTCTTGTCTGTGTCTCCCAGTAAACTGTATGCTCCACGGGGATGGGAGCCTAACACTGATTCCTGGCTGTATTCCCAGTGCCCAGCATGGGGTCTGGCACACAAAAAGAGAGTGGTTAGGGGCGCCTGCAGACCTTTCAAAACAAGATTTTATCTTAAACAGTGTGGGCCTGGGTTAATCCCCCACCCCCACCCGCCATGAGCCTCTAAGCTCCCAGTGCTTCCTGCTTGCACCACCCATCTCCCTGCATTTCTCAGGGGCTTTCTGGCTCTGGTCTCCAGCCAGGAATGCCATGCTTTCCTAATATCTTCAGAGGCAGAGCAGTCCCCAAGGTCGGGGAGGCGCCCCCTCAGGATCTCAGCTGAGGACTTCTTGACCAATCTACTCCCGGACTCCTGCATCTCACCTTCCGGCAGTCCTGCCTGCCTTGGACCTTACATGTGTCTTCTTGGGGGGCATCTTGTTTCCCACTCCGGAGCCCACATACTCCCTGGTGTGTGCAAGGCCACTGCCTCAACTTGCGCTCCCTCTCAGGGCCCCAGATGACAGAGCTTCAGGCCTGAAGTGAGGTCACTGGTTCCCAGCCCTACTTCACATTAGCAGTTTTTCCACTAGGGAAGTTTTGTTTTTTTTTGGTTTTGTTTTGTTTTGAACACCTACACCTGGGCCCCAAATCCCAAGATTCAGACTTAGTTTGGAATGGACCCTAGGCATCATCGGTGGTTGTTTTGAAAAGTGCCTCAGCAGGAGATACTGAAAAGACAGTAACAAGAGTCAACAAAGAAAAACTAGAATGGTTAAACAGCAGGTCCATTCCTAGGTATTCAACTTGTTAAAAAGAAAATGTAGGGCCTCCCCGGTGGCGCAGCAGTTGAGCGCTGGGTTGCGAAGCTGCCCGCAGCCTCTGTGGTGCCGGTTCGATCCCTGGCTGCTCCCCGGCCACTGGAGGAGGGTCCCACATGGCGCGCAGACCTCTCCTGCCGCCCGCTGCTCCCCTCAGCAGTGTACTTCGGTCCTTCTGCCTGCTCTGCTCCCTGCTCTGGCTCTGGTGAATTCTCTCACCCTCCCGCGCTTCTGACTGTACCCAGTGATGTATAAACAAAACAAAAAAAAAAAAAAAGAAAATGTAGATTCACTCAAGCACTTGTACAGGAATGTTCGTAGAGGCTCTGTCTCCAGCCAAACAACATCCAGCAGCTCAGCTGGTGAAAGCATCAAGAGAATGTGGTGATCTGGAGCTGGTCTGCAGCCTGGAATGTCATACTCTCTGTTTAGCAATAGAAAAGGTTGCATTACCAACCCCTGGTAATTCATGGATGGATCTCAAAGACATGCAAAGTGAAAGAAGTGAGGCAGGAGGACTACATTTTATACAGTGCCGCTTATATGAAAGATCAGAAAAGGCCAATCTATAGGCAGAAGATAGTGGTTACCTGGGAGGTGGAGAAGGGGTTGGCTGCAAACCGGCACCAGAGATCATTTTGGGGTGGGAGGTGGAAATAGTCTGCAACTGAGATGTTGCACAGCTGCGTAAACTCACGAAAAATCATTGAATTGTATATTGGAAACAGGTGACTTTTATGGAATGTAACTTAGTCACCCATCAAACTGTTAAAAGTCTTCCCCCAGCCCGGGTTGAGATCTCTGGGTTAGAAGCCAAGTGTCCTAAGAATCCCCCAGGCTCCCTTGGTGTCCTCTCTGTCCTCCTCACTAGGTCAAATTTGCCTCTGATCTCAGACTTTCTGGAAGCTGCCAGCTGTCACCCTGGTTCCTCTTTTAGAGAAGGCTGGGATTTCATTCTGCAGACTCAGCTCACATGGGTGTAAATATTATGGCTCATGGCCACTCTGCCCAAAGCAGACAGGGGGGCAGCAGAGGCAGTGGGTGGGACGGTGGAAGGGATTTGGGGCTCCAAGTGTCCCCATCCCCCAGATTTTCACACCTCCAGGCTTTGGCACAGGTGGCAGCTCCCCTTTCCCTGCCTACTTAGAAAATCCTATTCTTCCAACAAGCTCGCTGTCACCTCTTCAGCACACCCACCACCTGGTCACCCCAATACAGCCCATGTGTTCCTCTGCCGAGGGCTTATTTGTGTGTCTGCCTCCCCTACTTCTCTGTGGGCTCCCTGAGGCCAAAGCGCCTATCTCACTTATGGCTGGTTCTCAAGGATTGAGGACAGGCCTCCATACAGATGGGTCTGCCGAGTGAGGAAGTGGAAGGAGCATCACGCCACAGGCCAGAGAGAGGCACCGCCCCGTTCCCTCATCTATTCTTGGCCTCCACAGCTTCTCTCATGTGGCCCCAAATGGCCAGAGAGCCACTCCCTGTGGAAACCACAGTTTGGGGTAGAAGCCTCCCTTCCATGGCTTTCCTGAGGCATGCCCACCCGCCTTGGGAAACACCTTCCTATTAGTTCAATGGCACAAGAGGGCCTATGGGCAGTTCATGCCTGGTCTGGGTGGGGGCAGCCTGGAACAGGATCAATCTGGAGCCTCCCCTCCCCAACCATGAGGACCTTCAAGGGCTGAAAAGTGTGGTTCCCTCTCCGCAGCCTCTTGCTGTAGTGGAAGAGAACAAGGGAGTTAAGGTATGTGGCAGCCTGAGCCTGTTTATGTTTCTGCTTTTAACATGAAGCTGGGGGCCTCAGAAGCCAGATAGCAGGCTCCCAGCCAGGATTTGGTACGGCTAAAGGAGCCCTGCTTATCCCCAACTGTCTCTCCTAATCCTGCTGTCTGGTGAGGCCTCTCAGTCCAGAATAGTCAACAGATCGTTGTTCGACCTGCTCCTCCCCTCTAGGGAACAGAGGACTCCAGCTGCTGGCAGAGACTCTGCCACGGCAGGCAACTCATGCTTTTCTTGGCATCCCAAAGGGAGCCAACCTGGTATTCCCACCACTAAAGCCAAAGCCTGGAATAGAAATGGGGAAACCCAAAAAAGTCACCCAGACTTCAACTCAGTGTGGTCTGTCCACAGTCAACAAATACTTACAGAGGGCTCAGCACAGTGCTGGGCATGGGGACCACAGGGGAGGCCAAGCTCCAGCCCTGCCCTCGAGCAGTCCATAACCCAGTGGATGAAAAAAATGGGCAAATGCTGTCAACTCAGGCTGCTATGGGAATACAGAAGAGGGGACACAATCTAACTTGGGTGGAGATGAATTCATGGAAGCCTGCCTGGTGGAGGTGACATCTAAGCTAAGAATGGAAGGCTGACTAGGCAAAGAGGGGGGAGTGAGAGTGAACAGTATGCGCAAGGGCCCAAGGGCCCAGAGAACACGGCACATTGAGGAAAATTACATGTATTGGGTTGTTGGAAAAGTCAGGATGCATTTTTGCTTGAAAAATATAGAAAAAATGTCATGACTTTTCCAACAACCCAATAGTTCAAGATGGCAGGAGCCAGATGAGAGAGGACGTGAAGATCCAGATGATGAAAACTGAATTATTAAAGCACATAGCATAGCACAGCCCATAGTAACTACTTTGCCAGGGTACCTCTCATGAAAGGACTTGGGGCCTTATCCTGCAGGCAATGAGGGAGCCATTCAAGAGTTTTCAGCCTAGAGTGAGTGACTTGATCAGATTTGCAATATGACCAGATTTAAAGATCCCTGTGACTGCAGGGTGGATTATGGATGAAGAGTGAAGCAACCCCGGAGGATCAGAAGACCAGTTTGGAGACTGCTGTAATAGTTCAGAAAAGAGGTGGGGTTTCAACTATCTCTCAACAGGAGAGACATACAGTGGAAGACAGAAAACAGCAACGACAATGTTCTAGATGACACTTGCAAGTGCAAAGCCGAGCAGAAGAAGGTGAACAAACTAGTGTAACAGGGTGGTCCCCAGGAAATGGGGAGGTTCCAGGTTCCCTGCCCCGAACCTTCCCCTTTCCTGGGGACCACCCTGTTACAACCTTGGGTGGGGCAGGGAACCTGGAACCTCCCCCTTTCCTGGGGACCACCCTGTTACAACCTTGGGTGGGGCAGGGAACCTGGAACCTCCCCCTTTCCTGGGGACCACCCTGTTACACTAGGACTGTGCAACTGAATTTATATGAAGTTGAAGCAAGAGGCAAAATGAAATGATAGTGTTTGGGGGTGCATGCTCAGGTGGCAAAACTATAAAAGCAAGAGAGTGATTGCCACCAAAGTGGTGGAAAGAGTGATTACCCTGTGGGGGTTTCTGCTTGACAGCACCTTGACCTGAGTTGCTGCATTGGGCAACACCACACTGATAGAGAAACGGGAGGAGTGGAGCAGGCTACATAATGCAGGAGGCTGCTGAGGAGCAAGATTTGGTCTTTATTGCCACAAGAATTATACAGCATCAGTTGAGAGGTAGGAGGACAAAGAGAAAAGGGAGGGTGGTGAGTCTGCCCTCCAGGCACCTCTCATCTGCTTGATGATGTGGTATTGTTATTGAGATCAAGCTCTAGTTCCCCAGCCATGGTTTCAATGTTATCAACAAGGCATTCCACTGATCAGCTTCTGGGGTCCCTTGTTATACAAGGTCCTCGCCCCCCCCCTCCCCGGGGCATTTGTGATGTATAAGAGTTATGTTTTATGCATCAGTCATCAGCCCCCCAGGCGTTCCAGGTCATACCCGGTGATGCACAGCCTTCCCCAGGTGATCCAGCTTTGTGCTCGTTTGATTTGAAAGGCACCTTGCAGGGTTGGGCTCCTGTACCTCAGGGAACGGGTCATTTTGACCTTGCTTAGGATTTAGAACTGTAGGTAACAAAATGGTGGCCAAACAGGCCGCTTAGGAGTAGCAGACCCACATGGAGTGATGTTTACCCAGGGGTTCACTCTGTGACAAATCATTCAGTTTTGCGTTTCTGTCCTGTGCACGTTTCTGTAAGTGTACTATTCCTCACAAAGGTTAAAGTAGTGGGGTTTGCTCTAGGTAATGGGAATGAACATGGAGAGAAGAGGTTGAATTTGACCGTAAGTGAAGTGAGGCTGGGGGAGATGAGTGTGTGGGAAGGGACAAGTCGGGGAGGCCAACGAAGAGGGTGAAGAGCTGAGTTTAAAGCTCGGAGTTAGAGAAACCTGCAGGAGATAGGCGTGGAAATGTCGAGAGCCACCGTGTGAGCTCAGACAAATCACTTCCCCCGAGTCCAGAGTCCCTTCTCCACAAGAGAGGGAAGCCAGAGTGGTTTTATGGGTTTTGGTGCTGAGGGTCCTGGGCTGAACCACCCAGGTGTGTGACTTCATGGCTGAGGGACCCTGGACAAGACTTCACTTTGTCTCCCGCCTGAGGGTCCACATGGGTAGATTCCAGACCATCATTTCTCCTCTCAGGGTTCTTGGCAGAGGATTACATGAAAAACAGGGAACCAGGCACTAGGGGTGTGCGCTTTGGTGGCCACTAATGAGTAAGAATCTGGACAATGAATGAAGAAACATTTTGAAAACAGAAAAGCAAGAACAGGGGGTTTTACACTCCCTTGTGAATAAGAACCAGCTGGGGAGCTTATAAAACTAGGCATTCTGTAGTTCAGTGAGGTCAGATACGTCATTGCTGACACTGGGGCACCATTGAGAAAGGAAGTGACAAACATAAATCAAAAACTGTGACAGGCAAAACAGGACATTGGGTGTCATGTTGGTGTCAGGTGGGGGCCATCTGATCTTATCAAGCCTCCCAGGTGAACCACAGGCTCCGTGACAGCACCTTCAGGAAGCAGGCTTATTTCTGGAGAGCTCAGATCTACCTGGAGCAATCCTCACAATAAATCCTAACATGGATTCAGTGCCAGGTACTGTGCTGAGTTCTTTAGAGGCTACTTTCCAGTAATTCTCACCAAGCTTTTATGAAGTAGGAGGACTTACATTCCATTCCAGCAAACTAAAGCTTACAGAAGTTAAACAAGGCCACTCATCCAGGGTGGAGGTGCCGGGAATTGAATCCAGGGAGACTGGAGTCTTCATTCTTTTTTTTTTTTAAAGATTTATTTATGTATGTATATAAGAGCTGGGGTGCAGGCCAGAGGTGCGGGTGGTGAGAGGCTTCACCAGAGACAGAGTGGGGAACAGAACAGGCAGATGTACTGAAATACACTGCTGAGGGGAGCAGCGGGTGAGGAAGGACATGTGGGTTTCTCCCTGGCTGGGGATTGATCTGCTGCAGTGGCTGCGGAAAGCCTCCTAGCTGCTGAGGCTTAACCCCTTGCGCCACCAAGGAGGCCCTGGAGTCGTAGTTCTTAATTCAAAGTCACGCCACTGCCTCCAGTTGTGTTGCCAGCGCCCACTCCCACCGAGCTGCGTGGGACACAGCCCCGCTGACGCCAGAGGCTGCCCAGTTGGAGCACCTTCAGCTCCAGCTCCACGCAGCAGCCAAGCGCAGCAGGAGGCAAGCTTGTCCTCCTCTCCAGCGACCACTGGGGGGAGGCCTGCTACTTGGGAGGCCAGGAGGAGGTGGAGCTCCTTTTTGCCCACCCATAGCGAAGAAACCTGCAGGGAGCCGCGCTCGGGGCACCTAGCAACCAACTATCCAGTCTCCTGCTGGGCAAACTGTTGCAACCAACTATCCAGTCTCCTGCTGGGCAAACTTTCGTGGTCTCAGTGAAATTTTGCAAGGCAACTCGTAGTTTTGGACAGTATTATGTAGGCATTTATCATTATCCCAACATTGCTAAAAGCCAGCTTTGCTACTGACCCCACGGGTGTCTTCAATTTTTTTCTACTCTAGAGCACTTTTAACTTGTGCAGTCGCATTAGGGGGGAGGTTCAGCTTTCCACCCAGCCTGGATGTAGGAAATGGCAGGAAACATTCTCACAGGCCCAGAGAGGGCAAGCCGCTGCGCAAAGGCGGCGGAGCCTCGCCGGGGCTAGGACCCAGCTCCCCGCTTCGCCCCGGGCCTACGTCACCAGGACTCCGCCCCCCGGGTCGGCGTCGGAGCCGAGTCCCAGGCGGCCCCAAACCCGCCCCGCGCCCCCTGATGCGCACTATTTCGGCCCTGCGGGTGCACGGCCCACCGTGGTCCGCCGGCCGCAGCGGGTGTGCTCGCTGGGTAAACTGAGGCAGGGGGCGTGCTTGTGAGTTCGCTCCTTTCCCGATCTGCAGCCCAGGGCCCGCAAAGCCGCCTCCCACCCCTCAGACCCGCGTGGGACAGCCGGGAGGAGCGGGAGGAAGGGGAGGGGGCCGAAAGCAAGCAGTCGGCCGGTCCTGCCACACTCAAGATGGCGGCGCGGCAGCGGCGAGGTCCTTCAGAGGCGGTACCAGCGCATGCGCAGCGCGGAGTCCCGGCCCGGGACACAAGATGGCGGCAGCGGCGCTGGGGAGGGCGAGGCGGAGGCGGCAAAACGGGCGGTCGAGCAGAACGTGTCGTCGCGTCCCTTCGAGTCCGCTCCAGGCAGGTAAGAACCCCGGGACGTCATGGTCCCGCTGCGAGCCGCGCCAGGGTCCGGGGATCCGAAGCCGGGCGGCGGCAGCCCCTCCGCCGCTTTCCACTCGGGGCTACCGCTCGCCCTGTCTCTGCCGCCGCCGCCATCTTAGGCCCGCGGGTGGGCGGCTGAGCCGGTGGCCTGAGGGAGAGAGGTGGGCCCGGAGAGTGCGGGCGGAGCGGCCTCTGGGGCCCCTCCGCTTCTGCTGCCGCCGCCACCGCCTTTGTGTCGGGCTCCGACTCTGAGTCGCCTCATCCCGGGGGCGGGAGCGCGCGGCGGGGCGGGGGGCGGAGCCCTGCAGATGGGCCGGCGCGCGCGCGCCAAACAACCCGCCCTCGCTGGGGGGAGGGGCAGGCGCGCGCTCTGGGCTCGCCCCTCCCTCGCCTTCGCGCGCCCCCTGCACCTGCGCACTTTGCAAGTCCTTGGACACCGCCCCGCTGGGTCGGAGGGTTCTGATTGGTGCATTACCGAGATGCTCCCGCCCCCTCTTCCTCCAATCCCGGCGTCGGACCCCGTGGCTTCTGGCGGGTTCCTCCTGTTGCGCGGATACGGTTGTTTGTTCTTCGGCTGCTCGGCACCTCCGACTGCGGCGTGCGCGGGGCCCGGAAGCCACAGGAGAAATAAAAATGTTGGCTTATTAATAGCAGCGATCGCTTATTGAGAGTGAGCAATGTGCTAGACCACGCGTAGAGGCCGCAGAGGTCGAGTTATTCCGATTGACAAGTCAGACAGCGGCGCCGGGCCTGCAGCCCGCGTCTGGCCACACTCAGAGCTGGTGCCTTGACCTCAGACCTGCTGCATGCAAATCGCCAGGGAAATTAAGCATTTTTTAATCGTAAAAAAATTTAGCAAAGGTTTAAACGGTGTAAAGTGAACAACATAATCATTCTGTTTCCCATTCCTACTCTTGGGATGCCCTAAAAAATATGCAACTTCTTGTGTACGTCCTTTCTCCATTTCTGACTTCTTAGGTGTGGAGCGAGGGACTGGAACCTGAAGTTTCTTTTGTTTTTTCCTAAGTGCCAGATGGCTTGCATGCACAGGCAGTTGGTAGTGTTCCCATTTGCCTCCCTGAACTGCTAGTTAGCATCCTGTGTCTGGTGTATCAGTATCACACAGTATTCCTTGGGGAAAATAGTTTTCAATAAAGACGAGCACATGTGTTATATGATACATTTTTTTTAAACACCCAATCAAAGAAGTGTGTATTTAACTGGCTGTGGTTGGCTTGGGACTGTGCCCCCAGATCTGCGATGTGTATGTCTAGTCACTTTTCTTTCATGTTAGCGGTAGTTAGTGGAAGACAGGACCAGATCCACAGTCTTCCAGTGCGTGTAATGAAAATGTGGGGCCCTTGTTAAAAAATTAAGAATTGCAAGACACTGACAGCATTAAAGCCAGCACTCCTGTGCACTGTGCAGGTTGCAGGCTGATGAAGGTGAACCTGTCGGTTGGGAAAGCGTGACAAGCATGTTTGCACTCCCACAACCCCCAGATCTCCCACAGTGTGTTCTGCCCTGTTCTGGGAACTCCCAGCTTGCTCTGTGTCCTTGTCCTCTTGTTCTTGTCCCTGTTCTGCAGCATTTCACAGGTCTGTGACTTTTCTTCTATTTGCTCTCCAGCTGTTGATGCAAGGAACCTTATGGACCCGTCTTTGCTCTGCTGCTGACCAGCCCACCCACCTGTGCCTAGCCTTCTTGCAGGCCTCCTACCTGTGTCTGTGGGACCTTGTGACGTGGAGTTCCAAGCAGCCGGAGAAGAAAACCCTCTCATGCTAGCATTGCAGACCCCAGAGGGTGAGAAAAAAGAGGGGCCTCGTTCAGCTGTGTAATGGGCTCAGCCCCCAAGGCATAGGGAATCGCTCCTTCCCTAGTGAGCTAAAGCAGCTAAGTATTTTCTCCCTTGGTTGGCGGTGCCAAACCTTGCTGTTACCGTAGCCTTCTTCTGTTGTGTATTTGTCCCCTTGCATTTTTATTTGCCAAATTGTACCCATGAAGCAACCGTTCACTTTTCACATTCCAAATTAGCAAAGACGTCTATGACTAAATGTACAATAAAATCAATGTCCCAATGATTTCTACGATGTTTTCAACAGCCAATCAGAGCTTCTGGTCAGCATGAGATGATCAGTGTGGCTCTGAGTTGATAAAATTTCAGCAAGCAAAGATAACTGAGTTTAAATGTGCCTTTGTGGTCTTTTTGTGGGTAAACATTTGATTTCCTTTGCGTGTGTGACATACTGAAAACAATAGCATTGCCCCCCAGGGGTCTTAACATGCTAGGTGGGGAACTGGCCATGGAGGCTTGTTCTTGGTGTGCTTTGGGTGGGGGTGGCTGGGGACACAAATCTGAAGGAACTGACTTCCTTGCTGGTATTTAAAGTAGATCTTTTCCCCGGGACTGTGAGGGATGAATTAGTTCTTTTCAGTCCCATTGGTTCTTTTAGCAACATATTGCTTCCTGCCCTGTAGTGTAGAATGGGGACTCTGATTAGATGTAGTTTCCCTCCTGGGCTGTGCTGTTCCAGTTAGATTTTTCTGGTAGGAGTAGGAATGAGGAATTACTGTTCCTTCTTGCCTTTTTTTGTTTTTTTTAATTTATTTATGTATGCATACAAGAACTCGGGTATAGGCCAGAGGTGTGGAGGGTGAGAGGATTCACCAAAGACAGAGTAGGGAGCAGATCAAGCGGACTGACTGAAATACACTGCTGAGGGGAGCGGCAGGCGAGCAGGAGTGGTCTGCTGCACCATGTGGGTTGCTCCTTGGCCGGCCAGGATCGAACTTGAGCTACAGTGGCTGAGGATAGCTTCATAGTGTGGTGCACCACCAGGGAGGCCCTCCTTGCTTTTGAAGAGCAGACCCTGTGCTGTCTTGTATGTTGCTCCTGGGACTCTGTGAACATTTGCAGAATGAATAGAACGCCTGTGTGTCCAGGTGCCTTGTTTGAGCACTGGAGAAAGTGGAGCTGGACCCATTTCCCAGTCCTGAGGACCGAGTCTAATGGGGGAAACACCCATCTGATAGACTGCACTATCCGAGTGCTAATTGGAGATGCTCATAGCCCTGCGGAGCTCTGACCACCTAGTTTGGGGAAGGTAGAGTCAAGGGAGGCCTTCTGGAAGGTGCAGACCCAGCAGTAGTCCAGGCAGAAAAGTAGGGAAAGAGGGTTTAGGCTGCAGGAGTGGACTCTTCACAGTTGAGGGGCTTGCACCTTGACCCCAGGGCTCCTCTTATGGTACCATGCTGGCCCAGACAGGGCTGAACTGACTTCTGTACATCCGCAGTGGCCACTAGGTCCCTCGGTGCATTGTAATTGGTGGGTGGGAGGTGGAGCGGACCATCGTGTCCTGCTGGCCCTGACACCTTTGGGTCCTCTGTATGGCAGGTCCGGTGTGGGTGCTGAGATGGCCAATGAGAATCACGGCAGCCCCCGGGAAGAAGCGTCCCTGCTGAGTCACTCCCCAGGGACCTCCAATCAGAGCCAGCCCTGTTCTCCAAAGCCCATCCGCCTGGTGCAGGACCTCCCAGGTACTGGTGAGGGGCAGTGGTGGGGTGGCGGGGTAGAAAGGGTTTCCCAGGAGCAGCACTCATCTGGGCTGGTTTCCGCGCTTATTTGCAGAGGAGCTGGTGCATGCGGGCTGGGAGAAGTGCTGGAGCAGGAGGGAGAACCGTCCCTACTACTTCAACCGATTTACCAACCAGTCCCTGTGGGAGATGCCCGTGCTGGGTCATCATGATGTGATTGTGAGTGCCAGTCCAGCAAGGGTCTGAGTCGCCTCTGGTATCCGGACCTTCCCAAATACACCCTGAGCAGCTATTATGTGCCTAGCTCTGTGTTGGGACCTGGGGATACAATGATAAACAAGACAGTCTGCCTCACGGGAGTACAAATAGGGGAGACTGACCCGAGGACATATTACAATGGTGTGTGATGTGGAACTCGCACTACCTGTTGGGCACGGTGCCTGTGAGGCACTTGTGAGCGAGACAGACGTGCTCCTGCCCTTCCCGGTCTGGAGGGTGACAGGAGGGTGAAGTGCTAGAGGACATCAGGGACCCCCATTGGTCTGGGAAAGGGAGGACAGGGAGTTTCTCTGTGAGTGCTTAAGGGAAGATGTTTAGCTCAATGGAGGAGGTGAGAGGGAAGAAACGCATTCTGGGGACTGAAATGCCCGTGTGATGGGGACGTCCATCCGAGTATAGGCTGTAGGGGTGTTGGGTGGGAATGTGGGCTTTGGACCCCTGCCTTTGGGGGCAGGTTTTCTTCTCTGGGCATAACCAAGGCAATGGGCAGCCCCGTTTTCCAGAGGAAGACTCTGGGGAAATGACCAGCCTCGCAGCCGGGCAGGGGCAGAGGAGTCACATGTGATGTCATCTCAGGGCCACACTGCCTGCCATTTTCCGTGTCACCCAAGGAGTTCCATCCCCAGGACCTTGCTCTTTAAAAAAGGAGCATTTCTTGAGTGTTTCTTTTATTCCTGCCTTTCATTCTTAAGGAAATGAAGGAAAAGAAGTGAACACACTGAGCACTGGGCTCGTGGCAGATGTCTTGCTGAACTAGTTATGCCCACTGACTCATGTAGTCACTGCCTCCATCACGAGGTGGCGCTTAGCATGGCCGCAGGCACTGCCCTAGCTCATGCAGTTCGAGTAGCTGGCAGGAGTGGAGCCCAGTATTTTTGCATCCCAGCCCCCTCTGCTCTTCAGTAGGAGGAGCAGGGGGCCGGAGGGCGTCAGGATTCTGTAGTACTGGGACTCCTGAGCCACTGGCCTTGGTTGCAACTCTGCTGGTCTCCCTCCACCAGTCGGACCCTTTGGGGCTGAATGCGACCCCACTGCCCCAAGACTCAAGCTTGGTGGAAACCCCCCCGGCTGAGAACAAGCCCCGAAAGCGGCAGCTCTCGGAAGAGCAGCCCAGCGGCAACGGTGTGAAGAAGCCCAAGGTGAGTGTCCGCCGGCTCTCAGACCTGGCTGCTGAGCGCTCGGCAGCCCCCTGACCTGACACCTCTGACTCTCTTCTCTAGATTGAAATCCCTGTGACACCCACGGGCCCGTCGGTGCCCAGCTCCCCTAGTGTCCCAGGAACCCCGACGACGAAAATTTGGGGGACATCCCCTGAAGATAAACAGCAGGCAGCTCTCCTCCGGCCCACTGAGTGAGTCTTTGTTGATTGACTTGGGGTGCCCGCCGCGGATGGCCAGCCTGCCTGGACGGTGGGGCGTGCCTGTTTTTTTCTTATTTCTCCTCTCTGTGCCCCAAGAGTGTACTGGGATCTGGACATTCAGACCAACGCTGTCATCAAGCACCGGGGGCCTTCAGAGGTGCTGCCCCCACATCCTGAGGTGGAGCTGCTTCGCTCCCAGCTCATCCTGAAGCTTCGGCAGCACTATCGGGAGCTGTGCCAACAGCGAGAGGGTAACAACCTCCCAGGCCTCGGCCTTTTTTGCCCCATCACCTTTAGCAGAACTGGGGGTTGGCCAGATGGGCGTGGCACACAGCACACTGGAGCCGGAGTTGGAACGTACCCTGTCGGGGGCAGGCTGGGTGGAGCCCCAGCTGGTTCTGTGATCTGGGGCACCACTTAACCTCTCTGCACTTGGTTTGTTCATCTGTAAGGTAGGGACAATCCCACTGTCTCCACAAAGAACAGAAACAGCGGTTAACAATTCCAGAGTGTTAGATGGGCCAGGTGCTCTTTAAAGTCTTTTCACACGTCTGTGAAAGGGCATGTGAGTAACCATACCTCCCAGAATTACTCCGAGGGCTAAGTGGAATGGATAAGTCATTAAGGAACTGCTTGTTCACTTGTAAATAAGCCTGCTTAGCTTTTCTGAAATGTAGAATCCAAACTCTCCCTTTTCCCGCCCTGTATAACACTTGGGAACACAAACCAGCGATTCTCAAGAGTGTACTTTGGGAAACTCACCTAGAACATAAGCTCCTGTGGTGACAGGGCCCGGTACCGTTGCCCCCACAATGCCCGCCTGGTGCTTCCTGAGTACCTAGCAGCCTGGAACCCGCTGGCCACCCCAGGCCTTCATCAGCTGTCCTATCCCACAGGCATTGATCCCCCCCGGGAATCTTTCAACCGCTGGATGCTGGAGCGCAAGGTTGTGGACAAAGGCTCTGACCCCCTGTTGCCCAGTAACTGTGAGCCAGTGGTGTCACCGTCCATGTTTCGAGAAATCATGAATGACATTCCCATCAGGTATAGTGTGCCACTGGGATGATCGGTGTGCACCCCCAGCCCTACAAAGAAGGGCTGACTCTCTGCTGTTCTAACCAGGTTATCCCGAATCAAGTTCCGGGAAGAAGCCAAGCGCCTGCTTTTTAAATATGCAGAGGCCGCTAGGCGGCTCATCGAGTCCAGGTTTGACTCTGTTCTGCCCCAGACGAGATGGGTCTGTGATGAGCGGGGTTGGTGGAGTGCTCTGGCTGCCTCATTCAGGGCTGCCGTTGCTCTCTGGCGGGAGAAGCGAGTCAGCTCCTGAGGGCTGTGTCAGCCCTGGGTCCATAGGCCAGTGGGGTGGGATGGGAGGAGGGAGGACGAGGCACACTTGACAGCCAGCCCCTGTGCAGAGCTGAGCGGCTTCTTCATATGCCCTCAGGAGCGCATCCCCTGACAGCAGGAAGGTGGTCAAGTGGAATGTGGAGGACACGTTCAGCTGGCTTCGGAAGGACCACTCAGCCTCCAAGGAGGACTATATGGTAAGTAGCCCCGGGCAAGAAAGCCAGTGGAAAGGCTCTGAAGCCACTTCCTTGAGGAAGTCCATGCTGCCCCCGCGGGCCCCCAGTGCTTTTGGGCACACTATTCTTGTACGAAACAGCGGAGCTTTGACATCAGCCCCTCATTCACAAATGTAGAGATGTTTGTTCGGCTGTTGGCTTTCTCCCAAAGAACATTTCCTTCAGACACTTAATGGAATCCTGCATTTGGCCACACACCCTAATAACTGCCTCTGCAACTTAACGGGCAACATCTCCCGTGAGTAGATTCTGGGAAACAGATCAACAAACGGCTTTTCCTTGGGTGTCCTCAGTGTCACAATTGAAGCTATCATCACACCGAATTCCCTACTTAAGTGTGTCTCAAACAGTTGTTTTCTGGCCTAAACCCATCATTTCTTTAACTCTCCACCAGCACTAGCAACGGGCTTTCTTTTCAGGACCATTTTTCACAAGAGACAAGGTTTCGCACTTCACGATAGTAACTGTGTACTTGACACGTAGAGTGTGACAAAGGTAGGTGTACTCACTAGCCAGAGTGACTCATTTTCACTCATCAGTTTCACACATGTGATTCAGCAAAATTACAAATGCTGACAGCCATCCCTGCACTAAAAGCTCAAATTTCAGATCTGTGATGACTAAGCACCCCGTTTTGTAATTGAGCCCTCCCCGATAGACTGCAAATACTTCGTAAGCTGGGACTATGCCTGGCTTGTATGTTTCTCAGTAAGTGTCATGGGACCTGGCACAGTGTCACCCCAACAGTTGTTGGCGTTTATTGGGCACTTACTGTATGTCAGGCCTTGGTAAGGCCTTAATGGGAATGATCATGTTTACAAATTGCCTTACTAGGTAAATATTTCACGTTCACTTAACAGTTGAGGAATAAGATTCAGAGAACCAGGCTTTAGCCAAGTGACATAGCTAATAAGTAGCACAGCCAGTGTGAAAATGAGGTTGGCTGGGGTCCAGCAGCCCTCCCCTGCCAGCCCCCTGCAGCTCTGACCAGGAGTGTCTCCTCCAGGACCGCCTGGAGCATCTGCGGAGGCAGTGTGGCCCCCATGTCTCGGCTGCAGCCAAGGACTCCGTGGAAGGCATCTGCAGCAAGATCTACCACATCTCGCTGGAGTATGTCAAACGGATCCGAGAGAAGCACCTTGCCATCCTCAAGGAAAACAATATCCCAGGTAGGGGCTGGGTGGCAGGCAGCCAGCTGTGATGTCGCAACACAGTAGCCCAGACCCTGATTGAAGTGGGCCTGACCTCAAGGCCACAGACTGGTTTGGGGACACCCATTCTCCCAGCAGTGTTTGGACACCCATTCTCCCAGCAGGCCTGTTGTGCGGGTTTTAGCATTCCCCTACGAAACAAAGAGATAGGAGAGCCAGGCGGGGGCAGAGAAAGGCAGCCAGGGTAAGCGTTAGGGGGACCTGTGTATATATCTGTAAGCGAGCCTCCCTTTGTCCAGACTGAGGCATAAAGACCTGGCTATACACTCATATGAGGATTCGGTGATAACTTAGCATAGGGTTTGACCCCGAAAGTTCTCAAAGTGAAGCTGTGTGATTGCTGCGATGGTGATGTAGTTCTCAGACTTCTGCATGTTAGCAAGACCCACACACTGGCGCCTGCTTGCCTACCAGGTGCCAAGGCCTGCCATACTGGGGGAGCCTGTTGGCGTGGGCCACCAATTCCTGCCTCTACCAGTTTGCTGGTGCCAAATCATGCGCCATAGTTACTGCTCCGCGGGATGAAACTTACCTCCATTGGTTACTGGGATGTGTGTGTAGAGCACCTGGCGCGGTAGGCGTGGAGACTGTCCAGGGTGAGAAGTGGCAGAGGGCCAGGTAGCCCCTCAATGATCTCCCTGCCCACAGAGGAGGTGGAGGCCCCGGAGGTGGAGCCCCGCCTGGTGTACTGCTACCCAGTGCGGTTGGCTGTGTCTGCACCCCCCATGCCCAGCGTGGAGATGCACGTGGAGAATAACGTGGTCTGCATCCGGTATAAGGGGGAGATGGTCAAGGTCAGCCGCAACTACTTCAGCAAGCTGGTAAGAGCTGGGGGAGCGGGAGAAGAACCACACAGGTGAAATAGGGCCTGGATCTTTTTTGACCCAGAGTCCTCAGCGGGAGGCCAGGGTGAGGGGCATGAGGGGCCGCTGCTCAAGTCACCGCTTTCTGTCCCACAGTGGCTCCTTTACCGCTACAGCTGCATTGATGACTCTGCCTTTGAGAGGTTCCTGCCCCGAGTCTGGTGTCTTCTCCGACGGTACCAGGTACAGCCTGGGGCAGCAGAGTGAGGGAATTCCTGGAGGTGGGGAGACTGAGTCCCAGAGACTGACCGTGGCCCTTCTGCAGATGATGTTTGGCGTGGGCCTGTATGAAGGCACAGGCCTGCAGGGGTCGCTGCCCGTGCACATCTTCGAGGCCCTCCATCGACTCTTCGGCGTCAGCTTCGAGTGCTTTGCCTCGCCCCTCAACTGCTACTTCCGCCAGTACTGCTCCGCTTTCCCCGACACAGATGGCTACTTTGGCTCCCGAGGGTGAGAGCCAGGGGCTGCTGTGCCCCATCCTGCCCAGGCCAGATCCCACCTCGGCCAACTGCTCCCCACTGCATGAGGGCTTCGGAGCTGGGCAGTGTAGGATGTAGTCCCTGTACTTCTGGGCGTCCCGGGTTTCTCAGTGAATCAGCTCAGGAGCAGGAAGTCCTATTTCCGGGCACTGAGGAGGAGAGGGGTGACCCTGACCTCAGAGACCTTGTGGCTCACACGGCTGGGGGATGAGCATAGGTGCCACCTACTGTAGGAAGAACTAGCCAGGCCCAGGAGGGGAAGCCCAGCAGCTGGGGTTTCTGGATGTGGCTTGTGCTGTGGTACAGCGGGTGGGAAGTGAATCTTAACTCCAGCTCCTCCTCTAACCTGCTGAACTTGGCCACCCAAGTGGCCTGAGTCTTGGCCTGAGCCTCTGTCTCCCATTCCATGGAGAGGGCCAGCCTCCAATATGGCTGCCTGGGTGGGGGAGGCACCTGTTTTGGGTTGAGGGATTGGGGTCCTTGTGGGACTCAGAATGCTCACCTCTATCCCCAGGCCCTGCCTGGATTTCTCCCCGCTGAGTGGTTCCTTTGAGGCCAATCCTCCGTTCTGCGAGGAGCTCATGGACGCCATGGTCTCTCACTTTGAGGTGGGCCTGCTACTGCTGGGGGGTGGAAGCGGCGGCAAGCCAGCCACCTGGAAGGCAGCCCCTGATGGCCACCTGTGCCCCTTCTACAGAAACTGCTTGAGAGCTCAGTGGAGCCCCTGTCCTTCATCGTGTTCATCCCCGAGTGGCGGGAACCCCCCACCCCGGCGCTCACCCGCATGGAACAGAGCCGTTTCAAACGCCACCAGCTGGTCCTGCCTGCCTTTGAGCACGAGTACCGCAGCGGCTCCCAGCATGTCTGCAAGAAGTGGGTGTCCTGGGAGGACAGGGAGGGCTGGGCCGGCCAGGCTGGGCCAGGCCCCACCCTGAGCAACCACCTTTGTCCACAGGGAGGAAATGCACTACAAGGCCGTCTACAACACAGCGGTGCTCTTCCTACAGAACGACTCTGGCTTTGTCAAGTGGGGGCCAACCCCCGAGCGGCTGCAGGAGCTGAGTGCTGCCTACCGACAGTCAGGCCGCAGCCACGGCTCCGGCTCCTCCAGCTCTACCGGCTCTTCCTCCTCCGAGACCAAGGACCGGGATTCAGGCCGTGAGCAGGGCCCTAGCCGTGAACCTCACCCCACTTAACACATCCCGCGGGGAGGAAGAGCCCCAGGGTGCTGTTCCGGACTGCTGGGACTCGGGCTTCTTGGAGCTGAGCAGACCCCAGGGCCCTCCCCCTGGGGTGGCAGCAGGACTCAGGCTGCCAAAGACATAGGAAGACGACAGCTCTGCCAGGGCTTCCTCCCTGCCCCACCCCCAACTGCCCACCTCAGACTCACTCCAAGACCCCTGTAAATAGGCCCCAGAGACCTCCCTCCTTCCCCTCCATCCTGTTGCCACCTTGTTTCATTTGTAAAAGGAAATACAGAAACGGCCCCAAGAATGTGTGAAGGTCTTGAGGGCAGAGAAAGCTGAGGAACCTGGAGTACTGGGACCACTCCCCACTCCACCCAGGCTCACCTTCTCATGACCCTGGGGCCTTCACACCAGCAGGACTTCAGTGTCTACTGCTCACTGGTTGTCCCCACAGCTGGGTCCCTAGGGACCTCCCGGCATCATCTACCTGGCAAGCCCCAAGACCCCACAGCTGGGCCTGCAGGGTGAGCACGAGGAGTGGCCTCTAGCTCTCTAGTAGGCGCTGGAGGCCTGCGGGCCCTGGAGCCCCTACAGTGAAGGGCAGCCAGGCATGTGTACCAGCAGAGTTGATCACCAAGAGGAAGAGCAGTTAAGTACCTGCCACGGACTTTGGGGTGCAGCCTCACACACCTGACTGCTCCCACTCTCTGAAGCCCTCTGCAGGGAGCAGGTGCTCCTCTGGTGCCCAGGAGATGAAGTGGGGTCTAAAGGTGCTCAGTGAGGTTCTCACCATCTCAGCCAGCGTTCCCAGCATCAGGCCTCTGCCCAAGGGTCTGCCCTGCTATTAGGCCACGGTCCTTAGCGGTGGTGGGGCCAGTCGCACTGGGACCAGGCAGCCTTCACTCACCCACCCTCTGGGCTCCTTCCTGCTTCCGAGCCCTTGCCTGGTTCAGGCTTTAGCAGCAAGTGGACAAAGTAAGCCAGCCAGGGCTGGACTCTGGTCCCTTTATTGAGACTGAGGGTCCATCCAAACAAAAATAAATTTCTCTCCCAAAGCCTGCCTGCAGGCTGGGGCACCCAGCATGTCCTGGCTGGGGCCCATGACTCCCTTCACCCCGGTGGCACAGGCCTGGCTCCCCTGGACACCAGGATGCTGGCTGTCCGGTACCGGGAGACCCTAGGTGGAACAGGGAGGCAGCTCCCAGTGGGCTCCCCCCGCCCTCCAGCAGGACTGGCCCCGATAATCCATGGTCTGTGGTGGGCCCTTGGGGCTCAGTCATCGGTCAGGGTGATGACGTCATACTCGATGCCCTGGTGTTGCAGCTGTTGGATGTGTTCAGGCACTGCCTCCTCTGTGCCAAACAGGCCCTGAGCCTGGGCCATGGCCGCATCGGCCACCGCTGCCAGGGGAAGGGAAAGGATGGTGAGCCTGAGGTCCAGGAGTAGGCCTGGGCCCCTGGCTCCTGCAGTCCTCAGGGGCCATCCCATACCTGTGACAGCCGAGTGTGCTGCAGCCTCAAGCTGGGCCTGGGTGACAAGCTGCTGGCCTGGTGACACAGGCACATACTGGATCTGGGGGAATAAGCCAGTGAGATGGGGCCTTGCAGTGGGCCCATCCCTGCCCAGCTCCCCAAGGGCCCTACCTGGGACTCCTGAAGGAATGGAGCCCCCTGTTCATACTGGATATGTGTGATCTGGCCCTCTTGTACCTGCAGAGAGGAAGCCAACCCCGTGATTGTGGAAGGAGGATCTATGTCCCTCTGCCCTTTGCCCCAGGCCTGGCCTACCTGGATATGATGGCCCTCTGGGACCACGACGTATTCCTGGGGGAGCAGGTGCTGCACTCCGTCCTGGGAGATGATGTACTGTACCTGAAGGGTGGAGAGGAGGCAGGGGCGGGGCCCTCTCACCAGGAGCTCAGCTAGGAAGATGGAGTAGGGACCAGGGACAGAGGCCATCAACCATGGCAGTGACAGACAGACGGGGATGAGGGGAGCTGGGGGAGGGAAGTGGTTTGGAAAGGGTTATTCCTCCCCGAGTGGGGTTTTGGAGGGGGCGGCAGCTCACCTGGTTGTCAGAGGTCACCAAGTGCTGCACGGTCTGGCCGTCTGCTGTGGTGATCTCTTGAATGTAGGTGGCTTCCTCCTGTCGGGGCCAAGCCAGCTGTAGGCGCAGCTCTCATGCACCCCACCTCTGTCTGAGCTACCCCAGGGCGCCATCTCAGGATCTCACCTGATTGGTCACTGTCTGCTCCTGGGCCACAATGATGTGCTCCTGGCCTAGTGCCTGCTGCAGCCGCTCTGGGCCCAGGACGCCATGACTGGACTGGAGCGCAGCTAGGCAGAGAGGGACAGTGCTCACTCAGGGGGCCCCCACTCCGCCCTAAATGCTCGGGGACAGGTTTCTGGTCCACCCAGGGTCCCAGGGGCTGCTCACTGTGCAGTGTGGCCAGAGTGTCATCGTCACTGTTCAGGATGATGGTCTGGGTGGGGGTCCGCACAGGAGCCCGGGGAGTCGGGGTGCCCGTCTTTCTCCCATCAGGACTATGCAGTCGTTGGATATGGAACTTGAGGTGCCCGTTCCGGTTGAAGCTGCAGGGGAGGAAAGCAGGCTCAGAGGCAGTCCTCCCGTGCATGCCCGGAGCCCCACCTCCCGGGCCCGGCCTCACCGCTGCCCACAGAGGTGGCATGCAAAAGGCTTCTCGTTGGTGTGGGTCAGCATGTGCCGCCGCAGGTCCTTTTTGTTCTTGGAAGCAAAGCTGCACTGGCTGCACTGGTGGGGCCGCAGGCTCAAGTGCTGTGCCATGTGGGCCTGCAGAAGGGCAGGGCAGAGGCCACGCTGCGTCAGGTCAGACCACACCCAACACAGGCTCAGGAAACCTGTGCTCAGGTGAAGTGGACCTGGGAGGAAGTGGACCTAAGGGTGCAGACCAGACCGAGGCCTGTGTTGCGGTACTGAGGGGAGAGCCACGGGGAACTCCCGTCACTGGGCTCAGTAGTCTGGCTTGAGGGGCTTATCAGTCCAGCTGGGTCACACAAACGTGGCCAAGTTAGTGCTAGCACTGGCAAAGGGGGCAGCACCTACCCGGACCTCAGGCCACTGGCGGGCACTGAATGAGCAGTCAGGGCACTTGAAGGCACTAGGCCCGGCGTGGGCCCGTTTATGGCTCTCCATCTCAGCTCGTCCCGGGAAGGCCTCAGCACAGATCTTGCAGGAAAATTTCTTGGACGTTGTAGTGGCCGCAGAGGGCGGCGAGGGGGGCACTACCAGGCCCACCGCCTTGTTGGCTGCAGGAGGAGAGGCAGAGCCCTGGGGGTCCCCGGCCCGGTGAGTCCTGGCTGGAGACAGGGGCTCAGTACCATCTCTGGGCAGCCCCCCACACTGCAGCAGGGGCCACTTGGTTCCAGAGGCCAGGGCATCGGGACTGGGGAAGGAGATGGAGCCGTCTGCAGTCAGCTGTGGAGAGGAGCGGGAGCATGAGGCGCTGAGGGGAGAGGGAAGGGAAACGGGGCAGGGCTTGGCCATTCCAACCTCACCTCGATGTGGTGCAGCTGTGTCCCGTCGGCCGCCATGATGTAGTGCGTGCCAGGTTCTTTCAGGGTGTCGCTCACGACCACAGCCTGGGCTGCCTCCCCTGGGGGCTCCTCACTATGGACACAGAGTAGGGGAGGGTGAGGCAGGTTCTAGAAGAGGATGGAGGGTTGCGGGAGCCCCTTTCCGAGAAGCACATCAACGGTGGTGACTGCCACCCAGGTGGGCTTCCTGCCTAGGCCTCAGCGCTGCCTTACCCGGCGTCTTCCACCTGAGGTCACCATGTATCCAGGCTTCGTCCTGCTCAAGCACAGTAATCCCTGCCCTCCTGGATGGGCACGGTTTGGGATGTGGAAGCTAAAAAGAGCCCTGGGGTCCAACCCAAATCTGATCTGAGGGGTTGGGAGGGAGGGCCTGTGGGGCAGGGCTGACAAGGGCCAGCAGCCCCGGGGCCGAGTGCAGACGCTGAGCCTGGTTGCCCTGGGCGCTGGGTCCTGGCCCCGCTGAACCTAACGTCGGATGCAGGGCTGCCTCGGCTGCCAGGGCCTGGGTGAACACAACATTGCTGCCTCGTGCTCAGTGTATGGGAAGCCAGGGTAGCTTCCAGGCCTCCGTGCCAGTGAGGAGCGGGAGCCTGCGCCGAGCTGCACCTGGGGGCTCACCCGGAGCAAAGAGCACGTGTGCGGTGACGGCACAGGGCCAGGGTGCGAAGCCTCACCTCCTGCAGTCTGAGCTTAGACAAGTCACATAACCTCCCGGCCTGTTTCCTCATGTGTGTGCCGAGGGGCCTCATGGAAATGTCTTAGGTGAGCTTGAGTGTCCAGTGCCAGGATATCCAGGGAGCAGAAAAATAGCTCCTGAGCAGGCGACGGCTCGCTGCGGTCCAATCACTTTAGACATTAGGACAGTGGCCTCCTGGGAACTAGATGGCTGAGCAGGGCCCTTTTCTGACTCCCCCCAGCTCGCCAATAAGTGGCTGCATGGGGCCTTGCCCAGGGTAGGTCTTACCTGTAAGGTGTGCCAGGAGCTGAAGTCCCCTCCTCCATTGGGGGTGCTGTGATGACGCTGTAGCCAGTCCCACCAAATGAAGCAGGTGCCAGGGTGATCTGCTGGAGGTCAGGGGGACCCAGCTGGCTCTCGGCTGCCACACTGCCCCCTGGCTCTGCCACGTGGAGGGTCACCACTTGTGGAGTGGTACCTGCTGGGGAGGGCTGCCCACCAGCAGTTGCTAACTCTGCTCCCACGTCCTCAGACTTCACCACAGCCACCTGCAATGGCACCAGTGGGCATGGTGAGCAGAGTCTGGCACAGAAGCTGGTGTTTGGGGCCCTTCTTGGTCTTGGCATCTTAAAGCTCATGCATGCTCGGGCACCAGACCCAGGGCAGGGCTACCACCACTCAAATGCACCCTCAAACTATTCTTTCTTGAACACTCTGGTTTTTCAAATCTAGTTAGCAACCGGAAACAGACTTGGCAGGGCAGGGCCGGGCCATACTCCCCTCGTGGGAATCATTAGTGGTAGTAGGGGAGGTGCTCTGGCATCTAGAGGGCAGAGGCCAGGGGTGCTGCTAAACACCCCATGGTGCATAGGGTGCGTGCACCCTTCCCCCCACCACAAACTCTCTGGTCCAAAGTCCCAAGGTTGGGAAATCCTGGGGGGGGTAGAGGGACAGTGGCAAACCATTTGATGAAAAAAGTTAAGTTAGAGCTCTACCTCACCCCTTACTCCCCCTCCAAGTGGATTAAAGATCGAAAGGTAGTAAACGCAATTCTAAATACATTTAAAGAAAATATAAGGTATTTTTGTAACCCTGGGGTGGGAAGATTTTTCTAATCATGACAGAACAAGATGCTGAACTCTACAGCAAAACCAAACCACAAAATGAAATCAGAAAGCAAAGAAACTGGGGGTGGGGATTTCACAATTCAAAAGATAAAAGGTGGATGTTCCCCTTAGATGAGGAGCTCTGGCAGGCAAACCGTGTAATAGGAACACAGGGACAGCATGCAAACAGGCAAGAAAAGAAATCGAAAGGCCCAGGAACCTACAGGAGGAAGTTTAAGCTCATTTATGATGTCAAGGTCCTAAGTTAAGACCATAAAAAAGACTTCTATCACATTCGCGAAGGTACAGAGGGAAACACTCTGGTGGTGGTGGTAAAACTGGCACATCTACTGATGAGGGGTCTGGCCCCCCATTCTACCTGAAGAGGCTTTTGCCTTCTAAACAAGCCAACGCAGTGTTTATGAACACCGGAAAACACGCGTGCTCCGAGGCACTGCCTGGAGCTAATGAAACGTGGTTAACAGCCTGGCCACAGAGGACTGACTAAATACAGGTTACAACCCCCACGTGACGGAGTGGCCGAGACAGGAGACTGTGTGCTGCCCAAGCCATGTCCAGACGGCTGAGGGAAGAAGAGGCAGGGCGGTGGTAAGCATGCAGAGGGTTCTACTTTTTAAGGAACAAAAAGGTCTACGTGTTAGTGGTCTGCACCTGGATAGAGCTCTGGAGAAATGCTTATGAACTCAGGTACCGGGTGACTGCGAAGAGGCGAGGGATGCTGGGGACTTTCACCTTCACTGTGTTTTTCACGCTCAAGCTCATGGGAAAGAAAAAGCCCAACCCCCAAATGCATGATACTGGCCAGAGAAGGGCGGAGGGTCCACAGGAGAGGCCAGGTTTACACACACGCTCCTCTCTGCGTGGGAATCTGGCCTGTGCCAGGGGGGCACTTTGAACCCCTGGGGGAGAGTAGCCAATATGGTGCTCCGGACAACTGGAGGGGAGAAGTTAGCCCCCTACCTCTCTGTGTACACCAAGTATAACTTGCAGGTGAAGTAAAGATTTAAGTGTACGAGCACAACCCTAAGAAGGAAATACAAATGTACGTTTACAGAATCTTGGGTGAAGGCCTTTCTAGGGATGACGCTAAAGGCAAAAACTGTAAAAGAAGAATACATTTAACCATCTAAAGGAAAAACTTCCCTGTACCCCCAAAAGCCACAAGTGAAATGCTAGGACGATCCAGACCCCGCCAGGCTCCCTCCCCGTGGCGGTTCTGTGCCACTCCCCAGCATAGTATTGCTTCCAATTTTTGGAATTCACCAACTCAAATTCCACTCTACATCCTCTCAGAGGCAGGGAGCCAGGAGGCGGCGGAAACTCCCTGCCTTGGAGAAGAGCGGGGCTGTGCAGGGGAGGGCGGGAGAGCTAAGGTGACCGTGGCGCTAGGTGGAGGGAGACGGAGAAGGCAACTCTGGGGAGACGTGCAGCTTCAACGTACGTTCTCAGCCACTGGAACAGGAGCTGGCTGAGCTGGAGAAGCTCGTTCAAACCCACAGGTTCTCCGGGACCCACAGGAACTGGGTCCTGAAGTTCCTGGCCCGGCTGAGAGGGGACACAGTGGGTCCCCCTCCTCTGCCCTCTGCCTGTGCCCACTGGATTTCAATGCGTCTGCTCGCCTACTAGCAGGGGGCTCCCGAGGACAGGGGCATGTGATTTTCATGGCTCTCCTCTACCCTGGCAGCGCAGAGCTGGGCAGGGGAGGAGCACCCCAGGCGGCTCACCTGCAGGGCAGTACCCCCCAGCTCCCGCTGTGCACTCATGTTCAGCAACAGATCCAAGGCCGTCTGCGTGGCCATTGCAGTTGACTCCTCAGCTCCTGGGTGGGTTGGGACCTGAGCCTTAGAAATGGCTGGAAAACTGGCACCCAATGCCCCCCGCCTTATCCTCCAGCCCCCGCCCCAGCACCAGCCCTGCCCTGCTGAGCACCTGAGGTCCCACCCCTCCTTACCTTGCTGGTAGATGATGGTGGCCCCCCCCAGGGTGTCGGAACAGAGCAGTGGTGCGGTCTCGGGTGTCTGGAAAGGTGCCGCTTCTGGACGAATCTGTGGGGTGGGGATATGGTCAAGCCCAAGAGGGGGCATCTGGATTCAAGTCGACTTGCCAAATACTTTCTATGTGTCGGCACTTTACATCGGTTGGCTGGTTTCATCTCCTTGACCACTTTTCAAGGTATTTACCAGCTCAATGGCATACAGATGAGCCGCATGAGGTCAGAGGTGAAGCACCTGGCTTGTGAGCCCACAGCTAGTAAGCAGCAGAACAAGGCTGATCCCAGAGCCTGTGATCTACCAGGACTTGGTGGAGTGCCACTGTGTGCGGGCAGGGGAATGCCAAGTGCTCAGCTACGGAACTGGGCATCTCGGCCTCCCTTCAGCAAAGTGAAGCGTAGCCATGGGGGTAAGCAGGAGCTTCTGCTAAAGTTCATGAGGAAGACAGATGGACAGATGGCAGGTGTCCTGTGTGTCTCTCCCCCCAGACCCCCCTTCTGCTTCTTGCTTGGGAGGTGGCTAGGAAAGGTGGAGCCTTGCAACTGTACCGTGAGGCGATCACAAAGATGAAAGTCAGATGCTCGGGATGGTTGGGGAAAAACAGAAAAGCGTGGTCCCTGATGGCCAACCTTGCAGCCCCGGCTGCTCTGGAATTCTTGTAGATGACAGAACAATAAACTATCATGACAACTGTGCTAGTGAGAACTCTGTTCTGTAATTAGCAATGGAAAACCACCCCCACTCTGGGCTTAGGGCTGGCCTGGCAGTGACCTCAGCTCCAAAATCTGGAGAGGCGGGAATCACTGTGTTGTGTTCAGTGTGCAGACGAAGATGCTGGGGCTGGAAGAGGTGACGTCACTGACATCCTGGTCCAAGTCCCCTTGCTGCCTGCCTGGCCGAGCTTACCTCGGGGAGTCCTGGAGAGCTGGGAGGTAGTCCAGGAGCTGCACTATGTTGTTGCTTCAGCTCCTCAATCTGCTGCAAAGAGAAGAAGGGGCGACGGCGGGAGGGGGGCTCCTCAGGGTGGCGCCGTCCCCATTCCTCAAAGCTGCTGGCGTGTCGGCACCGCACGTGCAGGCGTAGATTCTTCTTGTGCCGAGTGCTGAAGTGGCAGTACTCACAGGCAAAGGGCTTGGCCCCTACAGGCACACAATAGGGCACACTTGTACCCTGCCCCCCACCACCTCGGGGAAGCCTTCCATGACCCAAGGACCTCTCCAATGATTCCCCAGTGATTCTGCTCAAGCTCAGGCAAACACAAGCTGCCACCCACTCCAGCGGGCCAGGGTGGAGAGGACAGGGTGCAGGGCGGCTCTCACCACCTACTGCCCTCCTACAGTGCCTACTGTCAAGGTCACAAACTCGTTTGTGAACCCAGCCCCACCCTGCCCCCTAAACCCTCAGGCCAGAAATCTGGCCAGGGAAGGCCCTGGCTTCCTTTCTCTCATCTCCCCTAGCATGCCTGCCAGAGGGCTAGGCACCGCAGGGAAGGAAGGGGCTCTGTGGTACACCTTCTGTGAGTCAGCACAGGTGGCTACTGCTTCATCTGCTGAGGGGCGGGGTATTTAAGTCTCCTCTCTGGCCCCTGCACCTGGCATGGACAGGGCTTAGGGAACACACAGGACTCACTTTTAGAACCACCATATGATAGATACTGCACAGCAAAGGCAGGTTCAGAGAGGGCAAGTGACTGGCCCAGGGTCACCCAACCAGCAGCTGGCTAAACTGCATCTGAGCAGAGGTTAGCAAGGAAGTGGACGCGAGCTGGGCCTCCAACTGGGGCAAAGGTGTTGAAGGTGGGGGTGGAGCGAGGGGATGGCCTGACCTGTGTGCTTGACGGCCACGTGGGACAGCAGGAAGTCCTCTCGGAAGGTGCGGTAGGGGCAAAAGCTGCACTTGAAGGGCTTGTCGCTGACATGGGACAGCTGGTGGTTCAGCAGTGCCTTCTTGTCCTCACAAACAAACTCGCAGAACTCACACTTGAATCTGAAGGCATTCAGGGTGAAGCTCAGTGGGGAGGTGGGGTGTGTGTGTTGGGGGGGCTGCTCAGGGCCTCTTTTGGGATGTACCTGCGATTGGCCACAGCTTGGATGTGCGTGAGCAGGTGCATCTTGAAGGTGTAGCGTTTCTTGAAGGACTTTCCACACTGTGAGGGGCGGGTGAGTTAGAGGAGGGGAACACTCAGGGAGGCCCCAGCCCAGCCCAGCCCTCAGCGCCACCCACCTTGTCACACATGTGTGGCTTCTCCGTGCTGTGTGTCTTCATGTGCTGCGTGAGCCTCTTCTGCATGGGGTAGACACGGCCACACACGGGGCAGGGGAAGGAGCTCAGCTTTGGGGTCTGGGGAGGAACCAGGAGAGGTCAGATGGAGAGAGACAGGGAGGAGGGAGGACCACACCGCCCGCCTGTCCCCTCCCGCCAAGCTGCCCTTTCCTCCCAGGCCAGGGTCCCAGACTCACCGGATCTGGCCTTTTCTTCCTGGGGGGGGAAAGACATAGGAGTTAGACCATCCCAGACCCGCTCACATCCACCAGATCCCCGGCTGTAGCTCCGAGTCCCTTTCCTTTGTACAAACCCCTTTCTCTTAGGACAGTATTTCTCCAGCTGAAGTTTGCTAGGGAGATGCTAAGAGGCCCCGGTGGGTAAGTTCTGATCTCAACCACATCTGGGAATGGGTGGCTCTGTCTTTTTTTTAAATATAAGATTTATTTATGCATACAAGAGCTGGGGTACAGGCCAGAGATGAGGGGGCTGAGAGGATTCACCAGAGACAGAGTGGGGAACAGAACAGGCAGATCGATGGAAATACACTGCTGAGGGGAGCAGCAGGCGAGTCAGGAGAGGTCTGCTGCGCCATGTGGGGAGCTCCCTGGCCGGGTATCGAACTCATGCTGCAGAGGCTGCGGATAGCCTCGTCGTGCTGTGCTTAACCCCCTGCGCCACCAGGAAGGCCCCGTTTTTCACCCTCTTATCCTGAGTCTGCTCTCTCAGCGCAGGAGAGAAGTTCTTTACATCATTTACTGAGCCTCTTTAAAGTGCAAGTTCCTTTTATCCCCTCAACAACGATCCCCACTTTATCGGGGAACTAGCAGGAGACAAATAGGGACCCGGGGCCTGCTGCTGCCCCGCACTAGGTAAGGTGGCCTGGGTGCCCGGCCTTTCTGACAGCTGCAACATGCTGCAGTGGGGCTGGCCCGGAGCATGCGCTCAGCAAATGGGAGCCGGTTATTCTGGGCCCCGTCCCCCACGCTGCCCCTGTCCCACCCACACCCACTGACCTGTCTCGGCTGTGCACGGCTGCGTGCCGGATGACGTCCTTCCGGTAGACGCTGGTGTAACTGCACTCGTCGCACTTGTAGGGCTTACTGCCCACGTGGTTGAACATGTGCTCCTGGGAGGGAAGCAAAAGGACAGTGGGCTGGGGCTCGGCCTCCCCCACACTCAGAGCCTCAGAGCTGCTGCAGGAGCAGGCTGGTAGATGAAGGAGTGCTGCAAGGGATGTGACCTACTAAGGCTGGGGATGCTCCAGAACAAGAGCACCTAATCTGCTCCAGGCCATGGGCCAGCCTACCATGTACGGAGGAGGAAACTGAGGCTCTGAGTGAAGCAAGCTGCCGAGGGCCTGCCCTGACTTAGTGAACAGCAGCACTTGGAGCCAAACCAGGCAGTGTGGCTGCAGAGTCTAAGCCCGACAAGCTGCCCCCAGCAGCTCCAGGTCACGGCTCTCTATGTGGGAGAGAGCAAGCACTGTGTGCAGAAAGCACAGGAGGGATCTGTGCTGGAGGGATCCCCAGGCCCAGGACGCAAACTCTCCACCTCACTTTGGCCAAGCCAAGCCTCTCCCTGGGTCAGTACAATGGGGCCTCCTGGGCTGTGTGAAGATAAGGGCAGAGTGTGCCCACATGGCCCAGTTCTGGACACAAGACAGGCGTGGGACTGTTGCGGGCCCAGAGGACACAGCCGGGTGAATGGGGAAAAGGAGCCATGTGTGTTCTGAGATACAGTACTGCCATCTGCTGGAAAACTTTCTTTTTCTTTTTCTTTAAGACTTTATTTATGAATACATGAACTGGGGTACAGGCCAGAGATGGGAGGAGGGTGAGAGGATCCACCAGAGACAGAGTGGGGAGCAGAGCAGGCAGATCTACTGAAATACACTGCTGAGGGGAGCAGTGGGCGAGATAGGAGAGGTCTGCTGCACCATGTGGGTCACCTCCCGAGCCCGGGATTGAACTCATGCTGCAGTGGCTGCGGACAGCTTCACAGTGCTGTGTCTTAACCCCTTGCGCCACCATGGAGGCCCTGCTGGAAAACTTTCTAACACATGCAATTAGATCAAACCAGTTCTAGTGCCCGCTGCCAGCGTGTGGTGGTGAACAAGCAAAGGTGTGTCCACAATGTGAGCAGCACCCCTGAAGACGTGATGTCAATCCACAGTGTGCAACCTGCAGAAGCCCCATGGCGGCCCATCCCCGCCTGCTCTACCGACTCAACGTGCTTCAGCACACCAGTGGCCAGACAGGTGGCCTGAAAAGCAGCAGGAGAGGATGCCGAGGGATGTGTTAACTCTACTCCCTCTGGGTGCCTCCGGCTAGCCAGACTTCTGCCATCCAGCTTCCCTTCCTCCCCCAGTCCTTGCCTTTCCCTTCCCAGCCACTGCACCTTAAGAGAAGACCAGCGGCGGGAGCGATAGCTGCACTGCAGGCACTTGAAGAGCTGGGGATCTCCAGACTCATGGGAGTTGACATGGAAGCGCAGGTCCTCATGGGACAGGAAGCGGGAGCCACAGATGCGGCACAGGAAGGGCCTCAGAAGCGGTTTGGGTGACTTGTAATAGTACCTGCCAGGAGGGTATGGGGGAGAGGTCTAGCTGGGCTGGGGCCACCCAGCTGTGTCCCCCCACCCCCATCACCCCTGCTCTACCTACTTGCGGTATTTCTTGCCTAGGAAGCGCCTGGAGGGTCGGCCACGGCGGCGAGGTGGAGGGTCGGGCTCCTCCTGGCAGGAGGGCACCGTGTTCTCTGCATCTGACTGGCTCACAGCGGGTTCCACGGCGGCACGATCAGACTTGCCCATGGCTACCATGTGTCCTGGGCCCGAAGAGCTGGGGGCCTCAGGGTCCTGTGGCTCCAGAGGGCTCTGTCCACTCTGGGAACTCACTAGAGGCTCACCTTCCACACCTGCCACCGACAAGCCAGGTCCCAAATCAGCCACCACACACCAGCACAGACGTGGACAAACAAGCCAGAGGCCAGTTAAAATATCTCCCTGAGTCACAGACGACCAATGGGCGATTCCGGTCGTGGGACAGATGCAGACAAGCCATGGTTAGAGGGCCACGTAGCCAGGCCCCTCCTCAGCTGGCCTGCTGTTAGCACCACAGAACTTAAACTTGACAGACTGGAGCAGCAGCAGGCAGGAGACCTGCAGGCTAGCCTCAGCCCTCAACCCACTAGCTCTGTGTCCTCAGGCAAAGCCACTCCCCTCTCTGTATCTTATTTCCCCTATTTGTCAAGTGAAAGAGAACCACCTCTGCTTTAGAGACCACAAGGGAACATTCTAAGGTCTGGGAAGCAGCAGCAGCAGCACTTGAGCCTTTTAGTGCTCCCGGGGGAGGTTAGGTGGTTGGGGCGGATGGGATCGAAGGGGATTGTCCACACTTGCAAACCCTCTGAAAGCTGAAGGCTGTGAGAGTGTTACTGACTGAAAACACCAACAGGATTTCAACATAATGTCTTAAAAATGAAAACGCTGGTGACATCCTGTTTCTTGAGTAGTGTCCCAGCTTAGTCAGGTGTGTTTACCTTATGCCAATCCACTGAGCTGTGTGCTTAGGAGAGGCATGCTTTTCCACACATGATCTCAGTAAAAAGAGATTGCAAAAGGGAGACGAAAAGATAAATTGCATGTGCAGAAATAGCTATCATGTTTCAGGCATATTTAAGTTTTTTTTTTTTTTAAAGATTTATTTATTTATGCATACAAGAGCTGGGGTACAGGCCAGAGGCGCGGGAGGATGAGAGGATTCACCAGAGACAGAGCAGGCAGAGGACCGAAATACACTGCTGAGGGGAGCAGCAGGCACAACAGGAGAGGTCTGCCGTGTCATGTGGGAATCTCCCTGGCCGGCCCGGACTCGAACCCATGCTACAGAGGCTGCAGACAGCTTCACAGCACTGTGCTCAACCTGCTGCACCACAGGGGAGTCCCCCTATTTAAGTTTTAAAGCAACCCCAAAGGTAGGGCTGTTAACTCCTCCCTTTGTAAAAAGCAACAGGAGAGGGAAGGTAAATGCCCTGGGGCACACACTGGCAGGTGGAGGGTCTGGCTTCACGCTCACCACTGTGCTCTCCTGTCCTGCCTGGAATGGTCCCGGCTAGTGCTCTTTGGACACTTTCTCAGGCCTGTCTTGTTCTCATTTCAGTAGTAATACTTAAGACTCACCCTGCTAGTTCAATTATAAACACTCAAACTTCTTTCGTGCTGTGACAACTGACCACAGAAAAGCCTTTTCATAAAGCGGATGTGTCATTTCTTAAGCCAGGGTTTCTTGGGAGTGGTCTGGGGGGATTTCCCCTCTGCCAGGAGGCCTGCAGGTCCCCAGGTTTAAGAGTGCGACTCTGAATGACACACTCAGTCCCCAGGGCTCCCGAGAAGCAGGGGAGGACATCGCTTGGTCCCACCCCAATGAGTCTCTCCATGACCAAGTCTCACCATCTGGGAGGTCCGAGGTCTCCAGGCGGGGCAGCTTCCGGGGCCGTCCAGGTCTCCTCCGGGGTCTCGGTGTACTGGGGGCGGGGCGCTGGGGCCTGAGCTGCCGGCCCCGGGGCTCATCCTCTGCTGGATTGTAGTCGCTGTCCTCTGTGGGGGCAGCATGCTGGGCATCAGCGCTGGAACCGTCCTTTCAGCCCTGACCTCTCGCCCACTTCCCCACCCTCGCCTACTCCTCCTCCAAGCCCACCGGCGATGCCTCCCTCCGAAAGCCTCCTGCAGTCCCCCGGCCGGCTGCGGGTGTGCCTCTCCAAGTCCCTTTCTCAGTGTTTTCCCTGTACCTTTCTGCCATCTTCCACTAGCTCATCGGCACCTTTATGTGAATCAGAAAAAGGTGGCCCTATCTCGGGAAACTTGATAGCTATCATCAGAGAACAGTGACAAACACTCAAGTCCGCACCTCGGGCAGTGACTGCACTATCCTAGGCTGCAGCGACCAGCGACCGGCTGCGTGTGGTCAGTGAGCGCCCGAATGTGCCCAGTCCCAGCTGAGACACAATGAAGTGGAGAGGCACGCGGGTTTCCAAAGCAGAGCATGAAAGAAGAAAGCGAGGCTGCTCCCTAATGGTGCTTCATGACAACTGCATATAGAACCAGCAATGCTGGCCACACTGGGGAAGTCAAACATGATTATTTCCATCTTTTCCTTTGAATATTTAAAAGAATATGGCTCCAAAAAAAGATGCACATCCCTTCCTTGCGTTCTATTCGTGCTGCACAAGTGCACATGCAGACCTCTTAGATGTGGGGCTCTTTTTTAAAGTGTGCAGCCTGCACCACCTCACACAGAGGCCCTGGTCTTATACTGGAGGCATCAGTGGCTATCTTTGCCTGTTCCTTTCCTAGTCCCGTGTGGCCCGGAGGAGCTCAATATTTATGGGTGGGGGCGACAGGCCAGGAAGTCATGGTGACCTACCCTCCAGGTCGTCGATGGCACCAGCATCTACGATGTCATCATCGTCTTCCTCCTCTGGGCCCTCCTCCTCCTGGGGCTTGGTGGAGGTGGAGGTGCCCCACTTGCGCACACGTCCTTTCTTCCCAGCTGCTGCTGCTGGGTGGTGAGATAAGTTTGCTATGTCTGGCTCCCCGGGGCCCCACCCCCACCTGCGCGGTCCCAATCAGGTAGGCTGCTATCCAGGCACCTGGCCGGAAGTGCCGGTCCCGCATGTGGCGCAACAGCGTGGCCTTGGTGCTGCTCCGGTACTGGCACATCTTGCACTTGAATTGCTGCACTACCACCACCTCCATCATGGCCTCCAGGCTCTGCAGGTCAGGCTCCTCAGCACCAGAACTTGGGGGTGGTTGTGCCGGGGAGCTGGGCCCACCCTGTGCCTCCTCGGATGGTTCCAGACATGTGGATGTGGATGTGGGGCCATCAGCCAGGGCCTCAATGGCTGCCAGGCTGTGGGCCAGGGTGGAACTGGACATTGGCGATGCCATGGGGGCACCTGAGGGTGGGTGAGGGAATCAGAGGGAAGGGAAAAGGAGGGAGGTTGGCCATAAGTGACACCTGCTTCTCTAAGACAGGCCCAGGGATCCTAGATACCAACTCCCTAGCAGAGTTATAGTGGGGAAACTGAGGCCCAGAGCAGTGGACAATTTGTCAAGACCACACAGTGCGTATGTGGCAAAGAACGGCTTCCCTCACCCACTCAGGGCTTCCCGGGTCTGGTGCCTGGGGTCTTACCATCATCTGGGCCCTGCAGGAGCAGGTACCGGGTGGTCTCGGCCCCGCCATCCTCAGCACTGGTCACGGTGATGCAACCTGGGCAGAGAGGTGGGGAAGGGAGTCCCAGTTGACAATGACAACTGTCAACATCTGCTCTCATTCTATCCGACCTGCACGACTTCAAACTCATTATACTGCCCTTCTGCATTTCAGACGATGGCAGATCAAGTGTATGTAACACAATGGCCCCACAGGGCCACAGGGACAGATGCCATGGTTACCCAGCTGCCCCACCTTAGATCACTGACCTTGGAGAGTCCCCTCTTCCTCCCAAGGTTGAGGCCCAGCTTCTGTACCACCCTCTCAAGGCTGGCTTTCCAGACCATAGCCAGGCTTTTCAAGGTGTTACAGCCTTTATATGCATGATTATTAATAGAAGGTGCAGAGTGGGAAATCTTGAGCACCAGCTCTGGAGTCAAAATGTCTGAGCTCATGGCCTGACACTTGCTGGTGACAAAAGGTCAATTATTTTATGTCCCCTGTGCCTCAAGTTTCTCAACTGTGAGGCTAAGATAGCACCTACTGTCTTAAATGAGTACTGGATTAAATGAGCTATGGTATGTAGAGTGTTTAGAACAGACCTCAGTGCAATGTGAGGGGTCTGTTTACTGAATGCTCACACTGGAAGAGCACTATGCAGAGAACCTGTCCGTGTTGTCTCCTTAAAGCCTCATGACATTTACCCCTATGAGCAAGGGTTCCTGTTCGCATGTTACACGCCCCAAATGTAAGGTTACTTCTGAGTTCACAGAGCTGGGGTGTGCACAGCTGGCTCAGCTGGACTCCACAGGGAAATCTCTGTGGGGTGACTCTTGCTGCCCTCTGCTTAACTCACTCTGGATGAGGTCGGGCCCAATGGTGGACTCAATGATCTTGTCGATGGCCGAGCCCAAGTCCGAGGAAGAGGCTGTGCAGTCCGACACCAGCATGTTGGGGTCTGGGAGTGCGCTGGAGTGTACCAGGGCTGCGGGACCTCCTGTCACCCCTGCCACTGGCCCACGGGACACAGAAGATGAATCAGGCAGGTAGCCATGGGGTAGCGGGTCTGTGCTTGAGCTGCTCTCAGATACCTCCTCCTGGGGAACAGGAAATAGGGAGAGGGAGTTCAGGAGCCAGGAAAGGGGGAGGGAAGGCTGCTGCTTCCTTAGCCCAAGGAGAGCAGAGCCACCCATACCCCCAGGGCCCAAGGACCAGTAGCAGAAGCCCTGTAGTCAGACACCCCAAAAATGTCTCAGAGTTCCTGGCTTTGGTCAAGTAAGGGCCCCTACAGTCCTCACAACCCATACTACAGTCAGGTGAAGCTATTTTCACCTGGGTAATTCTTTTGAATTAGCTATGCCCACTGCAAAAAAATGCTTCCTAGCACTGCAACATGGCCAACTGAGCCTTTTCATTGACATTTAGCTGGTACCTCTTCTAGGAGGCTCACCCTGGCCCCCAAGGCCTAGTTAGGACCTCTGTGTCCTTAGTGCTGTAGCTGCCTGTGTCCAACCCATTACAGCACTTTTCACTCTGCAGAGTATTATCTACCAGGTCAGGTTGTACCCTCTGTAAGGACGAGGACCACTTCTGTCTCGTCCCCTGCTGTATCCCCAGGGTCCAGCACAAGCTGGGCACATGGTAAGCCTCTCTCTGCTGAATTAGTGAAACTCTTAGACACCCATGTGGCTAATATTTACTGAGTACTTGTTATATGCTGAGCATTTGTTTTCAATTGCTTGGCCATATATTAGTTCGGTTAACCCTCATAAAAACCCTACTTAGGTATATTTATCACTCCCACTTTACACGTGAAACTGAGGTAGAAGTTGGGTAGTTGGTCCAAGATCACAGTTAGGAAGTGGCAGAGCCAGGAAAGAGTTTCACAAAGCATTTCTGGGAGGATGTCTGAGGGAGCTCACAACAGAGCAGCGTCAGAAGCAGCATATTACCTGCTCCATTTTACAGAAGGGAAGACTGAGGCACAAACAGGCCTCCCAGTAAATCAGAAGTAGAGCTGAGACATCTGTGTCTCAAAGAGTGAGATCATGGTGGGTTAGACCATAGCTTAGATTCGACTGCTGGCTCTGCCCATGCATTGTGCCTCGGTTTCCTTGTCTGTATGATGCAAAAGCGTAGTCAGTGCCTTAAAAGGTGCTAAGACTTAGATGAGAAAATCCACCTTAAAGGCTTGGCGTGGTGCCTGGATCACAGCAAACCAAAGCCAAATATTAGTTATATATAAGCAAGCCTTGCAGGCTGCTTCCCCGAGGCTGCTGCTTGAGGCCCCTGCCAGTCCCTGCCTCCAACCACACCGGTCGGCCGGCACCGTCCATACCAGAGAGCTGCTACCACGGTCCGAGCTTTGCCCTACGCCAGAGTCGTCGGCCTCCGCAGGCCCCGGGGCGGCCGCGGCGTCGCTGCTGTCTGCAGACACGGCTTCCGAGGTGCCCACACCCAGGTCGCTCTCAGAGGGCTCCTCCTCGGGCCGGCCCGGCCCAGGGGCCGCATCGCTGCTGCTCTCCACCTCGTTCTCCTCCATCGGCTCGGGGGGCGGCCTGTCAGGGGGCCGCAGACCCGGGGGTCTTCACTCTGCGAGAAGAGGTGATGGAGGCTGGCGCAGGCGGGCCACCGCCCGGGTCCAGGCGACCACGGCGCACCCGGCTGCATCCTTGTGCCCATTTCACAGATGCAACGACTGAGTCTCGACCAGGCGGGGCTGTCTCGCGTATAGACTGGGGGGGTCAGGAACGCAGCCCGAGACGCCCTGCCGCTCCATCTCGGGCTCGCCCCACTCCCGGAGGGCGGCCGGACGCGCGCAGCTCTGACCCTGTCTCCTCCCCGGCGCGACGCCCGCGGGGGTTCGCTCTCGGGGCCCTGGCCCGGCGCAGTGGTTCAGCCCTTTGGACCCCGAGTCCCCCCGGGTGCAGGGTCGGTGGTACAGCCCGCGGCCCCCTGGGTCAGCGGCTCGCTCCCCCTCCCCTCGCTCCCATGCGGAGGGGGCTGACAGCGACGGTCCCGGGGCCTGGCGACTCGGGGCTGTCCCCGGCGCTGCCTGAGCTCCGCGCCCGGCGCCATCTTGTGGAGGCGCCGGTTTCCGCTCAGGCAAGTGCGAGAGCGACTAAAGGGCCTGGGACCCCGGGGCCCTGTTCGGACAGCCCCGCCGGCCCGGGACCGCGCCTCCGGGTGTCCCCGCAGTGGGATCCCACCTCACAGCGGGGTGCAGTGGGGCGACCTGACTTTACCCGACGCTCACCCGACGTTTTCGTAGCTGGGTTCCTCTCCGACTCCGGCATCGATGAGGTCGCCATCCTCTTTCCCCCGCCGCGGAGGGACCCATCGGCCTACTGCAGGCCGGAACTACTTCCTAAGCTGGCCGGGAGAAAGACAGGTTTCCCGGGTGCCGGAAGGTCGCCCCGAGGCCTCAAGCCCATAATCGATACCTGAAAGAGTTTAGGGTTTGATATGCCGCCTGGCTGGGTGACGGGGTCCTCTCTGGGGGAGGGACTACTTTCTCTTGCGGCGGAGCGCTACACCGAGGTGGTGGTGTGACATCATTACTGGGTCCCTTCCCTGGGCCGCAGGGTTGGGCGCGGCGAAGGCCCGCCCCGCGGGTGGGGGCGTGGTTACGGCCCTGGCCACGCCCCTCCCGGAACCACCTGGAAAATCGTGCAGCAGCTGGAGGGCGGCAACGCCATCCAGTCGTTTGGCCTGGCTGGCCCTTAACCGGTTCATTTATGCGTTCTCCACCCAGTGGGATCCTTCCCTATTCGGTTTGCTGTGTGCTGGGAAGAGGGAGGCCAGTCCCGATGGCGAGAACTGGGGAGCGTGGAGAGCGACTGCCTGGCCCTTAGGGAGCCGGGTGGGCCTTGTTGCCGTAATGGAGCTGAGCTTGAGAACTCCCTGCAGCGCTCCTCTGCCACTGTCGTGGGTGTAGCTGTTTTTAAAGGCCCTGGGCCCTGCCCTTCCTGAAGCCCGAAGTGCTGTTTTTGACACAGCTCTCTGTCTGAGCCTTTCCAGCTTTTTTTTTTTAAAAACAGTTATGCATACACGAGCTGGGGTACAGGTCAGAGATAAGGGCTGGGGAGAGGATCCTCCAGAGACAGAGCAGAACAGGCAGACTGACTGAAATACACTGCTGAAGGGAGCAGCGGGCGAGACAGGGGAGGTCTGCCTTGGCTTGTGGGTTTCTCCCTGGCCGGGGATCGAACTCGTTCTTCAGAGGCTGCGGATTGCTTCATAGTGTGGTGCTTAACCCCTTGCCCCTTGCTTAAACCAGGCCACCAGGGAGGCCCCATTTTCCAGCGTTTTGTGAGGGAGTTTGGCGTCCTACTTAAAACTTGTTGCACAGATTACTTTCCTTGATTGAAAAATACAAATTTGGGGGGAAAGAATGCAAAAAACTCTTGTAAGGAAAGGACAAAGGTTGCTTGAGCTGTTATAATTTGTGTGCACCTGAACATGAAGGGGTTTTCCAGGGCTTTCACTTGGAACAGGTTTTGGTATCCGGGTGGGGCATGGAGCCTCTGGGAGGACTGGACCCTCTGCTGCCCCCTCCCTCTTATTCAGCAGGACCAGGCTTGCGGAGCAGCCCCCGGGAGCTGCCTCCACCTTGGCGTGATGGCAGGCTGGCTTTCCACGCCCAGAGCAGTTTTCTAGTGTAGATCTGACTCCTCAGGTCTACAGCGCCACCCCAACCCTTACCCCAGGACTATAGGAAGTACCCTGCCTCTGACCATGTCTGTCCCAGGCATGTCAGGGCACTCAGGAGCAGCCCCACTAAGACTCAATCTAAGGTTGACCTTTGCCACCGAATCACAAGATTGCCGAATGTTATAACAGAGAAGGTAATGGTCTCCTTATGGGGCAGAAGAGAAGCCTAAAACCCAGAGAGGGAAAACTGCTCATTGCAAGTTGTTACCACCAGAACATGCAGGTTGTCGTTGAGGTCTCAGCTTTGATGGGAAGACTTCTAGAGGCAGTGAAGTTTCTCTGTCAGGAGTCTGTTAAAGTGGACCTTTGAGAAAATTGCTGAGGAGAGGAACTAAGAGGGAACACACTTTAAATGAGCACCTACCACGTGCCAGGCACTGCTTGTGCTTTGTTGTGTCCTGGTATCTTAAGAAAACAGCCGTTGTCTTCCGCTGGAGAGGAGAAAGCTGAGGTTTGGAGAGAGGAAGTGACTTGTGCAAGGTCAGACAGGAGTGTGGAGCTGGGATGTGGGATGTAGGTCTGATTCCCAGGCCATGTAGGTACCCTATGAATTATGATTGGTAATCATAGCACTTAAAACACTCTGCCTGCCACTGCTGTGAACACTTTATCTTCGTTAATATATTTGTCCTCAGAATCACACTGCAAGGTAGTTGCCATTTTATGTCCATTTACATTTGAGGAAACGAACAGAACAGTAGTGGAATCTAGGGGGTCAGTCTGGGTTTGACAACCAGGCGCTCTGACTCCAGACTCCACGCTTGGATTGTGATACCGTTTCTCATGTAGTGCTAATAATATCTGGTTCTTAGATGATAATTTAACTATCTTTTCCTGAGTCAGGCTGGGTGGTTACTATTCTCCCATTTTACAGATGAGGAAACTGAAGCCCAGAGGTAAGGTAGCTTGCTTAAGATCACACAGCAAGCTCCTCAGTCTAATGGAGAGGACTGCAGTTCCAGACCAGGTCTCCTGCAGCCGCTAATCACACTCATGGTGTTTATGGTGCACTTACCAAGTACCAGGTGTTGCAGAAGGGGCTTCGTATGCAATTTTAAACCGATCACCACAACAGAGATTCCCATGCTAGAGGAGGAAACAAGCTCAATAGCAGGAAAGTAACTTGTGCCTTACTCCTGTTGGTCAGCCTAGCTGGGATTCCAAACCCTGGTGTCCTGACTCCCAGTCCAGTGCTCATTGCCCTGCTCAGGATGCCCCAGAAGAACAGGAGCTGGGAGGAGGGAGTTAGATGGTGGATTCTCCGGGGCTCATCTCTACCTTCTCCCTGTGCCACTGCCATCTATGGATTTAGCTAAACCTGTTCTTAAAAACCTATTTATAGCATAAAACTGTACCACCACTTGGGATAATGAGTCCCTTAAGTTGACTCCCTGTGGCGTAAATGAAGGCTTCCTTTTATTTGTCCTAAGTCTTTCTTTTTCAGTTCTGGAGGGGGAGTAGGGAAAGGCCTGAGGGCCAGAGCCCTAGAGTCAGCCCGCAGGCCACATGGGACCAGCAACAGCGAGCCCTAGGCAGCGGGTGCCATTTATACAACAGCAGATGCTCCAGAGTCCAGGGACAGGCAGCCCCAAGGCTAAAAGGCCACACCGGAATGTTCATCCCTTTTAATCTGTCTAGTTTCCTATGTTAGCCCCAGCACTGATTTGCAGTCACAAGGTAGATTAGACTAGATACATTTGTTGACTAAATGAAGCAACCCTAATTTTATGAACAAAGAAAAGGACACATAATATCAGGGGTCTAGCCATGAAGACAAGACCCATGCCAGATGACTCTAAAGAAGGACTCTCCTATGGAGAATTAGTAAATGGTTGGATGTACAGAAAAGCAACAGGGGAAGTTGAGGCAAACTAAAGAATAGCAACTACAGGAAACCACGACCTCCCCTAGGGCTGGAGCTATAAAGGGAGGAGATGGTATTACAGAGGCACTGGGGCTGCCCAGAGGGGAGCTGGGATCACAGTGGGTCTTTTTTTTTTTTTTTAAAGATTTATTTATTTATTTATACATGCACTGGGTACAGTCAGAAGTGTGTGAGGGTGAGAGAACCAGCCAGAGCCAGAGCGGGGAGCAGAGCAGGCAGAAGGACCGAAGGACACTGCTGAGGGGAGCAGCGGGCGGCAGGAGAGGTCTGCGTGCCATGCGGGACCCTCCTCCGGTGGCCGGGGAGCAGCCGGGGATCGAACCGGCGCTGCAGAGGCTGCGGGCAGCTTCGCAACCCAGCGCTCAACCGCTGCGCCACCGGGGAGGCCCTCACAGTGGGTCTTTTTAACAGGAGCTGCTGAAGTCCCCTCCCTTCTCCTCCCCCCAACCCTTCCTCCCCCAAGCTCCATGTAATCCTTCTAGGCTCCTTCCAGGTCTCACTTAAGCATCCCCTCCAGGAAGCCTTCCAGGACTCTTTCAAAGTAGAGTTGCTACCTTCCTAGTGTGAGCACCTCTAGCCAGCTCTGCCTGCCTCCATGATGATATACCGCAGTGTGATTGATGATGCCAGTTACCCCCCAGCCTCTTCAATAGATTGAATCTCCCAAGGCCAGACCCAGTCTGATTTGTTCTGAGAAGAAAATGGTGGGTGAATGAGCCAGTTCTTGATGAGGGTAACAAGGGGTCTGGAGTCAGTCCAAACCTAGGGTCCAAAGATCCCAGCACCTATGTTTATATGTTGTGTGACCTTGGATAGCCTCCATTCCGTTTTCTCGTCTGTAAAAGGGAAATAACAATAAAAACAATCGTGAAAAGGAAAACTCCGGGGCAGCCTGGACTAAGCTCATAGGTCTGCCCCAGCAATTCATGAATTACCTTCACTCTACATCTGGGTTTCCCAGCTGTAAATTAGGGATGTTGTCTGTAAGGGCGGGATGAAACCATGTATGGAAAACAGTGTAAACGCTCAGTACGTGGGCCGCCGTTAGTAGGTGTGGTTCTGTGCATAGCCCTGGCTGAGCACCACCTAGCTCACTTCCCAGCGAGAGGTGTCAGACGGATCTTGTCGATCTGGTTTACCACTCCAGCCCGTGACGAAGCAGTCACTGGTACCTCCTGGGTGCTCAGCCTGCTGGGCCATGGAACACAGCTGCCTCGTCTGTGGTGGTTACCCTGCCTGTGGGCCCGGTGCTTGTATGACTTTCCCTCTGCCCAGTCCTGGCTCCCAGCATCCTATACAGGGGCCATCTTGGAAGTAAAGGTGGGGACTTCCCAGCCTGTGGCGTGGGGCATGCACAGTAGGAGACAAGGATCTGGAGCGAAGGAACCTAACATTTATTGAGCACCTACTGTAGCAGGTATTCACACTCCATTTCATCCTCACGGGAGCTTGCAAATCACTGACTTGGACAGCTGCGTTGAGGCTGGCCTGGAAGCCAGCTGCGTCGAAATCAGACGCTTGGGACAGGAACTGTGTTCTTGAAGACAAGACTGCAAGGGGCTGCAGTGGGGGAACTTCAGAGGTGCTGGCCTCCCAAAAGAATGCCGCTGGGGGCTGCCCCCAACAGAAAAAGCTCACTGCTAACTGTGAGTTACTCAGCTGTCTCAGTTCACTGTCCTCACTTGTCATTCAGGGTCACCATGCTGGCTGGGTTGTCATGAGACAATGCAAGGAGACAGAACTGGGTCAGGTCCGGACCAAGACTCCACCACTAATTAGTGTGTGCTCTGAAGCAAGTCACTTCACCTCTTTGGGCCTCAGTTCCCCCAGTTCCCCCAGCTGTGAATGGGCAGAGTACATACCTAGCCAGATCGTGGTGATATAGTGATTAGAAGTACAGAGTAAGTACAATTGCCTGGGTTCAAATCACTTTCAGCCACCGGCAAGTTATGAATTTGGTCAAGTTGCTCGATTGCTCTGTGCCTCAGTGTCCTCTGTAAAGCAGGGGTGAATATAAGCAATCTCACCTCCTGCGTGGAGTTGCTGTGATTATGTGACGTCATCGACAGAGCACAGAACAGCAGCTGGTACCCGGACACGCCCCTCACAGTGAGAAGTCATTAGCCTGGAGTCCTTGCTGCAGATCAGACATCACTTTAAACACTTTACCTTTGCCTTTTATTCTCAAAGCAGGCCTGTGGGGCCAGGTGACAGCCCTGTCCATTTTATTCACGAGGAACTGAGTTATTCAGAGGTGCAGTGACCAGAGGGTGGACCAGATCATCAGCCCTATAGTTCCTCAACCTCTGCTCTCCATCCCTAATAAAGGTTCCCAAACTGAAGTCATGAGAATATCCATGGTTTGTGACAACGTTTATTTGAGGACAGAGAAATGGAAATTATTGGTGTCCAAGTGGAGCAAGACTTAAGTGAGCACCAAAGACTGGGCTGCGGGGTGGAGAGGGGCGTGCCGGGCTGGCGGCGCCCATCGGCTGGCGTTTGCCTCCTGCAGGGGGCGCCCGCCGCCTCCGCCGGGTCTCCCAGGTCTGACCCAGGCCGCCCCGCGGGTGGCCAGTCACCAAATGCCAGCCTGTAACGGGGGAGGGAGGGGCACCAAAGGGAGGCCAAGGCTAGACCGAAAATGCATCGCATCCCAAACCCGGCCGTGTGTGGACACTCTAGCCTGGCTTCAGCTCCGTTTACTCCCCGCAAGCGGCCGGCCAGCCCCTCTGGCCCAGGGGTGCACACTCAGTGGATGGTCCGTCCTCAGGACGTTGGACTCGGGGGGTCTTGCTCAGGCATGGGCCTGACGGCTATTTGGACTGAGACTTCTGGGGTCCCGGTACCCTAAGTGTGTTCCGGAGAGGCTCACAGGCTCCAGACGTGGGTATTATCTACTTGCCTTGGGACTCCTGGCTCCACGGAGGGGGAGCATAGACAGAATGGCCAGAGGGAGACCCCTTTAAAGTTCTGAGTCCAAAGCACTTGCCCAAATTTAAGAACTGCTTGTTTCTGTTTTAATTTTACTTCCTAGAATTGAGGTAACATTGATTTCCAACGCTGCATAGGGTTTAGAGGTATAGTATCCACCTCTTCAGATGTGTGTTACCACACCTGCCCACCACCCAAGCCCCCAAATCCTCCACCACAGGCCATTGGGCCCCCTCCTCCCTCTTCAGTCTGGCCCTCCCCAAGAGCTATAATGCTTAGATTAGTGCTATTTATATAAGGATAGAGCAAACAAAAGAATATATCATTTATTGATAGATGCAAGTTACAAAAGATTTTTTTTTAATGAGTTGGAATAAAATCCTATGTGTCTGTAAACCCCCAAATTCAGGATGGTGTTACCTCTATAGAGGGAGGAGGGTCATAGAAAATCACAGGGGTCTTCAAATTATGTCTGTCTTGTTTCTTAATGTGGGTGGTGGGTATTATCTACTTTTCTTGCATTTAAGCTATTCCATAATTTAAAAAATTAAAAAGATACAAGAAAAAGTAATACATGTTCATGGTTTAAAAAAATCAAGAAGTACAAAAAAGCATACATTTCAGGTAAAAATCTCTCTTTCCCCCAAACTTTTTTTTTTAAATAAATTTTATTTTTATATTCCCCATACAATTGTGACCCCCTTATTTTGACCCCAATCCCTCCCCTCCCTGCCCCCCACCCCCCATAGAGTGTCTCTGGTTCATAGTTGTTTGTTGATTTTGATTTTCACTTTCTTATAGTTATTCTTTTTCCTGGTCCCTTATTTAAGTTTTCTAGATTCCTGCTATGAGTGAGACCATCCGGTATTTTTCTTTTTCTTTTTGGCTTATTTCGCTGAGCATGATCCCTTCCAGCGCCATCCATGTTGCTGCAAATTGCATGTGTTTATCTTTTTTGAATGCTGAGTAATATTCCATGAAGTGTATGTACCACATCTTCTTGATCCAGTCATCTATTTTGGGCATTTGGGTTGTTTCCAAAGCTTAGCTATTGTAAACAGTGCTGCTGTACACATAGGGGTGCAAGTGCTCTTTGGAATTGATGTTTCTGTGTCCTTTGTCTTTTCCCCAGTCTTGGAGCAACTTCCTAGAGGCCACTTCCTGGTTCCTGGTCTACCTTCCAGAAATGTTTTAAAAATACAAACACACACTGGATGTAGAACACTCCTTATTGTGGGCATTGACCCCTCCCTCCACCCCAGTAGATACTTAATATTTCTTGTCTTGGATATTTTATCCACAAGCACTTATAGATACATCTTGTTCTTTTTTTTTTTTTTTTTTTTTTTTTATAGAGGCATGTTTTTATTTATTTATTTGTTTGTTTGTTCGTTCGTTTTGTTTATACATGCACTGGGTACAGTCAGAAGCGCGGGAGGGTGAGAGAATTCACCAGAGCCAGAGCGGGGAGCAGAGCAGGCAGAAGGACCAAAGTACACTGCTGAGGGGAGCAGCGGGCGGCAGGAGAGGTCTGCGCGCCATGTGGGACCCTCCTCCTGTGGCCGGGGAGCAGCCGGGGATCGAACCGGCGCCGCAGAGGTCGCTGGCAGCTTTGCAACCCAGCGCTCAACCGCTGCGCCACCGGGGAGGCCCACATCTTGTTCTTTTTAATGACTGTGCAAGATTCCACTTGTGGGTGTAACATATTTAGCCAGTTCCCTACTGATGGCACTTAGGTTGTTTGTTTACTGTTATGAACAGTGCAACAATAAACATCTTTGAACCTGTGTGTTGGTTTGAATTGTGCTAATAGTACAATGAAAACTCGTTTTTTTAGTACCTGCAAGAAAAAAAATCTTAGCAGTGAAATTTCTGGATCAATGTTATATCCACTTAAAGTATTTCCAAATTACATTCCCAAAAGTTCACACCAATTTACTCTTATCAGTGATGTGAGGTTGTCTGTTGCTCCATGATTTCACCAATACCAGATTGTCTTATTGATTTGTAAGAACTCTTTGTATATTAGGGAAATAAATTCTTTGTTTCCTCTTTGGGTTGCAAACATTTGTTTATTGAGGCATTTGGATTTTTTTTTAGTTGCCTTTAAAAATTGTATTCTTATTTATTTTCATCAAAGTGAAATTTGCATAACATAAATTTTAATCATTTTCAAGTTTACAAACCAGTAGCGTACACTATGAAAGGGTTAGTGAAATCTTGCAACCTGGGAACCACTTTGTGAGTTCACCCTCAGCAGTGTGAATTCCTGGAGCACCTCCTCTTGTCCTCCTCTCTAGACCCAAGCACAGAGTTAGAGATTTCAGTGTTTATTAAAGGCAATTTCTCCTCAAGATTATAAAAGGACAATGTCTCACAGTCTTTTTTTTTTAAATTATTATTTATTTATTTATTTATTTGTACAAGCACTGGGTACAGTCAGAAGCGCGGGAGGGTGAGAGAATTCACCAGAGCCAGAGTGGGGAGCAGAGCAGGCAGAAGGACCTAAGTACACTGCTGAGGGGAGCAGCGGGCGGCAGGAGAGGTCTGCGCGCCATGTGGGACCCTCCTCCAGTGGCTGGGGAGCAGCCGGGGATCAAACTGGTGCTGCAGAGGCTGCGGGCAGCTTCGCAACCCAGCGCTCAACTGCTGCGCCACCGGGGAGGCCCTGTCTCACAGTCTTTTATAGACTTTTTGGGATGTTTTTCTTTTTTTTTTTTTTTTTTAAAGATTTATTTATTTATGCATACAACAGCTGGGTTGTAGGCCAGAGGTGCGGGGGTGTGTGTGTCAGAGGATTCACCAGAGACAAAGTGGGGAGCAGAACAGGCGGATCTACTGAAATCCATTGCTGAGGGGAGCAGCGGGCGAGACAGGAGAGGTCTGCTGCGCCAGGTGGGTCTCCTCCCTAGCCGGGGATTGAACTCATGCTACAGTGGCTGCTGATAGCTTGATAGTGCTGAGACTTAACCCCTTGCACCACCAGGGAGGCCTCATATGTTTTTTCTTCTTCTAAAGATTTATTTATTTATTTATACAAGCACTGGGTACAGTCAGAAACACGGGAGGGAGAGAGAATTCACCAGAGCCAGAGCGGGAGCAGAACAGGCAGAAGGACCGAAGTACACTGCTGAGGGGAGCAGCGGGCGGCAGGAGAGGTCTGCGCGCCATGTGGGACTCTTGCCTGGTGGCCAGGGATCGAACCGGTGCTGCAGAGCAGCCTCGCAACACAGCACTCAACTGCTGCGCCACCAGGGGAGGCCCTGTTTTTTCTTCTTAATTGAAATTTTCATCCACCTGGAATTGATTTTGAAATGAGGTTGAAATGAGGAAGAACTACAGCTTTATTTTTTTTCCACGTGGCTGGCCATTTGAAGCAATGCCATACTACACACTTAAGACCCCTCCTAGCACATAGTATGAACTAAAAAAAAAAAAGCCAACTATTATTATTATTGTTTTTATTATTTTTCCATGCTTAAGAAATACCTGTGACTACAGTGAACATAGTGGGGAAAGGACTTGCCCTGATAATGATCTCAGTCTTTGGAAAGAGATAGAAGAGTAAACAGGAAATTCTGAGGAATGCCACAATAAGGGAAGTGGTGGGTTGAGGGGGTAATGGGAACGTGGAAGAAACCCCCTTCCCAAGTTGGGATGGTCAGCAGCATTTTCCTGGAAGGAATGACATCTCAGCTGAAATTTAAAGGATGAATAAGATTTAGTGTGCAAAGGGGGAGGGCAGAGAAGAAGCAGCGTGGGAAGCGTTTGAGGCAGGGTTCAGGGTGGGGACACTTAGTGTGCAAAAATCCAAAGGCCAGGAATTGAGGGTGCAGGGATAGAGGGATAGAGTTGGAGGCTGGGCGGGTGGGGGCTCTTGGCATGACACTGGTTATTGAATGCTTGTCACTGGCTCTGCCTCACGGTGCTGGCTTATGAGCTCCTACAGAACAAGCTCTCACCTCCTTTAATTCCATAGGCCCAACACTCAGCACCCAGCCTGGCACTCAGCGGGGCCTCAATAAATGTTTGCAGCATGGAAATGAGAGATGAGAACCTTGCCTTTCCCATCAGGGAGCCTTCTCCAGCAACCTTTGCATTTGTTTATACTTGTGAGTGAGGCATTTTAATAGCTTTGGGAAGTCAGATTCCTTGGTTTGTTTGTTCAGAATTGTCATCTGCTGTGTCACCCAGACTCCTGTGATCTGGATGGTTCTATCAGGATAAAGTCGTTTCTGGCCCAACAAGGTGGCTATAGGACCTATTCCTGGGTGTCCCTCTCTGGACACCACAGTGTCTGTAGACTTTCAAACTACAGTGGGCATCCAAAAGTCCTGGGCTTTGTGCAGATAATGCAGATTCTGAGCCAGCAGGTCTGGGGTCTGGCCTGAGATTCTGCGTTTCTCAGGAGATGCTGATGTGGTAGGTCCATGAATTATCTTTTGAATAGCAAGGTACTGGGAGACATCACCATTGTGGGCCCTAGTTGCAGTGAAGATTGCAAAACCATTTTGGAACCAGGTTGTAAAGGGCCTTATTGATCAGGTTAAGGAGTTTAGATTTTATTCTGGAGGCACTAGGGAGCCATGGAAGCTTCCTGAGCATAGTCAGGGACAGCTGACCAAGAAGATGATCGGGAGCATGGGTGTTGGGACTAGAGGGGCTGAGCAATTGTTATAGGTGAGGCATGGTGGGCTGAAGCTCAAGCAGTAACAGTGAGAAAGTGAAGATGGAAGGTGTCAGGAGCTGAACTGGGTCCTGCCCCCCAAATGCATAGGTTAAAGTCCAAACTCACGTACTTCAGAATGTGACTGGATTTGGAAATAGACCTTTAAAGAGGTAACTAAGTTAAACTGAGGTTATTGGGGTGGATCGTAATCCAGCACAGTTGGTGTCCCTGTAAGAGAGGAAATCAGACCACACAGATGCCCCAAGAGACCATGTGAGGCCACAGGGAGAATGTGGCCATCGACAAGGCCAGGAGAGAGGCCTCAGAAGAAACAAATCCTGTAGACATCTTGATCTTGGACTTCCAGCCTCCAAAACAGTGAGAAGATAAATTTCTGTAGTTCAAGCTGCCCTGTCTATGGGACACTGTTATTAGGGACCTAGCTGGCTAGTACAGAGGGGGTGGACTTCAGAGGATCACCCATGTTGTCAAGTGTTCAGATGACATGAGAGTGGAGAGGGGCACTAGAGAATGATGCACAGATGGTTGGGAAATTGGGAAGACCAGGAGGCGAGAGTGCCACGAATAGAAGTGGGAGGAGACTTGAGGAAGGAGCAGGGCTGGAGTGAGTGGATTTGGACCACGTTGCTCTGCAAGTGCCTATGGGACCTTCTGGCGGTGCTATCCAGGAGGCTTTTGGAAATGAGGCTGGTGGTACTTGCCATCACAGCCAGATACTTAGGAGGCTGCAGAAAAGGAAGAAATGGTCCTTGTGTCAATTGGGGCCCTTGGTTGCAAGTAATTGAACCGGATAACTTAAGCAAGTAGTTTTCTGGAGACTCCCAGCAGGGATGTGAAGGACACGCTTGCAAGTGAGCTGGAAGCCAGGGAGGCCGGCCAGCTGTGCATAACTCTGGACAGGCCCCAGACACTGCCTGTGAGGCCTCAGGGCTGCTGGGCTCCCTGCACCCCTGCAGCTGTGAATCAGTGCAGCCGTCTCCTACGATCCAGAGTTCTGGGTGGGAGCACTCTGTGGCTAACGCCTAGTCACAGGTCTGTATTCCAGACATCCGAGGGGAGGTTTCCAGTGGGATGCTGCCTCTCCTTCCCTAGAAGGTTAGAGATGGCTGCATGGTCTTCAATACTCCTTCCACAGAGAGGCGGGCTCACCAACCCCCCTGCCAACATAGGCTGGCTGAGGCTGCTTTGACCCATAGAATTCACTGGAAATGACGCAGTATCAGCTCCAGGTCCAGGCTTCCAGAGCTGGCAGCTTCTGCCTTGGTCCGTGGGAGACTTGAGCTATTCCATAGCTACCATGCGGAGAAGAGAGAGGTCTCCAGGGGAGCCTGGCCTTCCAGCTGACCCTGCTAAGACCCCATGGTTTAAAATATACCTGGAGTTTTGCTGTTATTCAGGTATGGCAAGGCCAACAGATCAGGAGACAATTGCCGCTGAAAAGACACATTATTACTTATAGTTCCCCAGGGAAGGGCACTCGCCAAGCCATTTGGGCCACTGGGGGAAGCACCAGAGGCTGTGGGAAGGCAGAAGGAATGTAAGGTAGCAAGGACCAAGGCCTTTGTCATGGTTTTTGGTAGGAAGGAACAGGTGATGTTGTTCCTCCCAATAAAGGTAGGTAAACTGGGCAGGTTTAGGATTGGATAGTTTGACTAATTCAGGTCCTGGGCTATTGTGGTTGTACCTGGGTGATTTAGGATGGGGATAGATGGCGTCCCAGGCTGTAAGAGATGGAGAAAAGCCTAGGAGGAGGCTAGGAGGCACGGCCTGGGATTCCTCGCTGGCATGTCCAAGGAATACTCTTTCTTCCCCCACAGGCAAGTCGTCTGCTGTCCACAGGAATTAACTCACCTTGGGGGGGCAGTGCCTCCCAGGGACAACAGGGTCGAACATGTCAAAGCATCATAAAATATAGAACATAAAATCATGCTTAATATGCCCACAATGTGAGTGAAACCCACTTGGACCCTCCAGTCCCCCAGCTAAATCCCCCATCTGTGGCCCCAAGCATCACAGAGAAGGAACACAGGCTTGTCATGTTCCGTCCAAATTCCTGACCCCAGAACAGTGAGTTATTAGCTTGTGAGGCTGTTTATTGTGTAGGTGGAGATTTCAGAACACCCCAAGACTCACCCATTAGCAGATTCCCTGCCAGCCTTGGAAGGAGCCTAGAAATGATAACTGATTACTGGGTGACTGAAAAAAGACACGAGCCCATCACCATGTAATGAGCTTGTTACTCCCATTATGGAGATGCAGAAACTGAGGTTCAGGGAGGGAAAATCATTTACTCAAGGTTGCACATCTCACATGCGTTCTGTTGGATTCCAACCCCCTTGACTGGAGCCCAGGATGGAGCTAGGAGAGCCTTAGCAGTGGTCTCCAAGCCAGGCCCCTTCTGAAGCTGGGAGGGACTCTCACCCACACCCCTGAATTGGGGAGCCCCCTGGTCCTCTGAGTTGGTGCTGCCTCAGTTTCCCCTGGAGAAATCACACATTGCTGATCACGGGGAACAGGACTACTGGAAGTACTGGTTCCAGACCTCAGGACATTTCTAGTGCGTGCTTTCTGTGCCTGCCTCCCCACAGCATCCACACCTAGACGATACTGTAACAGGGTGGTCCCCAGAAAAGGGGCAGGTTCCGGGGCTTGGGCTGCCCCTCTCCCTGTCCTATAACAATACCACCACCCTTCATGCCAGAGCGCTGCCTTCAGGTGTATCAAAGCCCCAGCACTGCATGAGGTTCCAACACATCTCAGCAGGCTCGGTGAATACATTAGTTTTATTTTCCTCTAACGTGCCACAGGGGAGGGAGGGGGGTGCTGGAACTCATATGCAAATATATGCAGATCGCATCTAAATGAGGGTGTCCCAGGATTAACGGGAAGAAAGGCAATCAGAGCAGGCCTGGGGCTCTGCAGAGGCGCAGCCAGAAAATGGCCCTCCTGGGAGGCGTCTTGAGCTCTGTTTCAGAGCTTGTTCTTTGAAGCAATGTCTCCGCAGCACAGGGGAAGGAAGAACTGCGGAAATTGGTTCTGGATACTTCCGGGCAAAATGTACTCAATTGCTTCAACTCTGTTGGGGGTGTGTTGGGGGAGAGGGGGTAGAATCTCTGAGTCCCTCTCTCAGTCACTGAGGACCTTGGGGTGTTGTCCCTGTCACTTGATTTCTAAACTGTGGGAGCAGCCACTTCCCGGCCTCAGTGATTGCTGAATCAGAACCTCTTGAGACTCTGTATGTTTTTATAAGTCCCCAGCCGTAGGGGCTTATGCAAACCAAGAGTTCTTAATCTGGCATCTCTTACAGGATTCAGGGGCCCTGTATCACTGCTGTTCTCAGCCCTGGATGTTTATGAGAATCATGGGGCCTTAAAAAGAGTCCCAAGGACCAGGATGCACCCCAGACCAATTAAGTCAGAATGTCTGGGGAGAGAGGGAGGGAGGGAGGTAAAACCCAGGCATCACTCTTCACAAGATAACTCCAGTGCGCAGCCAAAGCTGTTGTTGTAGGGGCTATATTCAGTGCCAGACCCTCTGGCTGGTTCTAGTTCTTTTTCTAAGAAAGGGGCTGGTGCTGGGGCTGATCAGCTGGTACTTGCTGGGAACAGAAGCACCAGATAATGAAATATTGACCTATCCCCCTACCCACTGCTAACAGGTGTTGCTTTGAATGTTCTGAGTGCTCCTCCCCCAGGTCTAGAAACGAAAGGTTTAATAATAACTGACCCCCCATATCTCCCCCCACCCCTTCATGGCCTCCTGAGGCTTGCTCTAGTTGCTTGAGCAACCTGGACCCGATCAGCTGATTGGTCAGAGTTCCTGAAGACCTGGGGGTTAACTATTTGAATGTCAGCCCCTGCTGTGATATTGTGGCATCTAGAAAGGCCTAGATTCCCTCCGGATTGGGGTACTAGCTATATGACCTTGGGCGAGTGACTTCATCTCATGAGCTCAGTTTCCTCATCTGGAAATGGAGTCAGAGCTCTCCCTCTTGGCACTGGCATGAAGCTCCACCAGAGCAGAGGTCTCAAGCTTGAGTGGGCTGAATCCATCACCCCCAGGCTTATTAAAACAGGTTGCTGGGTCCCATCTAGAGGTGCTGTTTCAATCATTGGGGGTGGGGAGCTGCATTTCTTTTTTTTTTTTTTTTAAAGATTTATTTATTTATTTATACAAGCACTGGGTACAGTCAGAAGCGCGGGAGGGTGAGAGAATTCACCAGAGCCAGAGCGGGGAGCAGAGCAGGCAGAAGGACCGAAGTACACTGCTGAGGGGAGCAGCAGGCGGCAGGAGAGGTCTGCGCGCCATGCGGGACCCTCCTCTGGTGGCCGGGGAGCAGCCGGGGATCGAACCGGCGCCGCAGAGGCTGCGGGAAGCTTCGCAACCCAGCGCTCAACCGCTGGGGAGCTGCATTTCTAACCTGTTCCCAGGTGGCACTGAAGCTGCAGGTTCTGGGACCATACACTGAGAATCCCAGAAACCAGAGGTTGCAGGAGAAAGTGTGCCCAGCTAAGGGAGGGGCTCATCCCAGGTTGGTAAGGGGCAAAGATGAGGCCAGGTGCCCTGTGTGCTGTGCGGCCTCCTCCCTCCTGCTCCCCAGGGCTCCCAATTCATTGGGCTGAACCTGGGATTTCTGAGGATGAGGTCACCCCCTCGGCATTAGGAACAGGATCAGAGTTAAACGTTTTGGAGCCATTTCAGAGAATATGAGGCCCTTCTCATGTCACCCAGAGTAAAATGACACTAAACCCAGAAATGACTATATAAGGAAGTCCACCAAAAAGCTGATTTCTCCAGGCTAGCAACTTTAAGGATTTTTTTTTTCAAATATCAAAAACAATTTTTGTGGTGGGGAGAGATGAATAAGCAGAACGCAGAGGATTTTGGGTGCAGTGGAACTTCTCTGTGTGATAGTGTAACAGTGGGGACGTATCATTACGTATTTGCCAACCCCACAGAATGTACACCTCGTGAAATTATGGACTTTGGGTGATAATGACGGAGCCACGCGGGTTCACCGACTGTGGCACAAGTACCATCTGATGGGGGCTTTTGCTAAGGGGGAGGTTTTGTTTTTTTTTTTTTTTTTTTTTTAAAATTATTTTTTTAAACATTTATTTATTCATTTATAAAGCACTGGTACAGTCAGAAGTGAGGGAGGGTGAGAGAATTCACCAGAGCCATAGCAGGGAAGAGAACAGGCAGACTGACGAAATACAATGCTGAGGGGAGCAACGGGCGGCAGGAGAGGTCTGCGCGCCATGTGGGACCCTCCTCCAGTGGCTGGGAGCAGCCGGGGATCGAACCGGCGCTGCAGAGGCTGCGGGCAGCTTCGCAACCCAGCGCACAACCGCTGCAACCACCGGGGAGGCCCCCAAGGGGGAGGTTTTGTAGGGGGGGTGCAGGAGGTATATAGAAAATCTTTGTACTGGTCTCTGTTTTGCTGTGAACTTAAAACTGCTCTGAAAAAAAATCTTAAAACCCCCAATAATTTAAGTGTGTATTTGGGGGCTGCAATCTTTGGTTTGCTGGGACCCCAAGCACAGCCTTACCTGCCCATGGGTGGTCCAATGCCAATGCCCAAGGGGCTGGTCCCAGGCTCACCCTTTTTCTCCGCCCAAGCACCACCCCCTCTTGTGGACATGACCCTCTCCCTTCAAAGGAAATTCTACTTGATTGTTCTGTGCCCCTTCCTGCTACCTTACTCTTTAATTTTCTGTTTTTTATGTCCAATCCCATTTTTTCCCCTATGGAGCCCAAACACCCTACATCTGTTCTCTCTGTGGGTTCCTGGGCATAACCCCCTCCAGGCTGACCTCTGGGCACCCCTCCTCCCGCAGCTGCTTCCCCCACTGACTTCCCTCTTGACAGACCCAGTGACCTGCTCTCTTAGCACGAGACCTGGAGTCAGAGGGCCTGGGCAGGAGTTCTGCCACTCACCCGCTGTGTGACGGTGAGCAACACAAAGCGCTTCTCTGGGCCTTGTGTCTGTTGCCTTGAAAAGGTTTCTGATCTTGCCGCCTGTGAAGACCAAGGGGTTCTGAGCTCGGTGGGGATGTTAAGAAGATCTGCCATTTGGGGCAAATGAGATGCCATAAGCCAGGACAGCGCTAGATAAACCATTAAGAACCCCCACATGCACTGACTCAGGGGGTTGGGGGCGCAGCAGAAGGTGGCAGAAAGAACCCAGTGCTGCCATCAGGTTAGGGGGAGGCCCAGGTCTGCACTTGCTAGCTGTGTGGACAGGGGCAACTCCTTGAGCCTCTCGGATTCCTCACCAGCAAAGGAGGGTCATGAATCCTACTTTGTAAAGTTAACTGGGATTTTGAGTCCTAATTTATAAAGGTCAAAGCTCTAGGATAACAGAAATATAATAGTTAAATTGCAAAAAAACTTGCAATGTATAATTATCCCATACTGCTTTGAAGTGAGCACCGTTTTCTTCCCCATTTTATGGGGGAGGATGTAAATGGAGGCATAGAGAGGGAAAGTGTCTTGCCTAAGGTCACACAGCCAGAAGCACTTAGCAAGAGCTGTGGACCCAGAAGGTCTGGTTTCAGTCTATAGTCTATGGCTTCCTATGGGAGGAGCTCAGAGCAGTCCAGTGGGAGGCATGGCATTATCATTAAGGCCTTTAAGAGTCAGCCTGGGAATTGCCACCACCCTGGGGCAAGGGATGATAGGTATGTTTGTGGGTGGGAGAGTAATGCTCTCCCCTGGGGCCAGGTCTTGCAGTATACACACCTTTCTGCGCCATCCCAGACACCACCAGCGTCTTCCTCACATCCTGCCAGGGCATCCCAGGCCTATGTGCCCATCCCTTCTCATAGTTTTGGGAGAAACTGACTTGGAGTTCCCCGAGTCTACAAAGGCGGGGGGGGGGGCCAGATTCCTCATCTTGTGAGGCTGATCCTGGTCTAGGGGCATGGACTTACTAATAGCAGCCTGCAGGGCTGTGTCATCCAGCTGGTGACTCAGGGCTCCAGGATCAGCCCCCTCCCCATTCCAATGGGGCCTCCACCTGCATGAGGGGCTTGGAGTGAAGGCTGTGCCTCCCACCAGGGTTAGGGGATACCCTCTTGGGGCATATCTTGCTCTCAGCCTGTTCTCCCAGGTCTTGGCAAACTCTGTTGTGGCATTGGAAGGAGGGGCTGGGGGAAGTGGGGAAGGGGATGTGGTAACCAGAACCACTTCCTACCATTGCTGTGTTGAAAGCCAAGTTCTCCCCCAAGTTCCCCTCCGTGGGGGTTGGGAAGCCAGGAGGTAAAGAAGGAAGTTGGGATGGCAAGATGAGGAAAGGAGGGTCCTTGCCTGAGCTGACTCCAAGGATCTAGTTCTGGGGCTCCTGGTGGGGTGCAGTCCCTCCTCCTCTGTTGGTTAAAAAGGTTGACTGACCCAGAGTCCATCATAATTAGAGCAGCTGCAAGCATGCAGCACTGCTAACTCATTTGAATCTTACAACCCCCATTATGCAGATGGGGAAACTGAGGCACTGACCGGTTTTTGTCAGTTGCTCAGATCATACCAAAAGTCAGTGTCAGAGCTGAGTTGTGAATTTAAGCAATTTGGCTCCAGAGCACAATCTTTAAGCTGTCAATCATTGCCCCCCTGCTTTGTCCTTGATCTGCTCTGTGACCTACAAGAGGTAAACTCTCCACTCTGGGTCTCAGTTTCCTCATCTGCATGATGGGGGCCATCGGAGTACAGATGTTTACCTCCCTCTGGTGATGTTTGTCTGTCTGGTAATTAATTACTCATTCAATTTCTCCCCTGCTGGACTCAACTCCATGAGTAGGGGACAAAGGCTATTTTGGTCACTACTGTGTCCCTAATACTTAGCACCGTGCCTGGCCTGTAAAAACTTGAGTATCTGTTGAGTAAATGGTCTTCAAAGGTTTGAGGATTACCAGAGGTCTGAGTATAGGATGAAACATTTGGAGCCTTGGCGGAGAAAAACCAATGTATAGCAGTTGTTCTCAACTCGGGGTGATTTTGCTCTTCCACCCACTTGGGACATTTGGCAACGTTTGACAACATTTCTGGTTGCCACAACTGGCAGGGGGAGGCACTAGTAGCCTCTAGTTGGTAGAGCCTGGGGTACCATTATACATCTTTTTTTTTTAAAGATTTATTTATTTATTTATGCATACAAGAACTGGGGTGTAGGCCAGAGGTGTGGGGGGTGAGAGGATTCACCAGAGACAGAGTGGGGAGCTGAACAGGCAGGTCTACTGAAATATACTGCTGAGGGGAGCAGCGGGGAGACAAGAGAGGTCTGCTGTTCCATGTGAGTTGCTCCCTGGCCAGGGATCAAACTCATGCTGCAGTAGTTGGCAATAGCTTGATAGCACTGTCTTTAACCCCTGCGCCACCAGGGAGGCCCCTACTACACATCTTACAATGCTCAGGACATCCCCTCCAAGCAAAGAGTTATCCCATCCTGAAGTTTAACAGTGCTGAACCTGGGAAAGTTGGCATATATACATGGATATGACATATTTTGTACAATTCTTGGTTTGTGGATTCATGGGTTGTCCTGCCACCAGAAGAAGATCCTTTGAATTAGAAGTTTTGGGTTTTGCATTTGTTTGTTTCCATCTCTAAAATCATATTTCTCTATGACCCCATCCTCTCAAGTCTGGAATATAGCTCCCCAGGACCCTCTGCCCTAGCCTTGGACCTACCAAAGACACCTGAGCCTCTTCAGGACCCAGGTTTTTGAAGTATCTCCTCCCCCATTCATTCAATCCTTTCCCCAAACCCTGGTCCTCTCACTTCCCTATAAATGGTAAAACAAACAAACAAAAAAACCAAACTTCAGAACTAGGCCTGAATCCTGGTTCTGGGTATTAACTTGTTGTGTGACCACAGGCAACTTCCTTGACTGTTCTGAGCCTCAGTTTCTTCCTCTGAAAATGGGAGTATCACTCATCAAACCTACCTCACAGAGGGTGGTGAGGATGCCATGAGATGCTTTAGGGGCTCAACACAGTAAATCTCAAAAAATGCAGCATTGTGTAGCTCAGAGGTGAAGGGACTTGCCTAAGGTCACACAGATAGACAATAGCAGAGCTGGAACTGAAGACCAGAACTTCATGACTCTCGAGCAGATGCTCATCGGTGAACCCTAGAACTTCAATTTTCTTATAAAGGAAGTTAATTGTCTCCATCTCACAGACTTGTTTCTCAGATAAGCATACAAAGTGCCTGGCATACAGTAAGTCCTTTAAATATAGCTTGCGGAATGGTTATTGTCGTCCCTCCTAAGTAATGCCTTCAAGGAGACAAATACAGATCCTGCCCTGCGCTGGCTGGCTGGGGAGCAGGGCGGGAGGGGGTTGCATAAATGGGTGCTGGAGCTGGTGCTGTTTGGAGCAGGCTGGAGAACTGGAAGGGCTCCGGAGATCATGCTTTGCCCCCGGCACCCCCTCCCTCTGTGTGGCAGTTAAGGTTTGCAAAGCTCAGAGAGGGCAAGGCATTTACTCTAGGTCACACAGATAATTAGAGCCCCAAACCCCCAGTCTCATGATTCCAGATCAGAGTCATGGTCTTGGCCTAGATAATTAAAAGCAATCACGCCATCTATTGAGGATTGCACATCACCATAGGAAGCATTTTAGGTGTTTTTGATCTCATTTTATCTTCACATCAATTTAGGGACAAAGGGCCCTACTTTACAGCCAAGGAAACAAATTCAGAGTGATGAGGACATTTGCCTGAGGCGCTGAAGGAAGAGTGAAGTCTTGTCTGTGGGTTTCCAGATGCCACAAACTTCCCTCTCTACTGCCCTGAAGGAGTCAGCCTGTTGAAGGCAGGGGGTGCCCCAGTGGAATTCCCCAATTCCTGCTTAGCCGAACCCACTCCTTCCACCCCCACAAGGAATGGGGAGAGGAATCAGTCCAGGAAGTCTTCCAGGGACGGGGCGGGGGGGGGGTGTGTGAGAAGAGGACAGACCCCAAGTGTGTGGGGAGCAGCCCCTGGAGGGGAGCTGTCCAAGAAGGGGGAGCACTAGGGTCAGAAAGAGGTCTCAGAGAATCTTCCCGTCCCTTCCCTTGGGCTAACCACTTGGGACCTTCACTGGGAGGGCTCAGGGCATCCTCCTGCCTCACCTCCCTCCTCCCTTTCATACAATTCTCACAAGCTCTGCAGTTTGCAAAACCCAACCTTTCCTCTATGGGCCTGTGGTTTCCTGTGGGTCTGGGGTCCTGCCTGACTTGGCAATGGGGATTGTGGGCAAGTGTGGGGGGAAGAGGAGGTGGTGTAAGCCCTTTCTTTGCCTTCTCATGCTGGGGCTACACACACATACACACACGCACACACATGCACACTGTCTCCTGAGTCAGCCCCTGCCTGCCCTGGCGGGGAGGGGCGGAGTCACTGATTCAGTTAACAGGGCCTCCTTAAAGCCCCCACAAGGACGGCTGCAGCCAGACACCACTACCCTCACCATGAGCCCCTGGCAGCCCCTGGTCCTGGTGCTCCTGGCGCTGGGCTGCAGTTCAGCAGCTCCCAGACGGCGTCAGCCCACAGTTGTGGTCTTCCCAGGAGACCTGAGAACCAACCTCACGGATTGGCAGCTGGCAGAGGTAGGTCAAAACCCTCTTCTAGAATTGGGGAGGGCTGGCCAGGAGTCCCAGGAAGGACATGGGGCTTTGGAGGAGATACTCTGGGGCATGCTGGGGGTGAGAGGCATATGAGCAGAACAGAGGTGTCCAGGATCAGGCAGGGGGTAGGGGGTGGGAGCTCTGGGCAGCGATAGTGAAGGGTGGGCTAATGAGAGTGTCCTGACTGGATGATGGGACATGGGGGGAGGGTACTGGAGGGCTCTGGAGTGGGTGCTGGGGGTGAACAGAGGTAAACCCTAAGGAGCTCTGAGATAGACATGCCCAGGGGGCGCTCTGGGATCCGTCTCCAGGGAGGGGAGATTCCTGGGTGGCCCAAGCGCCGCTACCCAGCGTTCCAAGACCTGGGCACATCGCTCTGGGTTCTGACGTCCGTGCCCTCGTCCACAGGAGTATCTGTACCGCTACGGCTACACGCGTGTGGCTGAGATGCGCAGGGACAAGCCGTCCCTGGGTCAGACGCTGCAGCTTCTCCAGAAGCGCTTGAGCCTGCCCGAGACGGGCGAGCTGGACAGCGCCACCCTGGCGGCCATGCGAGCCCCCCGCTGCGGCGTTCCCGACGTGGGCAGGTTCCAGACCTTCGAGGGCGACCTCAAGTGGCACCACCACAACATCACGTACTGGTGCGCTCGCGGGCCGGCGGGCAGGGTGGGGCCGAGCGGGGAGGCCAGTCCCGGCGCCGCTCAGGCCTGCGCGGGCACGTCCTCTCTGCGGCTGGTCCCGGCGCCGCGGACGTGCAGTCAGGGCCGGCGGCTGCACCCCTACGCGCGCACCCCGAGCCTCCCGCCTGGGCCCCCGCGAGCGTCCGCAGGGAAGAGACGGGCCTGGAAGCCCCGCGAGGCGCAGGGCGCGGGGAGCCGGTGCGCGCGGCGGTCTGAGCCCCGGGGGCCGCCGGCCCGGCGCGGGGACCTCTGATCTCCCCCGGCCTCCCCGCAGGGTCCAGAACTACTCGGAGGACCTGCCGCGCGACGTGACCGACGACGCCTTCGCCCGCGCCTTCGCGCTCTGGAGCGCCGTGACGCCGCTCACCTTCACGCGCGTGCACGGCCCGCACGCCGACATCGTCATCCAGTTTGGAGTGCGGGGTGCGGCGCGAGCGCGGGGAGGCCGCGGGCGGGGGCCCCGGCGGGCTGGGCCGGGAGAGGCGCAGAGACTGGAGGGGGCACCGAACCCGGCTTTCTCTTGCCGGCCGCTGCTCGCGCCTGGCGGGGGGGCGCCCCCTCCTGCCCGACGGAGCCCAGGGCCTTGGACCGGCCCGGCAGGCGGGGCTGCCGCGCGCTCCGGCGCGCACCGCCGTGCCGGGCTCACTTTCCTCCCCTTTCTGCAGAGCATGGAGACGGCTATCCCTTCGACGGGAAGGACGGGCTCCTGGCGCACGCCTTTCCTCCGGGCCAAGGCATTCAGGGAGACGCGCACTTCGACGACGAAGAGCTGTGGACCCTGGGCAGGGGCGTGGGTGAGCGCCTCCGCCGCCCCATCCCCACCCGCTTCCTTTCTCCCGCCGCTCTCAGGCCTTCTGACCCGGTCGCCTCCTCTTGCAGTGGTTGCAACCCACTTCGGAAACGCAAACGGCGCCCCCTGCCACTTCCCCTTCACCTTCGAGGGCCGCTCCTACTCCTCCTGCACCACGGACGGCCGCTCGGACGGCATGGCCTGGTGCGGCACCACGGCCAGCTTCGACGCCGACCGCCAGTTCGGCTTCTGCCCCAGCGAGAGTGAGTGCGGGGCTCCCGCAAGGGGCGGGGCGCGGCACCCTCGAGGGTCTAGGACCTGGTTTATATATATATTTAAAGAACAGGTTTATTAGGGAAAGAGACAAAGGAGTAAAAGGCTCTGCATAGACACAAGCGGGCAGGAAGAGCCGCCCCGCAGGCACAGGTTTGCTGAGAGGCCTGCGTGGAAGCAGGCGGGCGGCCTTGAGGGGAGCTCCGCTGAGGGAGGTCAGTGAGGAGAAGTCCTGGCAGGTACAGGTCACGGGCAGGCAGGAAGCTGCGGCCCTGCAGGAGAGAGTTGGTGAAAAGAGGCACCTGCAGGTCACAGGCGGGCGGAGGAGGGAGAGCTGCTAGGACCTGGGTTTTAATCCCAGCTCTGACATGAGTGCTGCGTGGCCTGGAAGCCACTGCCCCGTTCTTTGGGCCCAGTTTCCTCGTCTGTGAAATGAGGAGAGGAGGGATGGGGCGCACAGAGGGGGCTCGGTAGGCTCGTGGCACCTTGGGGTGATCGGCTGGGCATCCCTAGGACTCTACACCCAGGACGGCAACGCGGACGGCAAGCCTTGTGTGTTTCCATTCACCTTCGAGGGCCGCTCCTACTCTGCCTGCACCACGGATGGTCGCTCCGACGGCTACCGCTGGTGCGCCACCACGGCCAGCTACGACCAGGACAAGCTGTTCGGTTTCTGCCCCACTCGAGGTGCCTCCGCCCCACCTATTAGATTTAGCCTCATGCCCTGATTTCCATTGCCCCCCCCCCCAACATGGCTCCTCCACTCCTCAGCTTGCTTCTCTACCTCTCCTTGGTTGTCAGGACCTGAGGGTTCTGTCCACCATCACACGCTTCCGTTCCCCATTGCCACCACACTCAAGATTGGCTTTCAGCCCAGCCTGCGGCTTCTTCTTGGTCTCCTGTCCCCAGTGCCGCCCTCCAGTCTCAGCTGAGCTGCACAGGCCCCTAAGCTTTTAGAAAAGGTCACCTAGATTCCCTAGCTCCTGGCTGGCCCTGCCCATCCCACTCACCCAAGGCTCTGGGTCTCTTCAGTTGACTCCACAGTGACCGGGGGCAACTCAGCAGGGGAACAGTGTGTCTTTCCCTTCACCTTCCTGGGCAAGGAGTATTCCACCTGCACCAGAGAGGGCCGCAGCGACGGGCATCTCTGGTGTGCCACCACCTCAAACTTCGACATTGACAAGAAGTGGGGCTTCTGTCCGGACAAAGGTGGGCGAGACCCCAAGTTCCTGGGCCCGGGCCTAGGCCAGGCATGGTGGTGGGGACGGATGGCTGGGGCCCGGAGCTTGGCCCATGGCTTGTGTCTAACACTCCCCTTTCCTCCAGGGTACAGCCTGTTCCTTGTGGCTGCGCATGAGTTTGGCCACGCTCTGGGTTTGGATCACTCTTCGGTGCCAGCAGCGCTCATGTACCCCATGTACAGCTTCACCGAGCAGCCCCCTCTGCATGAGGACGACATCAAGGGCATCCAGCATCTCTATGGTGAGGGTGTGGGGCTGGGTGGGGGGGAGCATGGGGACCCAGGGCCAGTGTGTGCAAATGTTACTTGGTCGGCGCTTGGGGGTGGCACTAAAGAGCCCAGATTTTTAGCAGAAGACAGATATGGGTTCAAATGCCAGTCTGGTCACTTCCTGGCTGGGTGACCTTGGGCACGTCACTTCAACCTTCTGTTTTCTCATCTGTAATATGGGGTTCATCATTATAGCACCTGCCTCGTGGGGTTGTTAGGAGGTTGAAGAGAGTTAGACTAATGCCTGGCATATAGTGTTTGATATTTTTACTGTTACCCTCCAGTGTCCTTCTCATTAGTGTTAGCTCCTCATTTAGAAAGGCAGGGGTATTAAAGAACAATGGTGTCGTAGGGTTTCTTTGAAGATCAAAGGAGCTAACCTGAGTTTATAAAGCTCGAAGCACTAGGTTTGCCGCCTGGATGGAGCGCTCAAAAACGCTTCTCCAGCCTGAGGGGCCGGGGGAGTCCTGCTGCTCTTGTATTCATGGGTCCAGCCAGGGCCTGACCCGCTCAGGGGTTGAAACTGGCTTGAATGAAAGTCCAGCGCATGAAGGAAGCAGCCTGCCTGGGGCTGGTGAGGGGCGGGCTCCAACATCTAAAGTGAGGGGCGGGGAGGCTCGCTGATAAACTCTGGGGAGGAGCTAAGCCGTGAGCACAGGGGTGTGCAGGAACAGGGGGTTCTCAGCTCGTGCGTGTCCCTTTTCAGGCGCTCGCCCTGAACCTGAGCCTCGGCCTCCAGCCACCACCGCCTCTGTACCTCAGCCCACCGCACCTCCCACGGTCTGCCCCACCGCCCCTCCCACCGCCCGCCCCTCCGAGCGCCCCACGACAGGCCCCACAGGCCCCCCTGCAGCTGGCCCCACGGGCCCCCCCACTGCAGGGCCTTCTGCGGCCCCTACAGCGTCTTTGGATCCAGAGGACAATGTCTGCAACGTGGACATCTTCGACGCCATCGCGGAGATTGGGAATCGCCTGCATGTCTTTAAGGATGGGTGAGGGGCTGGGCTGTGGGGTTGAGGAAGGGGCCTTGGAGGAGGGAACCGCCCGCTCCGCCCCACCCAGCGGCCTGCAAGGGTCAGTGCCTGCGGTTCCCTTTGCATGTTCTCAGGAGGTACTGGCGACTCCCTGAGGGCAGCGGACGCCAGGTGCAGGGCCCCTTCCTTATCAGAAGCACATGGCCTGCGCTCCCTGCCAAGCTGGACTCGGCTTTCGAGGATCCGCTCACCAGGAGGATTTACTTCTTCTCTGGTTAGTTTCCTCGCAGCTCCGTCTCCCATTCAGAGAGTAACTCAAGCCGTCGAGGGCGGGTGGAAGGGACCCTCCTTCCAGGAGCCTGTGGGGCCCCTCCCTGCCCTTAGACCGACGCGACCCTTCTCCCCTGCAGGACGCCAAGTGTGGACGTACACGGGCGCGTCGGTGCTGGGTCCGAGGCGTCTGGACAAGCTGGGCCTGGGCCCGCAGGTGGCGGGGGTGACCGGGGCCCTCCCGCGCGGGGGGAGCAAGGTGCTGCTGTTCAGCGGGCAGAGCTTCTGGAGGTGAGGGCCGCGCGCCGCCGCCAGGGGGGGCCCGCGCTCCACCCGCCCGCCCGCGGCTCAGCCGGCTCCTCGCCGCCCTCCCGCAGGTTCGACGTGAAGTCGCAGCTGGTGGATTCCAGCAAAGGCACCCCGGTGGACCGTATGTTCCCAGGGGTGCCCCTGCACACGCATGACGTCTTCCAGTACCGAGGTAAGGGCCGCAGCCCGCTGCCAGAGGACCGCGCCGTGCCAGGCTCCCCTGCCTGGCATGTGAGGCTGGTCAGGTCCTGAGCCAGAAAGAAAAAAGCCCTGGACATTGAGGCAAATGCCCCAGCACAGATAAGTTCCCTGGAGAGGCAGGGGCGTCCCCAGGTCAGACGAGGACACACGGGCCCCGCCAGAACTTGGGCTCTGATTTCCTGCCTTGGTCCTAAGAGCGTTTCCTCCTACAGAGCAGCACACATGGTTTGCAAGGAGGCCCAGGCCTTCATTAGACGCCGTCCAGTGCCAGGCACTGTGCGCTCACAAGGGGGAGTGATAAAGATGACAGTTCTTAGCTGTGTGTCCTTGGGGCAGTCGCTACTACTAGTGGAGCCTCAGTTTCCCTACCTGGAAAGCTGGAGTTATATTTGCTTTTGGCTGCTCACATCCAATCCGAAATAGTTGCTTTCCCCCCTCTTCTTGAAAACACCTTAATCTAAGCCACAGAGTTTGCCCAACGCCTTTTAACATACCCCCTAGGAGTACAGAGGCATCAGGAGTGGAGGGCAAAGGACTTGGGGGTGACCCCAGACGCACTCCAAGGTCAAAGAAAGTAGAACTGGGCGAGGTCCCTGCACATCCCCTCCCACAGCCCAGTCACAGGCCAGCTCTGCTCCGCTCACACCACCTTCAGCCGCTCTTTGAGCACATCAAGGTCATTGCTAGCTTAAGGCCTTTGTGCCAGTTGTGGCCTGGGCCTGAAAGATCGCCCCGCCTCCCAGCCTAAGAGAACACGAAGAACACCAAGAGACCTTTACAAAGAGGCCTTCTCTGACCCTCATCATCTATTCACATACTTGCTTTTCTTTCCTTCATAGCTCTTGACATTGTCAAAATGAATCTCATTTGTTTGCACATTTCCTGGCTAATTGTCTTGCCCCACTGCTGTGTAAGCACCCCGAGAACCAAGAACATGAGCTTTTCTCCGCTATATCTGCAGTGCCTTCAACAGTGTTTGTTATGATAGATATTTTTTGAATGAATGAATGGATTTGTTGAATGAATGAATGAATGAATGTGGACGGAACCTTTCTGTACCTCCCGTGTGCCAGGCTCTGTGCCAGTGTTTTGGATATTGAGGCCTGTGCCCTCCAGCATCTCTGCGGGAGGATGGAGGTGTCTTGTTAAAACCTTGGAAAGACCTAGAAAGGGCAGGAGGCATGGTTGTCAAGACCTTGCTCCTGTTTCTGTGTGTGTGGGGGGAGGGATGGAGTCACCTCTCTTCTCCCTGCCTCTCCCCTGCAGAGAAAGCTTACTTCTGCCAGGACCGCTTCTTCTGGCGTGTGAGTTCCCGACAGGAGGTGAACCAGGTGGACAAAGTGGGATACGTGTCCTTCGACATCCTGCACTGCCCCGAGGAATAGGGCTGCCCATCCTGTTTCGGCACTGCGGTGTGGGTCCCCTGGGAACCACCCTAGTGGGGAAGGAGCCAGTTTGCTGGATCCGAACTGGTGGGTCTGTTCTGGGGCGAGGAGGAGGGGAGGTGGGCTGGGCCCTCTGTTCCCACCTTCCTTTTTTGTTGGAATGTTTTTAATAAACACTGGATTCTTTAGCCTTTTGGAGCAAATTAATGTATGGATGCTTGCTTGCATGTGTGTACATATTTAGTCAATAGAGCGCTTTCTGTGCTGCAGGGAGTGTTCTGAGCACTTTGTAAATATTAACATTGACTTCTTCCTACTAAGAAGGCATAATGTGGTTATTCCTATTTTACAGCTTAGGTAATGGCCCACCTATTATTCATTCATCAAACATTCATTGGACTCCTCCATGGAGCCTGACTCTGTGCTAGGCTCTGGGGGTAGAGTGATGAGTTGGGCTCTGTTCTCAAGGATCTCAGTGGTCCTCAAATTTTAAGGTGCCTCAGAGTGTCCTCAGAACTTGCTTACAATGCAGATTCCAGGCTCTATCCCCAGAGACCTCAACTTTGTTACAAGATGGTTCTGTGATTGCTGGAGGTGGGATCACACTTGGAGAGATGTGTGTGTATGTGTGATCCTTACTTAGAGAGAGAGAGAGTGTGTGTGTGTGTCTGTGTGTGATTCTGTATGTTGTAGTCGAATGTGGGAATGTTTTCCAGTCAAGATGACATCTGAACTTGAATTGAATCTGGAAGGATGAGTAAGAGTTTCTTCTTGGGCCAGTTGGGCTGCCTTCTTAGATGGTAATTTGCCAAGAATCATTACACTTAAAAATGTACCTATTATCTAACTCTCACAACATGTGTCAACACGAAAGGATGCTGATCACTGAATTGTTCTTGTAGTGAGAAACTGGCAATGACTAAGTGCCCAGGAGTAAGGTGGCAGATCAATAAAATATGGATTATATGCTAATGCTAATAGTACTACCCCTGCCGTGGCACTGATGGTGGGCCAGGCACTGCTCCATGTGGTCGATGTACGCTATCTCAGGTAAGCCTTAAACAACCCGAGGCAGGAACGTCTCTGCCACTGTTACTATTGGGGTCCTCCCGCCCCCCAGTTTTACCAGTGAGGAAACTGAAGAGCAGAGAGTGACACAGCTCCCTTGCAGTCTCCTAGTTAGCGAGTGGGATTTGAATGTGGGCTTTTGGGGCAAGCGCTGGAAGAAGAGAGAAAATCAGAGGGTGTACGGGGAACAGCAAATGGCTGGATCTCTAGAGTGTGATTTTAACAGGTGGACAAGGTGGGGAACAGAGAGGATTCTGGAATGTTTGAGACAGCCATGGTGGCTTGGCCAGATAAAAGCATGAATTCAACCTCACTGAATAGCAGATGGGCTTGACCGACAGGTGGAGGCAGCAGAGTGGGGCGATGGGCTTGGTCAAATTTGATGATTTTTCTGGATCTGGGGTCCACGTGGGAGCTTAAGGTGGTGTTTAGAGAACTACCTCCTGAGCTTCTCTGGGTGGGAACCCCTTTTCTAGTTACCCATTTCTGACTCAGGAATGACCCAGTCCCACCCAAACATTCCTTGATATGGCTTACTTAAAATCCCTCTGGATCCTTCTCCCTCTAGATACTGTTCCATGCCTCTACCTCTTGCCCCCATCCATAAAGAAACTTCCCTCCTGTACAGTCTCCAGTGACTGTCTCCACTTCGCAGCCATTTCCAGCCCGGCCCCCACCTCCCTACACATGGAAATGGCCTCCGGTGGCCAGATGCATTTGGGGAGTTTTACTCCTCTGTGCTCATCCTACCCCTCTCGCAGCTTCTCTGACGTGGCTGATTATGCCCTTCTTCCTGAAATTTTTCTCCACTTGGTCTCCGGGTCCTGGTTCTCCTCCCACCTCACTGGCTGCAGCTTCCTCACTCCAACCTTTAAATGATAGCTTGCCCTTGGACTCAACCCTTGGACCTCTCTGCTCTGTGTAAACATTCCCTGTGCTCTGTTTGGCCCTCCAGCTTTAAATAGCACCTCTCTGCTAAAGACTCTGAAATTTATATCTCCAGCCTTAACCTCTCCCCTGAGCTCCCGACTCCTACATTCAACTGCCAACTCTGCTGGCCCCTCGGTGCCTAATAGGCATCTCAACTTACAGGTGCAAGCGAAATCTTGAGCTCCACCTTCCAAACATGCTCTTCCATTAGCCATCACTACCTTAATAAAAGACATCCTCTGGGCCTCCCCGGTGGCGCAGCAGGTTGAGTGCAGCACTGTGAAGCTGTGAGACCTCACCCAGAGGACAAGGGGAAGTCACTGAAAAGTTTCAGGTAAAGAAAGATGATGAGGGGCCTCCCTGGTGGTGCAAGGGGTTAAGCACCGCACTGTGAAGCAATCCGCAGCCTCTGCAGCAAAGAGTTCGATTCCCGGCCAGCCAGGGAGCAACCTACATGGCGCGGCAGACCTCTCCTGTCATGCCCACTGCTTCCCTCAGCAGTGTTTTTGGTCCTTCTGCTTGTTCTGTTCCCTGCTCTGTCTCTGGTGAATCCTCTCACCCTCCCACATCTCTGGCCTGTACCCCAGTTCTTGTATAAAAAAAAAAAAGATGTCCTCTGCCCTCGATCCAGCTTATAACCTGATCGGTCCTAAGATCTAGGAATCAGTTAAACTTCTTATTCTGCTACAGGATTTCTCAACATTGGCACGCTTGACATTCCAACCAGATAATTCTTTGTTGTGGGTCATATCCTGTACCTTGGAGGATGTCCTCTTCCAGGAAGTAGCAGGATCCATGTACCTACAGATGCCAGAGTCATTTGGCATCAGTCCTGCTCCCCACCCCCTGGCCCCGTCATAAAGAGGGGGAAGTGGCGTGCAGGGAGGTGATGTGGAATCTGTGGTATACAGTCAGGCAGCCATGGTGCAAGCCTAGATGGCACAGTGGCCTCTACCCATTAGATGCCAGTATGATACCCCTCCAGCTGTGACCACACACAATGTCTCCTAATACTGCCAGGTTATGGGCAACACTACCGAATTCCCAGCAGTTATTACCTTAGAGAACCATTGCTCTAATGTAATACGCAGATAGCAAGTCAATCTGTCCTAAGCACACATTCCAGTAAAATTTTGTAAGCTGAACACAACCGCAAACCAGCATCCAACTCAAGATAAAAACATACCAACATCCTAGATGTCCCCCTGCATTCACTACCCTTTCATCTGAAGTAAAGTAAGAGTAACCACCGTTACTTCTGATAGCCTAGGCAGATTCCAATGTTTACTTTATTCAAGTACTATTTTATGATACATATTTCTAGTGTCTGGCTTCTTTTTGCTCAATATTGTCTTTATGAGATTCATCCGTGTTGTTTGTGAGCTACAGATTGTTCATTCTCACTTCTGGCTGTATCCCATACTATGAATGTGCCATTTATTTATCCACTTTACTGTTGATGGACATTTGCAATTTGAGGCTATTATGAATAATGCTACATGAACACTCCTGTCAATGTATTTTGGTGAATATGGCCAGCGACTTCTTTTTAATTACTTAATTAATTTTTATTATATATGTATTTTACACCATGCTTCCATTTTGTGCAACGTATGCTTTCTCCTCTCAGCTGTAGCCCCTGTAAAATTTGCCCAGTTCACCCGTGCACCATCACCATAGTCCCTTGTGCTCCTCCCTCCCCTGTTTTGATCCCTCTCTTTCCTGGCAGCCACTTCTTCTGGGCATAAACCTGGCATTGGAATTGGGGTAGGTGGATGTGCACTTTTAGTGGATGTGACAGAACAGTTTCCCAAAGTGGTTTGACCCACCTATACTCCCACCAGCAGTGTATGAGAGTTTCCAGGAGTCCTTCTTGACTCCTCTTTCCATTGTATGAATATCTAACCCAGTAGCAGGCCCTGTCGGCTCTACTTCCAAAGTGTCCCCACGATCAGATGACCCAGTTGGGCTATCATCAACTCTCATACAGTGGCTGGTGGGGAGGGGTAGAGGCAGAAGCCTCTGAATTACATTCCCAGCTTCTAGTCCTGCTCTTCTTTAGTTGACTCTTCACTCAGCAGGAAGAGTGATCTCTTTTTTTTAAAGATATTATTTATTTATTTTTGCATAGAAGAACTGGGGTGTAGGCCAGATGTGCGGGGAGGGTGAGAGGATTCACCAGAGACAGAGTGGGGAGTAGAACAGGCAGATCAACTGAAATACATTGCTAAGGGGAGGAGCAGGCAAAATAGGAGAGATCTGTGCCATGTAGGTCAGCTCCCTAGCCAGGGATTGAACTTAGGCCACAAGGTGATAACGCTGAGACTTGAGACTTAACCCCTAGGCCACCAGGGAGGCCCAGAGTGATCTTGTTAAAACCTAAATCGGGGGCCTCCCTCGTGGCACAACTGGTTGAGTGCCATACTGTGAAGCTGTCCACAGCCTCTGCAGTGTGGGTCCTATCCCGGCTGGCTGGAGAGAACCCCACATGATGTGGCAAGACGGAGACGTCTTGCCCGCTGCTCCCCTCAGCAGTGTATTTCAGTCAGTCTGCCTGTTCTGTTCCCCGCTTTGTCTCTGGTGAATCCTCTCACCCTCCCGCGCATCTGGCCTGTACCCCAGTTCTTGTATAAATAAATAAATCTTAAAAAAAAACCTAAATCGGGTCGCATGATTCCCCTACTCGAAAACTGCCCAATGGCTTGCCTTGTGGATTAGAAAAGAATCCAGCCTCCTCCCTGAAGCATTCAAGAGTCCATATGCTCTGTTCTCCGCGCCTCCCTCATGTCTCATCACTCACTCCACTCCCTCTTCCAGGCACAGTGGCCTTGTTGCTGCCTCTGAACAGTCCAGGCTCCTGTTCACCCCTGGGCCTTTGCACTTGCCAGCTTTTCTTCCAGAGAACCCTTCCTGCAGAACTCTGCACATCTGGCTCCTTCTCATCAGCGAGGTCTCCGCTCAAATACCACATCTTCTCAGACTTAGGCTTCCTTAGACTCCCCGCTGAAGGAGTCCTTCCCCTAGTATTATGCTTTGGCACAATTTTTTCTTAATATAGACCACAATCTCAGCTCATCTTGTCTATGCCTTTGCTTACACACAAGGCTTCCCTCCTCACTAATCATGCGTGTAAGTCACACGAGGACAGTCCATCTCCTTCAAGGCTGCATCTCCAGCGCCTACCACTACTGCCTGGAACACAGGCGGGCCATGGGGCTGTGTTGATGACTGAGTGAGTGAGTGAGTGAGTGAGTGAGCTATGAGTGCATGAAACCCTGGTGTCCGGGCGACCCGGCAGAGGCGGGCCTGGCCTCCAGGTGTCAGGACAGCGCTCAGCTGCAGGTGGGCTTCTCAAGGCGCCTTGGTGGGGTTCAGAACCCAGGGCCTCGGCCTCGGTGACCAGATTTCGAGGCTCAGCACAGCGGGCACTAGGACCCTGGTGGCGCCGCGTCCGGCGGGGGGCGGGGGGCGGGGGCCGGGGGGCGGCGGGCGCGGGGAACCCGCTCTTTCGGCGCCTGCAGCCGGGCTGCGGCCACTTGTGCGATCCGGGCCGCGTCGAGGCCGCCGGCCCTCCCCGCGCCATGAGCCGCAGGTTCACCGTCACTTCGCTGCCCAGCGGGCCCGTCGGCGCCCCCGACCCGAGGCCCCCCCGGCGTCCGGCGGCCGAGCCCCCGGATCCCCGCCGCCTCCCCGGGGAAGACGCCAAAGGTAGAGGCCGCAGGGGCGGGGCGGGGGCGGGGCGGGCGGGGCGGGGCGCGGGCGGCCCCGGGGGCGGGGTCTGCGCTGGGGGCGCCGCCTCCCGGGGGCCCCGAGGCGAGGGGCCGGGGTACCTGCCGGGCGGGTGGGGGGAACCCCACGGGACGCTGCGGGGGAGGGGCCAGATGCGGGGGGCTGGGCCGCGGGAGGGGGTGGGGCTGGAGGCCGAGGGGTGGGTCTTGCGATTGTGGGCGAGGGTCTTGGGGGACTAGGCCGGAGCGCCCGAAAAGGGCGGGTGGTCCCGGGGGGGGGAACCGGAGGGGAGAAGCTGAAGCGGGACGGAGAGGGCTGGAGGCTTGCGGGTGGGCTCAGGCTAGGGGCCGGCGGCGGGGTCCGTTGGATTTGGGGTCAGAAAAGGGCGGGACCAGAGGGGGAGGGTTGGGCCAGGGAGTTGGGGCGCAGGCGGGAGGAAACCGGGTCCGGGTCGTCTCGACCGGGCTTTTGTCCTTGGCCTGGAAGGCTTCGCGGTTGGCGCTTGGGGATCCCGATCCCGGGAAGGAGAAGAAGTTAGCGTGGCCCCCGGGCCGCTAGATGCTGGGAGCATCTGGTGGGGACCCGGGTCCCGACCTCGGGGACCCACTTAGCTCCAGGACGGCGGGGGCAGCCAGCCGGGCCCAGATCAGGGTCTTGTGCTGGAAATCACACGCGGGATGCTGAAGGGGGGAGGGAGGCCCTTCTGGCCTTCGGTGAAGAAGTGGCGTCCCGCATGCACCCACAGTCTTCTCCGCAGGGGGCATCTGTCGGGGTCCCCTCCCGGGCCTGCGCCCCTCAGGTCTGGAAGGGAAGCGGGGTCAGGTGGCCCCCGCACCGCCAGGGGTCGCTGCTGAGCCGCAGGTGACTCACCCTGACCCGGACCGCCAGAGGGGCATTTTAGGGGTTTCTCGGGCGAAACTCCTTATTGAGGAGATGACCTAACAGACTAGATTTCCGAAGGGCCCAGGCCTGACTAGCCAGCCGCCTCCTGGAGGTGGCTACTCGCCTGCGTTGGACCCTTCCACTCTCCACTTCACCTCTGTCCCCTTGCTCGTTCCTATCAACGTCCTCACCATCCTAACACCTCTAAAAGCCAACTGCAGGGGCCGTTCTCAACGCCCCCTTTGCTTTTCCCATCGCATCAGATTGGTCCTCACAGCTCAGTCCACTTCCAAAATTTGCCCGAGTCTGGCCCATATCTTGGATCTCCGCGGGCCTCCATCCATCCCTTCCCAGGCCCGCAGGCCCGCAGCTCCTCCTGGGTCTGACTGCTCCACTCCCGGCCTAACCACCCCTCACAAAAGCTCCCCCTCGCCTGTGCGATGAAGGCTGAGCCCATAGCTGGCCATTTAAATCTTCCCTCATCTCTTCCTGGCAGATCCGTCTGCGGTAGCCGGGAAACTCCTCCTCACCCTGCAAGTCACAGCTCATGTAACCTCTTCTGAAAACCTTTCACTTTCCCTTGCTCCCAGCCAGAGGCAGCCATTTCTCTTCCGCACACCCGCTGCACCATGGCAGCACCCGTCCCAGTGGACGGCCCTTACTTACCTGTATGTCTCCTGCCTCTTAGGGTCAACGATCCAATTCCTTTATCTGTGTTCTGAGTTTCAAGCTCCGAGCCTGGCCCCTAGGAGGTGCTTAGCGCTCATCAGATGAGAGGTGTTGTGGCCATAGGCTCCTGCTTCTCCCCACCCTGCCGCTCCCCTCCCGTTCCCTGGCCCGAGAGTAAGTTTCCCCTCTCTTGTCCTGAGACGATTTTCAGTCTCACCATTGCCATGTCCAAGCGCCTGCACACCGAAGCAAAGCATGGCTCCCACTTTTGGGCGTGCAGGTGTGTGTGCGAACTAGATGTGAATCCGGAATGCTGTGTGCTTGTGGCAGAGGCGGTGTTTGTGTGTGTCATTGTGTGTCTGGAGAGAGGAGCATCCCACACTCCCTCATGAAGCTCTGATGGCCTGTGGGGCCGTCCGTGAGTCAGTGCTTATGTGTATCACCGGGTGCTGGGGTGCTGGTGGGCATGTGGATGCTCGTGCTGCTGTGTCCGTCTGTGGGGTGGGTACCTGTGTGCATGAGTGCATCAGAAGTTCTATCTTGAGAATAATTCGGGCGACGTAAACTTTGAGGCCCTGGGACAGCCACCTCTCAGCACTTCCTCCTTGGTAGGTCACTGCATGGGGAAGCGGACAAGGGCTGCGGGGGGGACCCCAACATCTGGTGTTATCCTTTCCACAGCTGTTCTTGGATCAGCCTCTGGCCCTAGGGAGATGCTCTCCCCACCTCGCGTCCTCGCCCAGGCTGACAGGGAGAGAGGACAGCTTGTGGGAGGTGGGGGAGGGCGGGGGGAGGTTTTATGGGTCACTTGTTATCGAGCATTGTCTTTCATTCTGGACCAAGGAAGTGCAGTTGCCCTTGGAAGTGCTTCCTGCTGCCAGGGGGTCAGCTACCAGTGGGAACATGACTTGTGGGGGGTGAATAAAGCAAGTCAGAGGCTGAGACATTAACCCCGGGCTGCAGACCCCTTGCCTCAGTTTCCTCTTGTGCACCGTGGGAAGGTGCATGTGACCTGACTGGGCAACAGCGAGGGGCCAGCTGTTACAACCCGAGCTGCTCTCCAACTCCTTTACATTAGTCCCTGTTACGCCTCAGTTCCCTGGAAAGAGCCCTGCCTGGGGTTAAGATGCTAGGAGCTGGAGCGTGCCCTCATGAAGTGAGAGGGAGCCAGTGTAAGCAGGGGGGTGAAGCAAGGCAGTAGGAAGTCCATCCCCACTCTAGCTCAGGCTCCGTTGTGGCCCTCGGCATAGCTTCCATCCCCCCCTTCTCTGGGCCTCAGTGTCACCATCTGCTGACCAGGAAGCTATCTGAGGGTCTTTCTAGCCAAGGTTCTTTGGAGATTTAGATGGGTGAAGTTCTCTGCTTTTTGCACACCCAAACCTCGGGGTTCAGTCTCTCTGTCTGTAAATTGGGAAGAATGACGCTGAGTTATGGGTACAAATTTCTGATCTGGAGTTCTCCAGCCTGTCTAACGAGTTCTCCAGTCACTCCCTCTTCCAGCCAGGACTCAGAACCTCACTGCCCAGTACCTCAACCCAAGGTGAGCCCTGGGAATCTCCATGGTAACAAACTGGTTATGAACGGGGCTGCAGTTGCCATGACGACAGGCTGCTCGCTTGCTCTCTCTCTCTCATCCTCCTCATCTCCCCTCCCCTCTTCTCAATGAACCAGAGCGATCTGCAGGGCCCCACCTCTCCAGGTGGGGTGGGTGGGGGGGGGTGGGTGCAGTGATAAGGGGGTCCAGATTGAGAAAGAGGAAAGATGCGCTGACTCTGTAAGGGAATGAGGGGCTGTTGGGGTGCCATTACCATGGTGATGGGGCTGCAGCCTGTTAATTAAGCCCCTGGTTGCCACGGAGACGATGGTGGTTGACGTGCTCTGCGGCGAGCCCTGTGTGTGGGGTGTGCTGTGCACTGGACTCATCACTTCACTGCAAGGGTTTTGGGTCTGGAGGACTGGGTATGCAGGTGGGGGAGAGAAGACTGAAGGAGGGGTTCGGGCCTGTGGCTCCATGAGGCTGGAGTCGGGGGTGGGGGGTGAGTTCATGAGGGTGATGACATGGACACAAGCATGGGTAGAGATCGAGCCATTGGAATAACTCTGTGTCTGCCTCCCACGGGATGAGGACCCAGTCAGTTGGCTCCAGCTTCCACCAAAACCAGTTTCTGATCTTGATTCAGTGGATGGAGCCCCGGACTGGAGGTCAGGAGCTGGATTCTAGTCCCTCAGCTACCACAAGTTCGCCCATAAAAAATACATATACATTTCCATTTCTAGACTCCAGTTTATGCATAAACGGGGAGTGGTAAAAATAATTTATTCAGTCTCTTCCAGTTCCCAAATCCTGATACTTAGCAGGCAGCATACTTGAACTTTTTGCCCTCTGAGAAGCAGAAGGTGGGAAGTGGGATGAGTTTTAGAATCAGAGTTCAGAAATAAGGCTCTGCCCAGCTCTGCCTCTTGTGTTTCCTTGATGGAAGGTGCTCTTAGCCCTGGCTCCCTCTAGGGCTCTGGGTGGGCATGGTGTGCTGGTCACTAGGTTCCTGGGGCTTGAAGTTGAGAGTCATTTTACCGGCCAAGGCCAGGCTGCAGTGCTGGAGGTGTCTGCAGTGTGTTTTCTCCGAGTTTCATCACAGAGAGGGTTGGCCTGAGGCCTGAGTAGGTCAACTCATCCCTCCGCCCAACCCTTGAGGAGGGTGAATTGAAGAGCTGGAGTCTACCCTTGGAACTGTTCTCTCATTTGGTCTAAGCTCCTCAGGGAAGACTCTGTGGCTTTAGTCTAAGATAAACAGAGAGAGCACTAAGGAGTTTTCAGAGCGGGATGAAGTCTCTTGGATTCTCTATCCCAGTTTCACAGATGGAGATACGGAGCCAGAGAGAGGAACTCAGTTTTACCCAGTGATACATTTGGGATCCAGGTCCCTCAGTCCCTAAATGGCCAGGTCTCTGGACCACAGATGAAGGGAAATATCCTCAGGGGAACATCCTAGACTTGGGATTGCCAAAAAAACCTCAGCATCTATTTTTTTTCCACAGCAATTCTCACACAATTAGGACTGCATGTTTTACTATGGTTCCTGTGTACAGAGTAGTGGAAAAGCACAGTGCTGCTGCTGCTGGTGGTGTGTGGTGTGGAGTGCTTAGAAATTCTTGCACACTGGCTTGCCCACCTGCTATCCTTTTAACGATCACCAGTCACCAAACTCACCTGACCTTTTTTGTGGTTTTTCTCTCTGGGAGAGTCAAGAAAACGAATTCTCACACCTTGTATGAATAGCTAGCTGTTTACCTAAAAAGTAAACTTTGTGGACACTTCCTAAAGTGTCCACAAAACCCAGTGTCAGTGATACTTTATTGGTGGCCCCTTTCAGTCAGCTGTGGGTGTCCGTGGTCGACCTAATCTGAATCCACGGATGAATGTAGAAATTGAATCAGAGCGGTGGGGTCTGTCCATGGTTCTGAAAACTCCACCCTGCAACCGGGTGTCCAATCACATGGATGGATTTTTAGGACCTTTGAAGGTCTTCTTGGTACACCTCCAGCATCAAACCGAAAGGCCAAATTAGTCCTGAACCACTGAGACCTGAGCATACATAAAGGGGAATTCATCTCACACTCAGCCCTTGTTCCTTTTTTAGCAGCTGGGAATCAGAGGCTGCTGAGCACTTTGGGCAGACGGCATTCTGTTCCTCCTGTTGGAGGCAGGGCCAGTTTAAAAGGAAGTTATGCTCAGGCAAAGAGTTCTAAACTGGAGTGAGCAAACTGGATTCTAGACCATGTTCTGCCATTTGATGGTATTGTGTCTGCAGGCTTTGGGCTTTAGCTTTTTCATCTCTAAATTGAAAGCTGTGCGCTAGATAAGGTGATTGGTCTGAATCTCTCCAGACTGTCCTGGAACTTGGAGAGGTGGTGTTGGGGGGCCAGAGCGACTCTGAAAAATCATTTCTCCTCAGTCTGTTCTCATTCTTGATGTTCAGATCTTTCAGAGACTCGAAGGGTCCAAACCTCTGATGCCACTTCCTGAGATTGCTACACCTCCTGCTCAATCCTGAATTTTAGGGGTCCTGAGGTGTCCTGGGACAAGCGAGCTTCTGGAGGACTGATGCTGGGGAGGGGGAGGAACAAAAAGCATGTCAGCGCTGGAATCCTCAGAGAGCAATCCTGGATTAGGATTAGGCTCTCTCCCCCCTCCCCCCTCCCAGAAAATCTGATTCCAAACCAACAAGCGGCCTTGTTCCCCCTCCCCCCACTCTGTCCCTGGCCAGCCTCGGACCAGCTTGCCCTCCCCAGAGGCTGCACCATCTTCAGTGGGGAGTCAGTGCTCCCTGGCATCTCACTGCTGCCTTCTCTCCTCCGACATGTCTCCTCCCCAGGGTCATTCCACAGTCAGAGGGTCCTTGTCCGTGGACTCCAGGGGGTTGTCTTGGGGGCCCAAGATGCTGGCACTCCTGTCAGACTAAGCACAACAAGAGGAATCACTGCAACTCTTCAGGCACCACTTCTCCTATTTTAAGGTGGGGTGAGCCAGACAGTTCAGCCCAGTGACCCTGAACTGCCCTGGGGGAAGGACAGGACTTGGGTTCTGAGCTCCGGCCTCTGCCAGCCCCCTCGCTCCAATCTCTTGAACAGAGACACAGGAGAGGGTCTGGCTGGCTGTCCCCCTGTAGGACTGGCCGCCCAGCTTCCCAGACAGGCTCCTCAGGGATCCATATTCCATGGTGCCCCACCCCCACCACATCAGCCCCCCTCAGCTTCCCCCGAGGGGTCACCCCAGACCCCCAGCCAGGCAGCCGCTGCGGGGCCGCCTCCCCGCGGCCGCGACCTAGTTCCCTGCCGTTATTTTTAGGGCGCGGGATGGCACCTGCCCACGTGCCGGCCCCGCCTGCGCCGGAGAGTGGGGGGCAGACGGAGCTGCGTCTGCTCAAGGGAGGCGAGGCCTCCGTCCCCCGCAGCGCCCCTTCCGTTCCCACCCGTGCAAGCCCCCAGCTTTAGTGCGAAGGGGCGGCCGGGCGCCCTAGGCCCGCCCCGCGTCCCCTCTTCTTCCTCCCTCCCGGGCTCCCCCCCAAAACCCCGCCAGTGGCTCACGCCTCCTGCATACGGGATGAGGTGAGCAGCGCCGCCGCTGAGAGGGGGCGCGCGCGGGTGTGAGCGTGTGTCCGTGTGCGAGTGTGTGTGCGCCGGGCGGGCGGGCACTGCAGCTTCTTCCTCCGTGGAGCGGGGAGCGAGCGGGCGAGAGCGCGGGGCGCGGGCGAGGCGGCGCTGCCATCCCCGGGCCCGGCCGCGCCGCCACCATGCTGAACAACCTGACGGACTGCGAGGACGGCGAGGGGGGCGCCAACCCCGGTAAGCGCAGCCCGGGGGCGGCGCGGGAGGGGGCGGCGGGGAGCGAGGGCGGCTCTGGGGCTGGAAGCGGCGCGGGGGCCGCCTCCCTCCCCGGGGGGCCGGAGGGCCGGGCGGGGGGCGCGCGCGGCCGAGCCCCGCTCCGCTGGAATGCGCCGGGCGCTGTCCGAGGTGCTGGAATGCGCCGCGCCCGCGGGCAGGGCTGGGGGCGCGGGGGCCGCGCTGCCCGGCGCCGGCCGGGGGCCGCCGTGGGTGAGCCGCGCGGGGCGGCGGTGGGGAAGGGAAGGCAGAGCCGGATGGGCTGACGTGGAGCCCGACGGGCGGGCGGGGGGCTGCGCTCCCCGAGAAGGGACCCCGGCGTCCTGGCGCAGAGCGCTGGCCGGCGGAGGGGCGCAGCCTGCTGCAGTCCCCGCGCTCGGACTTGCGGCTGGAAGGTGGGGGAAGGAGCCGGCGCGGGGCCGAGCTGTGTGACAGCCCCCGTCCGGGCTGCGGCGTCTCCTTAAGGGGACACTTGGTGCAGTCGGGGCCCCTCCCCCAGAGCTGCCCGAGGTCCGACCCCAGCTTGAAGCGCACCCCCCCCCCAGGGTTTTCAGCTCTACTTTGCGGAATCTCCCTCTCGCGTCCCCGTGGGTTCTTATTCAGGACGGGGAGCAAGATCACCCCCCTTTCTTCCCGGTTCCCCTTCCCCTCGGCGCCCGAGGGTGGCAGTGAGGTTTCCAGGGTGGGGCGGGGGAGGGGGCAGGCGAATCTCTCCGGGCAGCTCTGCTCGCTTCCCCGGGAGGCCTCAGGAATGGGGTCCCGGCGGCTGAATTCTCCGCGCCGCGGCGTGGACACTGCGGACGCGCTGCGGTGGGTGCGGAGACTCGCCAGGAACCGAGGGGCTTGGAGCGAGTCCTTTCGCCGCTCTGGCCTCCCCCGCCCTCCTCCGCGGTTTCCCTGCTCCGAGGTCTTGGGGCCAGCCACCTCCTCCGGCTCCCAGGCCCCCCGCCGCCCCCCAGCGGTCTCAGCCATCCATCACGGCTGTCAGCCGCCCCCACCCCCCACCCCCAGCTGCGCTGCGTCCCTTGCGCACTAGCTCCCCTCCCGCGCCGGCAGTCTGCGCTCGGCGCCTCCAAACGCTCCCCTGGGCATTGCTTGACCCTCTGGACCGAGACTCTTGCAGACCTCCCGGGGATGACCCAGTGGCCCCAAGGGCTGAAAGAGCGGGGTCTTCCAGGGACTGGCAGCCTTGGCTTGAAGTCCTCCGGGTCTTGGATCAAACTCAGAGCCAAGTGGCCACTTGAGAGGGCTGGACACCAGGGGCCCCGTCATTTGTCTAACGCTCCCTTACCCCTGAGGCTGAGTAGTATGTGGGGCTTGGAGCTCCCAGCTGACTGCCTCATCCATCTCTCCGGTGACCCTGGAGTTCTCTCATCTGGCAGCTGCCCCCTCCTCCTCATGGGCTCAGGCTGCTAGTGGGGGAGGGGGTTTGGCAAAGTCAAGCCTGCGGCAGTGCCAGGCATCCCGACGCGGAGCCCAGGGAACCAACAGGGTCATTTCTATCGGGGATCCCCTTCGGATACTTGTATTATGAGGAGAGGGGCTCAGCCGGAGAAATAAGCTCTCTGCTCTCCCAGACATGGACGGTGCGGCGTGATCATCCAGCCCCTGCTTCCTCTACCCCAGTGATGGCACTTTACTGGGCCTCAGGGATTCTGGGGGTCTCAGGATGCCTAGAGAAGAGGCACCCCAGGAACTTCCTTCAGTTTTACCCTCTCCCCATTACTTTCTAGACTCTGAGTGCAGCGGGCCCTTCTGCAGACATTCTTTCTGCATGTGAGGTCCAGGGCCCGGAACTAGAGTGGCCAAGGCTGGGGAGACATTTAGGGGCCCAGGTAGAGAAGGCTTCCCAGTGGCACCTGGAGTTGGTGGCAGAGAGCTGTAAGGACCTGCTGGGTTTGAGGGAAGAAGGACTATAGGCTCACCAGCCCCTGGCATCTCGGATTCTAGGTTCTGGAGGATGCAGGAGACATGCGGGCGCTGACCCGGGCAGGTGGGCGAGGACGGAGTGGCAGAGCTCTGGGCTAACGCAGACCCCAAGGATATTGTCTCTGACCCCAGGTCTTCTTCCCCCTGAGGGTGGGTCACCCTCTCTCCCCCAGTCTTGCCGGGAGATTCCTCCAGGCCCTGCCCCAGGCCCCCAGGGAGGCTCCTCAGCCGGAGCCGCGAGCCTGTGTCCTCCCGGGGAGCTCTGGCGGCCGCAGCTTAATTGAAAGCCGATTGGGGCTGAGCGTTCCCAGGGGGTGGGGGCGGCGGCCGGGAGGGCTCTGGCTCAGTCTGGCCCTGCCTCTCGCCCGTCTCCCCGACTCCTGGCTCCGGGCAAGGAGGGCGAGCTCCCCATTCGCAGTCCTGCGCCTCCGAGAACTCGCGAAGCCAGCCGGCCCCCCCTCGGCCGGCGCGCGGCGTCCGGGGGAGCGCACGGAACCAGCCCTGGCGGAGGAGCCCCGGCCCCGGCGTCGGGCGCAGACGGCGGGAGGAGAGGCGGGGCCCGGGACCAGCCCGTCGAGCCGCCCCCTCCCCGCCACTGCTCTCTGGCTGGGCTCCCGCCCCGAGTCGGCTCCGCGCTGCGCGCCGCGTTACATAAGCGACTGCGGGCGCGTGGCCTGCTCGGCTCGGCGCTGCGCTCCCGGCCCGCGCGGTCGCCATGGAGACCGGTGCAGGGCCGCCTAGTTGCGGGGTCTTGGGCCAGGACGACCCTGCTCGGGCCGGGTGCTGGCCCTGGGCACCCACGAGGGAGGAGGGGCCTGGAGCTGGGCGCGAGCGGCGAGGCTCTCCTGTGGGTACCCTGGTCCTCAGAGCAGGCGCTCGGGGGAGACCCCCCAGCCTTGAGGCGGGAGGGGGGTGTGGGTTGGGGAGCCCTGACTGGGTGGGGCACCACGAACCAGCCTCATCTTCATGATTGTCATAGTAGCAGCAACAGCTGCGCTTGGGTCAGGCGCTCCGGCAGGCAGGATGCGCTTCACCCCCTCAGCAGCCCTGGGGGTGAAGCACCTTCCTCCCTTTGCGAGGGAGGAAACTGAGGCCTAGAGTTTGTTACTTGTGCAATTTGTAGACACTCCCTGGGAAGCTGGAACTGAACTTCAGTCTTGACTTCAACCCCGCTTCTTAACCTTTAAGGCATTTAATGTCATTTCCCCTCAGCCTCTCCGTGCGCTGAGACACAGGCATCTTATTAGCATTTTAAACGGAGGGATCCACCCCACTTTTAGTTCTCCTGTTTTCTGGCCCCAGAAAACTCTGCTGAGTCTTAGGAGCCAGGAAAAGTCGGAGGGATTTGATCTCCAAAACTTCCCTGAGCACCTACTATGTGCCAGTTTCCCACTAGGAGGATGTGGCTGCTGTTCCTGGCCACTAATACGTGTGAGAACAGGGACGGCCGCACCTCCTCCCTGGGGACCAGGAGTCCTGGGTTATTGGTCGTGGTGGTGGCTGTGGCAGGAGACAGCGGGTGGCGGGCTTCCCTCCAGGGGCAGGGGCTCTTAGTTCCCCTTCCACAACTTTGAGTTGCGGTGGGGTTGTGTCCGTGATGGAGCATGCTCTGGGGATGGCCCCAGACCGGGCAACTAAGGAAGTTTTTCCTCAGGTAGGGAGGTGACAGGCCGGCAGGTGAGGGGACAAGAAATTCAGAATAGTGGGAGATGCAACTTCACTTGGGATTTGGTCATTGGGAAGTTTCCCCGGGGCCCAGGGAGATGTCTGCTGCGCGGGCTCAGCCCTGGGACTGAGGAAGGAGGATGGCTGCAGCCTAGGGGACGGGCTTAGGGGGTCCCTTGTATCTCTTTGAAAGGGCCTCTCCTTGATCCCCAAGGGACTTTCTTCTTGGGTGATCCATCCACTTCCAACTCACTTTTTCAAAGATTAATTCCCATCTCTTTCTCTTGCCTGCCCCCCCCCCATTCTAGATTGACCCACATATCCAAGCAGCTTCTGGGAACAGTCACATCCAGCAGCGCCTCACCCTCAGCCAAATCCAGCACCTTCCCCACTTCTAATCCCCCCCCATTTATTAAAAAGCACCATCAACCATCCATTTACCCGTGCTAGGAAACCCAGGAATTATCCTAGATTCCCCCTTCTGCTGTCCTCAAACATATGGCACAGAAACATGTCCGTCATTCTTGAGTCTCCATTGTCCCACATGCTGGTCTGGGTCATTGTCAGCCCTGGCCTGAAGTGCTGAAGGTCTCCGACCAGCTTCAGGATTCCCCGTCTGAAGGCTAGCGTGGTTGCCCTAACGCTGTGTTTCTTCATCGCCTTTCTTTCTTTCTTTTTATTAAAAAAAAAATTTACTTTACTTATGCATACAAGAGCTGGGGTACAGGCCAGAGATGCAGGAGGATGAGAGGATTCACCAGAGACAGAGTGGGGAACAGAACAGGCAGAAGGACCGAAATACACTGCTGAGGGGAGCAGCGGGTGAGACAGGAGAGGTCTGCTGCGCCATGTGGGTTGCTCCCTGGCCGGCCTGGGGACCAAACTCGTGCTGCAGAGGCTGCGGATGGCTTCACAGTGCGGTGCTTAACCCCTTGTGCCACCAGGGAGGCCCTTCATCGCCTTTCTTTATCTGAAACTCTTCAGTGACTTCCTCTTGTCCTCTGGGTGAGGCCTCACGTCTTGAATCCAGTCTGCTAGTTGTCTAAGGACCCACACTCACCTTCCCAGGCAACTCTTTTCACATGTCATCCCCCGCCCCCACCTTGGCCCACTCCTTCCTCAGACTCCCACCCTGTCAGGCTTCTCTCAGGTCCTCTAGCCTGCTCTATTCACTCTCGCCTCTGGGCCGTTGAACATGCTGTTCTGCTGTTCTCTCTGCCCGGAACACCCTCCCTCCTCCCTCCCAGTCTAGCTCTTACTCATTCTTCAGTTTTCAGCTGACACGTCACTTCCTCTGGGAAGCCTTCCATGACCTCCCAGCCTAGGCTGCCTGCTTCTCCCGTGTTCCCACAGTCCCCTGTTCATCACAGAACTTCACTCTGGATTGGAAGTTCCCGGTGACTGGTCCTCTCCCCTGCTCTTGGTTTCCTTGAGGGTACACAGTGTCTATCTCATGTTTTACTCCACCCTCTGTGTCCACGTTGGCACCTGGTAGATATCCAGTAAATACATGTGGGTTGAAGGTGAACGAGGGGCTAAGGAGGTGTCAAAGGGGGTCACTTCTGCAAGAGGTGGAATATCCCTGGGGTCACAGGCGGTAGAGTTCTCTGCCTCTCTGCCCTGGAAAGAGCACGCTTCCACCCCAAAATATCAGTTACATTCAAGGAGGGGACCCTGGAGAGTCTAGGGTGCCCTGGAGAATGAAGCAGGACTCCTTAGAGCAAATGTATTCATTAAACGCCCAGCACACGCCAGGGAGGGCCCAGGCTTTTATCCACGCTGGCAGCTACAGTTCTGCAAGGAGGTATGAGCTCCATTTTCCCAGTGGGCAAAGCGAGCTTCAGAAAGTTGGCTACACAGGCCGGTGTATGCCCAGAGCGGTGGTGCGGACCCTGGGCTCCTCTTGTCTTCTCAGGTGATGGCAACCCCAAGGAGAGCAGCCCCTTCATCAACAGCACCGACACGGAGAAGGGGAAGGAGTATGATGGCAAGAACATGGCCCTGTTCGAGGTGGGCTGCAGGGGGTACTGGGCCCCCACCCTCAAGTCACTGCCCCGCTCACCAGCTGCTTCCTGTCGCTCTGGGAACAGTGCCCTCGCTCTCTGCCTCAGATGCACCTTCTTCCTTGAGCCACTGCACCCTTGTTTCTCCCTTCTGCACCCCCCCCCATGCCCTTTGCTTTATCCTCTCCCCATCGCAGCCCATCCTCAGTGCTTCTGCCTTCCGGCTCCCCCCACTCACTCCCTGAGGCCCTGACACTGCCACCCCCTCCACAGGAGGAGATGGACACCAGCCCCATGGTGTCCTCCCTGCTCAGTGGCCTGGCCAACTACACCAACCTGCCCCAGGGAAGCAGGGAGCATGAAGAGGCAGAAAACAATGAGGGGGGGAAAAAGAAGCCGGTGCAGGTGAGCATCTTGGGAAGAAGGGAGGGGCCTGAGGGTGGGCTGGGCGGGGAGGGGGTGGCACCCGGAAAATGGAGGCATGGGGGGTGGAGGGAGGTCGGGGCAGAGATGGAGGGGTGGGGGCTGGAAGGGTAGTAGTGGAGGCCTGAGGCAGGTGAAGGGGCTGGCAGGGCGGCATGGGGAGAAGCAGCAGGATGGAGTCGCAGAGAAGAGGGAGAGAAGAGCTGGAGAGACGTGGGGGTGCAGCGGGGGAGGGCCGGGGGTGTTGGCAGTGGTTGGGGGCTGCAGAAAAGGACGCTGGCCTCCCGCAGGCTCCCCGCATGGGCACCTTCATGGGCGTGTACCTGCCGTGCCTGCAGAACATCTTCGGTGTCATCCTCTTCCTGCGGCTCACCTGGGTGGTGGGCATCGCGGGCATCATGGAGTCCTTCTGCATGGTCTTCATCTGCTGCTCCTGTGTGAGTGACGCCCTCCCCTCCCCGCCCGCTGACAGCTGGGGCTGAGTGGGACCTGGGGGCGGGAGGAGGCGAGGGTGGGGGGAAGCATGAGAACGGAGCTTTTTATAGGAACCACTGCCTGTGATCTCTGCCCGTCAATTAGGTCTGACCGGTCCTTCCTGCCTCTCCACGCAGGTCCCTAACCCCGTTAACCTGGTCTCCCCTGGGCAAGCGCGGGGGGCTGCGCGATGCAGATTCATTGATGAAAAGGATCAGTGTAGAGAAAGACGTGCATTTCGCTTCTAAGCCCAAGATGGTTAACATTCTCCTAAGTCCAGACTGGAAAAAATAGATTATGTGTCAAAAACAGCTTTGGGACCGAATGGTTCCAGCCCTTTCTAAAAAAATCAAGCATTCACTAAACACCTACTTAATCGACACACTTCTACTTCCTCACACATAGCCCTCGAGCCGCCACCTCTGCGTGCGCGGCAACCCGTGCTGCAGCCATGGCTCCTGGTTTATAGAGGAAGAAGCTGAGGCTTAGAGAAGGGAAGGGGCTTGCCTGAGGTCAGACCCCTCGCCGGGGGCCGCGCCGGGCCGCCCGGAGCCCTGTGCCGCAGCCGCAGGCTCCTCCACGCAGGTGTGAACAAGAGGCTTTCTCGACAAGGGCTTGGCAGGAGTAGGAGTTGGAACAGGACCAGGGAGAAGCTCGGCGAAGAGGACTTGCGGGCTTGGCGGGTGTTTGTGGACTGTAGGGTTTGGCCCCCAGGCCGCGGCAGCCCCGCCCAGCGGCATTCGATGCTCTCTCTCCTGCAGACCATGCTCACGGCCATCTCGATGAGCGCCATCGCCACCAACGGCGTCGTGCCCGGTATGTCCCTGGGGCTTCCAGAGGGGGGCCTGCCCAGGTGGAGGGAGAAACAGTGCCTCTGGCCTGGGGGGCCGTCAGGAACCAAGCGGGCAATATTGCAGACCTGGGGGTGGGGCCTTGTAGTTGGCAGGTGGGGGCAGCCCTGTGAGGGGAGGGCAGGAAGACGTGCTGGCGTTGAACAGGGCAGTGCAAGATCTCCGCTCTGCCTGAGACCCTCTGCTCCGTCATCCTATTTTCTGAGCCTTGACCTCCTTAGAGGGGTAATTAGCAACATGGTAATTAGTGCTGCGAGATCCACTCACAGTGGCTGGCTGGGGCTCTCACCAGGCCCAGGGCTGCAGCCTGAAAGGCTCGTGTGGCCCAGAGCAACCCCCGACCCCCTCTGTCCGAGCCCCCTCATGCTCTACAGTGGCCCCGCGCCCCTCAAACCTCTTGCTGATACTAGGTTCTTTCTGCAGCTGGCGGCTCCTACTACATGATTTCCAGGTCTCTGGGCCCAGAGTTTGGGGGCGCCGTGGGCCTCTGCTTCTACCTGGGCACTACCTTTGCTGGGGCCATGTACATCCTGGGCACCATCGAAATCCTACTGGTGAGAGGGGCCAAGGAGGAGGTGTGGGCTCCCAGGCTGTCAGTCATTAACTGGTGCTCCCTGGACACCTCCTACAGGCCAGGCCACCCAGGAAGGCTGCAGAGAAATGAGATGTGCTTTGGTCTGTAAAGAGTCCCCAGTCTAGTTGGGGAGGCAAGATCCAGTAATTATGTAACAGGAACAGCTGCCGTTGGTAGGCGCCCACTGGGCTCTTAGCAGAGGTCCCAAGTGCTTCCGAGGCGTTACCGTCCATCCTCATGAGGTTCAGGTATGAAGATGCCCGCTTCACAAATGAGAAGCTCAGAGAGGTGAAGTGTCTTGTTCAAAGTCGCTCAGCTGCCAAGTTGCAGAGGTGGGTTGAGAGGAGTAAAGTCGCGGTAGGAATAACACCGGTGGTGCCACACAGTAGCCACCATTCTGTGATTGTCTGCTGCATGCAGGGAATGTTCGAAGCCCTCCGGGAGTGTTCACTGTTAGGGCTGATGGCTGGGGGACTGCACAAGGGAGGAAGGATGTGAGGGAGCTGGGTGAAGAAATCTGTCAGGAGCAGAGACCCCAGTACGGCCAGTGGGCAGTGCTTGAAGGAGGGGCCTGCTGACCGGTCACCATCCTTCCTGCCTCTCCCAGGAGGAGGGGGCTTCGCTTCCCGGGCGCAGAGACAGTGGAACTGATGTTTGCAAACTCCTGCACTGCCCCGGTCCCGTGACCTGCGATACCTCGTCTCATGTCATCCTTGTGGCTCTCCTGAGAATCAGTTGTCCCTGTTCCACAGAGGGGGAAAGCAAGTCTCAGAGATTAAGGAACACGGTGGGAAGATAGGAGCCTTGTCTGTCTCACCCGAAGGCCTGTTCCGGCCCCTCTGCCACACTGCCCGGGAGAACCAGAGCTAAGAGATGTGCAGTTCTGGGTTGAGGGGAAAGGCCCAAAGACAAGGACCCAAATTACGAGAGAACAATAAGAGACTCCCCCAGCTTTCACAAAATTCGATAATTTAAAAAATTATTACAAAAACAGTTCTGCCCATTGCATCTATATTGCATGGTGTCAAAGAATATGAAAAAGGAAATAGCGGTTGGCTGAAGAAAATCACCAAAATCATCCATTTTGGTGTATTTCCTTCTAGTTTTTGTTTTTCGACGTGATATTGGATTGTGTTGTAAAATATAAGTCTACGACTTTCCCTAAATAACTCAAAACCTCTTTGTAAATATCATTCATAAGTGAATATAATTTTTGTGAAAATGTAAACATTATATGATAAATACAGTCATTTCCCCCCTTATCGGTGAGGGATGCCTGACACCAGGGATAGTACCAGGCCCTGTGCCTTTTCTTCTCCCTAGACACACAGGCCTTTGATAATGCTTAATTTATACATTAGGCACATGAGGGATTTACTACAATAATTAATAATAAAATAGAACAATACTCTGTAATAAGAGTTATGTGAATGTGGTCAGTCTCTCAAAACATCTCATTGTACAGTATATTTTCCAAGTGTGGCTGACTGCCCATCACTGAAGCTGCAGAAAGCAAAATGACAGATAAGGGCGGGGGGTCACTTATGTAATGGAGACATTTTGGAAAATACAGATGTGCAAAAAGGATCAAAATTATTATTCCATTTTACCATTCAGGGAAAACTGTTATTTTGACATATCTACACACATGCAGAACTGTGTATGCATGTATTTGTGTATAAGTACCATGTCTTTATAAAGCTGTGATCATAAGACACAGTCTTTCCTTTTTTAGGTAAATGCCTTTTATTTAATTTTTTTTATAGAGGTACCTTGGTTTACTACATTGTATATGGTTTAGGGGTACAGGGTCACACCTCTCCAGATATATGTTACACACCACCGAGGCATCCCTAGTCCTTCACCAGATTCTATTAAGAACCCTCTCCTCTCTCTGGTAATCAATTCTACAGTCAGATTTCTGGGGTTTGTTGTTGACTTAAAAATCCTTTGTTTTTTTCCTCTATGTTCTTAAAAACCGTTCTTATCTAACATAACATCCATGGCCTTTTTAGTCAATTCATATACATTTATGCCATCTTTTTCACATAGACTAGTCTACATGGAAATAATGTAGTGATTGTTTTACCCCATCCTTTAGTGATGAATATCTAATTAATTTTTTACTTTTTATTAGAGGTAATAAAAATAAATAACCATTAAGAATTATACTTGGTGGCAAAAATAATAGAAATTATCATGGCTCCCAACATCTTTGCAATGTATTTTTCATGACTGTGTAATAGTCCTTACAGGATAGGCCACGTTCCTGCTGGATGTCATTTCTAGCCTTGCACTACTATAAAATATTCTGTGACAAATGTTTTTTCCACAAACCCTGCATGCACCTCAGATTATTTCCTCGGGACCATGTTCAGTTGGCTACTGGGTTACTCACCAGGCCTCCTCACCCCCTTCCCACAGGCTTACCTCTTCCCAGCAATGGCCATTTTTAAGGCGGAAGATGCCAGCGGGGAAGCAGCAGCTATGTTGAACAATATGCGTGTGTATGGCACCTGTGTGCTCACCTGCATGGCCACCGTGGTATTTGTGGGTGTCAAGTATGTCAACAAGTTTGCCCTTGTCTTCCTGGGTTGTGTCATCCTCTCCATCCTGGCCATCTACGCTGGGGTCATCAAGTCTGCCTTCGACCCACCTAACTTCCCGTGAGTGCTGACTCTTTGAGTCTAAGGCATCGTCTTCCTCCCTGGCTCAGTTTGGGGGTCTTCACACCAGCCTTCTCCATCTTTCAGAATATGTGTGGTTGTGAATTCAGAGCAAGCTCCCTTGGGAAGAAAAATCTCCCCTGGTTTGGGGGAAATCTGTTCAGGATGGGAATATTTCTGGAGGTGGGCAGTTTCCCTTGTGAAGGTCAGCTGCTTGTTGGTGGGGTGGACTCAGGAAACACTAAGTGGGAATGATTTCTGAAGGGATGAGTTCGGTGTTTAGAGAAACATCTTCTGGGGACCTCCTGGGATGGGGCACCGCCTTGGTGTGGGATACCTTCTCTACAATGGGAAAGGACATAGAATAGAGGGTCTGGGGCTTCGGATCCCTGGTGGTTCTGCATCTCTCCCTCTAGAATAGTTTCTCCTACGCCCCAAGGAGCACAGAGACCGTTGTCCATGGTGCTGAAACATAGATTGCACTAAAGCTGTTGTTCTCCTGCTGTGACTGCATATTAGAATCATTTGGGGAGAGCTTTGAAAAACACTGATTTTGGGCTCTGTCCCAATTAAATCAGAATTTGGATACAGAGCCCTGGCATCTGTGTTTTTTGAAAGCTCCCCCACCCCGCCCCCCGTGGTTCTAGTGTGAATTCAGGGCGAGGTTCACTCCCTCTCCCTCCCTTGTTTCTCTCCCTAGGATCTGCCTCCTGGGGAACCGCACACTGTCTCGCCATGGTTTTGATGTTTGTGCCAAGTTGGCTTGGGAAGGAAATGAGACAGTGACCACACGGCTCTGGGGCCTTTTCTGCTCCTCCCGCTTCCTCAACGCCACCTGTGATGAGTACTTCACCCGAAACAATGTCACAGAGATCCAGGGCATTCCTGGAGCTGCCAGTGGCCTCATCAAAGGTCTGGGGGGAGGGAAAAGGGTTGGTGTCCAGGTTGCACTGCAGGGATTGTGGGTTGAACAGTCAGGATTAAGGGATTCTCTTTGGGATTCGGCTCATAGCAATCAGTTTTCATTGAGCAACTACTCTGCTCTTGAATCATGAAGGGGTAGAGATGAGACTTCACCCATCTCAACCACCTGGTAGGGAAGAAAGTCATCCATTTAATAAGTATTCATTAAGCACCTATTAAGAGCCAACACTGCCCTGAGCATGAGGAACCTAACATAAATAAGTCATAGTTCTTGACCTTAAGGAGTCTAATGGCAGAGACAGATTATGAGCAAATAAATTGTGATCGGTGCAGATGTGCTTCAACATGAACAGAGATGTCCCAGGAGAGTGAGTGGTCAGGTGTAGAAAGCTGTGAGATAAGGCTTCCTGGACTCATCCGAGGAGGGTTTTGAAGGACAAATAAGAGATTTTCTGTTATATTAGGGGAATGAGGGAATTGCAGGCAGAAGAACAGCTTGCCTGAAAGCTTGCAGGCATGGAAAGGCACATCATGTCCTTCCAAGCACAAGTAATGTGGTATGACTGGGGCATACCGTGCAAAGGAGGGAGAGGCAAGAAATGATATAGGGGGGTTGGAATGAGCTGGACTGTGGGCCTTGGTGCCCTGTTGAGGAGTTTGGGCTGGGACCCAAGGATAGTGAGAACCACCAAAGGGTTTCAAGTAAGGAAAGTATTTGTTTACCCCTCTAGACTGGAGCTTAGGGAATGTTGGTGGAAATAAAATAGTGCCAAGACTCGGGGAGGGGGAGAGGAGAGGTGGTTGACCTTGACCCTTCTCGTTCACACTGGACCCCCTGACCCCAGAGTATGGGAACCCCGACTTCTGGTCTTTCTCCTGCACATCCTGCCCCTCCCCGCCCACAGAAAACCTCTGGAGCTCCTACCTGACCAAGGGGGTGATTGTGGAGCGGCGAGGGATGCCCTCAGTGGGCCTGGCAGATGGCGCCCCTGTCGACATGGACCATCCCTATGTCTTCAGTGATATGACCTCCTACTTCACCCTGCTGGTTGGCATCTACTTCCCCTCTGTCACAGGTGAAGGGTTGCTCAGAGAGGGGGGGCTCTGCCCGGGAGTGGAGGGGTAGGAGAAAGTCAGTGATGATGTGGGGAATTTCTTAGTCCAGCAACTTCATTACATAGGCAGAAGCCAATGATTCCATTCCCATGTGAAAGAATTTGGTTGGAATTCCATTCCATTAATCTCAGATGAGGGAATTAAGGCCAGGAGAAGCCAAGCAATGTGCCCAAGTCCTCACTGTATGCCAGGACTAGATCCCAGTCTTTGTGACTCCGAAGCTGGTGTCTCCCTCGTGGTCTGCCAGCCCTCCTGTCCTAGCTGCTTCTCTGTTCACAGGGATCATGGCTGGTTCTAACCGCTCCGGGGACCTGCGGGATGCCCAGAAATCAATTCCCACGGGCACCATCCTGGCCATCGCCACCACCTCTGCCGTCTGTATCCTGCACTGCTGGGCCGGGGCCACTGTGGGCAGGGATTCTAGAGGGAGGGCATCTGGGGCAGGGCCTGGCCGCTCAGCAGCAGTGAGCGGAAGGGTGGCACCACCCAGAGGATTCTCCTTTATCCTTTGCTGCAGATATCAGCTCCGTTGTTCTGTTTGGGGCCTGTATAGAGGGGGTCGTTCTGCGGGACAAGTAAGTAAGGGAATCAGAGTTGATCCTATCCTGGGGGGTGGGCACAGAGGACAAGTTCTAGGAGACAGATTCAGCAGGGATTGATGGCCTGTGCTGGGGGCCCGGTGAGAGTGAGGCGGCAGGGGATTGCTTGCAAACCCACCTTCTGATATGATAGCTCACCTTTCTCATGTCACTCAAGTTCAAGAAGCTTGGTGTCTCATTTCCTTTAGGATAACGATGCTCTTCTTTTTCTTTAAAATCTGTTAATTCATTCACTTGGCTGTCTGTAGGTTGGCCACTGTCCCGGGTCCTGGGGAAACAAAGACACATGAGGCATCATATTGTCCTGAAGGAGCGCTTTGGGGGTGGTAACCACACCTCTCAACACACTTGAAATGCAGAGCAATAGGGGTGGTGGTAAAGTGAAGTGCAGGGGTGACGGGTGAGCACAGGGGGCTGCAGACCAGTCCTCAGCAGGCCTCCCAGAGGGTGAGGCTGAAAGCGCCTTATACACATTTTTCTCTCTTCTCCCTGCTTTGAATGTTGAGCAAAGATTACTTAGGTGACTGGGAGGGGGTGGGCACACACATGTGCCTGTAGCCACAAGCAGCTCAGAACTTCTGAAGCTCACACTCTGACACCTACACAGCCAGGGAGGGGAAGTCGCAGATCCCAGCACAGACAGCAGTTTCCATGATACCATCCTGGAAAATAGGGCCCCCTTGAGGCTGGGCACCTAGGCGGGACCTCGTCCTGGAGGCCTGGTGTTCAGTACCAGGAAATCGGATTTTTAAAAAGACGGGGAAAATCCCAGAGGGTTTTAAGTAGGGAGTGACCTGGTCAAAGGGACAATTTGCATATATCACACCCTGGCAGCTTAACCTCCACTTAGCTCATTTGATTTAATTGTAGCCCTCCCACAAGATTTCAGGGGACTTGGCAGGGCACCCAGAGTAGCCCTTTGTCAGATTCTTGAAGCCACCAACCAAAGCCTGCTTGGACATAACTGCCCAACTTCGGGGGCAGGGCTCTCCTACCTGCTGCGTCAGCACCCCCCTTTTAAGAGTGTCCATGTTAGGAAATTCTTTCCTTTGATTCTCACGCCACACACCTTCACCCCATGATGAGGCCAGGACCCTAATTTTTCAGATGAAGACACTGAGGTTCTAAGAGATTTGCCCAGGGCGACATCATGTTATGTGATGGCACGTCACGCAGTATTAATCGTGGACCACTTGCTAGCACCTGTCACCCCACATTCCACACACGTGTTACCTCCTTTCCTCTTCTCACCAACTGTATGAGAAGGTTTGGAGTGAGCTTCTGAGACAAGGAGAGGTTACGTGACTTCTCAAGGTCACAGGACAGAAAGTGTCCTGGGTTTTTGTCTCCCCCTCATCTTACTCAGCTCAGCCCCCTGGGAGGCATGCAGGGGTGTGGGGGACCTGCCCTGGACATGCAGGTGGTGTTGCTCCCTCAGATCTCCTGTCCCCCCGCTGTTTCATTCCAGGTTTGGTGAAGCTGTGAACGGCAACCTGGTGGTGGGCACGCTGGCCTGGCCGTCCCCCTGGGTTATCGTCATCGGATCCTTCTTCTCCACCTGTGGGGCTGGGCTGCAGAGCCTCACGGGGGCCCCCCGCCTGCTGCAGGCCATCTCCCGCGACGGCATAGTGCCCTTCCTGCAGGTCAGTGAGGGCAGAGGGTGAGAGAAGAGCCCGCACTCCCCTCCAGCCAGCCGGGCCCCTGCCCGGGACTCTGCACAGCAAGCCAGGGCTGTGCCCAGACTGGACTGGTCTGCTCTGGCTGCAGCAGGAAGAGTGGGCGCTGTGTTTAGGGTTTGGCCCATGGTCAGTACCACCTCTTTGGGCAGAGTTGTCTGCTCTTGCGGAAAAATAAAGGGCAAGAAAAGCGTGGCCCTCTCCGTGGTACTTAGAAAAAGGTTCCTGACACACAGCCTTGGCCGCTGCTGGCCTCCCGCAGCCTCTCTCCCATCTGTCCCCCCGCCCCCCCGCGCCTTCTCTCTCCTCGAGGGACCCCTTGAACTTCCCTGCATTTGGGTGCCAATGTCAGGGTGGCATTCCCTTGGCTCCCCCTAAAGGATGCGGACACAGAATCATCTCCCTGCCTCCTCCTTGATCAGGGGACTCCTGCTTCCGCCGCGCTGGTCCCCAAGGCTGGAGAAGAGAGACAAGAAGTCCTACAGGCCTCAGGCCCCCTGACAGTTGCTCTGTCCCCAGGTCTTTGGCCACGGCAAAGCCAACGGCGAGCCCACGTGGGCCTTGCTCCTGACCGCCTGCATCTGCGAGATCGGCATCCTCATCGCCTCCCTGGACGAGGTGGCCCCCATCCTCTCCATGTGCGTGCTGGCCCCTGGGTGTTGTCACCCCTGGGTGTCTCTGCCCGGATCCTCCAGCTGGGACCCGGGACAGCCCACCCCCCCACCTTAGTCACAGGAGCCATCTTTTCTCAGATGGGACTTCATTCCCCCACGCGGGGTGTGTTGTAGGGGGATTTGACCTTTGAACCCCGTCCTAAGCACCAGAATGTGATTCAGCACCCCCTCATTTCTTTTCCTCTCCCCCCCCCCCGTAGCCCCTGTCTTTCCCTGTTTCTCTTTCTGCCTCCCCTGGCATCTCTGTCTCTCCGGGGCCTTTCTGTGTTCTAGGTTCTTCCTAATGTGCTACATGTTTGTGAATCTGGCCTGCGCGGTGCAGACGCTGCTGAGGACGCCCAACTGGAGGCCCCGCTTTCGCTATTACCACTGGTTGGTGCCGCTTCCTGAAACCCCACCCCGCAGGCCATGGTCTCATCCTGCCTCACCCCCACCCCCGCCCCGGGTCTAAGGATCCCAAACTTAAATAGGGGGTCCCGTTTTCTGCAGCTTGTATAGCCCACCCAGCATGGGGAGGGCCTTGGTCACTCATAACGTAACGCAGTGTAACCAGTATCGGCCAGTTCCTTCCCTCATCTGGAAAGCTCCATGTCTAGATGGGAGGCGGGAGTGACAGCAACGCCCACCTTAGGGGACCCGTGTGGACAGGACAGGGCTTGGCGCACGGGAGAGGCTCTTGACTGGATGCCGGGCGGCTTCTGGCCAGTCCACTCAGTGGACTTCGGTCTCCATGAGCCCTTGGGGCAGGCAGGGCAGGAATGATGGTGCTTGGTCCACGAAAAGGAAACGGAGTCTCAAACAGGCCCAGTGTGGCCCTGCAGGACAGTGGCGGCAGGGCCAGAATCTGGGTGGCCTGACTCCCATCTCAACGCTCCTGCTTGGCGGGGCTTACGCCTGGGGCACACGCTCCCGGGGAGACCCTGTCTCCAGCCCGCCCCGCAAACCCCTGCTTCAGAACCCTCCCAGCAGGGCAGGTGGCAGGGTCTAAGGCCCTGGGCGGGGCGGCGTGCCTACTGAGGGTGGGGCTCGCCGTCCGTCCGGTGGGGTCTCACGGGGAGGATGGTGTGAGGCCCCCAGAGCTGGCTGTAGTGCCCCGGGTCTCGCCTAGGCCCTGCCCCATCTAATCTCGCAGCTGGCACCTGTGACAGCCCCAGGGCTCAGAGGCTGGGTCTCCCTCCCCTGTCCAGGACACTCTCCTTCCTGGGCATGAGCCTCTGCCTGGCCCTCATGTTCATCTGCTCCTGGTACTACGCGCTGGTGGCCATGCTCATCGCCGGCCTCATCTACAAGTACATCGAGTACCGCGGGTAGGTGTGGAAGTGGGGTGCTGGGAGACACGGAGGGGAGACAGGGCGAGGCGGGGCCAAGGAGGAGAGGGCTGAAAGTTAAGCAACTTTCCAAAAAACTTAGTCAAGGCTTGGCCAAGTCAGGTGGCAGGAGCGGCTTGCTGGCCCTTTCGTGCTGAGCTGCCTGGGGCAACCATGGCAGTGTGGGTGTCTCTCCCTGCTGCCCCCGGCTCTTGGCCCTCAAGTGATGTCCCCTCGTGGCTCCCAGGGCCGAGAAGGAGTGGGGCGATGGGATCCGAGGCCTGTCTCTCAGCGCTGCTCGCTACGCCCTCTTACGCCTGGAGGAAGGGCCCCCACACACCAAGAACTGGAGGTCAGTGGTGGGGGTGATGCTGGGGCCTGGGGGGGTGGAGAGGAAGGAAGCAGGGCCTGACCACCCCACTTGCTCTGTTTCGCTGAGTGGGTTCCTGCCACAGAGTGTGCCCTGAGCCTCTCTTCCTCGAGACTCAGCCCTGTCAGAGCCCTTCTAACGGAAGCGGGGCAGGCCCAGGACTCCACTCATCTTTAGGTTCGCTTTGCCAAGAGAAAGGCCTGGAACGCTGGACTCTGCCTCGGACGTCGTGGGCGTGTCCTTGCTTATGTCTGCTAAACCCGGCTGCCATTGTTTGGCCTATGGTTCTGCTAGACCAGGGCTCTGCATCATTTGTCTGTGAATGTTCCAGTGCTCAGCACAGGGTCTAGCCCAGAGTCGGTGCTTCGAGGATGCTGTTGAGCGGATGGGTAGCTGGAGGGATGGGGTGGCTCAATGAATCAGGAAGTGAATGGCCAGACAGATGGGTGGATGGCTAAGTGTGTCTGTATGGGAGGGCTGGGCGGAGAGATGGATGTGTGACTGGGTGGTGGTAGGTGGGCGTGTGGATAATTGAGTGAATAATACATGCGTAGGTAAATTAATATGGATATGACTGGATGACTGAAGGATGAAATACATGGGTGGGTGGTTGAATGGATGGATGGATGAGCGAGGTGAATGGAGGGCTGGAGGGTGGGTGGTGGGTGGTGGGCGGATGGATGGGTGGACAGATGGGTGTGTAGGAGATGGACGGATGGATGTTCAGGTGTATGGTGGGAGAGGGTCTGGGTACACGGGGCTAGAGAGAATGGCAGGCTGGGACCTCATCTGTGTAAGGGGGTGGTGGCTGGGCAGGCGGTGACCCTGCACCCTCTTTAGGCCGCAGCTGCTGGTGCTGGTGCGTGTGGACCAAGACCAGAACGTGGTGCACCCACAGCTGCTCTCGTTGACCTCCCAGCTCAAGGCAGGGAAGGGGCTGACCATTGTGGGCTCTGTCCTTGAGGGCACCTTTCTGGACAACCATCCCCAGGCCCAGCGGGCAGAGGAGGTGAGCAGAGGCCCCGGGGGAGCGGGAAGGACAGGGCATATAGGAGTGGCCTTGCCCCGACACTTTCTTCCAAACCACCCCTGGGACCAAAGGGAGTGCAGGCTGCGTGGCCCTGTCCTTAGAAGAGGAGTCTCCGGGCCTGGGGAGCGAACCCCTTAGAATCCGGCGTGCAGAGCCAAGGACCCGGGGAGTCAGAAGGGCCCGTTGTATGGGTAAGGAAACTGAGGTTTGGAGAGGAAGTCAGGTCCCTTAGAAAACCAGGACTGTTGGGTCCTACTCCAGGCCTTTTCCTGCCAAGGTACAACTCTTGCAGTGTCTTCCCATTCGTGGATTCCTCCTGTCCCCACGCATCGGGGGTCTGTAGTGTGAGCATCCACACTGGGCGCAGGAAGAAACTGAGGCCCAGAGGGGGACAGCAACTTGCTGGCTGGGAGCAGTCAGGATTCCGAGCTGGGCTCTCCAGCTCTTGTCCCCGGCCCTCGCCCACGCCGCGGAGCCGTGTCCAGAGCCATGTGGCCAGGCAGCCGGTGCCCATGACCCCAGGCACCAGCAGGGGTCTGTGACCTGGGGGTAGCAGGGAAGTGGTTTCTGTCTGCAGTCAGGCCTCTCCCCCCAGGGCTTTGCAAGAGCAGAGAGAGGAAAAGAGGCCCAAAGGAGACGAGGCAGGAGGGGCACCGCTAAGAGCTCATGACAGTTGCTCTTTCGCCTCACTGGGCTGTTCACACTGAGCTGTGAGGGCCCAGAGCCGGAGGCCCTCATGGGTCAGTTTAGCTCCACAGGCTGTGGCTGAGCAGGTGCGTCAGAATGGCCCCCGGGGCCCCAGATCAGAACTGCAGAGCGGCCGAGTGCGCTGAGTGTTCACAGCAGCGTGTTTCCGGAGGGCACAGAACTCTTTCTACTTTTTTTCTTTTAAAAAATTGTGTTTTTTTTTAAATTGATATAGTTTGATTGGCAACACTACATGATTTAGGGGTACAGGGTTCAGATGCATGTTACCATACCCACCACCAAAGCCCCATAATCCTCTACCAGTTCTCTCTCTTCCTGAAAGAGGTAGCTGTCCTGATCCGCATTTGACAGGTGAGAAAACAATTCAGAGAGGTTAGGTGATTTGTCCTATATCACACAGCCAGGAGGTGGCAGAGGCGGGTAGGAACTGAAGGGCCATCTGTTTGACAGCAGGGCAGAGTGGGGGATGGAGCAGAGCCTTGGGGTTGAACCCTACAGTGATACCCATTAGCTGTGTGGCCTTAAGTTGTAATTGCTCTGAGCCTCAGTTTCCTCCTCTGAAAAAGGAAAGTAATGAAATACTTCCCTTGGGCCTCCCTGGCACCGCAGGTGGATGAGTGCAGCACGGGTTCGATCCCCTACCGGCCAGGGAGAGTCCCAGTTGGCGCAGCAGACCTCTCTTGTCTCGCCCGCTGCTCCCCTCAGCAGTGTATTTCAGTTAGTCTGCCTGTTCTGCTCCCCGCTCTGTCTCTGGTGAATCCTCTCACTCTCCCGTGCCTCTGGCCTGTACCCCAGCTCTTATATAAATAAATCTTTAAAAAAAATAAATAAAATACTTCCCTCAGATGGCAGATTGAAAGTGCGCTGCAAGCAGGCCTCATTTTGCTAACTTTGAGAAATGGTAGATCCGATTGTCCAGCCTCGCAGAGGAGCCCAGGTTCATTCCGGCCTGGCGTCTGCAAAGGGACGTTGTGTCCCCAGGCAGGGTGTAATGTACAGCGGAGGGGGGCGTCGGAGAGCCCGTGGGGGACTGTGGGACTAGGGTGGGGTCCGTCCCGAAGAGCTCCGATGGGCCCACAAGGAATGGGCCGTGAATGAAGGGGAGCTGAGCCCCTGGTGCAGGTGTGGGGGGGTCTGTCACCGTCACAGCTGAGCATCGGGAAGGCAGGGTGGTGGGAGGGGAGCCATGGAGCAGGGAGGCCACAAAGGGGGTCTGAGGTGGGTCTTGTCTGGCACCCCCGCCCCTGCAGTCCATACGGCGCCTGATGGAGGCGGAGAAGGTGAAAGGCTTCTGCCAGGTAGTGATCTCCTCCAACCTGCGTGACGGCGTGTCCCATCTGATCCAGTCCGGGGGCCTCGGGGGGCTGCAGCACAACACTGTGCTCGTTGGCTGGCCCCGCAACTGGCGGCAGAAGGAGGATCACCAGACGTGGCGGAACTTCATCGGTAAGGCGTGGGCTGGGAGGGTGGTGGGGTGCTCGGGGACGGGGTCTGGGGGAGCCCCAGGAGGACCCACAGGGCAGTGGGAAGAGCTAGAGCTGCGAAGTCACTGAGGCCTGAGTCTAAACTTCACCTCTGGCCCTTCCCAGCTGTGTGACTGTGCATAAGTGACTCACCGTCTCTGAGCATCCTTGGGGATGGCTGGTAATAGCAGTGTTGAGAATCCACCTCCGTGTGCCAGACAAGTCGCGCTTTCGCTAAGTTTCTACTTCTCTCAGCAGTCCTGGCATTGCTCTCCCCATTTTATCCGTGTGAAACTAAGGCACGGAGAGACTCAGGAGCTTGCTCAGGTCACACAGCTGGCTAACCCAGAGGCTGCACTGTTAACTCCAGCTCTTCTGTCTCCTTTTTAGGTAGAGCCTAGTTGTGAGGTGGTTGGGAAGATTAAATGAGGCCATGCATGGGAGAGGCCGTAATCATCAGCAAGGGCAGGTGGTGTTATTGCCATTTGACAGGTGGGGAAACTGAGGCCCAGAGAGGTTGTGGGACTCTCCCCAATCCGGACAACATATAAGTTGAGGCCAGGTAGATGCTGGTTTTCTGACCGCTCAGCCCAAGGTCAAGGCTGGGGGTGGGTGGGTGGGGGCTGGGAGCCAGGAGCCCTTGGCTGCTTCCTGGTGCCCGAAGGTCACTGTTTTGCCTCTGGCCCTCTGCAGAGCTGGTCCGGGAAACCACAGCTGGTCACCTGGCCCTCCTGGTCACCAAGAACGTCTCCATGTTTCCGGGGAATCCCGAGCGCTTCTCCGAGGGCAGCATCGACGTCTGGTGGATCGTGCACGACGGGGGGATGCTCATGCTGCTGCCTTTCCTGCTGCGGCACCACAAGGTGAGCACCTGAGGACATCCTGGGTGGGGTGCCAGGGGCTCCGCAGGCAGCCTCTGTCCTCCCTCCCGGGAAGGACCCTGATCACCTCCTTCCTTCTGAGATGTTGGGTGCTGCTTCCATGGCCCCTTGCAGGGGTCCTTGCATTGCGGAGGAAAGCCAAGCGAGGGATACTTTTTTGGGGATCCTCAGACCTAAGAGGGGGATTTCGTAGGGAGTGGCTGCTGAGACCGGGGACTTTAGATGGGCTTGGGTGCGTGGGAAGGTGGGAGGAATGGGGAGGGACAGGGTCCTTTCTAGGTTCTGGCCCTGGAGCCCCTCACTGCATTGGGCTGGACCTTCTGGGTCTCCTTCACCCTTGGCAGGTCTGGCGGAAGTGCAAGATGCGCATCTTCACGGTGGCTCAGATGGATGACAACAGCATCCAGATGAAGAAGGACCTGACCACGTTTCTGTACCATTTACGGATCACCGCAGAGGTGGAGGTGGTGGAGATGGTGAGTTGCCAGGAGCCACGCCCAGGGCTTTCAAGTCCCACCTGGCCCTATTTCCAGCATCTAGTCCCTGATTCCAGCACCAAATAGGGAAACCCCGGCGCCCGTCAGCTATGATACTGGATCCCTCATGTCCACTTGAGGGTCCGTCCATCCACCCATCCACCCACCCATCCACCCCACTCTCTCTCTCTTTTTTTTTTTCCTAAAGACACTGGAGCATCCTAACTTTTAAGTCCAATTTCCTTCTTCTTCTTCTTCTTCTTTTTTTTTTTTTTTTAAAGATTTATTTATTTATTTATACAAGCACTGGATACAGTCAGAAGCGCGGGAGGGTGAGAGAATCCACCAGAGCCAGAGCGGGGAGCAGAACAGGCAGACCGACAAAATACACTGCTGAGGGGAGCAGTGGGCGCGGCAGGAGAGGTCTGCTGTGCCATGTGGGACTCTCGACCGGTGGCCGGGGATCGAACTGGCGCTGCAGAGGCTGTGGGCAGCTTCGCAGCCCAGCGCTGAACCGGTGCGCCACCAGGGGAGGCCTCCTCTTTCTCCTTTGTAAGAACAGCCATGTCTGCAGCGCTCATGGCACGTGAGCACTTTATATACAGTAATTCTCATAGCAACCGATGAAACGGATAGAATTATGAGCACTTCCATTTTACAGATGAGAACGCTGAAGCACAGAAAGTTTAACTAATTTGCCCAACAACACACACTAAGTGGCAGAGCCAGGATTCAAGCGGGGAAGGCTGGCTTTAGAGTCCAGGCTCCGGGCCTCCCCGGTGGCGCAGCGGTTGAGCGCTGGGTTGCGAAGCTGCCCGCAGCCTCTGTAGCGCCGGTTCGACCCCCGGCTGCTCCCCGGCCACCGGAGGAGGGTCCCACATGGCGCGCAGCCCTCTCCTGCCGCCCGCTGCACTCCTCAGCAGTGTACTTCGGTCCTTCTGCCTGCTCTGCTCCTTGCTCTGGCTCTGGTGAATTCTCTCGCCCTCCCGCGCTTCTGACTGTACCCAAGTGCTTGTATGTGTAAATCAATCAATCAATCAATCAATCAATAAACAAATCTTTAAAAAAAAAATTAGAGTCCAGGCTCCTGGGATGAGACTGTCCGGGGTGTCTCCCTCCATTTGCCTCGGTTTACTCCTCCATCCACTCAGCGTGCTGTGTGTTCACTAACCAGCCCGTAGAGTCATTAATATATTCCTTCACTCACTCACCCGGCCATTCATCCCTGTAGGTGTTCATTCATCCCTTTGTTGCTTGAAAATTTTTTTCCTCTTCTCCATTCACCCAGGTAATTAATTAATCTGCTCATTCATTAATTCACCCATTCATCCACCTGGTTCCCTGCTGGGTTGAGAAGGGAATGCACTGCGTTGCTTTCCAGAAGCGTTGCCCTCCGCTCTATCCTCGCCTCCCACGACTGCTGGTTAAACTAGGTCATGGGATAGGGAAGCCCAAGGCTGCCAGAGGGAAGGGGTCTGTCTGCCTCCCTTTCCTGGGCCTAGCCCCTGAGCTGAGAACTTAAGTTTTTCTCCCTCGCTCCCACCCCCGCCCACCCCCACCCCCGCCTGCCCGCAGCATGAGAGCGACATATCGGCTTACACCTACGAGAAGACCTTGGTGATGGAGCAGCGTTCCCAGATCCTCAAACAGATGCATTTAACCAAGAATGAGCGGGAGCGGGAGGTGAGGTTGCCCAGACTGGGCTCTGAAAGCCACAAGCCGCTGCCTGCGCTGGGTCTGCACAGGTTTGGGACGGCCCAGGACTGACATTCCTGGCCATTGTACCGCCTCGCTCACTGGAGAGCATGACTCATTGCCCTTACGCCCCCCAACGCTGCCTCCTGGCACTGAGCTCCCAGCAGTGGGGGTACACACTGCAGCTGCACCTGCTAAGTCTCCCAGTTACCCGGGAGAGGGCCTTTGTCCTGGGTGACAACCTTTTCCTCTGTACGTGACGTCTGGAGCCCACGGGAGCATAGTGGATGGTGATTTCTCAGGGGCTTGGGCTGCCAGTGTAGGCGACAAGGATCAGGGGCTACTGCCTCAGAGAGTGGGTAGCAGATGGAAATTTGGGGATGATCTGGTGGTGGGAGTTGGGGAAAAACCTCTTTGGGTGCACTTGATGGGTTTGGAGGGTAATGATGATAAGCCCCCCCCCCCGGGGGTGTGGCTGTCAGGTCTCCCAAGTGTGGGTAATGAACGAAAGACTCAACCCAGGGACTGGGACATTGGGGAAATGAGTAATGGTGCCCTGGGGTTGGGGACAGAAGAGTCTCCGAGGCGGGTGAGAAGGTGCCTGGGGAACTGGCAGCAGATTCTACAGGGGAGGGTGGCCTTGAATGAAGGGTCTCCCAGGTGTGGATGGCATATTTCCCAGGCTGATGGGCACTTAGGGGGATGAGTGATCGGTGCCCCTTTCAACTGGGACGGGAGGACCCTTCAGGGGTGTTTACCGGCATATTAGCAGGGGCAACAGCAAAAATGGCAGGAAATGGCATGTGTGCTGACCAGTGAACTGGCACCAGCCCACTGTGCCAAGCTCGATGCAGGAGTTAACTCTTTGGTGGCCGTATGTGGGGGGGTCAGGGATGCTGGAGAGGAGTGAACTGGCTAAGCGAGGGGCCATAGCTGTCTGGTGTGCCCCCTGGCAGAGCATCAGCTCTGGTGGAAGCTCTTTGCAGGGCTGGGCGGTGACTCCCAGTAGAGCTGGTGCCAACCTGTGTCACCCCCCAGATCCAGAGTATCACGGATGAGTCTCGCGGCTCAATCCGGAGAAAGAACCCGGCCAACACGCGGCTCCGCCTCAACGTCCCAGAGGAGATGGCTGGGGACAGCGAGGAGAAGCCAGAGGAGGAGGTGCGCTGGGTGGGGTGACCCTGGCTAGTGGGGCGGAATCTTTGGCTGCCAGAGGAGTCACCTGCTGTCCCTTCTTTCTTTAGGTGCAGCTGATCCATGACCAGAGTGCTCCCGGGTGCCCCAGCAGCTCACCTTCTCCTGGGGAGGAGCCGGAGGGGGAGGGAGAGGCAGACCCTGAGAAGGTGCATCTCACCTGGACCAAGGACAAGTCGGTGGCAGAGAAGAATAAGGGCCCCAGTCCTGTCTCCTCTGAGGGCATCAAAGAATTCTTCAGCATGAAGCCGTACGAGCCTGGGGGCTAAGGGCAGGGGTCTGGGGTGAGCTTACAGGCTCTTCGCTCCTCCTGGCAGAGCAAAGGTAGCGAAGGGGTCCTGGTCTGCAGCTGGAAGGCAAAGCCCAGAGCTTGTCTTGGGCTCGGGATCTGAGGCCTCAGGGCCAGGGCCTGATGGCGGAGGCCAGGCCTGGCAGGCGGAGGCGGTGTGCAGGGGAAGGCCGGGGGGCTGGGAGGCCCCGCTGTGGGGCGCAGGGTGGAGGGTGGATGCTGGCAGCTCGAGTCCTCCGGTCTCTTTTTTCTGACCCCTCTCTCTTTTCTTCTTCTTTGCTTCTCTTGTGTTTCCTGAAGGGAGTGGGAGAACTTGTAAGTGCTTCAGATTTTTTTTTGTTCTCTTTCCTGAGACGGCCAGGGTCCCTGTCTCTTCGCTCTGTCTTGAACCCTCAAGTCGTAGCCCTGACCTCTGGGGTCTCGGAATGGCGTAGTCCGGAGAGGTCTGGGGCTCCCGGCTGCAAGGGCCGGTGGGGCAGGCCAGGTCGCCAGGGCCTGGGAGGAAGACGGGCGGCGCGCTGGCTTCTGGCAGGCTCAGGCCGGCTCCTCCCCCGCAGGAACCAGTCCAACGTGCGGCGCATGCACACGGCGGTGCGGTTGAACGAGGTCATCGTGAACAAATCCCAGGACGCCAAGCTCGTCTTGCTCAACATGCCGGGGCCTCCCCGAAACCGCAACGGTGACGAAAATTGTATCCTGCACCCGCATTTGGGGGTGGGGGGCGGGAGCGGACGGCTGGGGCCTGGGTCTCGGTTCTGGGCTGGGAGAGCTGAGCCGGCGCTGCCCCGGGGGGGGGGGGACGGACGGGGTCGCGGGCCCGGGGTTCCCTGGCTGCGGGGCCCGGGGTTCCCTGGCTGCGGGGCGCGGGTCCGCCGCCTCCCGAGGGGGCCGGTCTTGCTCCTTGACGTGGCGCAGACATGGAGTTCCTCGAGGTCCTCACCGAGCACCTGGACCGCGTGATGCTGGTGCGCGGCGGCGGCCGCGAGGTCATCACCATCTACTCCTGAGGGCCAGGACCTGCCCCCGGGCCCGAGCGCGCCCGGCCCGCGGCCCGAGCCCTCGCGCGCCCCCCGCTGTCACCGTTTACATGAGACCCCGCGCCCGCGCCCGGCCCCTCCCCCGCTGCCTGCCGGTCCCGAGGCCTCGCCTGCCGCGGCGACTGGAGAGGACCGGCCGCCGGAGCCCCGCGCCCCGCGCGCCCCGGCCGCGCCGCCCCCTTGGGGCCCGACCTCGCCCCGCGGGGGGAGACGCTGCAATAAAGGTCGGGAGGAGGCGCGGGGAGGCGCGGAGCCGGGCCTGGGGGACCCCGGCGCGCCCGCGCGGCCCCGCCCCCCGCGCCCTCCTGCGCGCTCCCCGGCGCACCCCCGTCCCGGCGGCCGGGCGGGCGGGGGCGGCGCGGGCTATACATAGTGTACAGGAGACATCGCGTGTATTTTTAACGTCCCCATATTTCTGTGACCAGCCGCGCTACGGACTTCTCTTCCCGCCGCCGCCGCGCCCCCCGCGGGGCGCCCTGGACGGCCGCGTCCGAGAACCAAGCGCTTTAGGCGCGGGCGGGCGTCGGGGTCCGGCCCTCGACAGCCCCGCCGCGCTCCCGCCGCCGCATCCCCCGCGAGCCCCCGGCTCCCGACCCCTCCCTCCCGCTCCGGCCGGGGACGAGGGGAGCCCGCGCCGGCCGCCCCGGACTCGCCTCCCCGCGGGCGCGCGCCCCCCTCGCGGCTGCCGCGCCCGCCGGGCCAGGCCGGGGAGGCGCCCGCGAGCGGGGAGGCGAGAGGCCCTCGCCCCACCGAGGAAGCCCCGCCCCGGTGCCTTCGCTGGGGGAGCCGGCGGCTCTCCGGCCGGCCGCTGCCCGCTCCCCTGGCCCATGGCTCCTCGCCAAAGACTGAAATCGGGGCGCCGGAGGGCGCCCTCTCCCCGGAGCTCCCTCTCGGACAGCTGAGGGAGGAGGCGGATTCCGGCTCGGGCGGGCCCCCCGCGCAGGCCCCCGCGCCCCCCTGACGCGTCCTCCCCCGCCCCGCCGGCGGCCCGGGTCTCGGGGACCTCGCCCCCTCTCCGGTCTCCGCCGGGCTCGCCGCCCGCCGCGGTCTCGAGCTGCGTCTCCCGGGCGCCTGGGCCCGCGGGAGGGCTGGAGCCGCTGCGTGCTTCGTTCTCAGCGCCTCTGTCCTCCACCTAGGACCCGAGGTCCTCGGCTTCTCCAAGTCCAGTCCGCGGCGCTTCAGCTCCACCAGCCCGGTGGGAGGCGCCTTCCGCCCCTCGAGAAGGCGCCCTCGGCTGGGTTCCCTTCCCCAGGGCACTCGGCCAAGGGGTCAGGCACTGCATGCCGGGCGCAGCGCCCTCCGGGGCGGGGCGTAGAGTACTCCAGCCCCAGGGCCCCGGCTTTCACACCTAGTCAGACATCCCGCCACCTCCCAGCGCGGGGGCTGCTGGGAGCTCCTGACCCCGCCCCCTCCCTTCCTTTGACCCCAACCAGAGCTGGAGCCGGTGCCATCTAGCCTGGGTCAGGCGCGGCCGGAGGTAGGTCTGGACATCTGCTTGGGCCCAAGCCCGAGACCTGGTCCCGGGCTGGATGGATTCTTCCAGGCGGTCATCAGAAAGCCTCCCCACCAATCCTCCAAAGACCTCCTCTTGAGAACCACAGCTGGGTCTAGCTTCTGGGGGTCTGAGCATTCCAGGGCTCAAGGGGTGTGCTGGGTCGAGGGGGAAGGGGGTTGCATCAACACCAATTAGGGAACCAAAGTTGCACTATCTGGGCCAGGCTGGTTGGCAAGAGCAGCTTCCGTTGATGAAAACAAACATCCCACAACCACCACCCAAGTTTTCTGTGCTACATGTGCAATATTTGTTCTGATGTTCTCACAAGTCATTCATCAGATTATCTTCACGACCATTGTAGCTAGATGTTTCATGTCCATTCAAGTGACTTTTATTCTGAGTGCAATATTTCAATAGCCTTGTAGTGATAACTAGTGTTGCTTTTGTTTTAGAAGATCTATGTGCAGGGCAATGCAATGAAGTTGAAAACCCTTGTAAATAGGAGAGGTTGCAACCAAATCAAGAGTATTTATTACTATTATTAGGCCTGCCTTTAATTTCCAGTGTAAGTGTTTCAGTATTCCGCATTCTGCCTCAGTATTGATCTTGTGTTCTTTGTGCCAATATGAAAAGGAGAGGGTTGGTTCTTTCCTTTACTGTTGAATGCTCCCATTTAATGCTTTACAGCTTTTACTGTATTAATTTTTTAGACTCCCGTCTGCAGAAAATGCAATAAAAATAATTTTATTATACCCTTCACAGCTTGAGCTATGCTGTTCCGACACTGGAGGGGACACAGGGGAACCCAAGGCGGCCCCAGCCAGGAGGACCCTGGAGACTTAGTCAGAAAGGCCGGCATGCCCTGGCGGGAGGACAGCAGAGCCGGCAGGGCTGCGGTGTGGCACGTAGGACAGCTGTGGGGCCCGTGCCCCGGGGGCCGCAGGGCTGGTGGAGCAGAGCGCACACCTCACACTCTTACTAGGTCAGGCTCAGCGCTGCCAGCACCTTGGTCGCCGACCCACGGGAGGCCTCGTGCCAATCACTTCCCCACATCTTCCTCAGCCCCACATGTCCTGCTGCAGCTGGCTAGTAAGTGTTCTCCAAGGTTCTGCGACACTATGGTTCTGCCAACTCTGTGCACCACGGGCAGAACAGAGGGTGGCGAGTGAGATGAAATCTGAACGGGAAAGTGCCCCACTCCACTGGCCGCCAGCCAGGCACAGCCTCAGGGTCCCGTTTTCCTTCTCAGAGGAGGAGGAGGAGCCTGCTGCCAAGGAGAGTTTCCCATCAACTAGGATGCTTGACAAGACCGTCATCAGCCAGCGCGGGCTTTTGCTCTGAACTGTTATTAAACCTAACTAGGTGCGCTACATCGCGAGAGAAGCTACTAGGTTAATGAGGCTTCGAGGCCTGAGCGCGGGTCGGGGACGGAAGGGGCAGATGTCACAGCAGACTGAAATCAGGCAGTGCTGCGCTGGGGACCGTCCCTTCCGAGCCTGGGGGGGTGCCCCGCAAAGAGGTCCTGCAGCCAGCCACACCGCAAAGAGATGACGCAGCTTTTACATTTTCATTTTAATTAAAAAGTAATCATTTCATATTATTAACAACACAAGAGTTCCAAAGAGGGGGAAAAAAACCCACTATATAACACAAACAGGTCAGAACAAAAAACGCTGCCATCTGGGGACCTTGAGTTTGGAAACCATTGTTTGCTGAGCCACCGACAGGGAAGCAGCTCAAGTCACTGTTCTCCCTCATCCCTGCGGGGCCCCTACGGACCAAGACCACGACATCACCCTCAGGGCTCTGATGGGCGCCTCCCTAGGGAGGGAGCAGCCTCCTTTGGCTCCATTTAGAGCAGCAGCCAGAAGTCCTCCCTCTAGCAATTTCATTCCGGCTCAAAAGTTAAGAACAGCCGCCTGCATCGAGAACACGTCCAGCTACCAGAAGCCTGACATCAAAATGGTCTCTACCTCCTGCTGCTCAGAAAACAAAATTAAGATTCTAGGTGAAAACAAGAGCCTGATTTTTGAGCCAAATGCTCAAAACAGTCACTGAAGCGGGTGTTCACTGCCAGAGTCCAGAGCTGCCTTCTGAGAACCAACTCCAAGAAACTACCACTGGAGAGGGAGATGGTGACAGAAGTGTTAAGGGGGGTTCAGTGCTGGGCCCAGCTCCACAGGTCTGGTCAAACTGCTGGTGACTGGAGCAGTTCTTTCCACTGGAGAGCCTCCAATGAAATGGGGAAGAGAGAAAAAAAAGAAAAAAAAAAAAAGAACCCCGGGTCAGGCAGCAAAGCGCCTGTGTTGCGGCTGCCACAGCCACTCCTTAACAGCTCGGGAGCAGCCGATTCTCGAATCCACAAGCAGAAGTCCCAGAGCAATGGGCCCGTGACCGGCTGTCTGCTCCCTGCGTCCTCAGGCAGAACGCCAGGCTGCATGAGGCTGGAACGCCTTGGTGGGTCCAAGATGAACAAAGGCAGTGCTGACGTGAAAATGCCACTGCAGACTCAAGCACTGAGGGCCTGGCTTCTCTCCCCAGATCAACAGAGAAACTGAAGAAAAACGGACAGAGCCCAGACACTTACAGTGCCCAATGACCCCAGAGATAATTTTCTATAAAAAAGAAAAAAAAAAGACCCCCAAATGCAGTATAAACTCTGACTCGAATAAGCAACACAGCCTTGGGCAGGAGAGCAGGTGGTAGAAACTTACGACATTTGATGTGGACCTGGACAGGCGCAAAGAACATCCTCCAAATAACTCTATCTAGAACGCAGTGAGTGAGAGGAGGCCAGGGGATGAGGGATCTGGGAGGAGTTGAGAGATTTAGCCTCAGTAATGCCTCTGGTAAGATCCCATGGGGGCCTGGGGCCGCCCCACCTGTGCTGTGGTCTGGCTAACCAGGTGGGAGAGAGCAGGGCCACTCTGGATCAGGGTGTCCAGAGCCTTCTGTACACTTGGATTGTCAAAGTTGATACCTGTGGAAGACACGGGCCTCTGGCTAGCCATATTGCTGGCAGGTGCCAGGCGACTGGAAGGCTGGCCAAAGAGCCCTTGGGAAGGAGCCCCAGGCCTGGGGCCCATGTTCCGAGCAGATCCTGCCTGTCCCAAAATGTTTGGAGGCTGATTGCCAGAGGCCTGTGATCTTTGTTGAGGCTGGCTGTTCGCTGCTGTGGAAAAATTCTGGTTCTGGGTGTTTCCGGCAGCAACTGAGGGGGATGTAGAGCTGCTATTGGCCGTAACCGCGCCACTATTGAAGAGGCTGAGGATTTTGGCCTGAAGCTCTTGCTGGGAGGTGGGGGGTGCAGCTGGAGTGGGTGTAGCAGAGGGGAGCACTTGGCCGCTGGGGAGCGATTGAGAACTTGGCTGTGTCTTCAGCGAGGCACCCGAGGTCGCCCCGAGTGGTTGGCGGGAAATCGGGCCTAGGAGACAGAAGGAGGAGGTATCTGGTTCAAAGTACCCCCCACTGGCAGGAGGCTTAGCAGCCCAGGGAAGAACAGCAATCACTGATCACATCAATCACACAGTACACAGACTAGAACATCAATTTCCCCAAGGGGCCAGGCCACCTCATGGCATAGGCTGTTTTCAGCAAACAGCCTGGTTTCCCCAGAGAACTACTTTAAAAAAAAAAGAACATCCATTTTAGTTACTAGGGAGCCAGCTATACCAGTTCACCCACCACCCTATTAACTACTGGGACCAGAATTCAGCACCCAAATCTTAAATTATCATTGCATCACCGCGGATGGCCCGGGGGAGAGCCCAAGGACAGGCTCATTTCCCGTACCCGCCCCAGGGAGCCCTGGGCTGCCACCCTCCCCACAGAGCCTGGGGATTAGAGAAATGCAGAGTCAGAACTTCACCTCGGCCCTGCCACGTAGCTCACCAGGCAGAGAGTCGGTGCTGCTCCTCATAAGCCGCTCCTTCCGCTCTCGCAGGTAGTTGATGATCTTGTCAGTCTCTTCAGCAGTGAGGTACCTGTTGTCTGCCAGCAGGTTGATGAGGCTCTGGATGGCTGGAGGGTGCCCCCCACGCACCCCTTCCTCAGGGCCGCCTCGTTCTCTTTCCTGTAGGATGGTTTCATCAGCCATTTTGGCTGCCTGTCTGGCAATCTCCTCACGTTCCTTTTCCCGGCACTCGTTCTTATATCGCTCATAATTTCTGGCCACTAGCACCATGGCGTCTGCCTGGGGCATGTTGCGATGCTCTGCAGGAGGGAATGACGCGAGTTATTTCTCCCATGACAGATCTGAGTGCCCACCTGCTGGACTTACACCAAGCCTTTCCTAATCTCAAACCAAAAAGAAAACCATTTTAGTGAAAGGACTCTTGGGATGGAAGCTCGGGAGGGGCAGGAGGGGCAGGAGGAAGGGTGGGAAAACAGGTGACAGGATCTCTCTGGCGAGGAACATGAACCTTTGTACAGCTGGTTCTCTGGGGAATTCCGAGATCACAGACTTATAGTAAAAACCAAAGAGGCATGACAGTTCCCCACAGATTCACAAATATCACGTGGGGACTGACCATAGGAGGTAGGCTGCAGGGGGCTGAAGCGCTCTTCTGTAAAGCCTGCTCTCCACTGTGCACCTCAGGATAGAGCTGGCCTACTGCTTTTTTTATTCATCAGTTCAAAGGTCATGGATGAAGATCAAACTGTGACCCTATACAACCTTCTACCCTTACCTTTGGGGAACATGATTTACAACTGCTCAGTACTTGTACCACCCTGGGCCTCGCTCCTGTTCACAGCTCCTCTGCTCACTTCTCTGGCATACTTATAAACAGTATCCTATCGCCAGATGTATTCTCTCCCCCCCCCCCCTCTAGAAAGTTTGGTGAAAACAAGGCTTTTATCATATTTAGTGCTGTATGTGCCACAGGTCTGATGAGCCAGCTCTCACCAGCAAAGACCACTCATACATCTCTTCTCCAACCCTCCCTCCTGAAGCTGCCTCACAGTGGTGGTGAGAAATAAGACACAGTGGAAGTATTGATCCCCCACCCCCGCCCGGCCACAGGTTATCAGACATCTGCCAGTATACCATCGTATTTATCTGATGGCTAAATATGATGTCTAATATGTAGCTGGCCCAGAACTGTATCCCATGAAAGAGTATCAGATGAATAAACAACTACAGAAGACTATGTAAAATTTGGGTACTGAATTTTGATTCCTTGTGTAAGACTTGGATACTGAATTCTGGTGTTAGGTGGAGTAGTATTGCTGGCTCCCTAATAACCAAGATGGATGTCTTTTTAAAAAAGTATCCCGGGGCCTCCCTGGTGGCGCAGCAGTTGAGCGCTGGGCTGCGAAGCTGCCCGCAGCCTCTGCAGCGCCGGTTTGATCCCCGGCCACCGGAGGAGGGTCCCACAAGGTGCACAGACCTCTCCTGCCGCCCGCTGCTCCCCTCAGCAGTGTACTTCGTCCATCTGCCTGTTCTGCTCCCCGCTCTGGCTCTGGTGAATTCTCTCACCCTCCCGCGCTTCTGACTGTACCCAGTGCTTGTATAAATAAGTAAATCTTTAAAAAAAATTAAAAAAAATAAAAAAAATAAAAAAGTATCCCACTAGAGAAACTAGGCTGTTTGCTGTTTTTCTGGAAACAGCATAGTCACAGTTAAAGATAATGGGCCCTACCATGTTTCAGCTGAGGAAGGCATAAAAGAGTTAATGGACTAGGGACCACCTCTGCAATTCTGAACCACGTGGGCCTCTGTACCTTGTGGGGTCCCAAACATGATGTTGACTGTACAGGAGCGGTGAATCTGGTGTTGCTGGGTGATGACGATAGCAAAAGGAGACCCTCCTCTGCTAACATCTTCCAAGGCTTGTGACAATGACACTTCTGTGTTGAGGAAGATCAAGTCCACTACCATGCCTAGGTCTCGCACCTTCCGCCCCACAGATTCAGCATAATCTCTGTAGAAATAAACAGCATCCAGGTGAGACCCTTTGACCGATACCTAGCCTGTACGCTATCATGCTCCTATGGCATTTTCAAATCTTTCTGCCCAAGTTCAAATTTCTCGTGCCCTCTTCAGGCTCCAAGGATCTAGACTAACTCCTCTTTACACAGGCTCAGGTAGGTCACAAAGTCACCAGTAGCACAGTATTTAGGACGTGGGTCCTTCTTTTGATTGCCTAAGAACTGGTGGCACATTATCTGTGTGTGTGTGGTGGTGGTGGGGGAAGGGTACATAACATAATTGGGAAAGGATGGGCTTCAATGCTGAAAGACGGGTTTGCAGCCTGCTTCTTACATTTACTTGCAAAGTTGTGAAGCTTTAAGTAAGTCCTTTTACCTCTTATAAACCTCAGTTTCTTTACCAATAAAACAGGAATAATATGGCTCAGTTTGTATGTCATTTCCTTGACCTTTTCTTCGATCTAAATTAAGAGTCTTGACATAGTTCTTCTCATAGGACTTATCACCAATACATTTATTTTGGTCATCTACCAACTAGGGTGTGGAGGGGCCATGCATTTGCTTAGCATTACTGCCCCACTTCCCAGCATATGCCATACATATAAAAATTTGCTGGACGAATACATATGTAACATGATTATTGTGAAGATCAAAAACAATTTAAGTAAAACCCTCAGCATGGGGTAGTACAAAGGAAGTGCTCAGATAATGATGGCTATTAACATGTGTCAAAAAAAAAAAAAACAAAAAAAACAAAAAACAAACACCCCACAAAAACAAAAGCCTGAGCCTGCAGTTAAAACATCACCAATCTCTCAAGGTAACCCAGAGTCTGTGAACTCTGCCTGCTGCTTGGTTTCTCAACACGAATTTCCCCAGTCTCTGCCTTGAAATTAGCTCTTTGACCCCAAACTGCTAGGAAATACATGAAGTTATTTACGGACCACCTGGGGAGAGGGAACATAGGTACTGTCAATCCTGCAACTGGCTTTCCTCTTCCAGGAAAGAATGTAAAAGAGAGGTGCAATCAAATGGCACTGGGAACCCTGGCTTCACTAGCATGGCCACCTAACAGTCCTGCTGGCCATGGCATGTCACAAAGAAGGCTTGGTTCTTGAGTGCCAGATGTAGACACATATACCTCCCAAAGGATTGGGGGATTCAGGGTATCCCATGAAGGTGGCTTCTATTACTTTGTCCGACCAGCCTAAATTTCTGTGATTTTCCTTTGGGAAGGCACTTCTCCCCTCATTCAGTCCACCTGGCTCTGTCTACACGCGCAATCCCACCTTTAACTTCAGGGATGGGCACATGACCTAGCTCTGGCCAAACAGACAATCCCAGCACTATAGCTATGGTAACTGGTTCAGGGATGGGAAAGTGAGCCAGGCCAGTCTTACGAGAAACAATTCCAAGACTTTAGGTAGACGCGCTGGGAAAGTGAAGGTCTCGTCCCACTGGGTTTGTTAAGAAGATACATGTCTATGACCAATGCCATTCTGCCTTTTCAAACAGAAAGCCTGTCTGACAATGCATGCCTGAACGTCCTAGTCAATAAGCTAAGAATTCCCCTCCAGAGGCTAATCCAGTTTGCAAAGGGCTTTCTATCACCTACAACCGAAAGAACTCTGGCCAGCACAGCACGGCAATGCCAGAATACACAGCCCAAGTTCAGTGGGCAGAGATGCCAAGAGGGAGCCTGAATTTCTTTTCTGATCCTTCTCCTTACTCAAGAGAAATAGCAAAGGGTTCTTACTTAGTCTGCTTGTTGACCACAATCACAGAACAATCAACAGGCCTCTCAGCATCAAAGCGTCTCTGGATTTCCTCAAAATATTGACGATAAAGCTCTTCTCTACGCCGTTCCTCACGTTTCAAACGCTCTGCAAGATACCACCAGGGAAAACTGAAATATGGACTCTGTCTTTCTATAAAAATAAGTCACAGGCCTCACTTCTAACTGAACTACTTGTAGGTAAAGGTCGTAACACATACACTGAATTCTCTGGACTACCTCCTAAAAACAACCAGGATTATAATTTTTTACTATTACAAATATATCAACACAGAATGGTTGGATTAAAGGGCATGCTAAGGGTGTTTTAATGTTTCACCAGATACATACTGCCAGACTGCCCTCTAGAAATGTTATTATTAGTTATCTCTCCACAGGGGTGGATTACCTAGTGCTATTTCTCTACATCTTAGGTAGCATTAGGTACTACCGTTTAAAAAAATTCCCACCAACTTCACTGGCAGAAGTTGGTATTTCATTATTATTCTAATTTACAATGTTGGGACAGCTATTTAAGATCCTTATTGATAGGTACTTGTAATCTGCTTTACTTTGGAAAAAAATCAGATAGTAAAGTTTTACAACAAATTAAAAATGAGATTCTTAACTCAATGGCTACATATAAAGTGATTTTAAAATCTTAAAAGATGAACTGAGAAAAACCAGGATTTAAAAAAATGTTTGTCTTTACCTAAAGAAGAGATGCTGTTAGGTAAAAACCAGAAGAAACAAAAACTCCGCATGTCACATAGGGAATGCTGTGGTTTAGTCATGGGCAAAAAGCAAGCACCTAAACTCTTCAATCTTTTATTCATTTCTTACTGCTGGAACTTCCTATTTGTTTCTTCTTACTAGATGACTGAACCAGATGATAATACCAATTTGTATTTTAAAAACTAATTTTAAGCTGAATATTCTCTACACATTAATATTTGTATTTCTTCATTTTGTGAATTGTTTAATACCTTTTCCGTTGATCATTAATTTCCTCTTTCTTTTGTAAAGTGTTCTACCATGAATAAGGATAAACCATTTCTGCTACTTTACCTTTTGCTCGAGACTGACTTTCTGGGCCTGGAGGGCCTCGGCCATCAAAGCTATCTCTGTAACGATCAAAGTAAGAGTCATCCTTTCTCCTGCAATAATCATCCATTCGTAGGTATCGGTCATATGAGCCTTCTCTCCTGAAAAGTTAAACAAATTTAATAAAGTTTTCCTCTTCCCGGAAAAAAAAAAAAAAAAAAAAAAAAAAAAGTTAAACAAATTTGCATAAAGTTAAAACTATGCTATTCTGCAAAAATCCGAGAATTTCCCCAGTCCCAGTATTCTGTGAGGATGTCACATTAGTAAGCCACAGGACTTCGATTCAGTTAATCAGGTTTGGGACTTGCTGCTTATCATTTCCACAGCTCCACCTAGGTTAACCTGTCATGCAAGGATGTCCAGGGAGGGGGTACGGAAAGTTCAGGCATAGTCCCTGGCATAAAGCAGATGTGAAATAACTGGTAGTAATTACTGGTAAGACTTTTGAGGAATCTATCCACGGCCCCTCCACCTGCCCCCACCCCTTCCACTTTAAAAAAATGTGGTTAAAACCAACATGTATTTTACATAATTTATACATACATGTCATAATATATATATATGTTTTCATCACCCTGAACAGAACATTCTTGTACCCATTAGGCAAAATCTCTTCATGCCCCATTCCTGTAACTTCTAGTAACTTTAAGTCTGTATGAATTTGTCTTTTTTAGATACTTCAAGTAGGTGGAAGCATTACAACGTTTGGCTTACTTCTCTCAGTGGAATGTTCTCAAGGTTCATCCAGGTTATAGCATGTGTCAGAACTGGCTTCCTTTTTATGGCTGAAACATTCTATTGTGTGGTTATAGCACATTAAAAAAAAATACCCATATATCTACGGATATTTGGGGTGTGTCCACCTTTTGTGAATAGTGCTGCTCTGCATATTTATGCACAAGTATCTGTTTGACTCCCTCTTTTCTGTTCTTATGAGCATATACTCAGGAGTGGAATTGATGAGTCCCAGTAATTCTATGTTTAGCCTTATGAGGAACTACCAAACCACTTCTCACAGTGGTCACACCATTTTTAGAGCCCCGCCAGTAACATATGTGAGTCCCAACTTCTCCACAACTTGCCAACACTTGGGTTTTTAAAAAAATAAACTATTATAGCTATCTTCGCAGGTATGACCTGGTATCTCACTGTGGCTTTGACTGCATTTTCCCAATGACTAGTGATGTTGAGCATCTTTGCATGTATTCACTGGCCATTTACACATGCTCCCTGTGCTTTTGTACTACCCAAACAATCTGTACTCTGTCTATTTTGCCATTTGCATGAAGTTTCATAGGCCACAGATATCCAGATTCACTAAGTATAGTTCATCAATCATTCACACGTTCAGCAAATATTTATTGAGCAGCACATCACCTACCATTTGACACTGAAAATAGAAGGCTGAACAGTCCTGACCTTACAGAGCATTCAATTAATTCAGCAGCACACACTTAAGAAAAACTGTTAGAGCAAGAAAGCAGAGGAGCTGTTTACTGCACCTGTACATGGGATCTCGGGAGTCCCTCATATCTCTGTATCTGTCATACATGGGTTCCCGGTGATCTCGAAAATCCCTAGAGTCTCTTAGATCACGAAAGTCTCTGAGATCCCTCATGTCCCGAGCATCGCGCATACTCCTGCTGTCTCTGTGATCCCGAATGTCTCTGCTATCTCTGTGGTCCCGCAGGTCTCGGGGGTCTCGCATGTCTCTGCTATCCCGGCCGTTTCTGCCATCCCTGGGCTCTCTTCTTGGGCTTCCTCGAATGGGGGATCGATCACGTCTTGTATCTCGTCCATCTCCAAAGCCATACGGATCTCTGCGGGAGGGAGCAAGAAAATGCTGAGACAGAGAAATTGAAGGTAGCCAACCTTTCAGCTCTTTATTGGAGGAAGCCCCCACCCTCCAAGTGTTTTTCACTAAAATATAGCAGTCAAACAGTGAGAACATGACTAAAAATTTTAAGAAGAGTCACCCATCTGGTCAGCAAATAAAGACTTTGCTTCATGAGAGATTCCACCCATTAAAAATCCATTCCCAACATTTTTTTTTTTTAAAAATATTTATTTATTTATGCATACAGAGCTGGGGTGCAGGGGAGGGGAGGTGAGGGGTCCAGAGGTTTGGGGTGTATGTGAGAAGATTCACCAGAGGCAGAGTGGGGAACAGAACAGGCAGACTGAAATACACTGCTGAGGGGAGCAGTGGGCAAGTCAGGAGAGGTCTGCTGCACCATGTGGGTCACCTCCCTGGCCGGGGATCAAATTTGTGCTGTAGTGGCCGTTGATAGCTTCTTAGTGCTGACATGTTATTTAATCCCTTGTGCCATCAGGGAGGCCCCTCCCAACATTTTTCAAATTAAACTTTTTATATATAATTCACTCAGTCTTATTCTGGACTTTTTTTCACTTCTGCTAATCATCTTCCCAGTTACCAAGGTTTAAGTTAAAAAAAAAAATTAACTTTTGGTTTTTCCTTCCCTGTCCCCATTAAGTCACTTGAATCCTGTTCATTTTTCTTATGGATATATAAGTTCAACTCAAACCCTTATTTCTGTGTTGTCACCAAGTTTCCAAAAAAACCAAAAGCCAGTCTTTCCAGATTTCAAAGAACTCAACACATAAATACCAGATTAGCCACACTAATTCCCACCTATTACCAATCACAACCTGGCCATCATGCTTCCGGGCACCTGTATTTAACAAGTCTGATCCTTCCCCAACCATTATCTTTCTCCCACTTCTTGATTCTACCTCAGTTCTACTTAGGCTGTTTTTATGACTTAGCTCACGCGACATGTTTGTTTCACTGTTTCTGTTCACATGGTTTTTCCTCTTGGGATACTTTTCTTGCATTAATGCAACTATTACCCAATCCTCACAAGCAAGTTCATGTCCTGTGGTTTCTAAAAAATATTCTCTAATTTCCCTAGTAACTGCTGATCTCTCCTCTTTTGAGTACTATTTCTACTGCTCAGCTCAATCTACTATTTAAAATGTCTTCTTGTTTCACCCACTTTAAAGATTACCTCCTCCATAAAACGTGCCCTGGACCATGATCATTCCCAACAAATGTTCTACCTCTAGTCCTTTCCACCTCAATAAATAGCACATTCACTCACTCAGCCAGTAAATTAGATGTCACTTTTGCCTTAAAGCTCCACCCACTCATCCAATTATATTTCCACATTGTTTTGCTCTGAAATTAGTATTAATCTTGCCCATATTAAAAAAAAAAATTGGGGTCCTATTTTCTCCAATGACCTATTCAAAGTTCACTTCTCTTTCTATACTGGTCTTTTAGCTATCAACCACAGTATTTCCTGATGCTTCTACTCATTTTCCAGCTCTCAGCAAAAGTATCTCCTAACCCCTGATTTTGCTAGTTTAACATTTACCTTCTGTCCCTAACTCCTGACTACAATCTCTCCTAGCATCTCACTATTTTTACTTGTTATTTACGATTTGACATATTTGCTTAATGGCTGTCTGTCTCACTAGGCTGCAAGTGCACGAAGGCAAGGACAGTTGAACTCTCCAGTGTAAACCTACTCTGTGGGTTTATAACATCTGGCACAAGGTAGATGTTCCTTGAGTATTTGGAATGAATCTTGCTCCTGCATATATTTCTATTATGGCACTTATCACACTGTTCCATAGCTATCTGCTTACAAGACTTTCCTACCAAAAAGACCTCCTGAAAGCTTTTTCTCCCTATGACACAGCAGATATCAGGAAATGTTTAATGAGTTATTCAACTAAACTACAAGCCTCTCAAGTGCAGGCACCATGTTTTGTTTATACTTTTGTCATCTACCAAGATTACACACAGTAGGCGTTCATCCAGATGCCAGCAGCTCTCATTTTACCTTACCTCACCCTCATCTACAATCACAGCACTCTTTAAAATGCCAATTCTGCTTCAATGACAAGTCCACATCGTATATTTTAAGGCCCTAAAGTACTCCTGATATAGAAGACCAAGGGATTTCAATGAGGGCTGCTAATCACTTTCCTTATTAGAATAAAGTACAGACTGACCAAGATTTCTTTGTTCAGTTTTTCTTATTAGGTCATATAATTCTTCTAACATGACGTAACATCTGATCTAGTATACAGCGTGGGTAAACACTCAGATCCAATGGGAAAGGACAACTGTAAAGTATTTCTGGATTAATGACAGGCAGATAAGCCCGCCTTGGGGAGCAGTTAGAAGCTGTCATTAGTAGTGGAATCAGATTTCAAGTGTTCTTGGCAATCAGGGCCGAGAGAGATCATGAACCTGACAGACCACAGACCACACACAAAACCTTGGGCTGGTGGAAATGGAGGTGAGGACACAGATAAGAACCCCATGTCACAGCACATTATTCACTGCCTTAGGATAATTACAGATGTCGTATTTGGTTCACATTCTTTTGAATCCACTAGAATGCCTCACTCACTTGTCAGAGCCCATCCCTGGAAATTCACCATAACCCTGAATCGCCTAAGTTTGGGTTTATGCTTCTGGTTTAAGAAGGCAAGCACTCCCATTCCCTCAATGCCCCTTCAACCGCCTTCTGTGTAAAAATGTAGAAGGAACCAAAGGTGTGGTGGAAGCAGGAATGGAGAAGATAATTCTTTAAAATGAAAAGGTAAGCTTTTTCCCTTTCTCCAAAAGATGAGCAGTATGGTATACTGATGTTCATCTGGAGACAAAAACAAAACAAACACCCTTAAGGGTCACGTTAGGACCCGAACAAAGAACTCCCCAGAATAAATGGGCCTCTGCTGCTTCCCCCAACACGTTTCTCCAAACAAGAACCAGCTAACCAAAGGGTGGCACAGTGTGCAGGATTCTGAGTATCGCTTGGATGAAGCCTGCTGAATGAGATGCTTGACCTCAGATAACAAGTGGGTTAAAAAGAAGTTTCTAGAGAATAAAGTTCATAGTATCATCCCAAGGCACCAGAAGTATTTACTGGAGACCTGAATGCAGTGTACCCTCATGTACCAGGTCGCTAGAGAGACTAAGAAGAAACGGAACAGTGGTTAAATAAATTTCAGCACGTAGCTCACAAACTGAAAGCAGGTGAAAAACACTACTAAAATTCTGTTATAATTCCTCATCTATCCAGCAGGGGAAGAAAGTCAAATGCTCTTTGTTTTGAGAGAAATAAAGTCATATCACAAGGGAGGAGTGGGTAAAGGGGAGGAAACCACGGCCCAGATGGCAGGTGACACGCTGCTTCTCGCAGAACTGCTTCTCTTCCTGGGCACTAAGGGCTATTTAGGGAACCAAGCATCTGAGAGCCCTCAGAATAAGAACTGATAGTTGATGATCTTAGAAAACTGATGGATTCCGAGGTTCTCTTCAGCAAGAGACTGAAATCTCAAGTACGGGATGTTCTTTGGTCTTGGCTATACAGTAAGGTTGGGGAAGAAGGCCTGTCCTTTACTTGCTTCTGTCAACATCTCTTTTTGTTTGCTGAAATACTGTCCTTGGGAGGGCCAGTCTGTTTTTGCTCCTGGGAAAAAAAAATCCTTCACCAGTTCTTCGTGTTTCTGTTCTGTCATAGACACTGTCCACAAATACCGTTATCTAAAGGTCTGGTGTGACGCTGGTCCCCCACTAGGACGGCACCATGCTGTTGTATCGGATATGAGACTTGAGCAGGATTTGCCATTAGGTGCAGGAAGGATATGGGGTGAATGAGTTAATCACACCTCAGAGATTCAGATTTTGTAAGTGCTCATGCTACTCCCTAGGAAGCACACTGATGATTTTCTCAAGCACAAATTGGATATTTCTGTTGGCAGAGGTGGTGCTTGCTGAGAACTGATGGCTCTTCTTGTGGTTTCACAGCAGAGGCAATCATGGCCTGGAATCTTATTGTGAGGCCCACCTAGAGCTAGGACTGTCTCACACCCAAGGAGCAAGCAGTTATCAATGGAATTAACACTGTGGATATGAAGAAATGATCTTGGGTCATGTAAGAAATGTGTCTACAGCTAGATTATTTCTGATGAGCCAATCTCAGATGACTTTCACCATAGAGATATCAGGCCTAACATGCTCCACGGACACACAGGGAGAATCTTTAAAGTTTTTCGTGTAGACAAGTCTTCCTTAGGTAGTGCGAGGAGGTTCCGGATACAGTCTCACTACAAATACTTGGAGGGCATGTCTTTGAGGAATATACTCCAGGTCCTGGAATGCCAAAGTATTGAACTGAAGATGGAAATTGAGAACATCTTAGATACACCCAGAATCACGGCAGTCTCTGAAGACAGCGAGGACTATTGCCTGGAGTCAGTGGTAACCATGCAATGCACTAAGAGTCCAGTGAAGTGGTCCGAGGGCTAAACAATGAGAATTTGGGCTGAAATTTGATCCAGAGCAGGCATCCCTGATGCAGAGTCCTGTGCTTGGTCAGGTCAACGTTGTCATTATTACACACTGACAGTTGGGAGTCATTAGGGAGGTACATTACCAAACAGAGAGCAATCCCAGAACTGTGGCTTACAGAGACAAAGGAAGAGGTGATAATCCTGTGAAAGCTCCCAAAGACAGCTAGGTGTTTCGACACTCAAGGTTAATAGTCCAGCAAAACAAGGTGTTACAAAGGTCTTGCCAGCATGCTTAAAAAACATTTTTCTTATCAAAAGTAGCAGCACTGAAGACAGAGAGATACAACTAGGGGAAATATTTGCCAGTCCCTCCCCGCCCCCCACTCTGAACAAAGCATCCCTAAGACCCAAGGGCACACAAACCAATTAGGGATGTCATATGAAGGCAGTTTGACTGCCATCAACACACCGGTACATGTGGAATTGTCTTAAGGCTTTGACTGGAAACATGTACCAAAGAGTGATATCCAGTGTTCACTCTCAAAAAATGAGGCACCCCTTCCAGGCTAACCACTTACCCATTTTGTTAACTTACTGCATTTTATTTCTGCCCTATTCATTGCCCTTAAGAGAATACATGATCAGGATAGTGATCAAAATGTTAGTATTATATTTTGAATACAATGGTCAATTTGTCTAGCTTTAGGGTTTTAAATTTATTGTTATTAAAATAAAAAACTGGGACTCTCTGCTCAGGTTTTACATGGAGTTTAGGACAGATTTTACTAAATGTGAACATCCCTCTTCCCTGAACCATATTAAGTATGATTGCATGAAACGTCATCATGTTTAGTAACACACTGAGGGGACACAGTCAGGGACATAGCACCAAGGGGAAGACAGATATGTAATCTGAATTTGACTAACTGACCATCCTACTGATTGTGAATAAAGGAGGGAGCCACAGCCCCATCGACATTCCAAACAATGTAATTTTAGAACTGATTTCTAAGGAAGGTATTGTAGAAGGTCCTCTCCAACACTGTTTTTTTTGGGGGTGTGGGGTGGGGAGGCTATTATTAAAATAAGAAGTTACTTTAAAATGATGACATTTTGGATTTAGGTTGGGATGAAATGAATCTTTTCAATTTAATGCCTTGGCAAAGGCTATATTAGATTCCAATGGGGGAGAGGAATTGGTTATGTCTTCAACATCGCAAATGTTAAATACCTACAATCAATTGGAAATGTTAAAAAGTATTTACTTAAATATAATTAGTAGGATGATATACTCTTTTCAATGTATAGCACAAATAAGAATTACTCTGTATTCTATAATATCCTCTGTTTTTAATTTTTTGCCTGCAGAAATACATAATTATGCAGAGATTCTAAGTATCATGGGGAAGAAGGGATAGGAGAAGATTTTACTAGTGGAATAAAGACACCCGTCTTTAGAGTTACTAATTCCACTTAGCTTGTGGTAAGTTACCTAGTTCACAAACACACATATCAGAGCTCTTTGGAAGCCAGATACACACCGTATTTCCTTTCAAACCATTTGGCAACACCAGATTCCAATGGGAGTCCCATATTAATGATCATTAGATGCAAGCTTCTAGCCACCTGCACTCCATGTTTATTGGGACAATGAGGAGCGACACAGATGGGACGCTCAACATCTGCAGTATGGTTAGATGCATGTAACAGAACCAGACATAATATGGAACTGTGGGAGTCCTGTAGGAATCCTTTATGTTCTTTAGGATACTCACACGTACACACAAAATCAATCACACAGTATTAACCTGCAAGCTGCAGGCATTCCTTATGGTGTTAAGAGAGCACAGACAGAATGCCAATGTATATGCTCACTTCTGCAGCGGAAGCAATGGATGACCAGGGCATCCACTGAACAGCCACAGTGTAGCTGTAGTTGTGGTGTCATATTCAACACCTCTGTCCAGGTAGAGAGCTCTAAGAATTCCACTGAAATCAGCAGCATTACGTTGCCCCTAGGTTCTGCTTGAACTCTGCAGATGTGTGTAATCGATTCCTGGTAGCGTATATTAAAGTGGAGGCAAATATACCAAACAAAAAGCAACCATTCTTTCCTGTAAGTAGTAAACAAAATACAAGTATTTTTGTTCCAAAGCAGGAAAGCTGTATATTATGTGTAAGTGCTCAGTTAGTTGGGGATATATGTCCCCAGGTGACCTGTGGAGCTACCAGTACATATCAGAATTCATTATACTCAGCAGGGCTTAGTTTATTATAGAAAATGTAGTTTTACTGCGTCATGTAGTCCAGGTATGTAGTTTACAGTGGAAAATTAGCATTTTTACTTAGGGGCAATGGCAAAATCCATACTATTCATTGGGTCCACGAAGGGACACCAAATATAAAATATATCTGCCTGCATTCCACAGAGAACTGCACACACTGCATCCCTGTGTGCATGCTCTCTGGTGGGTCATTCTGGATACATACACTCATTTTTGGTGTAAATGGTAACAATAATAAGGCTCTTCTGCCAGAGAAGGGGCTGATTTAATGCATATCAGCAGAGTAGACATCAGGACTCCTGTATACTAGAAGGAAGGATATATTGGGGAAATGCCTTTCATTTTCAGGAAAACTAAGAAAAAGGGAGACTTCTGAGAGTTGGAGTGTTTTTGCCCTTTTTATTTCCCTTCACAGTAACCCAAGCATGCGAGCAAACAGGGATTGCAGTACAGGCACAGCAGCAATCTCTCAAGCAGCACTTTCCATAAACCTGGGTTAACATCTGGACCGGCAGCCATTTGGAATGAAGAGTCGAATCTCTGCTGCCTGCTGCAGTGCAGCATGGCACACACCAGGGACCCCGGGGGCCCTCCTCCTCTCTGGAGGCTCCCATTGACACGTGAGCTGGGGACAGACAGAGGTTTATCCTCTTCCAATTGCCTGCAACTCTTGTTGCAAGCTGAACTTGCTGGTTTGCCACCGAAAACACAAAGCTTCCTCTGTATCTCCTGATGTATGTTTTTTAAAAAGCAGCAAGGCCCTTCACACAAGGTGCATGTTCTTATTGTTTGCTTGAGCGTTTCTGATTTGTTGGGGGGAAGAAAAGACCCTTGAGGTACGGAGTTGGGCTTAACTCCCCAGAGCCCAACTCTCCCAAGGTAACTCACTGCTTCAGGGTACTTTACCTTCGTGTGGGGCTGGGTCTTGATGGAGCCGTATTCATATTTCTTCTTTCCGCTGCCTTATTAATATCTGAAAAGAATAATCAACCCATCTGTTCAATGCTACGGAATAAAAACAAGATCATCAGCACATTCAAATGAAAGCAACAACAAAAAAACTACAATGACACCAGATGGTGTAAGAAAATCCATTCAGCAGACACACTGTCACTTGGGAATTTTTATTAAATTATGGTGGTACATTGGTATGGCTGGGTAAGGAATGTCCCTCAGTTTTCTAGCTAACACATAATTAAAAAAAAGCTGATAACGTCAATGCTTCAACAAGTCCTAAACCTAATACCTGTCCCCTCCAAATGGGGAAAAGGTTGTCTTCTAAATTCTAGAAGAGTCAGCTATAAGATTCTTTTTTGAGGGGAAGAGAATTTTTTTAATAAGTCCAAAGGCAAATAATTTTATTTTATGTTACAAAGAGTAATAGCTGGACTCTGTTATCTTAAAACTTCCGACAATCCATGAAGCAGGGCCTCCTTTTAGTGTGGCTTGTGTTGAATTCCATTGGGTAGAGTCTTCCAGAATGAGATGTAAGAAAGAGATTGAATTTTTTCCTAGACAATGTATATGGCATGCTAGTAGCATCAATAACCCTCATAGATAATCACCTAAGAATAAGAACTGGCATTTAGTATAGTAGGGTTAGGCGATAAAATACTCCTCAAAAGTTTCCACGAGAGAAGTGTGGCATACACAACTAGAAAAGGGGCAGCAGTAGAATCACACACACTTATAGAAAAGACAAGTTGTGTAACTAAAACCCGCTTGCTTAAAAACAAACAAACCTGCTTTGTGAAAACTGAGGTAAATAATACATCATGCACAGAAATAAGAATAGATGAAGTATATATAGAAATGTACCAATCTGTACCCAAACAAAACAAGTGACAACTTTTATATGACGTAAAGTTAAATAAACGCATTAAAAATGTCATACTTAAGCTGAATGTAGAAATAAAACTTTTCTGCTGCCCTGTAGTTTTGTCCCCCTTGCTCCCGTATTAAGCAATTAATCATGTATCCAATGACATTAAATGGTATTAAGCACTCCTATAATCAAGAGTGTTTTAAAAACAGTAATTAAGTATTTAAAAAATTTCAACCAGAGTCCTAGCAAGTGAAAGAACACAGTAACAATAAAACCTAAGAGGTCTGGTATAGACTTGACCCTGCTATGTTGCTAACCTTGCAGTTTCTAGTTAGGAATATCCAATTCATTTTAAGTCAAAAGTCTCTTTTATCATGTCAAGGAGAATGACTTTTGACAAACTGACGGTAACATCAATCTAGATAGACAGTCAGAGAAGCTGACTCTACCTGTAGCGCCTCTTACCTTTTCAACTGAACAAACATAAACCATAATCCCTTTATTTTTAAGAAATCAGGCAATATTTTCTACACAGAAATTCTATACAGGACAGAAATAGCTGATTATGATTTCAGTATTGGATGGGGTACTTTTACAATTCATAGCCCTCAAAGTTCACTACTGTCTGAATTACATATGTGATTCTAGTTCTTACTGGGAATATCTGGTTCTTTTATATGCAATTGTGAAGAATATCAGTTCAGGTATAGAAGGGCCCACTGACCTAGTCTGCTCACTTGCTTTTGCACTACTTTCTAATATTAGGGTGGCTATGATTCAGAGACAATGTGATGTCTTTGGTTATTTAAGTAGTTTTCAAAATATCACAGGTGGTGGTGGTGTTGAGGCTATTTCAATAGGTATACCATATCTCCCAGCAGGATTCTATATATTATTAAATGGTCTTGTGAATAAAGAAAACTCATCAAAATATTGATTTTACCTGGCAAACATTTAGATGAGTACAGAACATATAGTATTACTTTAACTGGTGTGTTCCTATTAAAGCTATGCAATTTACTCACCTCATATGAAAAGGACTATTATACTGTATAGTAATTACATCTGGTTCTGTGTCTACATATAGAACTAGGGAGACCGAAATGGTCACGGATTATACATCTTTGGGGCAAAACTAGTTACACTTAGAATGAAGGAGATAAATAACTTTGAAGTTGGTGAAATAATTTTGCAATTAGTTGAAAGATTATTTAGAAAGTAAAGATTATACCTTTAAACTATTTTTATTGTCATTGGCCTCCTAGTATCTATTTCCACTGAGTAGTCCAAAGCAATTATATTTGGTTGGCATAGATTATGTTTCTTCTGCAAAAAAGGGAACTCTCGAGTCATTTTCTTAATTTTAGGGATTAGCAAACTTTTAGTGTGGTATGTGAAGTGTTTTTTAATTCACCCTCCTATTTAGGAGTTTATTAACTTCATGTGGAATGAGTTACAGAGAAAGTGAGACCTGGAGATTTTTGAGTCCGAGAGGCCTGCTCAGGTTAGAGTAAGACTGGGGAGGGGAGACTCAGTGAGAGCTGTGCAAGCAAAACGATCATTATCACCAATTCCCACACAAAAAAATCTTAACACACCTGCACACAGAACTTATGGAAAACCCATGAGTTCAGAGATACAGAAGGAACAGAGAAGCTACCAAAAGCACAAATAACTTCAGGGAGTTGACCAGAGGATAATAAAGAGTCAAGAAAAAAAAAAAAAAAAAGCCCATTCCAATTTTTCACGATTTGAAAATCTATCTATTGGAGGTTCATTTGAGCAAATGCAAATACTGGGAATGGTAAAGGGTTAGTTAATTTAATCAATTATTTTCTTCCCAGTCCCTGACAGAGATATATAGTCTACACCAAGTAAATAGAAATAACGTTAAAAGGAGAAGGGGGAAAAGATGGAAAATTTGGGGGCCATTCTGGACATGAGGTGGGGAACTATAATCGTAAAGATAGTAACCATTTAATCAACAAGAGCAACAGCAGTAAGGAGACGTGGAAAACCCTCCTCTGCATTGGAGGAAACTGGAGATATGGGAAGAAATGGTAATTCTTTCTCCTCCTGCTATATTTTATCACAGCCAACTGCCCTTAAACCAGAAGGCAGTCTCTAGTCTCTCAGTGTCTCTGCCACTTCAACTTGGTTGGTATTTCTACACCGTGTTCATTTATTAGCAATGTGAGTGGCATTCAAAATCACTATCACCACAAGATGTTTAACTTTGGTCAGAATATTTATGATTTCCAAGTGGTCTTCTGAAAATATTTTAAAAGCACTTCTCAGTAAGGAATTTTTTAGACAAGTAAAACAGTGCCAACTGAAGGGATTTTATAAAAGAAGTCAGAAAAAAATCTAGAAAACATGTTATTACATAGGAAGGGGCAGAGCTGTTTTAAATCACAAAGAACGGGGTAAACAACACCCAAAGAAAGACACAATACCTAATCTACAGTTTTATTTTAGACTAGCATGCCAGACAGGGATCACACAATGGTCCCTGGAAAATACCATAAATAAAAATGCATGTTTCATTCCTACATTAAGAACTGCTTCGTGCCATCTATTTTTCAATTAAACCACCAACTCTTTACCTTAAAATCAATTTTTATAGTTGACAGGTTACTGCAATGGAAAGACGACTATTCTAAACAAGGGTAGGATGACAGCATTTAGTAAAAGTGCCACCATTAGCTGCTGAGAGAATCTAGAAACCTGTGTAAATTAATGAGACACTACAAATGAAATAAAACTGCCCAAAAGGTTTAGTTGAAAACCAACTAACAATCAGGAATTACTAAATTGAAAAAGACATGATGACAGACAGTAAAGATAATGTAACTTGGAAAGCGATACTGACGAGACAGCAGATATCACACAGTAAATTCCCTAAACTGGGAGGGGGAAGGACAGGACTGCTCACGAACTGTATTTATGAAGGTGACTTTTGATGGTGTATTGTTCCATCAGGGATAGTATAACAAAGTATACTGTACCCATTGAGGGGTAAGAGAGTGCTCTGTTTTAAAATCAACCCCTAAAGCTCACTTTGAAAACTACTCATTTCCTCATATTGATTATCTCCTTAATTCTTGAATTAAAATAATCATATCTTCAATTATATTAGACTATCAATCCTAGGAACAGCAATGGTAACTTACATTTGCAGAATGTGAACTATGTCCCAGAGTCTGTACCAAGAATATTATGTGCCCTATGTCATTTAATTCTTTCTCTAATTCTTGGGAGTTAAATACTACTAAGCTCTTTATTATGTGAATGGAAAATTTTAAGGTTTAGAGAAATCAAGTGATTTACCTGGGACCATACAATGATCAAGAGGCAGAAGGAGGAGTCAAAGCCAAATTTGCCCAATTCCAAAGGGTTTAAATACAATGTTATATTGCATCCTGACTACTTTTACTTCCTCACTCTTGTGAGGAACATTCTTCCTCACAAGCGCTGATGGAACCTGGAAAAGGCCAGTCACTCCAATCTTTAAATGCCTCGACACTCCATAGGGGTAGACCCTACTTATTCAACTGCCACTTTCATTTCTATCACCCCAAACTACTAGAAGTTTCTGAGTTTTGCTACTAAGATTCTATTTATTCCAATCCTTCAGATGAGTATTTTCTCTTAACATTTGACTTCCTGCCTATTTTACTTCTTTTGAGGGAAGCGCACTTGGCCAGGATCAGCAAATCTGAGTTCTAGTCTTTGGCGGGGTTGGTGGTAACAGGCCCGCTGTGAAGCTGTGACGTGAACTACCATAAACAGAGTCTCGGTGAAGCCAAATTGATGAAGGCTTACTGGATGTATGTTATCCAAAAAATGAGAGAAGGAAGACTGAAATCTAAGACATTCAAAATATTGAGTATTACAGTAAAGTTTTTCAAGTATCGCTGGCTTACCACTAAAGGAAACAGGTGGGGAAAAATACTTAAGCAGTCATGATTTTACCTTCAATAAAGATCTATAAAGTGAACCAATGGCCAGAGCAATCAGCAATTAATAGCTAACAATCCATAAGTCCACTTCCTTGTCCAGAAAGAAACAACTAGCCTATGTGGGGAAAAAAAAAAAATCTAAAAATTAAAAACACGCTCACACACAATTTCTTACCATAACCATTTTGAAGTGTTCAGTAGTATTCAGTATATTGTCAAGCAATAGCTCTCCAGAACACTTTCATCTTGCAGAATCAAAATTCTCTAGACTCATGAAACAACTCCCCATTCCTCCCATTAGCATTATCTGTATTTTTCATTCTCCAGATCCCATTTGTTTAATGAAGATACATCAACACAAACTGAAAGGATGGTTAAAAAGCAGATTCCAGGCCACAGCTCAAATTTACTCTGAGCAAGAAACTTAGGAATCAGTACTTAAACAAATTTCTCCACTGATTCTTGGCAAGTGTTGTGGGAACTCCTATTCATCCTTTTAGCATATATATCATACGATGTAATTAAGTCCAATAAACCTCTCTAAACTGTGCTCAAAGGGAAATAACTCATTATCTGTTACAAAGAAAATGTCATGACAATGGTGAAAATCTGTAAAGATATAATCCCTGAAAACAGTACAGAAAGCATAATCCCTTGGCCCCCTTGAGTCCACCCAAAGGAAGTGGACTCAACCCATTTGCAAAGTGACCAAAGTAATAATGGTCATCATAAGGTCAGTCCACTTGCCCCCTTTCACTTCTCTTCAATTTCATTTGATCATTTAAAAAGTATCCTAGGGCCTCCCCGGTGGCGCAGCGGTTGAGCGCTGGGTTGCGAAGCTGCCCGCAGCCTCTGCGGCGCCGGTTCGATCCCCGGCTGCTCCCCGGCCACCAAAGGAGGGTCCCACATGGCACGCAGACCTCTCCTGCCGCCCACTGCTCCCCTCAGCAGTGTACTTCGGTCCTTCTGCCTGCTCTGCTCCCCGCTCTGGTGAATTCTCTCGCCTTCCCGCACTTCTGACTGTGCCCAGTGCTTGTATGTATAAACAAACAAACAAATAAATAAATAAATAATAAATCTTTAAAAAAAAAAAAAATAAAAAAAATAAAAAGTATCCTAAACTTTTAAATTTCTTTTTCTAATTAGCTAGTTATAAAATGACAAGAAAAATATTAACCACTGAGTTTGCCACTTTTTGATAGTACATTTACCACTTCTTTGGCAAATAAAGAGCAAATTGCCAACTAAAGTTCTCTCTAAATTTTGCAAACCAGAGCTGTCCAGTTCTATTTTTCTGGCAGGGGCTACGACTCCTGCTTCTTTTGAAGTATTTTGTCTTCATTTCTAAATGCAAATCCTTGCAAAAAGAGGAAAAGGGCCACACAGAATTTTACATCCACACTACTACATTTGTAAAATGGAGCAAATTTAAAGTTAATAAGCAGACTGTGGAACTTGGTATGTCTGCTTTCCTTGCTCTCAAGAAGGTGAAAGCATCCTACTGATGTGAATGGAGAAAATTAAAGTATTGAAAACTCTACAGATATTCTAACTCTTACTATGATTTCTAGTTCAAATGATAAAGCCTATATATATATATATATATATATATATAAATAAATTGAGGTCTCGCTTAAATGAACCCATTGATGAAAATCTAACCATAAATCAGAATGCTAATTCCTATTAGTAATCTGGGATGAGTATATTAGCTCTAGAATTTCTTCTACTGTCAAAATGAGCAAAAACTCATTGTCCAAACTAGGAGTTTTCAAACTTTTATGTACACAAAACCACAAAAGTGGCTTTTGAAAGTCAGATTCCCTGTGCTCTACTTCCAGACACTAGTCACTTGGGAGCTGGGGATAAGGAGCGGCATCTAGGAGTTTGCATTTCCAACAAGCTGTTCTGGTGATTCCAATGTTGTCTGATGTGAGTCTCCCAAAGGCTGCAAAAGGTTCAGTTATATCTTTACAGTCCTAAATTTGGAAACTGAAAGAAAACCATGTTTTCCCTATTTTTATGATATCAAAATATTTCCTGGTGAGATTACAAATAAACGTCTTGTATCATCTCTCAACCTAAATATATGTTATTACTATCTCAATTTCCAATTGCATAATAAAATGTACTCACTTAAGCCAAATTATTTATCATTCAGAGTTCTCAAAAGCTTTGCCACTAGATGCAGAATCAACCTAATCTTTAGTAATTCCGTTATTCCAGATCCAAACCAGGGACCACTCAAATAATTCCACAGTTAAGCTATCAGATACTCTGCACAGAGCTAACTCACAAGACACTCTGCTTTATGACTGATCTCCGGTGAATCTTTAGTTGCCATGATCCTTGCCTAAAGTTGCCAGTCTTTATATAGGTCAACGATACTGTTATTCTGAATATGAAATAAAGGGAAGAAGAGTTTTATAGTCTGGAAGAATTCTGATTTTTTTTTAAAAAAGATGTATTTATTTATACAAGAACCAGGGGATAGGCCAAATGTGCGGGAGGGTGAGAGGATTCACCAGAGACAGAGTGGGGAGCAAAACAGGCAGACTGACGAAATACACTGGTGAGGGGAGCAGCAGGCGAGACAGGAGAGGTCTGCTCGCCATGGGGGTATCTCCAGGGCCGGCAGGGATGGAACTGGCGCTGCGGAGGCCACAGACAGCTTCACAGCGCTGCACTCAACCGCCGGCACCACCAGGGAGGCCCAAATTCTGATTTTTTGAGGGGAATTATTTTCTAAACATGAAAGTAATTGGTCCAGTTGACCTATTACGTCTTAGTGATAGGATAACTAATGAAAATGACTGTTCCTATAAATATTCATATTTGGTGGTAATAAAACCACCATTTAAAAAGCAGCAGGCATGCTGGTATTATATATTTAGCTGTCAGTATACTTCATATTTCCCTAATGTGCTGCTGCTTCAGAGAGTGGTTATACCCTATCCTTTCACTAATGCCTCTCATTTAACGAGAATAACAGAGAGGGTTATTTCTATTGGGTACTGCCCTTTTAACTCGAGAGTTTAACTTTGCTTAAGCTGAACAGTTTAGTCCATACTGTGCACAGGACAAGTCTTTTGGCACAATAAAGCCAACTGAGCTTTAAAAAGCACTTTTCTGAAAGATACACAGTAATTAGTAAACCACAAGGTACAGAAAGGAAAGAGGAGTTTGGGGGAACACTAGTACTTCAAGATGTCTGTGGGAGACTGCCAGAGCAGGGCGCAAGGATACCTTCTTCTCTTGGACATCTACATCGCACATGCTTAATACGTTCACGCCTCTGAGAAGTTCTGGACAAGGACCGCTCTACCTCAACATTTCTCAATTTTGCTTGATCATGAAATCCTTTATTTTCATTATCTTACATATGTTCTACAAAATATGTGATTTGGGCAAGAAATCTAATCTCTCTTAGCCATTGTTTCCTCAGTGGCAAAGACATCATCATCATCATCGTCATCATCATCCCATCTACCTATCTCACAAGATGACTGGTAGGAGCAAAGGAGATGATCTTTGTAAGCCATATGCCTGCTGGCTGTATGTGATCACAACCATGAAGGATAAAGTGAGTCAGGAGTAGACCTTTCAATCCTCAGGTGGGGAGTCCAGCGCAAACAAACAATGTAAACAGAAGGTAACAAAGCATTAACTGTATTTCCTCCTAAGGTTTTCCATTCTTCAAAGCACAACTGAATTCCAAAAAGCTCCCAGTAGTAATAGATTGCACAAAGGCACTGCCATCTGCAGGCCACACAGATGGAATACTTGCAACAGTTATTGAATATGAAGTGTCAAACTATTGGGCTCTTTCTCTAACTTCTAAAGCTGGCAGATGAGGTTCCACTTGTTTAAGTTCTGAAATGGACTCAAGTAAAATAAGATCCTTGTTTCTTCTTTAACAGAACTTCTGCTTAGCAATGTGGAAAAAATTACTGCGCCCTGATGTAAGTTCTCCGTTGTGCTCATACCAAAATAACCCCAAGGAATATTATTTTTTTTTTACTTTACAGTTTGGGGGCAAAAACCTTTGAGCTGACTTTTGGTTTGAGCTGACTTTTCTGAGTTTCCTTTCAATGAAATAAAGTTAGCCTGCTCTCACACACAAAAACAGAGCTTATGAGCACAATACAAATAGAAGAGACTGCTGTCAACCTATAAATAAGTGAATCTGTCAATGCCTCCTTTAACCATGTGGCGTTCACAGGCATGTGACGTTGAGCCACCTGCACCTAGAAAAACCCCTGTCACTAGGCCTTGTGATATGGTTTCCTCCAGCCCGTCCTACACATAAGATCGTTGTTCTCATCTTCTAGGCTAAAAGGTCAGAGGTTTCAAAGGATATCTGGTAGTAGCCAAGCCAAAAGAAAGGCAAAGAAACCAGAATGAAGGAACAAAGTGATGTTGAACAGCCACGTGAGCGCCAATTCCCACAATGCAAAGCTTGGGCTTTACTGGTTCGAAAAAGTCAACACAAAGTTAGTTTTCACACCCAGACTGACTCATACAGAAAACATGAAGTCTAGAGTTGTCAAAAACCAAAACAGCTCAACGGGCGTCTGCGGAAATCTCTTCTGTGAACTGTCAGGCGGGTGCTGCACCGCAACGCAACCAGAGCAGCGAGGAGGCACCCAGGAGGCACCCAGGAGGCGCCCAGGAGGCGCCCCGTGTCCTTGAGAGGCGGGTCCTGGCCGCTCCCTCAGGCGCTCGCTGCCGACTAACAATGAGCCCAGTTTACAAGGAGAAAGCGTGTAACGTTAATCATCAGTCCCCAAGATCCTGGGGCATTTCGTGGACTCGGCAATGCCTCAGGGAAAACTCCTGGACGCAGAGCGGAAGCCAGAGGCTCGCCACGAACCCCGCACTCCTAGGACAGCGTTTCCCAAAGCGTGGAACGCAGAATAACTTCAGGAGGAACAAGGACGCGCTGTTTCTTTTCATAGATAGGTATTTATTATTTTTTATGAGCGTTCGAATAACTGGCTTTCCATGGCACGGTGTGTGATTTACGATTCCACCTTCAACAAACGCATTGGAGAAAGGAAGAGGGAGAGAGAGTGACGTGTGGTGAGCGGCCGTGCGGAGGGCGGGCGGGCGGGCGGGCGCCAGGGTGCAACGCGAGGCTGGAGTTTGGGAAACGCCGTCCTAAAAGCCGCCCCTGGCGGGCGGGCGGGCGCCAGGCGCGCCCCGGGCCAGCAGGTCGGGGCGAGGGCGCGTCGCCAGGTTCCAGGGTCCCCTCAGGCACAGTGCTCCCCGTGCTCGGGCCTGGGGTCCGCGCTATAAAATGGGTGGGGTGTCACAGGACAAGGAGACGCCTCGAGGATGCTGTCAGGGGGCCGCGCGGCGGCGGCGAAGGGGGGCCGCGCTCGACCCGCCGCGCGGCGCCGGGCACCCCGAGAACGCGCGGCCGGGCGCCCCGCCGCGCCCGGGTCAGAGCGCCCGCGGCGCCGCCTCCTCGCTGAGGCCCAGCGGGCGCGCGGCTTCGCCTCCCGGAGAACGGGGCGCGGGCGCGCGAGCCCGGCCTCCGGGCGGCTCCGAGGACGCGGGGCGGCGGCGTGCGCGGAGGGGCGCCGGGGCGCGGCGCCGCTGACCCGAGGCCCCCGCGGCCGCCCCGGCCCGGGCCTGACGGGAGCAGGAGGCCGCGCCCCGCACCGGGCATGCGCAGCCCCGCGCGCGCCCGCGGAGGAGCGGAGGCCGCGGCCGCGCGTCGAGCGGGCCCTCCCGGCTCGGCCTCCCCATCCGGCCCGGGCCCCCCCTCAACCGCCGGCCCGTCAGCCCCTCGCCTTGGCGGGCGGCCATCGCTTCCCGGCACTCACCGCTACCAGTGCGGCGGGCGCCCGGCCGCTCCTTCGCCTCAGGCCCGCCGCTGTCGCCTCCGCCTCAGCCCACCTGCCCGCCGTAGGACAAAGGCGCCACCAACCGACCGGCGCGGGCACGAGGCAATGGCGGCCGGGGCGGAGAGTGGGGGCAGAGGGCGCGCACGCAGCGGCAGGCGCGGCGGTGTCGCAAGAGCGCGCGGGTTTACGGCAGGGCTGAGTTGGGGCGTGGAGCTCCTTAGCAACGAGGAGACGGCGGCCCTCCCGCGGCGGTTGGGCACGCGAGGGTTGCCTAGCAACGGCGTCCTCAGGCTGGGGATGGGTCTCAGACCTGTTTTCTGCTCCCTCCACCCCCACCCCAAAGGCGCTGCTTTTCTTCTGGTTTTCAGACCGCCCGCTTTCCTCGTCAACTGTGGAAGTAGAACATTTAAATCCTAAAATACTTTGATTTAGTTCTAAATAGAACAAAACCCAAAACACCTATAGGGGTTTGTATTGGAGGTTATTTCTTGTAACCTCCGGATCACACGGAACAAAGAGAGCAGAGAGGTAGAGAAAATGATTTATTTTAATTTACATTTAAATAGGCGGTGTAGCCTATTTAACTGACAAGAGGCTAAAAGTCTCTGGTGATATAGTCACGGTTTCTTGAGTTATTTCTTCCTTCTTCATTCAATGTCAAGAATAAATTTCTCAGAATGTAACTGTCGACTGTGAAATATGTAAAATGTTGTGTTGTTCATTGGCCTATAGAATATATCTATCACAGGGAATAGAATTTGCTCACTTGATTGTAAGTACACTCTATTACTCACAGCCATCTGTATGAATCAGGTAGACCCTTTTATTAGGAAATGCCTGAGACCCCCATGGGGTCTCGTTTTTCTGCTGGTGTACAGTGCATGCCAAGTAAAAAACGTTAGGTTTGTCATTTGAATACAGTGGGAAGTCAGGGAATACAATGGGAAGTCAGTTTCTTTGACACCTGCTAATACGCTCACTCTTCCACTCATTTACTCCTAGTTGGTGGCCCTGTGATTTATTATACCCTACTTGCTGTGTACTGTCCTGAACAAATACTGTCATAGATATTACTGTCTATTGGAGAGATAGAATTAGGTGAATAATCGTTAGAGTATGTAGTTGCAAACAGGTAAAAACTTGAAGAGCTAGGGACACACTTTATTGTCTAGATTTTCTCCTTATGAATAGTGCAAGGCATGTCCAATGCATATGAACAGATATTTGGCTTCAGATCCATGTGGTGGATCATAATGGGAAAATGGAATCTAGGTATTTTTTTCCCCATTCCAGGTGATTGTTCCTGGAGGCAGATAGAGACTTCTACGCCCAGGAAATTTTCTTTTACTTTGTCCCAGGTTGTAAGCTCCCTCTAGGTGAAAAGTTTCCTAGTATTCTGCTCTCCTAGTATCCTTTTGTGGGGCAGATTAAGAATCACATTTGACTTAGTCCAGAATATTCCGTTTCTTTCCTTGGTTACCCACTTTTTGATGCTGTGCCATCACTTTGTACCCTTTTTGTTGTTTAACTGATTCCCTTAAATTTTTATATCTTAATTTATTATTATTATTTTGGTTAGATATACAGGGACAGAGATTTGATGACTCAACTTCATCTTGCTATTTTTATCTACCAGAAATTTCACATGATCTCATTTGGTCTTCACAACAACCTTATGTGGTAGATACTATACAATTTCAACTTTTAAAATTCCTGAAAATTCAAACATATGTTAAAGTACATAAAATAATGCATACCTTTCTTCACCACTATGATTGAGCAAATGCAAATATCTTTGAAAATTTGCACTTCAGAAATAAAACGATATATTAACAGTCAAGACTCTCCCCCCATTTCCTTCTCCACCCTTCCCAGAGGTAATCACTCTTCTGAAATACTTTTCCATGTATATTATGTAATTTTATTATAAAAATATATACATGTATATGTATCAACTATAGACTGTTGTTTAATATGTTTACGTATATGCTATGTATCCTTCACAACTAGCTTTTATTTTGTTTTAACTGTACTAGGTTTTTGGGATTTAACTGTGTCAAAATGTATAACGAGTTTAGTGGTTCTCAAAGTGATGCTACTGGACCAGCAATCTCTGAAAAGTTGTTAGAAATGCAAAATTTTGGCCCCACCTGAAATCCATTGAATCAGAAGTTCTAGGGGTAGGACCAGCATTTTTTCCCTTCACCAGTCTATCCTAAAGTCTGAAAACTACTGCTTTAACTTGTTCAGTTTATTTTCCGCACAGTATTTTATTGCGTGGGTCAGCCACGGTTTATGTATCTGTGCTAAGAAACAGTTAAATTTCTTTTTTTTTTTTTAAACATTTTTTTTTTTAGAGGCATGTTTTTATTTATTTGTTTGTTTGTTTTTGTTTATACATGCATTGGGTACAGTCAGAAGCGTGGGAGGGTGAGAGAATTCACCAGAGCCAGAGCGGGAAGCAGAGCAGGCAGAAGGATCGAAGTACACTGCTGAGGGGAGCAGCGGGCGGCAGGAGAGGTCTGTGCGCCATGTGGGACCCTCCTCTGGTGGCCGGGGAGCAGCCGGGGATCGAACCGGCGCCGCAGAGGCTGCGGGCAGCTTCGCAACCCAGCGCTCAACCACTGCGCCACCGGGGAGGCCCAACAGTTAAATTTCTTTCCTATCGTCATGAGTGCTGCATGGAGCATATTAGTGTATCTCTCCTTGTTGCACGTGTTAGAGTTTTCTAGGATACACAAGTAGGTGTAGAATTGATGACTTTGGTGTATAGCACATCTTGAACTTCAGAAGGTTTAGCCAGATTGCTCTCCGAAGAAGCATAGTGTACACTCCTGCCAATGATGTATAAGAAGTACCATTTCTAGATATCCTTGCCAACTTTTGATATTTTCAGACTTTTTTCATTTATTTTTGCTTATGTTTGATGATAGTGTGAAATGATATCTTTGTTTTTCTTTTTTAATTTTCCTGAGTTTAGTAACATTGAGCATCCTTTCTTACAGTTTATCCAGGTTTCTTCCTAGCCTGTTGATATGTCTAGATCATTTTTCTACTGGGTTTATTTATATTTTTCTTAAGATGCCTAAGAATTACAGTATTTACATGGTCTGCATATGTCTGGAGTCAGGTTTAGGTCTTTTTTCTGCATTTGTTTGGCCTTCTTAATTGTATCTTGTCATTCAATTGTTTAAATTTTTAATGTAATGGTAGGTTTGTTTTCACCTCTCCCCTTATAGTTTGTAGCATTCTGTGTCATATATTCTCCTTGATAAATACTTTGATTGTGTCCATTTTACAGGTCAGCTGAGGCACAGAGCGCTTATACAGCCTCCCCAAGATCACACCCACAGGAGATGGGTGTCTTGAATTTTTGATCCTCTGGGTTGCACGGTATTCCACGTCCTTCACCCAGATGCCCCAAATGTTGAATATTTCACCATGTTTGCTTTATAATTCCTGTGTGTCTCTTTCTCTGTATCATCTCAGTATTATCTAATCTAAAGGCCTTCTTTGAATTTCACCAGTTGTCTGATGAATGTTCTATAGAACAAAGGGAACCCTTTTTTTTCTGACCTGTCTACGATTACATATTACCTTTGGTTTTTAAGTCTCTTTAGTCAACTTTAACCTGCAACAGTTCTTCAGACTTTCTTTGTCTCTCATGACCTTGGCATTTTTGATGATTCCAGGCCATTTGCTTTATAGAACATACCTCACAGATGCTTGTCTGAGATTGCTTTGTTGTTAGATTTAGGTTATACATTTTGGGCAGGACTACATAGAAGTGATGCTGTGTCCTTGTCAGACTGATATTTTTTAACTGGAATTTTATGCAATAGCATGTGCTTGTAAAGCCACCTGGCCCTTGTTTTTGTTCTTGGGGAGATTTTTTTGATTCCTCTTTTGTCGATAATATCTATGATATTAAGCATAAAGTGTGTATGGGAGATACAACTGGGAAATACAGTCAGCTACAGAGGTATCCCTTGCCCTCACATCTGATGGACCAGATACTTTCCCCCAAATCTTTCTAAAGTCTGTCCATTTCTCTGTGTCCCTGTAGTCCAAAATATCATCCTCCTTAGCTTGGACCATTTCGCCAGCCTCCAAACTAAACCTTTTGCTTCCACTCCAATTCTTTCTCTCCTATTCCTGGAGCGATATTATTATATAACAAACTTGATTATCATTCCCTATGTCCTTAGAATAATGACGAAGCTGCTTTCAAGTCTCTGCAAAATGTGGAACTTTTATGCCATGTATGATACCATCTTCCTCTTGCTTTCTAACTTGCAACCCCGTTTGTATACTTTTGTGCCCTAAACTCACCATATTCTTTTTTTATATTAATTTTTTTTATTTTTTTACATCATTGTTCATTTTTAAACAATATTTGCTTCCCCCCCTCAGGTGTAGTCCCCATAGAATTTCCTTCACCAATGCCCCTGTGCACCATCACCTCAGTCCCCTGTGCTCCTCCCTCCCTCCCTCTGATCCCTCTCCCGCCTCCTCCCCTGCAGGATGGCTCTGATTTATAATTGTTCATTTTTGCTTTGTTGTGCTTTGTACTGTTATTATTTTTTTTACACTGATGTTTTATTGGGTTCCCCTATATTCCTGCTATAAGTGAAACCATCCAGTATTTTTCTTTTTCCTTCTGGCTTATTTCACTGAGCATAATTCCTTCCAGCTCCATCCACGTTGCTGCGAATGACATGAGTTTATCTTTTTTGATTGCCGAGTAATATTCCATATTGTATATGTGCCACATCTTCTTGATCCAGTCATCTATAAAACCACACTTACATGGACAACTGATCTTTGACAAAGGGGCAAAGACTATGCAATGGAACATGGACAGTTTGTTCAATAAATGGTGCTGGGAAAAGTGGACCACCACATGCAAAAAAATGAAACTAGACCACTACCTCTCACTGTGCTCAAAAATCTACTCAAAATGGATAAAAGAACTGGACATGTGCCCCCCCTGGTGGCGCAGGCAGTTGAGCGCAGTGCTGTGAAGCTGTCCGCAGCCTCTGCAGCACCGGTTTGATCCCCCTGGCCGGCGAGGGTCCCATATGGCGCGGAAGACCTCTCCTGTCTCGCCCACTGCTCCCCTCAGCAGTGTATTTCTTCAGTCTGCCTGCTCTGTTCCCCACTCTGTCTCTGGTGCATCCTCTCACCCTCCTGCACCCCTGGTCTGTACCCTAGTTCTTGTATAAATAAATAAATCTTTAAAGATAAATTAAAAAAATATATCTTTAAAAAAAAGAACTAGGTAAAACACTATAAGACATGCATCGCAGTAACATCTTTGAAGACTCATCACCCAAAGCAAAGACAGTCAAGGAAAAGATCAACACCTGGGATTACGTCGAACTAAAAAGCTTCTGCACAGCAAAAGAGACATTAACCACACACCATATTCTTTATACCTCAGGGATTTTGCACCTCTCCTTCCCTCTGCTTAAGATACTCTCCTGTCCCTTTTCCAACGCCTTCATCCTTCCTTCTTCCTTCCCTTTCACTTCTTTAATTAACTCTTACTCATCCTAGAGGTGTTAGTTTACATATCCCTTCCCCTCCTTACTCAGGCACAGAGGTAGAATAGCATAGTAGCTAGGAGCATAGACTATGGATTCAGACTGCTTGGGTCCAAATCCTGGCTCCACCATTTACTGGCTGTTACCTAATCGCTTAGTTTCTTCCTTTGTAAGATAGGAATAGTGATAAGCCCTATCTCAAAGGACAACTGCGAATGTTGTTGCTTTAACATATGTAACACACAGAGCAGTGCCAGCCAAGACAGCTCAGCAAGCATGAGCCTGTAGAAGCCTGTCCCCTTCTGCAAACTCATGTTAGACTGTGTGCTTCTGTTTTGAAAAGTTGTTACTTTTCCAACCAGAGGCCATGTAATGGGACAGGAGGCGAGTTTTGGGGTCAGCTCCTAATCTGTGTCTTTGGACCTGCAACTGAGAATAAGGGTTGCTTAACCTGGCTTCATGAGCTTGGATGGGAAAAACCTACCTCCTCATTTTCATTTACCACTGACTAAAATACAGCATCTCTTTCCATTATGCAGCGGGCAACAAACAGAAGTAATAGCAGAGCTGGCTACATCAACGCCACTTGTTAATACACAGCACATTACACATGTTGCATATGTGTTGAACTATTGAAATATTGTTTGCACTTGTAATAACTTTGAAATTATAGGTATGTAAGGCTTGCCACTAGATCATATTATGTAATCCCTTAATAAAGACACACATACTGCATTATGGCTCATCTTTGTCTTTTTAATATTTTGATGACTGCACTTCAGTATAATTAATTGGTTTTCTTTGTTTCTCCTTTAATCACATTTTATGCACTTGCAAGAGATTTTTTTCTTTTTCCTTTCTGGAAGTGTGCATGTACCTCTCCGATGGCCAGAGGAGGCCACAACATAGAAAACCAGAAGAATCTGCTATAAAGAGAATGGTCAATGACTGAGCAGCTCTCCCAGGACACACTAGTAGGTGAATGCTTCCTGAGTCACACATTGTTCTGAAGCCTTTGTGTATGTCCTTTATTAATCCCCCTGACATGCCAAGAGGTGGGTAGTGTTATTGTTCCCATCTTATAGATGTGACAATTGAGGCTCAAAGAGGTGGGTAAATCTCCCAAGATCACAGAGCAGTGTATTAGTAGTAGAGTCCATGCTTTTAACGACTCCAATATTTTACTTAACATATAAATCCTCGGTCCTTCTGTTGGGGGAAAAGGATGTCCTAATTCCATGCAGGCTTTGTGGACTCCACCCCCACTCCAGGCCAAAGCCAAAGACACTTGGGAACTCCAAATCCCGTCACCACCAAAGGGAAGGTGGCTGGGACCTGAGGGTGGGGTTAAGCAGCCAGGTTTGGTATAAAGCCAGACACGTGGGCTTTGGAGGGGATCCCCCACTTTGGCTCCCCGCCAGCTTGCAGCGCCGGCCAGCTCGGAGAGTGCCTTTGGATTTCCAGGTCGGCAGATCGGGTAGGACGCATTAAAGACTTTATTTCCCTATTTTCTCCCTGAGTTGTACATTTCCTTAATTCCCTTTCCCTTGTAAATAAACCTTTTATGAACCTTTTGTGTATGCCTGCAGTGGAGTATTAATAAGTCCCTTTTAAGTGCACGGGTGAGGACCTACAGCCAGGCAACCTGTTTTATATTGGGGTTGCCCTATAACACTTCCACTACCGTGCAAATGCAGTATCTCATTCTTCCATGCTACAGATAAGAAAACTGAGTCTTAAAGAGGTTGGGTGATGTTTTCTTCACCGGTAAGCAATGTAGTCAGGATTCAAATCCATGACTGTCAGCCTCCAAAGCCCACGTCTCCTGAAGGACTCTGTAGAGTTAATTAAAGATACCATAGGCACATAGCCTCGGAGAGCTGTTGGTTTATTAGCTATGTGACCCAGGCAGACTTCCTCATGACATCCATCAGGATTAGATGGTTTGGAAAGAAATGACTGCTTTTGCTGTGAGGTTACAGAGCAGCGTGGGGACCGTGTTCATGGATGTGAAATGCACACTGGCATTTCCAAAACTCCATTAACTGCTATTGTCTAGACAGAGAGTTAAAAGTGGGAAGTAGGAGATAAAAGAATACACAAGTAGGAAGTTCTGTATCGGGTTCATGCTGAAGCGGAAAGAATCATTATTCTGAAACTATTAATGATGAACTTGGTAAGGATCAAAGTAGTCTTGTGACCTGTAAATCTAATGAAATGAAAATGAGGTAATGGTATGTTTTATAACTATTGAGGATCTGAGAAGCTGGAAATTATCTCAGCATGAATATGATAAGGGAGTAGGGAACAATGGAAGCCATCTAGAAAAGGATCTTTATTCAGCTTTATTTATAGCAGGTATTCGTCTTGTCTTTCAACACGGGAGTCACAAAGGAGTTTGCTTCACCTTGCTGGGTGTATGAAAATACAACGGTTGTCACAGTTCCTGCTGCTTTCTTCCATAGACCTAGGCTGTAAGAAGGAGGGAGATGTGTAAGGGTGATGAATTGCTGGGGCTGAGAGAGGTGACAGGAGGAAAGAGTAAGAATAGGGGGAGAAGATATGAACTAGGAGAGATTCTTTGCACCATTGCCCGAAACCCCCATCTCTACACTTGAGCTGTCTAATGTGGTAGCCACTAGCTTTATGTGATTATTTGTACATATATGAGCAAACAAAATAAAAATTCCACTTCCTTGTTTACACTAACTACATCCCCAATGTTTAATAGGCACAGGTAGCTAGCGACTGCCCTACTCTGCAGACATAGAATGTTCCCACCAGCTCAGAAAGTTCAGCTGGACTCCGCTGATAAAATCCCAATTGCACCTATAAGGGGAGGAGTCCTCAGGTCCAGGACAGGTGAGATCCCCATGCCTGTGTCACCTCTGGTCCACGGGAATACAGAAGAGTAGAGTGTTCTGAAGTTGAACATGAGCCCCAGGCTTCCTTATAACCTTAGTTGAGCAATTTATACTTCTTAGGTCTAATTTTTCTAATAGTTCTAATATTTGTGATGAATGTCATTTATATCATCAAGAACACCCTCAAGGTCACACAGTCAGGAGCAGAATCAGGCGTTAGAACCAGATCTCTGACAGGAGGGGCTGCTCTCCTACCCATGCAGCCCCACTGCCTCCTGCTGCTACTTTCTGATCTGCAAATCAAGAAACAGAAACTGAGAGAAAGTTTCCATTTGAGAGGTGACCCTAGGAGGAAGGAAGCCACCACTGGGTGGTTTAATGAGCAGCACTGTGAAAAGTGGGGTGAAAGCCAAGTGTGGACCCTCTGCTGTCTCTCCTCCAAACTTCAAACTTCAAACCCTCCCTGAGGGGAGGATACTCAAGTTCAGGGTCAGTTAGAGAGTGTATTCATTATCTATTGCTGTGTAAGAGGTTATCCTCAACACAGGGATTTTGAACCAACACATGTTTATTATCACATGAGCTCACAGCCGAAGTAACAGTTGGGGTTCCTGTCATCTGAGGCTTGACTGGAAGCCTCAGACCAGAAGGGTGCACTTCTCACCTCTCACGTGGCTGGTGACCTGAGTTTCAGGTCCTTGTCAAGAGACTTTCTCTGAAGACTGCCTGAATGTCCCCAGGACATGGCAGCTGGCTTTCCCTAAAGGGATAGAGAGGGAGGGAGGGAGAGAGAGAGGGAAGGAGGGAGAAACCCTTCCAGTAGCTTCTCTTGTATTTAAGTTCACCACCTCTTTTTTCTCTTGCTTGCAAGGACAACAAGAATGAGTAGAACAGGTGCTGGAAGAGAGAAGACAGCAGTGGGGAAGGTGGGTTGGCAGTGGAGGAACTCACTCCAGATGAAGTAATCAGGGAATGCCTCTCTGAGGAGGTGCCATTTGCCAGAAACCTGAATGGTGGAGGAGAATCATCAGGGGGAGGGGCATTCTGGCAGAGGGAGCAGCACAGACAAAGGCTGAGGTGGGAACTGAGAGGTCTGGATGGCTGGCACGTAGTCAGCAGGTGGGTGAACAGAGGGAGAGGTCAGCAGAAGCCAGATCATGCTGGTGTTGAGCCTGGAAAGGAACTGGATTCCCACCCCCATCAAAACCATCTCTTATTACAGACACGAGCCTAGGATGGCCACAGGACCAGACCCCAGCTCTCCTGATCTAGGAATCAGGAACAGCCAAGTCAGTAAGTAGCTTTAATTAGATCACAATAAAGAAGTTTGTCAACTCACCCATTTGTTTTGCTGGTTCTCAGGTTTTCTTAATTTCTATCTGGTTTCTCTCCTGAGTTTCTTAGTTCTCTTTGATAAATTCCAGCCCAACCTGAAGGGGAGATTTTTGTGCACAGTTGGGCCTGGGAATCCCAGCTGGAGAGGCTCATCATCTGGTGGAGAAGAGTAGCTACCCAGGAAGGTGTGCAATGAGCTAGTGGGTCCTGCTGGATTTCTTCTGCCCCATTTCTTCATAGTCCTGCATTTACTCAACAAACACCATTCAGTGTCCATGTTGGACACAGCATGTTGCGCTGGGCTGTGTGGGCATTGGTCCTCCACTCCAGGAATTGTAACAGGGTGGTCCCCAGAAAAAGGGGAGGTTCCCTGTCCCACCCAAGAGAGGGTGGAGCTGAGTAGGGAGAGGAGAAGCTGCAGAAGAGACTGAGGAAGGAAGCAGGATGGAGCCAGAAGGAGACCTGGAGGAGGCGCATGGAGCCTAGAGACACATGAAGAAACTGCGCTGGCCTTGTGGTCGTGGACGGGGTGACACAGATGTGGGTGAGACCCGTGGGGAGGTGACAACGGCAGCTTTTATCTTGATGTTGATTTTGCTCTTTTCCTTCTGGGCTTGTCCGGTTGTTTCTGACCCTTTTCTGTGGGTCCCCAGGCCAAAACCCCCCATTTTTTATCCAAGCAGGTAGGGTCTTGGCGCAAGTCAACCCTTGGATGAGGAAAGGAGAAGATAAAATGAGATTTAAATTGAGTTGAGAATAAAACTTTCCAGGATGGAGGTTTAACAACAGAAAGTGATCCACAAGTAATGCAATCTGCCCAAGATGTCATTAAGGGATAGAAAAGGGAGCGCCCGCACAGCATGACTGGAGGCAGACATTAGGGGGAAAAAGCTTCATTATTATGCCCCAGCGAGCTGAGTCGCCTCAATACACTGGTTCCATGAATAAGCAGAATAACTGAAATATGGTGTGGTAGGGCTGGTGTCTTGCCTAGGTAAGCAGCCCCAGGGTGCTGAGGGAGTACCCAGGGTAGAAGCTGTGCACACCCAAGGTTGGCTGTCGGAGAGGGCTTTCCAGAATCAGAGCACCCAAGTGTGAGCCTTGAAGGACCAGAAAGAACTGGCTCAATGAAGAGTAGAGGAGGCCTTTCCAGGCAGAGGTGACAGTGGGGCCATGTGGGGAGAGGTGCTGGAGCAGCAGCTTGCAGGCTGAAAGGACAGACACTCAGGCCAGGGACCCCACGAGCTTAGGCAGCATGGTTTCTATTATAAACCTGGAGCAACGCAATCAGTTTGCATATTAGAATTATCTGGTCACCAGATTCTGGCACCACCATAGACTTGACCTCCAGGCACACTTCTCACTCATATACCCAGCCCTGTGATTCCCTCCCACCCCATCCTTATAAGGGCCATTTCCTCTGTGATTCTTAATCCTGGGTCCTGGCTTTTTTGTATATCTTTTGCTTTCCTGCGATGACCAAGCCCTTCCTACCCGCCCCCCCACCCCCATGGGACTCTGGTATATTGCCACCTTCTTCATAAACCACCTTCTTTTCTCCCCACTGCAGCATGCACTTCTCAGCCCAAGAAGATTCCATGCCTTTGCAGGGCATGCGCCTGCCAGCACACGTCTCCTCGGGATATGCATACACTAAAATATCTTCCCTTTATCTTATCTGGTCTTCACCCCATGGGGCAACCCGAAGGCTACTATTTATTCTTTCACACATTAATTTAAGCTGCCTTAATTGCTGCTATGATGTTTTATATAATATAATTAATGTTTTAATTCTGTGTACTTGCCTCCCAAGGCAGTTTTGTGAAGGGCCCAATTTTGGAATCAAGCAAATAAAGAATAAGGAATGGCCAACGTCATTATAGTAACGCCTCCCCCCTCCCCAAGGAATTAAAACTGTGCTTGTTTCTTTCCAAGTGGATTAAAAAGGGAAAAGATAGTTTAATATTCTCTTAGTCCTGGGTCTGTTCAGGGGCATTCATGACCTTCCCTGGACCCTGATTTCCAGCATTCCTCACTTGTTGGTGTCCGACCACCAGCTCAAGGTCAGCATTGGCACAGCCAGCTTAAATTTTTTTTTTAAGATTTATTTACTTATTTATTTATACAAGCACTGGGTACAGTCAGAAGCGCGGGAGGGTGAGAGAATTCACCAGAGCCAGAGCGGGGAGCAGAGCAGGCAGACTGACCAAGTGCACTGCTGAGGGGAAGCAGCGGGCGGCAGGAGAGGTCTGCGCGCCATGTGGGACCTTCCTCTAGTGGCCGGGGAGCAGCCGGGGATCGAACCGGCACTGCAGAGGCTACAGAGGCTGCCGGCAGCTTCGCAACCGGACGCTCAACCACTGCGCCACCAGGGAGACCCCAGCTTAAATTTTTTAAAAATGTTTATTGATGTAATGTTAATTTACAAAATTGCATATGTTTTAGGGATGTATTGGTTTATACCTCTACAAATGTAAGTCATGCCACACCCACCATCAAAGCACCAGTGATCTTCCATCATAGTCCATGGAGCCCCCTCCTCCCTTTGCTCCCCACCCCCACCCTTCTTGTGGCCTCAGTTTTATATTTAGGTTTCTAAAGTTGGTTTTGGGCATGACCAACTTTGCATCTCCTGCTCCCCATCATTCCTGATGGAGGCTGTGCTTAGAATGAGCAGTTACTGAACCCATTAACCTATTTATTTATTCACCCAGCAAGTGTGGGTGGGTATTGGTGTGTATGTGCCCAGCACTGGGAGAGATTCAGTCCTGTCCTCAAGGAGCTCACTATCAAATGCAGGTAAATGGAGCTATAGGGTCCAGTATGCACGATCCCTGGGGTGGGTTGGGGTCTGTCTCTGTTTCAGTGTTAAGAGGAGGCTGAACTGAAGAGGAGGCAAAATTTAAACTGGATGGGCCTCCCTGGTGGTGCAGCAGGTTGAATGCAGCGCTATGAAGCTGTATGCAGCCTCTGCAGCGCCGGTTTGATTCCCCACCAGACAGGAAGTTACTCACATGGCGTGGCAGACCTTTCCTGTCGCACCTGCTGCACCCCTCAGAGGTGTATTTCCGTGGTCTGCCTGCTCTGCTCCCCGCTCTGTCTCTGGTGAATCCTCTCACCCTCTTGTGCCTCTGGGCTGTACCCCAGCTCTTGTATAGAAATAAATAAATCTTTTTAAAAAATTTAAAAAATTAAACTGGAAGCAGAAGGGAAGGAAGGAGACATGAAGATAGAAAAATAGTACAAGAAAAACCAACTGCATGTTTGGAAAATGGGGAGAAGGTGGGCATGGCTGATGTCAGTGTGTGCCGGAGGGCATGGCAATGAGTGAGTGTAGGGGAGAGGTTGGGCTGAGTGGGGATGGGCTTGCCACCTGGAGGAGTTTGTAGGGGATCCCGAAGAAGTTTTTAAGAAGGGAACTGCCCCAATTAGATCATCAGATCAGAGCTGGGGTTTTCAAAGAGAACTGGAGGAAGAGAAAGAGAAAGAAAAAGAAAGAGAAGGTCTGGGGGGGGGCAACTCAGATGAAAGATGATGAACCTCTAAATCAGAGCCCAGGGGAACAGGGCATGGATTCTAGAGGGAAAAGCCTCAGGGCTGCAAGTGTGTCTTTTGCAGCAGAAACCAGGACCCTGGGGTTAGCTGGGCCCACCTCGCCCATCCTCCCTGATCTGTTTAGCCTGGACTTTTGGCTTGACGCAGAGTCAGAGTTCAGAGGTTTATCACCCAAAAACCCGTGTGGCTCAAGCGCCCTCGCTTTCAGTGGGGGGAAAATGGAAGCTCAAGGGAATCCAGCCCGTCAGCTGCAGGGCCTAAGCCAGAGCCCGGGCATCCTTCTGGGGGTAGGGCGAGGACACTCGGGGTGCGGAGGCCGCGCCCCCGCGCAGTCGTGAGTGTGTCTTTGTGGAGCTAGGGGGTCCCCAGCCTCCCTGGATTCTCAGGGGGCCCTCCGCGCCCTCCAAGGCTGGCTGAGCCGAAGCCTCTCCCCGGGCGCTGACGGCGCCTGGAGCGGGGCAGGGCCGGGAGCAGGGCCCGCGGGACGCCAGGTCCAGCGCCTGCGGGCGGGCGGGGCGCCGGGCCTGCCCCCCGGGAGGGAATTTCCTTTGAAAGAGAACGAAACTGTCGGGAAACTTTTCCTCCAGCCGCCTCCCCAGCTCTCCCGCTCCCCACACCCAGATGCGGCCTTCCCGTTTTCTGGGGCTGGGGGGGGACTTCCTCAGGCCCCCCCATCTGCGAGGGGTGAGCTTTCGGTTCTGCCGGGATTTCCGGGGGCGGCGGCGGAGAATCGGGGGGTCGCAGCGGCGTCTTCACAGTAACCGTGGGGGAATCTCTCTTCTCTCCCGGTCCTCACCTCCACCCCCGAAAGCGGGGTGACTACTACCCCCCTCGGCTTGGCCTTTGTGGGTCCAGGGGGCGAGGAGCCAGGCTTGCCCCGGGCTGCCCTGCTCCCTCCTCCGTCCCCAGCCCCGCCGCTCCCCAGGCGCGTCCCGAAGCTGCGGGGACCGGACTCTGGGACGAGTCCCGGGAAACCCCTGGGCCGGAGCCTCCGGGAGCCCCGCCCCCTCCAGCCAGGTGGGCTGCGATTGGTCCCTGAGGGCCCCCCCTTTCCTGGGCGGGGCCGGGACCCCGAGTTACTAGAAGCGGGTCCCGCGCCCTCTCGGCCGCGCCGCCTCCGCTCGCCATGGTTCGCCGGCTGCTGCGGTGTCTCCTCTGGGGCTGCCTGCTGACCGCGGTGAGTTGAGTTCCTGCTCCCACCCCACGGGAGAGTTTGGGGTTCGAGAGAGGGGAATGGGAAGAGCAGCAAAACTGGGGGAAGAGACGTCCTTAGCTTATTTGGGGGTGCACAGGAGGGTAGGTGGGAGCTGGGCAAATAGCCAGGTCTTGGCTGAATAGGTGGCCGCCCAGGCTGGGGTCGTAATGGGGTTCCTGGGCGGTGTGGGTGGGGTTGGGGTTTGGCCTGAATCTTCATCTGGTCGAAAGGCTGGCGTCGGTCGGCATTGCCCCAGCGGCTGGGCGGGCAGACGTGGGTGAGGGGCTTCAGAAGCAGGAGGGAGAGGGTCTGGAGGGTTTCCTGTCCCTTTGCCTTGTGGACAGATGCCGGCCTCTGGGAGTGGGGATCCTCTCCTGGCCGGCGCGCGCTGCCTTCTTCCAAGGCGTGATGTGGGAACAAGGAGAGGGTGCAGAGCCCCGGGTACTTCTTCAAGAAGCCAGGCGCTTTTAACACCCTCAAATCCTGGCTGATCCAGTTTAGGAATACCCGAGGCTGTGTCTCTGCCTCCTGAAATGATGAATTTAAGATGGTAGAGGGGATTCCTGGGGGGAGATGGACCGTTCATGGGACCCAAGAAGGGGCTGGAGGGCCAGCAGGGGTTTTTCTACAGGCACCAGAAGGACTCAGCTATGCCCGGCCGAGCACATCTCCGGGATTTTCGGAAGGCCACACTTGACTCATTTTTTTTTGTTTTAAATGTATTCTTGTAGTTCCTCATTTGGGAGGCGGGATTCCCCCAAGTACCTGACTCGTTCATCCAAGGCTTCTGGCCACCCCTGACTCTCAAGGGCTGTACATTCTGGCATGAAGTCTGGGGCGGGGGATGACCCATGTGAAGTTGTGGGTGGACAGCAAGGGAAGAGACCTGGTGAGGAAGCTGCTTTGGTCCCAGGGCTTTCATTTTCACTCTAAGCAATGGCTCCTAGGGAGATAAGAGGCAGGAAGGGGTGGAGCTGGAGACAGAAGAAAGGGAACTCTTGGTGGAGTAAGAGCCTGGAGAGGAGCCGCAGAGGAGCGAGCGTAGGAGCGTGGCTTCTCAAGCACATCCTCCCAGTTTTGGCTTCGGGTAGAGACTGGGCTGTGGCCACAAGGGCAGGAGCTATTTATAGAGAGCTTCCTGGGGGTCAGACTGCAAGTAAAAGGCTTTACCTGCTTTCTTGGTCTGATTTCTCTTAACTCCCCCATTACACAGATGAGTAAACTGAGGCTCAGGAGAAATACCTTGCCAATATTCTCCTAGCTGGTGGGAGCTGCATATAAACCTACATCTGTCTGATTCTTGGGCTGGCCTCTCAGCTGATGGGAGTCAGCAGCCTGAGCCCGGACTCCTTTCTGGATCAGAAGGACCAGAGTTATGGAGGGGGAGGAAGTCATATTTCTCCCATGTTTGCAAATGCACACAGGGCTTTTGTTGCTCCCAGAGGGTGGTGGGAAGGTCTACAGAGTTGCAGGAAGAACATCACAGGGTGGTGTGTTGTGATGTGATGGTGGGGCTGCAGCCTTTACTTCCTTCCCCATTTGGGGCAAGATCATTTCTATAAGTAATTTACCCACAGAGGCTGCATGAGAGCCACCAGTTAGGCAGGATGCTGGGCAGCCGGGCAGTTAGCGGGGTACTGGGCATCCAAGTGGATACTCACATATGTATGATATTCAAACTGCCACTTAATGAACATCTACTAATGAGCACCTGCTATGGACTACTGAGGACCTACTATGCAGACTCTGTGCCAGGCCATATGCATGTAACCTTTGTTATCTCTTCTCAGACCCACCTGGGGTGGGGCAGGCATTTTGACTCCCATTTTAGAGATGTGGAAACTGAGGCTAAGAGAAGCAAAGTAGCTACCGAGTGTCACCAAGCCACAACTGGAATCGTGTTTGACTCTCAAGTCTGTGCTGTTTTCCCTGGATGTTTCCCAGGTGTGGGGTGATTTTAGGGAGCACAGGGTGTAGAATTAAACAGCGTAGGTTCACTTTACAGTTCTTGTAAAAACTCTTCTCGTTGTTCGAGGGAGAAGTCTGTGGGGACCATAGTTAAGACCTTTCAAGTGCTTACTAATCCTCCTTTATAAGCAACAATCAAGAGCAGGCCTGGGTGGGGGGCCTTCCAAAAGCAAAGCAATGCACGTGATTTAATGCCTTCGGTTTTCTGTTGACTTTATTTTGAGGCTCACCTCTTCTTCGAGAGGAGTGATGCTGATTCTCTGCCCATGGCAATGATAGAAGGCTTAGGTTTAAAATAAATGTATTTATATTAAAAAGAAATAATAGCTTGGGCAGTACCAGGGAGAGGTAAAAAAAGTGCAGTGAGACCCAAGTTGACAGAGAGGTGATGAGTTCTTCAGATTCTATCACTGTGTGACCCTGGGCAAAGGACCCAGCCTCCATTTCTCTGTCCCCCTGTTTGCAAAGTGAAGGAGTTGGATTTTTACCTACTCAACCTCTCCATCCTGGCATTTCTTGGGGGAGGGGTGAGATGAGCAGAGGATGAGGGTTGGTGGGAGAAAGCAGATGAGGCTGGGAGAGGGAGAGGGAGGGGGAGCAGAAGAATAGAAGGAAGAGGCAGTGCTAAATATAGCCCCCACAGGACTGGGGCCAGCTGAAGCCAACAATCTCCGGGTTTCAGGGGAGCTACCGGAGTCCCAGGTCCTTCTGGATCTTTGGAAAGAGGAAAGACCGAGGGTCAAACCAAACAGAAGATCCGAGAATACTGTGAGGTTCTAGTGCCAACACTATAAAACACCAGAATGATCCTCTGGGTACTTTTTTGATCACATAACTTGGCAGTTTAGCTGAAAACAAACACACCCAGCAATCGGTGCCTCCAATTTCCCTGCTTTGGAGTTCCACTTCGGTTCTAACAGATCTGACAGATCAGCCTCTGTCCTGGCCGTCTTGCCAAGGAGGAGACCGCAGAGATGTCAAGATCCCTTCCAATTGCACAATTCTGTTTTTAGATCCACCCAGAACCATCCACTGCATGCGGACATAACCAATACCCAAAAGACAACCTGTGTTGTGATTTCTGCCAGCCAGGTGAGATGCCACTCCTTTAGCCTGAGTGGGAACCCTTTCGACTTGCTAGCAGATGCAGACCCTAGGTGTGAACTGTGAACTTGAATCTTACATGACCCCTGGGATTTACCACTCTTGTCCTGCTGTTAGAATGTTCTGGGTTCCCTCTGCCTACCCAGGACGAAGGTACCTATCTCGTCCATGTCCCCCACTAGACACGAAGGCTTGGAAGGGTCCAGACACTCACCTTTCAATCTAGAGCCCAGTCTGATCTCTTTTCGATAAGTGTCTGACTCACTGGGTTGTCCCGAACTGCCTCATTTCCTGATGTTTTCCAGGAGAGAAGCTGGTGAAGGATTGCACAGAGAGCGCGCCAACGGAATGTGCTTCTTGCAGTAGAGACGAATTCCAAGCCACCTTTAACAAAGAGAGACGCTGTCACCAGCACAAATACTGTGACCCCAGTGCGTGGGCTGCGGGGCAGGTTGCTTGGGAGCAGGGGCTCATGTTCTAGCTCATTCCCGACCATGTAGCCACTCTAGTGTGGTTTTGTTTTACTAGAGAGGGTCCATTCTGAAAGGCTGGCACCTTGGTTGTACTGGTTGTTAAATAATTTGGCTGCTGTTCCTACCTGGAAGAAGGTCTAAAGAAGGAGCAGGTAGTACGAGCAGCGCCCCCATCCTTCTTGCTCATCTCTGCTCAGACCTAGGGCTCCGGGTTCTCGTGAAGGGCACCTTGAAGACAGACACCATTTGCATGTGTGAGGAAGGCCAGCACTGCACCGGCAAAGGCTGTGAGAGATGCTCCCCACACAGCACGTGCTCCCCGGGCTATGGCGTCAAGCAGATGGGTAAGCGCCCCATCAGGGATCAGCTCTAAGGCCAGCACCCAGTAGAGGACCAGGGTCCAGGAAGCAGAGGGAATGGATTGGAGTCGCCAGCCCGCCTCCATTTGGCTGAACAGGACATGGAAACTTCTTGTTCAATTTCCTGCCATGGACCCCTGCCTTGGAGGAGAGGGGGAGGAACCTTCTGGGGGGTGGCAGTGGGAGGAAGGACACACCCCACCGGAGAGCCGGGGGGGCCACCGTGATGACCAGTGCCCTCTCCTCCCTTCCAGCTACAGGGACTTCTGACACCGTCTGTGAACCCTGCGGCGCCGGCTCCTTCTCCAATGTGTCATCTGCTTCTGAAAAGTGTAACCCTTGGACAAGGTATAAAGGCTTATCTCCTAGGAGCGTGGGACCTGCCTCCCTCCCTGGCTACCTGTCCTGAGTCCCAGCCCCTCTCCCCCCCACACACTCTCGCACTTAACAAGCATCTGGAGTAGCCTCGTGGCCCACCAGACGGCTGCAGCTTCTTGCCTGTTCTCTCTTTGTGGTAACAGACACCCCGATGTCTTTCTCCTCAGCTCACCCCCTCCGTAACTGGCTTTCTGGGCCTCGGTTCTAGACTCTACTCTCCAGCCTCTTTGTCTGCCTCTCCTGGCCATTTCCTGTGTCCGTGGCTTCAGCTCCCAATTCCCTCAGATGGTTCCTGATCAGCATCTCCTGTCCAGAGTCATCTCCTGCGTCCCAGGCTGTCATGTCCAACTGCCGACGGTGCCCCTCCACTGGGGTGACCCACAAGCACCTCAGACTCCCCAATTGCTCCCCTTGTCACCCATAAAGGGCTCCACTGTGCCTCTGGGGCACTCTTTCCACGAGCCCCTGCCTGTGGCCTCAGCCCACATCAGCCGCCAGCTCCTGTCCCTCGGCCTTCTAAATGTCTCGGGGCTGCCTCCTCGCTGGGTCCACGGCCACCACTGCACTTTGGGCCCAGTCACCATCACCTTGTCTGGGTGGCGCCTTGGCCTCCTTGCTGCTCCCCCCCCCCCCCGCCTCTCGTCTCTCCCCTTCAGCTGCCTCCCCAGCCTCTCACAGGAGTGTGCTTTCTGTGGGTCGCTTCAAGTCACAGCATTCCCTCCTTAAAATGCCTCGTGGCTTCTGCTGCCCCCGGAACCCAAGCCAGACTCCTTCCCACAGCCGCTGACCTCCCCGATCCTGTTGCTCGCTGCCCCCCAACACCCTGTTCATCCTCTTGCATCAACCTTTTCTGTCTAATACCCTTAAACACAGCCCAATAACCCTTTACATTTTATTCTTAAAAATGGATAAGATAGGCACGCGGGGCAGAAGCCACAAGGGTCACAGTGATGCCTCCCTTTCCCCACGTCTCTCGGCCACCCCTTCTCCCTGGAGGCAGCCACTGCTCACGCGTGTCCTTCCAGAGACTGAAACACACACACACCCACCCCGTCCATACACATGGTATCATCCCATATGAACTTTCTTATTTGTTTACAGCCTCTCTCCAGTAGATTGCAAACGCCTCAAATGTAGAGACTTTTCCCCTCCACGCTGTGCCCCTTAAGCCTAGAATAGCTCCAGGCGCTTAGTAGGCGCAGCACATCTTTACCCATGTCTTTACTGACAAATGTTGGCTGGCAGCCAGAGGTGCCCGGGGGTGCGAGGATTCAGCACCGAGTTCCAGTCTCACTGTAGCTTAGAAAGGGCGTGACCTGGGGGAGGTGTGCGGTGCCTCCTTTGGAAAATGGGGGTGACTTCAGTCTCAGCAGGCTGGGCGGGGACCTGTAAAGGGATCTTGTAAACGCTCACGCACCCTTCTCATGTAAGACGCTTCTCCCACGGGCTTTCTTCCAAGCCCTTCTCTTTCCCTTCCCCGTGGGCTTTTCCTTTGGGATGTCCTTCTCCGGCCCTTCCTCCCCACTCCTCGTGGGGCCACCTCAGGCCAGGTCTGCATCAGCTCATGTTCAGACACCCGCAGGGCCTCCTGGCTGGCCACTTTCCTGAAATTTCTCCTGTGAGCTCGCAGGCCACTGAGTCTTGTCACCACTTAAATCATTTGGTTGGAGGCTGATAGGACTCGCCAGATGAACTCAGGGGAAACCTTCAGGCCCGATTATCAATGATCTGGCACTAAACACCCGGTTTTCGGTTTTCCAACGTTCCCCATCACCTCCTGGCAGGCTGCACACCGAGTTCCTTGCATCACGTTACCCTGCTTCGCGGGAATGCCCCATTGTTCTAAATTTGATAGATTCAGGGCCACTCACATCTTCCTTCCCCGGGGAAGTCTTTCTGGATGGCCCTTAAACCAGAGGTTTTTCAACTGAGCGATTCTTCTCCCCAGGGGACATTTGATAACGTCTGGAGACATTTTGGTTGTCACGACTAGGAAGGGAGAGGCTGCAGGCATCTAGTGGGTAGAGGCCAGGGATGCTGCTAAGCTGCAGGGCCGAGAAACCCTGCCTTAAAGTGTGAAGACCTCATCTCTCAGTTCCAGTCATTATGGGTTTTGTCTCTTCTCTGAATACTCCAGGTTCACTTTCCAATGTCACCAAGCTTGGCCCTCACTGGAAACTCTCTTGTTATTATTCCTTCAAGATGTGCAATACTCTTCTTCTGCACTCACGAGCTCCCTAGACCAGATTTATGTTGTGCCCAGGATGGGCAGCCTGGGCGGGTACATGTCATACATGCTCAGTGAACTTGCACTTGGGGGTGGTTGACTCTCTCTCCCTGAGGTTGGAAATCTTACACTGGGGAAACTGAACATCTCTCTTTTTCCTTCTTTCTCTCTCTCTTTGCGCATGTGTCTGTCTGCAGCTGTGAGGCCAAAGGCCTAGTGGAGCAACAGGCTGGGACTGACAAGACAGATGTTGTCTGTGGTGAGTCCTGAAGAATGGGCCTTGGGAGCAGGCTTGGGGGCTGGGGCCTGGAAGGGGGAGACTGAGGCACACATAACAATTGGGAGGGCAAACGGAAGATGGGGTGAGGCAAGAGGAAAGGCAGTCTGGGGTTACAACATCCCAGCTCTGCCACTTATCCGTGGCTCCTGGACAAGCCACTTCCCTTCTCTGAGCCTCAGTTTCTCCATCTGTGAAATGGGATAACAGAACTCCCCTTAGAAGGCTGGTGTAAGGGGCAGGCAGGGGTTCTCATGCTCGGGAGGGGCTCTTCTGTGCTCTTCTGCCACCTGCATGGTGTGACAAGTTTCCTCCCAGAGCCTCTGTTTTGATTTTAGAATGAGGAGGGGCCTGGCAGCACAGAGCACAGGCTGCAAGCACTGGGCATGTTAATGAGTGAAAGAGGTCAGGGGCAAGAAAGATACACTCTCTTTGCTTTTTCTTGAAATTCGCTTTCCTCTTGGCAGGGCAGGAACTAAAGTGAGGTGAGCAAGGCCCTTGCTTTGGACACAATATTTAAGGGAGTGCCAGGAAAATGCAGTAATTCAGATATGTAACATTTTGATCCAATAGTTAAAGAAATCACAATGCAAAAAATCCATAGTAAACAAAATACTAAAATATTAAAGACAGAATCCAACCTCCCTCACTTGCTTCACCCTATCCCAGCCTCATTGCCAATAAAACTATTGAAAAAGCAGGTAGCTGGCCTGAAGATCACAGTTTGCTGATTTTTCAAAAATGTGACATTGTTATTTCTTATCTTGATTACTGAGGTTGTGTGTGTGTCCCCCTAAATTTTGTCCCAGGCAACTACCTTACTTGCCTTATCCCAGTCTCTGCCCCACCTCTTGATTTTTCTTTCACTTTCCCACTTAGAACAGAGGCTTAGGTACAAGGAATACTTACTTTCCCTTCTTCTATTCCCTCTTCTTCCATCCATCTTCAAGGAAAGGAGCAGGGCAGGCATAAATGATGTTGGACCTTAGTATGGGCAGAGAGTAGGGAGGGCTGGGGAGTGCGGCAAGCAGGTGGCACTGTGCAATTCAGGCTGATGTGCCAAGTGGGCTTGCTGGCTCACTGGGGCCAGAGCTTCTAAATTTCTAAGAGAAATCTGAGTACCTAGATTTTCAACATGCAGTCTCCCAATTTAAAAATGTTGGCTAAAAAAAATGTGCTGATCACTCTACAGATACCTGCGGGCCACCTTTGGCCAGGGACTGCCTGTTTGGAGTGTCTGAGGCGGGTGCCCTCAGAATGGAAGGCTTTTAGCAAAGTGAGCGGCTCCAGCCACGGGGCTGGGGAGCCATTGCTGAAGTTTTGATTTCTCTAGGTTTCCAGAATCGGATGCGAGTCCTGCTGGTGATCCCCATCATCATGGGTGTCGTGCTGGTTGGCCTGTTGGTGTCTGCCTGTATCAGTGAGTCCCTGGGCGAGGAGGTGATGGGAAAGCAAGGGAAGGGGTACAACAGAATTGGACACCTGTTTCCTGATCTGGGCTCACTAACTCTCCTTTTTTTTTTTTCCCCCAGAAAAGGTGGCCAAGAAGCCAGAGGAGGAGGTTGGTCACCCCTGGGAACCAGAACAAAGTTTTAGCAAACTGGGAGGAAAGATAGTCTCCTGGTTGCTGACCTGGCATTAAAACCCACTCGGGGTCCTTCTCTGTGCCCCCTACCCTATACTGACTCAGTGCCAGCTTTTGTCATCTCCAGAGCTCATCTCACCAGAGAGTACCTGGTGCCATGGGCAAAGTCTGATATTTGCTGCTCTCTTGGCATTAAGTACTTGGGGAGCCATGTCTTGGGGGCCTGGGCACAGGGTGGGGGGGGGTGCCAGAGGAACAGCTCCCTGAACCCAATGGCTCCCACTCTGGAAGTTTCTTGACACTGTTGGTGTGGCCAGCAGGGGGCAGGAGGCACCCATGGAATCAGCCTGACCCTCTGGGAAAGGGAAGGCGTCTGGAGGGGGCACTTCCTCCACTAGGAGGGAAGGACCCTCAGAGGTGTTGCTGGGGTAACCACCTACCTTGGCTCCTCAGGTGATCCAACTCAACAACAGTAAGAGTTTGCCGGTGGAGATGGAAGATTCATCTCCTGTGCAGGAGACCTTACATGGGTGCCAGCCCGTCGCCCAGGAGGATGGCAAAGAAAGCCGCATCTCGGTGCAGGAGAGACTGTAAGGTGGCAGGTGCCCTGGTGTGGGCAGATGGGCACACGCCTGGAGAGCCTAGAGTTGCTGCTGCTGCGGAGGGAGGGCGAGCGGCTGGCACTGGGTCAGCCTCGCCCCACCTGTACCCGTGGTTTGAGAAAGGAACCCTAACACAGGTTTCGGGGGGAACCTCTCACCTGAGCAGTCTCCCGACTTGCTTTTAAAGATGGAGGCAGATCATTTGAGGGGGGGAGAGGACCACATGGTAATACCCACCAGGCCCTCTGAGCCAGCGGTACCGTGCCCAGAGACGGAGACAGGGATTCCTAGGAGCCGGGAGAGACTTGCACCCCGTATCATCACAGCAGCGCCTGGGGCAGTGACTTACTGGAAGCTCCGTACCTGTCCACCAACGGGGGCTGGCGAAATAAAACTGTAATCTATTTGTACAGCAGAATCTCAAAATCACTGTCGTGGGGGGAAAAAGGTGGCAGGATGGTGGGTACAGAAGCCTTTTTTTTTTTTTAAAGCACGTGGCCCCTAATAATATAATGTATCCGGTGGACCTGTATCTAAACATGGTGTGCGTTCTCTATGTGGGTGTCCCAGGGTTCTGGAAGGATACACAGCTCAAAGCGTTGTCGTTCTGGGATGGGGAAGAAGACGAAGGGGAGGTGTGGTTAAAGGCCGACTTGACTTTCCCATAAGGCTTCATCTTTCCCCCGCAAAAGGAGAGTGACTTCACATAATGCTTATGTAATTAAAAAGGCATCATCTATGTAAAAAGCAAAATGAGGGTGGACATGCTCGGTAACATGAGCTGCTAAACTCACCGTCAGGCTCACAGCGTTAGGGCACTTTCGGAGGAGAAATAAGAATGTCCCCAGCCTGCTGCCCCTCCAGGGGGGTTTCTGTAGACACATCATCCCTGCAGAGCCTTCTTCCCATGGGATTCATGTTCACCGAACGGCCTGTGGGGTCTTTAATAGAGGTAGAAATGGAGGCCCAGAGAGGTGATGTGACTTGCCTGTGGCCACACAGCAGTGGGCAGTGGGCCTCGGGCCTCAGAGCGTCCTGCTCTGGGTCTTGTGCTCCTTCCAGACCTGGCTACATCTGTTAACTCCTTCCTGGGGGCTCCTGGCCTTCCCACCTCCTTGTGACCTCCCAACTGCTTCAGGAGCGGCTGCTTCTTGGTCAGATGGTGCCCCCTTCCCCCCAGCAGTATCTTAGGATAAAAATAAACCATCCTGTTCTCTTTTCCTGCTGTGCCAACTGAGGGGGAGCCTAGCCAGGAGGAGCAGCAGATGGAGTGGGAGCAGAGGGGATGGGAGGGGAGGGAAGGGAGGAGGCAGAGCAGTGCAAAGCCGTGGCAGAGAGACTCGTGGCACTGAGGAGGCCAGGCTGATTTAGCCAGGGGTCCTCCCCCCAGAAGCTGCTCTGGAATTCCCAGTGTAATCTGCTGCCCGGAGGGTGGGGGTGGGGGTGGAGCGATTTTGTCCCTGATGGAGGCTGTGAGGGCAGCTGGGAGCCAAGAGAGGGGCACCTGGCTTGGCACACCTCCCAGGAGCGCTTCCAGAACCATTTGGATGTACCAGGTGGAGATGTTTCATTTAGAAAATGGAGCAAAATGGTGGTGATGGGGGTGGGCCCTCGCCCTCACCTCCTACCTAGAGTCTAAATGCTCCTGGGACTCATTTCAAGCACGGCACTATGGTGGGAAGACACAACATAACCACCCCTGCCACTTACTCATCTGGGTGACCTTGGGTAGGTCACTTCCACTGCTCAACTTTTCATTTCTTCGTCTGGCAAAGGGGAGACAATACCTGTGGCTTTGGGGGGTGTATGTTACGACTAGGATGCTCTCGCCGCCCCCTTTGTTTGCACCCAGGGCAGAAGGTCTCCGTTGTCCCATGTTTCAGAGCCCCTGCCGGACATGCTAGATAGTGCTGGGCCCACTGCCTGGGTCTCTGGTCAGTAGGTCTGGGGTGGTGCTCACGAATTTGCATTTCTAGCAAGTTTTCCAGGTGGTGCTGATGCTGTGGTCTGGGGACCACACTTGGAGAACTACCACCCTTTGCGTCCATATTTCTCTATGAACAGCCGGTCTCCTGTGGCAGGCATTGAGATTTCCTTGGTCTTGAAAACACGCGTGGTGCAGGGGAGATGTACCTGGGGAGTAATGTCCCAGAATGCTCAACCAATCAGGCAAGAAAGCCTCCTTGGCCTTGGGGTGGGGTGTGGAAGGGGGGATATCTGAGTGTGTTCTGTCCTGTCTCCTGGGATCCCTCGAGGGACCAGGGCCCTTCTGCCCTGGCTCCCTTCCCTTCCCTGTCCACTCTCCCACCGGCTGCTCCTGCTTTGGGGTTCAACTCCTCAGTAAACCACCTGCCTTCGTGCCTTGTCCCAGAGCGCTTCCAGGAGAAGTCACCCCTTAGAGTCAGCCGGGTTCATGCATGAGCAGGTATGATTTTGTGTATCAGCGTCTTGACAAAGAGGAGTTGCTATTCTTGGCAGCTGTAGCAAGTTCTGGGTTCCGAGTGGAGCTCAGCCAAGAGCTTTCTGCGTGACCTTGGCAAAGTTACTCTCTGGTGGTGGGTGTTGCTGGGACCCCACTGAGGCCTAGGGGTCCTGCCAATTCTAAAAATAAACCAAGAGGATCAACCTACTGTAGGGTCTGCTCTGGCCAGTATGGGGGGATGGATGTGAGGCGTGTGTCAGCCGGAAGGTGGCGCCAAGGCCACGTCCAAAGGGACTTATGGCTTCTTGGACACCCGTGTGAAGCTGGCTTTACCCTCAAGCCACATCCTTCCCTTACTTCCCTCGGCCCCATGGCCGGAGCCTCTGCAGCCTCTACTCTGTGACTTCATCAGTCCCCTCAGTGTCCCCTTCTCCGCTCCTCCTTCCTTTCACAAGCCTCACCTCTTGCATCCTCAGCTAGGGCTCGGCACGGGGACTGCTGGGAGAGTGTGTGGACCCTGTGCCCACTCTGTGCCAGGTGCGGCTCTGAGAGCTTTCCATGCCTGTCTTAGGAGAGCCCCACCGAAGGCATGGGTCTCAGAGGCTCAAAGGCTAAATGACTTGTAAAGGTCTGAGAGTTAGAGCTGGGATTTGGGACCTCATTAGATTGACCCAAAAGCCTGTAGCTTTTCCCCCACCCAGAGAGCAGGGAAATAGGTACATATAACAGGAAAGGTCATGGGAGAGACCAGGGCAGAGGGGAAGCCTGAGAGGCGGCTAAGCTCTAGGGGAGGGGTTGCAAACTCGCATCCATGAGGGCCAGGGCAGCGCAGGGCAGGGCAGGCCAGGTCAGGCCAGGCCAGGCCTGGAGCAGTCAGTAAGGCAGAGGCTCTGCCCAACTTGGGGTGGGGCAGCATGTAGCAGTTTCATCCCTGGTTGCCCTGAAGCAATGGGAGCTGTGTATAGCTTGGAATCCAGATTTCTAAAGGTCCTGATGTTTAAATGCTACCAGTTCCTGGCATCAAAACCACCAGGAAAGCTGAGAATGCATGGCATAGAGGGCCAGGGCTTAAGCAGACAGGGGGCTTCAGGCATCTGCTTTTTGTTTTATATATGGGGAAACTGAGGCCCTGGGAGGATCCAGCTGAGTTAAGTCATGTGTCCTAGGCAAGTTGTCTGCTTCTTCAGAACCCAGTGAGAGCCCTTTGGGGCTTGGGTCCCGCAGGTGCCTTGGCTATGGGGGGTTGAAGGTGCCAGGACTGGGGTGCAAGGGCTGAGCTGGGTGTAGAAGTCCTCTGAATTCTACCCCATATGGGCCACTCCCAGCCCCCCAGGCCTGTGCACACCTCCCCTCCCCCATGCCCTCCCCTTAAGCTGTCAGGGCCCTGCAGTCGATTCCTTGGGAACAGAAGTTATTAAAGACTCTGCCCCGAAGGGTTTCTCTCCCCCAGAGTGATTCTGGCACAGAAAATTACAAACCCACCTGCAGGGGTGGGGAGATACAGTTTTAATTTGAAAAAAAAAGAAAAAAAGAAAAGAATCCCATGCTGTGGTCCTGGAGTCTGGGGTGGGGGAAGCTCACAGGCAGAGGGGGCTCTCCTGGGACCTGCAGCCAGGCTGGGGGGCTCCAGAGGGCTCAGTAAGCCCTGTGAGCAGCTTTTGCTCAAACAGGCAAAAGGGGGCTCTCCTCCTCTCTTCCTCTCCCCTGCCCTGTCCCCAGGGCTCTCTGCCTCTCTCCCAGCCGACTGGCACATCCCGCTGGGCCTTGGCGCTGGCAGCTCCCAGCCTCCTCCCTGCAGGAGTCCCTCTGCTGTCTCTGCCCACCCTCTGCGGTCTCTGCCTGTCCCTCCCAGCCTTCCGCCTGGCTCCCTGACCACCACTACGTTCCCTTCTCCCACAATTCCATCTCTCTCTTGCTCTCCTTTGAATAAGTGTTACTGTTTGGGCTAATTATGGGTAAGTCATACCTGTGCATCGCACCCCCTTCCGGAAACAAGAAAACGAGACCCCCCGTGAGCCTCCCACCAACCACAAGCTACAGGTCCCTCCAGACTTCTGCTCTGTGCCAAAAAATATTTTTTATACTTGGGCTATTATTACTCTGTTTCATAAGCAGCCTTCCGTGCTTGGCAGCCTCTGGGGGGTGTCTTCCTGCCAATAAATATAGATCGACTACATGCTTTTTAATTGCTGCATAGAATTCCATTGTGTGGGAGCCCCATTCCTGGAAGGACTCGGCTGGACGCTGGTGTGGGTTCCCTCTTGTCCCTCTTTCTCGTCCTGCTCCCCACCCCCAGCCTCTGCCGCCTTCCTCTCTCTCCACCCTTCCTTGCCCACCTCCCTTTTCCTCTCCGCCTCTCCCCTCAGGCCTTCATCCCTACCCTTAGTTTCTCCCCTGCACACCCCACTCTTCCAGGACATCTCTGCCCCCCCCCATTCCCTCGCTTGCGGAGGGGTGGGGGTCATTGCAGTTTAACACCTGCTCCCCGTGTCAGACATGTGCCGACTCATTAGTGCGCCTGTCCCCCCAAGTGAGGCAGGCAGGAGCCACAGTGGAAGCAGAGGCCTAATTGAATGTAACTAATTATTCACTCCCTTAAATGGGCCTGGGAGGGACAGAATTACTCACTCTGAACTGGGAGACAGGGAACTGGCCGCCTGGCAAGCAAATCCCGGGGCCTGTGGAGCCAGCTCTCCTCGGAATACTAATTAGGGCAGGAGTGACAAGGGGATAAAATCAGAGCAGAGCCTCTGTGCCCCTCCTGGAGCTGGCAGGCTGGAGAAACCTATCCCCAAGTGCAGGTAACTGACCCACCCCGGACCCCAGGGAAGGGTTAATGGGGGGGGGGGGGGCTTGGGGAAATGAAATGCGGAGACTGCAGGCTGAGGTGGGGGTTGTTTGGAAGGGGAGGGGCAGGAGGCACAATGCCTGGAGGGCAGGCCCTGTGGGTGCCAGGGCACCCAGCTGGCATCTAGAGGGTCCCCTCCTGCACTGCTTAAAGATGCCTGAGCCTGCAGGCAGCATCGCAGTGCCCACTGGCACCCGCCAGCACCCGCCACACCTCAGATGGGGACCACTGAGGCTCAGACAGGGGGTGCGTGGAGTCCAAAGTCAGAGGGCCTCTGTGGGCGGAGCTGGAGGGCCTCACAACCCAGAGTTACCCTGCCTCATCCCTGACCTGCGTCTGTGCCATTGGGGGGTGATGCGGGTAGCCCAGCATCAGTGTCTTTAGAGTGTCTCTGGGGATTCCAACATTCAGCCAGGACCTAAAACCATTTAACCCTCAGTTTGCTCTGTGAGACTTGTCTCTGAATTCATATTGTTTGTGGCATCCTTTCCTCCTTTCACCTTTTTTTAAAAAAGATTTATTTTTTTATGCATACAAGAGCTGGGGTACAGGCCAGAGGCATGGGGTGGGGGGGTGGGTGGAGGGGGGTGAGAGGATTCACCAGAGACAGAGTGGGGAACAGAACAGGCAAATTGACCAAAGTACACTGCTGAGGGGAGCAGCGGGCGAGACAGAAGAGGGCTGCTGCGCCATGTGGGTAGCTCCCTGGCTGCCCGGGGATCAAACTCTTGCTGCAGTGGCTGCAGATAACTTCACAGTTGCATCTTAACCCTTGCGCCACCAGGGAGGCCCCCTCCTCCTTTCACTTTTTAAAAAATATTTACTTCATAGACGAGCTGGGGTGTAGGCCAGAGGAGTAGGGGGGCAGTGAGAGGATTCATCAGGACAGAGTGGGGAGCAGAACAGGTGGATCTACTGAAATACACTGCTGAGGGGAGCAGTGGGCATGAAAGGAGAGGCCTGCTGCACCCTGTGGGTCAGCTCCCCGGCCGGAGATCGAACTCAGGCCATAGAGGTGATCATGATAATGCTGAGATGCAACCCTAGGACACCGGGGAGGCCCCTGCTCTTTTGCTTCTGACCTTTCACTCAACCCATCCTGAATGACCTCCAAGCCCTAGCCTTCTCTGTGACTTCAGGTTTCCTGCGGCCGAGGAGCAGGGGGAGGGCCTGTGGGGGGTAGGGTGGTGGAGGTGGCTGGCAGGGAGCAGTGAGGGAAGAAGACCTGAATGGGGCCCTTGGGGCCTCTGGGCTGGGCCATCCTGGGCAGGTCCTGGAGGTCAGAGGTGAGAGGTCAGTTAGGGATTGTGCAGAAATGGAAAGAAAGGTGAACTGGGCTCTGGGGAGATAGAGAAAGGAGAATGAAGAGGTATGAGTGTGTGTGTGTGTGTGTGGGGGGGGTGTGTGGGCAGAGTAACCATAATTCTGCCTCCATTTCCATACCAGGCACTTCTCACTTGACCCTGACAAAGCCCTCTGAGGGCGCATAGTCATCCTCGCAGCTGAACAAGGTGAGGCTCAGAGAGGTTTCGTCACCCGGGGAACAACAGCACAGCCATGTCCTGTCTTGGGCTCTCCCGGATTCCGTGCTCCTTTGCCCACGCTGCTTTGATTCCGTTACTGGCTTGTGATTGCTTCTCTAGCAGGTGCTGCTGTGGGCGTGCTACTATTCTGCGTGTGTGTGCCAGCTTGTTATGTGAGCGTGCACGCGCGCTCCCCCTCCTGAGAGGGCCTAGCTGTCGGAACCCCCCACGCCCGCCCAGCGCAGTGCCATCTGCTGACCAATGTGGGCGTGGTGGGGCACGGAGGGGGCACGGACCCCTGCTTCTGGCCCCCCCTTCTCTCAGCCAACTGTAGTTGCACTCAGCAGGCGAGCGCCTCCCCGGGGGCGGATGGGGGCTGGTGAGGGGCGGGGAAGGCGGGTGGTCCTGCCAGCCTAGTGACAAACAGCCTTGCTTGCAGCCAAGGTGGAGGAGAAGCCTGGGTAGTTGTAGGGCAGGGAAATCCCTTCTGCCCCTGCTTTGCCGCTGTCCGTCCCCCATCTGCCCACGCAGTACGTGCTGGGAGAGAGGGACAGGTCACCCTCGCCTCCGCTCACCCTCCCCAAGGGTGGGGGGCTTCCTGGGAGCTTCATAGAGGGGCAGCAAATTTATGAGCCCAACACAGATTCCCTAATCACCTCGCCAGCCGATCCATCTTTCTGGAGCCACGGGTGGAATGAAATTATTGTGAAATAAATCTGTACAGATGATGGAGGTACTGGCGGGGGTGGGGGCAGACAGGGGTTTCGGCACTTGAGGAAGCTGGGGTGCTGGGGGGGGCCTAGGCCACTCCTTCTTGGCTGAGACCCAGAGAGGAGGCTCCCTGACTCTCCCCTCTTTGCAGTCTTGGTTTGGGGGGGCTGTGTTCCATGCAGGCCACCAGCTCTCCCTGGAAGGCCCTGCTCAATCAGAATCTTACCTCAGGGCTAGATGCAGGGCCCACCAGCCTGCTGCGTTCAGAGTTGCCCTTCCTTCCCGAGTTCCATAGCCAGAGGGAGGAGCAGGGAGCTGGATGGGGGTGGGGGTGCAGGAGAAAGGGTGGGCTCAAGGGGAGGGGTGAGGGCACTGGAGTTGGGGCAGGACCCTGGTCCGGGGTGAGCGGTTCAGCTTGGGTTACTCACCTGTAACCAATGGTCAGGAACCAATCAGAGAGGCGCTGGGAGGGTGGGCTTCCTTCTCCACCCCCTCCCACCCACGGTGTTAACTCCTTAATTTCTGGGAGTGAGTGAGGAGAGAGCCAGGGAAGGGGCTGGAGTGTTGGGGCTCTTGGGGAGCTTGGAAGCAGCCTATTGGAAGAAGTTCGACGCTTAAACCTCCTCAGCAGGACTGGTGTGTTTCTGTGAATGCCCGTCCTGGGCAGGGCGATGGTTTGGGGCAGTAGATCTTGCCCCTGGGGCCTCCCTCCTCCCTTTCGGCCAGCCTTGTCTGGGCACCCTCCCCAAAGTCCCAGCAAGACCGATGGCCTTTAGGTCTGCAGATCAAGGGACACAGCCAGGGCTGAAGTGTCCCCAGGGTATTCTCCAGGCTCAGTGCCAGGGCCCTCCAGCCTCCCCCGCCCACCTCAGCCAGGATTAGGAGGCCCTTGTCCTCCCCAAGCCCTGAGCTGGAAGTAGATGCAGACAGCCCGCTGGGATGAGATCAGCCAGCCCTCTGAGCAAGGGCAGCCCTAGGGAAGAACACCACCCTGGCCCCCGCTCCGCGCCACCCCCCCCAGAGTCCAGGCTCTGCTGGGATTGCTGGACAGGACAGGCCCTCTGTAGCCAGCCCTGCTCTTGCCCCGGGACCCCTCCATTTTCTCTTTCCAGGAAGGGGCACAGTGATTTTAGGGGGTGATAAGGGCGGGACAGCCAGACCATCAGCCCCTCTCGATGATGCAGGCTGGGTCGGGGCTGCCGTGTGCGTGCTGCCCAGAGGCTCTCAGTGGGGGTGGGAGCCAGACACAGACTGGCTCTGGAAATGAGATTTGCCTTGTTATCTGTGCTTGCTCAGGCCTAGGGCCTTGGGCATTAACTAACCCATTCAAAGAGTTAAGAGGTGGGGTGGGGGGTTAGGGGGGAGCTGAAACCCAGGCTGGACTGGATAGAGCACCTGCCAGAGACAGAGACCAGAGAGCGAGACTAACAACCAGTTGTTTTGTATTTGTGTGTTTTTTGTGTGTCCACAGCGTGTGTGTAAGTGCTTTGCTTCCTGCTCATGTGTGTTGATATTTGTCTTTAGAGTGTGTGTGTGTGTGTGTGTGTGTGCCTGTACAACCACATACACCCTGTAGTTTTGCTTGTATAGCCCCCAACATACCCCAGCCCTTTCTGAAGACCACAGGCCCAGATATAGCCTCAGGGACAGAACCCAGGTGCCAGGCACCCACAGGGCGATCTGGAGGTGGCGGGTCTGGGCACCTTCCAGAGGCTCCGGCCTGGCAGGGAACAAAGGGGCAATCAGTTGAGAGGCCAGGAGAGCACTGACTGATTGAGGAAGAGGAATTAGCTAGGACCCTCATGGGGACCCTGCAGGGGGCGGTGGGAGGTGGCTGGCATCCTGATTAGGGAGCAGGTGCAGCTGGGCTTACCTGAGCGGCAGGAGGGCAAGCAGTGGGGGTAGAGAGGGGGACGCCTAGGCATGGGGTGGGGACAAATTGCAGCAGGGCCACCGGTCCCGATGACCAGTCACCATGTGGGTAGGAGTGGGGTGCTGGGGGAGGAAGGACAGCCTGATGGAGCAGCTCCTGCCTACCCGGAGCTCACAGTGGGTCTGGCGACCAGCTCAGCATCTGCCACATGATCCTCACAGCACAAAAGCTGATTCTGCCATCAGCCAGTCTCCCGAAAGCGTAAAGGGGTGCTCAGAGCACTTGAGGGGACTTGCTCAAGTCTGCACAGCTATGAGTCCAGGGGACTCAACTTTACAGCCCCCCATTTAGCCTTTAGGCCACAGAGCTACCCCCCAGCCTCTGCTGCATGACCAGTGAGGAGAAGTTACAGAAGACAGCAGAAGAGGAGGGATTTATGAATGAAACTGACCAGCATAGCTGGCAGACCCGGGAGGTTGTGAGATGCCCATCACTGGAGGGACCCAATGAGTGGCTCACAGACACTAGGAGGGCTGGGAGGTCAGGTTCCATTCTTTCCAGCACTGATTATAATATGTTCTTGAGTCAGAACCCATAGGTTTGAATCCCACCATCACCCACTCACTACTGTGTGACTTTGGGCAACTTGCTAGCCCTCTCTGTACTTCAGTTTTCTCGTCTATAAAGCGCAAGGGAGAGTGAATTGAATAGGTAATTCATGTTAAGTGCGAAATGAATTTGCATTCCTCTTGCCTGGCTCCCGGTAAGCACTCACTAAATTCGAGCCTTGTATGTTAAGTGGGAATGGATGGGGGGTGTGGAGGGTAGGAGAGAACTGGGGGAGAGGTGGGATTTGGGATGAGCAGAAGCAAGGTAGAAATGCAGGTGTTAGCTCTGAAGTTGAAGGGTTGAGAGGGGTTCAGGTGACCCCCTGGGGCTCTCTGCTTGATCTCCTCTGCTTCATCCAGACCTCACATCTTCTCCCTCTTCCTGCTTTTCCTGCTTAGTTGCTTCTCCCCCAGGCCATTCTTCATCATCACCCCTTGTCCACGGCCTTTAATGGCACCTCTTTGCTCATGGAAGTGGTTCTCCAAGTTTGCCAGGGAAAGCTCTGTAGAGGTTGGGGGATGGCCTTAAGTGGTCTGTGATCTGGTATCCCTTGGAGACTTTCCAGTTCTCTTTCAATGGTGACAAGGAGCACATTTCACACTTCTTGCCAAAGGGAGATCAGACTCAGTTTCTGCGCCATCAGCAGATGCCTGGATCTAGCTAGAACTCAGCAACACTGATTTGTTTTAGACCTTGATTTCTCAACCCTTCCTTCTGCTCCAAACACCTTCTCTTGGCTCTCCAGCTCTGCAGTTTCTTGTTTCACCCTGCTCCCCTGGCTGCTCCCCGCAATCTGCAGTTTTGGTTTTTCCTCTGGGGTTGGCTGGCCCTTTAATTGCTGTGTCCCCTCCAGTTCTCCTCCGGCGCCTTCTCGTCTGGAGCTCTATCCAGTTTAGTGGCCTTAAAACCACCGTGATTCCTAAATGCATTTCTTCAGACTCAGAGAAATTTCCAGCTGCCTTTTTGACATCTCCACGTGGTTGTCCTATAGGTATCCTTAACCTGAAAGTCCAAAATGGAGCCTCGAGTTACTGGCTTCTCTGCCTACCCTCTAATCTGCCCTGTTTCAGGAGATGGTTACACATCTAGGAGTTAGCCTGATTCTCCTGTCTCCCTCGCCTGCCCCATCCAACCTGTCATTCACACCTCACCTCACCGGCAGACACCCCAGACAGCCACTGCTCTTCACTGCACCGCCTTCCCTTGGTCCAAGTCATCACCTCCCCTCACCAGCGTGTCGCACTGGTTCACCTTGCACCCCCAGAACCCCCCAAGTAGCAGCTGGAGGGGCTTTTAAAAACACGGATCAGATCATGCCTCTCCACTACTTAAAACTCTCAAAAGGCATTCCCTTGAGCTTGCAATCAACCTAAGCCTTGTGCTCTGGTTTACAAGGCCCACGTGATGGGGTTCTTTTTTTGGTCTCTCTTTTGTCCTTCATCCCCTGTGACTCTACCCCTTGCTCACTCTCTTTCAAACCCACAGAGCTCAGTTCTACCTTAATCTCTGTGTCCAGAACCTTCTCCCCTTGATCTTTGCATGTTTGGTGACTTCGCTGCTTTTAGTTGAGGGTCCCCTCAGAGAGGACTTTCCTGGTCATTCGACACTAATGTCACCCCCAGACATGACCAAATCTGCCACTTAGTTTTCTGCTGAATATGATATTTTGATCGGCTTCCTTTGTTTGGTATTTGCTTTTCCCCATATAATTATAAGCCAGAAATGTTAGTGGGAATGTTACCTGTCTTGTTCATTGCTATAACCCGAGTACCAAGAACTATGCCTGGGTCATTGGAGATGATTAACTATTTGCTGGTGAATTAATGAATTGTTTTTATTTTTATAAGCACCTTTGATTTATGACAAGTGTAATTTCTCTTTGCATTTTAGAGAGTGATGTAAAATTTCCTTTCAAGAACAAAGCTGAAAAGATCTGAAAAGAGACTTGTATCCAGAATATATACAGAACTCTTATAACTCTTAACAATAAAAAGACAAATAACACAATTAAAAAATGGGCAAAGGATCTGAATGGAAGTTTTTCGAAGACATACAAATGGCCAATTAACCCACAAAATGATGTCCAATTAGGGAAACACAAAGCAAAACCACAATGAGCTATCATTTCAGTCCCATTAGAATTTAGCCACCAGGATGGCTAAGATAAAAAAGAGACACTAACAAGTGTTGACAAGGGTGTGAAGAAATTAGAATCTCATACATTGCTGGTGGGATGGTAAAATGGTTCAGTCACTTTGGAAACATTTGGGCTGTTCCTCGCAAAGTTAAACATGGGGTGCCAAGATGACCCAGCAATTCCACTCCTAGGTCTGTATCAAAGAGAACTGAAAACATGTCCACGCAAAAACTTGGAAATAAACTTTGATAGCAAGATTATTCAAAATAGCCAAGTGGAAATCAAAATTCTCGTCCACCGAGGACTGGCTGAATGACATGTGGAAGAGAGGTACCACGGACGATTACTCAGCAGTAGAAAGGGCTCTCGAAACCAGTTTGCTAATTAGAAAAAAAAAACATCATGAAAGGCCATTTATTATGATTCCATTTACATGAATTGTCCTGAGTAGGCAAATCCTTAGAACCAGGGGATAGATTTAGTGGCTGCTGGGGCTGGGGAAGGGGTAATGAGAAGTGATTGATAAAGGCTACAGGATTTTTTTTGGGGTGATGAATTAGATAGGGTGATAGTTGCACAACTCTGAACAGGCTAAAAACTGACTCAGACTCTTTTTAAAAAGGTGATGTTATGCCAGGTGAATTATATCTCAATGAAGCTATCATTAAAAAAATAAAGTGAAAAAGTGATCATTGAAATAAAAAAGTCAACAGTCAGGCAGAGAAGCATGCTCTGGCAAAATCATGGAGGAGGAACGTGAATGATTGGTGTTGGCTTATGGGCTTATAAGGATAAAGTCTAGACATCCTAGTTTAACATTCAAAGCTTAACTCCAGTTGCGTGCCCTGCTCTTACCCTTAATCCAGCCACCCTGGGCTGCTGCCTATTTCTGAAACACTGAGGAATCTTTCTAGCTGCCTTGTTTGTGCAGATCTTGGTCCCTAACTGGGGTGCCCTTTCTGCTCTTCTCTACCTGGTTTAATTCAGTCCAGCCTAGGTTGGTGGGGTTGAGAGGCAAAGAGGCAGCTGCGAGGCACAGTGCACAGGATGAAAACACAGTCTGGGCCTTGGGCTGGCTCCCAGACAGGATGAGGGAGACACTTTACCCGGGAACAACAAAGCTGGGTAAAGATTCTGGATGCAGGGCCTGTCGGCACGTGGGGCTACGTGGGAAAGCAGCAGGAGGACTTAACACAGCTTGAGAGATCCGGAGGGGAGAAAAGGGGACATTTCAGCTAATGAGCTGGCCAGGCAAAGAATAGGGGAAGAGTGTGGCAGGCAGAGGAGAGGGCCTGGGTGAAGACCTCAAGACAGAAGGCCAGGTTGGAGGGATCAGCAGCAGATGTGGCTGCTGGGGGAGTGGGGTGGGGGTCCCCAGCGAGTGGTGACAAACGGCCCTACATAGTTGGCCTGAGATCAGAGCTCTTGTCGCCCATGTCAAGGAGTCTGGATGTTTCGGAGCTCGCTTGGATTCCACACTACACAATGCCGTGGTTATTTCATCTTCAAATCCCCGTCACTCCTGCCATTATGCATGCGCCTGTTTATTGTCTCTCCCTCCTGGAAAGGACATGGACTGTGTGCTGCTCACGGCTGTGTCCCCGGCAGCCAGAACAGTGGCTGGCTCGTGTAGACGCTCAATAAATACTTATTGAATACATGGATTTACGTGCCTGTCTCCTCTGTTTAACTGAGTTATTTAAAGTCAGGGAACAGTTGGATTCATCACTGTGTCCTCAGGGCCTAGCACAGAGCTCGGAATACACATGCTGCCAGTGAATATTTAAAGAATAAGTGAGTGAATGAATGAATGAATGTTTCCCCCAGTGAGCAACAAATTCCTGAAGGCAGGAACAACCTGATTTATGTTCTCAGTGCCCAACACATGGCCTGGCAGAAAGCAGACACTCAATACATATTTGGGGACCTGAACAAGGGTATCTTCTGGGTGTGGCCCCTGGCAGGCCTGCAGCAAGAGCTAAAACAAGTAACCCAGGCAGGCAGGAGGGGAGATGCCCTGCTGGCAAAAGGTCTCAGGGCCTGGAGTCAGGCTGTGCCAGCAAGATCAGCCTGGGTGTGTGGGGTGGCCAGGGGACCCAGGAGCACCAAGGGGCATCCAGGGGCTCAGAGACCCTATTCCAGCTTATCAGTGCTTAGAGACCCTGTTCCTCTCTGGTGACTGACAGGCCGCCCCACCAATGAGGTGTGGGCACAGCTGGGGGTTGTGGTGGGATGGGACAGATGGTGGGAGACAAGGAAACCCCCATGTTCTCCTCCATCTGTTACATTTAATTGACTTCCCGCAGAAAGAAAAAAAAATAAACCAGTTGCAAGGATGAAATTGCTAATTAAAAGGCCCTCTGATTAGATAGACAAATATTTACCAATTATGCCTGACCCTGTCTGTCCCTCTTATGTCTGCAAACTCCCCCATCAGCACCATGGCTGCATGACACCCAGCTGGTGGCTCTTCTACCAGTCATTCTCCTGGAGCTCAAACTGGCTACCTGTGATACAGGGAAGGAGAGAGACAACTGCTGACAAATAGTCATTCAACAAACATGTCTGTTGCATGACCAAGCACAGTGCTGGACCCCTGGGAACCAGAGTAGGATTTCCATGGACAGTTCTTCAGGTTGTGTACTGCACAAAGGTTCACCCCTAGGAGAGTGGGGCTTTACCTATCAACTTATTACCCAGATGCCAGAGGAAGAAGATGGTTCTTTTCTTTGCACAATGGGCATCAGCTTGCCAAGCCATACCCATGGACTTGTGCCTGACAGAGTGGGTGCTTTTGCCTAGTCCATACACAATGCGCTAGTGACAGCTCTGTAGAGATGAAGGTAATTCAGGTCCCAATCCAAGGGGTCTTGGGATTGTGGGGGAGGAAATACATGCCTATGATGAGAAAACAGTCATTTAACAAACATCTATCAAGCACCTAATGTTTGCCAAGCACTCTGTTGGCTCCTGGGGGAGAGAGATGAGTTGTATATTTTCCTGCACACACACTCACACACACACACACACACACACGTATACAGTTGGGTCTACGCTTCCATTTTCTCTTTCCTTCCTCCATTTCAAGTAAGCTTTAGGAATCCTGGGAGGTAAGAGTAAAGGCTCTGGGCTCTTACTGCCTGCATTTACATCCTGGTTCTAGCATGTTCTGGCTGTGAGACCTTGAGCAAGTTGCCTCACCTCTCTTTGCCTCAGGTTTCTTCTCTGTAAACTGGAGTTAATCCTGGTACCAGCATCTCAGGATTATTATAATGAATTATATATTACATACCATTAAATGAGTTGATGAATGTAACTCATGCCTGACACATGGCAAGCACTCAGTAAATGTTAGCTATTTAAAAAAAAAAAAAAAAACACCTTTTGTGTGCCAGACACTGTCCCTTAGGAACACAGAGCTGCGGTGTCCTGTTTCCTCTCTCCTTTGAACCCAGAGTGTGGAACATGCAGAGAAATCCATAAACACTCACAGGCTCCCTTACACCTTGGCTGTGCGAAAGAAAGTTGTGACGACAGTGTGTGCTTCCTCTAGAATGAATGAATTTTAGCTTAAGTCAGGTGAGCTGGGGTTGTCTTAAGCCCAGACTAGGGAAGTGAAACAAACAATAGCCTGGTCAGATAGCAAGTGAGCTCTCCGGGGTCTGCTCAAGGGTGAGGTTGCCACAGAAAAGATTGCAGCCGTGGGAGGAAGGAGGTGAATTCCATGAGCAGATGCTGTTTGACGGTGGGACAATTTTTCCCAGGAGCAGTTGGGCTGGCCTGTGCAAGGCCCTGGGATGCCATTCCTCTCATAAAGGGGCAGCAGGCAACCACCAGGTCTGGCCATTCCCTGGGCAAGTTACTAAACGGTAGGCCCAAGGGCAAAAGCAATGTCTGCCTCTTTAGGAAGCTGGAGTTGGGGTGGGAGGTCGTTGGGATGGTTCTTGGTCACACAGCCAGAACATGCTAGAACCAGGATATAAATGCAGGCAGTAAGAGGGCCTCCCTGGTGGTGCAGCAGTTGAGTGCTGGGCTGCGAAGCTGCCTGCAGCCTCTGCAGCGCTGGTTCGATCCCCAGGCTCTGCAGCGCTGGTTCTATCCCCGGCCACCAGCGAGAGTCCCACATGGCGCGCAGACCTCTCCTGCTGCACCCACTGCTCCCCTCAGCAGTGTACTTCGTCAGTCTGCCTGTTCTGCTCCCCACTCTGGCTCTGGTGGATTCTCTCACCCTCCCGCGCTTCTGACTGTACCCAGTGCTTGTATAAATAAATAAATAAATCTTAAAAAAAAAATGCAGGCAGTAAGAGTCCAGAGCTTTTCTCTTACCTCCCAGGACCTCTAAAGCTTACTTGAAATGGAGGAAGGAAAGAGAAAATGGAAGCGTAGACCCAACTGTATACGTGTGTGTGAGCACGCGCGCGCACAGAAATATGTCAGTTTTCCCACTTGTGAAATGGGAAGAGAATGCACCAGAAAGCACCAGTGCTCAGTGCTGGTTTTCCTTCTCCCCGTCCCCAGCTACAGACCACACGCATTGAGCACTCACCAAGACTGGGCTGAGCCTGGCATGCACTGCCTTGCAACCTCACCACCACCCAGGGGGTGAGTACTATTATTGTCATACCCACTTAACAGATGAGGAAACTGAGGCCTCAGAAGTGGAGTAAGGTGTCTAGGTTCATCCAGCATGAAAGGCTTTAAAACTCAAATCCCGGCCTGGCTCACTTTGAAACCTGGGACACCAGTCCTTCTTGTACCCCGCGGGTCAGGTCTGCAGGCTCTCCAGGAAGGCCCCCCCACCCCACCCCGCCCTGGGAGCGCTCCCCCACTCTCTGTCCTCCTCCTGGGCTCATACCATGAAAGCCCCATGCAGAGTCTTCTACTCTAGAGGGATATATATTATCTAAATTTGATAAGACAACTTAATTTCACTCCGTGTCTGTTACCGGCGATAAAACCAGGAGACTTTTATGACCCAGCGTCCTCGGCAAGATTGTCAGGAACTTATTATACAAGGTCTAACTGGATTTCTCTCTGCAGATGGCTGGGAGCCATGGGCTGGAACGCAATTCGGCAACACATTTGGGGGAATAAATGCAAAATGCTTGTTCCGGAGACTCAGATAAGGCAGCAGGCCTCCAAGCTCCTCAAGAATTGGATCTGCTTTCCCTGGGCCGGAAGGATTTTCCCTGTTGGGGAGAAGCATTGGGTTTTCTTTAGCCCTGGTCCCTTGATCTGTCTCACCCTGAGGAAGGAATGTGGGGTGCCTGAGGTTTGGGGTTCAGCAATAGCAGTTCCTGGAGGGTCAATGATTCAGGGCAGAGGTGGGGTTGAGGGAGGGCACAGAGAGGTGGGAAGGGGGTGAGACCGAAGACTTCATGTGAAGGATGAACAAAAGGATGGGGGACCGGATGGGACTTCACTTGCTGCCCTGGGATCTACCCAAGACCCCTTCTTTACTGCCTTGGTTCCTGCCCAACATGACTCCAGGGTTAGTCTGGACACCCTCACATGCAGGGCACCCAAACAGACCCATCCCTCAGTTGGGGGATTCACATTCAGATGATCCTCACACTTAGGCTTCGATTTGGTGCTTCACAATCAGTGTACCCCAAATTCAGTGTATCTCTCCATGAATGAATCAAATTTATTTAGATGTGGGGGATTAACTCAGCCTTGATAACACCCATACAGATGTGCAGACTCCCAAGCCTGGAGCTTCACCACCAGAACCAGCTCCAAGTCCAGAGGGCTCACTAGTGTCAGTGCCCCAGACCTGGGCTTACACTCAGATCTGATACAATCCCACATTCAGGCCTCTCCCCAAACTAGGCTCTGACCTCCCGGTGGCCTGAGGATGCCACCAGGATCTGAGGGGACCCCTCAGGTTCAGGAACCCCATGTAAACAAGTTCATGGAGATCTGCCAGCCCTGGCTCCCCCAGTCTCTAGCCTGGTTCCCCAATGTCCGCCCTGGCTCCTCCAGTGTCTGCCCTGGCTCCCCCAGTGTCCAGCCCTGGCTCCCCCAATGTCCGCCCTGGCACCCCCAATGTCCTCCCTGGCTCTCCCACTGTCCGCTCTGGTGCCGAGCAGCTGCTTTCGGCGCACTGCCTTGGGCAGTTTCAGATGCATCTTGGCCTCCTTCTCCAGGGGGGCAGTTGAAGTTTTTTCAGTTATCTCCTGCCACCCTGTGCCTCACAGCCCTCCCTGTCAGGGCACTGGAGACGAAGGGAAGTCTTGTCTCATCTTCTCAGCTGTCTCTGGCCTCGTCTCTCATGTGGGGGCCTCACCCTGCTGGCTGCTTCACCTCCCGGTTTGGGAAGGAATTCTCTGTGTGCAGAGCCTGAGAGTCTGAGATCTTCCCCCCGACACACACATGTCCCAGCCTCCCCTACAGCCTTTTGAGCTAGATTTTCATCACACCCATTCAGCAGATGAGGAAACAGGCACAGAGAAAGGTTAAGTCACTGTTCAAAGTCACGCAGCCCAGAAAGGTGGGAGCTTTGTCCCTGCCAGGACCCTGCTCCAGGGCTTGGGAGGACCCTCAGGCTTTGGGATTTAAGGGGTTGTTGCTTACCTGGGAGACTGGAAGGGGGTGTGGTTATTGAGCCTAAGTTTGCATCATTTCCACACTGGCAAAGTGAATTATTTCCAGAAGACAGGAGGGTGGGAGGTGCATGATGCAGCAGGCACTGCAACGAGATCAAGGGCGCCGATTGCTGGGGCCAGTCACAGGGGTGAGGGGGAGCAGAGCTGGCCTTTGCCGGGAGACAGTGATGAATGGGCTGGGTCCCGACTCCAGGGTGCCGAATCGCAAATGGAGACCTGGTTCCTGCTTGTGTGAGGGGGGCGGAAATCACCGCCACCCTGGAGACCAGGAGAGCCTGGGTGAAGGCCAGGAAGTCTGTACTAACAACCTCTGACTGGCCCTTCTGGATGCAGCAGGCCCACTGGAGCCCACCTGTGTCTCCCTTCTCAATCCACAGATTGGGGGCAGAGGGACCGGGGAGTGCGGTTGAGTCTGGGACCACGTCTGGGGCTCAAAAAGAGCCCGGCTGTGTGGGGAGTACACGACCTTAGGAACCAGGCTCTCCCACCCCTCAGCTGTGTGACCCCAGGCCAATCACCTCACCTCCCTGAGCCACCTTCTGTGCAACAGGTGTAGCGCCTCTGACCTGAGCTGTGAGGTTGGAAGTCGGTGCTCATTCCGGAAATGGTGCTTCATATTATAAAGGGATCCCATGCCTGCACGCTGACAAGCAGGCCCTGAAAATTGCCCCCAAGGCGGGGTAGAGCAGGGATTCAAATCCCTCAGCTGAGAGGGATTTTTTTTTTTTTAAAGAAACAAGTAATATAATCCTCAAAGGATTTTCCCTCTTGGCTCTAAAAAAAAATCTAATATCTTCATTTCCATCCCCCCTTTCAAGCTAATTTGTGGAAAATTAAAACAGGGAACTCACAGAGCTGGCATTTTAATTGGATCTCGTCTGGCATCCTCTCTAGGATTCCCTGATTAGCTTCCTCCATTCAATCCTCCGTGCTCTGTTTAGCCAGGTTCCTGCCCTCGGCAGGGCCCAGGCCAGGCAGGGGGCCTCGTGCCCAGGTGGCTTTCCATGCAAAGTGGGGGCTTCCGGCTGGTTCTCCAGCTGCCCCGGAGGCCTTGGGGTCTCAGAGTGACACAGGTTGGAATTTTGGCTCCACTCCCTGCATGGGGCGGTGGTGATGGGGGCAAGGCACCCTACTGGCTGCACCCGGTCCTCATCTGGGAATGGGATTTACCTGATTGGCTTCACCTGGCACTTACAGAGGCTCAGTACATGGGTTTTCTTCCTCAGCTCACCTCTGACACTTAGGGGGCTTTCACAGGGTAGGAAGAGGGCCACCACACCCGGCCTCTATGCTCCCAAGGGGAGAACTTTCTCCTGCAGCCATCACTCACCCAGTGTCTGGTTAAATAGAGTTCTCCGCTTCTTCCACTTTGTGTAATAACAATAACAGTGAGGTTTCCCCAAGTGCCTTTCTTCCTATTAGATGTGTTACCTGCAGAATCTTATTTTGTGCTCACGACAAGCCAGGGAAAAAGGGACTCTAATTATCTTCCCATTTTCTGGATGAAGAAACCGAGGCTCAGAGAGGTTAAGTAACTTGATACACAGCTAATTTAAGTGGCAGAGCCAGTGATCTGGTCCCGGATGAGCCCTCAACCCAGCTTCAGATTCCCAGTTTTGGATTAAAGCCTGCTTTTCCCAGCCCTGAGGTTCTAGGGTGCATCCTATGGGGGCTCAGACCGTAGCCCCCAGGCAGCCAGCCTTGTCGACAATTGGCTCTTGGGCGAGGGGTGGGGTAGATGAAAGGGACTCTAGCACCCCACTGCCCCACTCCATAGGCCCAACCCAAGGTGGGGCTCCCTCCTCTGCCCTGCGGGGGGTGCAGCAATCAGCGCTAATCAGCCTCAGCTAATTACTCAGCCCATGGGGAGTGGTGAGGTGAGCTCAGCAATAGGAGGGATCCAGCCCAGCTTGCTCAGTGGGACGCTGGCACAGCGCTCTTCCTCCCTGGGGCTGGGTTTTCCTGATTGTGCACAGGCGTGGGTGAAAGCAGTAGGTCTTTAACCCTGCGCTGCCAGGGAAAGAGCCTCTTGTCTACCTTGAAGAAAGCAAGGGTGGTTGCACCTGGCCAGAGGTGTGGGCTCAGCCCAGCCGGCCCCGAGCTGCTGGGGTAACTCATTAAGTCTATTCAGCTCTTACTTTTCCCACCTGTTAAATGGGGATAAGGTGACAGTACTGACATCTACCCGCTTAAATTTGTTACGGGGTTTCGGTAGGGTCCTTGGAACATTTCCTGACATATTGTAAGTGCTCTATAAATAGCAGCTATGCTTAGGGAGCATTTCACTCCCATTATCTCATTTAATTCTCAGAGCAACTTGGTGAGGGAGGCATTATTCCAGAGGCGGAAACTAAGGCTCAGAGAGGACGCACCGCTTGCTTGGCAGGGCTGGCATCCATGCACTCTGAGCACTTTCTGAGTACCTACGGGGCTCCAGCCCTCTGCTGAAACAGACAGCTGCCACCCTCTTGGGGCACACGGCCAGCCAATTTGAATTCCCACCCCTCTGACTCTCCCTGGGAGGGACACTTTACCACCCCTTGTAGTAGCTGGGGAGGAATGAAGGGGGGCCCCAACTAATGGATATCCTTGGGGTTCGGGTGCCTAATGATCCCCCTTCTTATAAACATTTCATGTAAATTTCTTTCATAATTACACTGAAAGCTATCAAACTATCTAATTTAATTTCTTTGCAAAAATAAATAGCTAAAGTGGCCCTAGGTACTGGCATAAATACTTCAGGCAGAACGGCCCAGGATTGCTTGTGCAGGCCTGAGCGGTTGCAATACACACTTAATAAGTACATATTTATTGGGTCTATGCACCCCCCCGCCTCGGAAGAGACAAGAATCTGCTGACTCAGCCAGAAGAGAGGAATAAGGATTGGGGCCTCCGTAGTAACGTGGGGAGGAGGGATGAAGCCCAGGGAAAATATGCTGGGTAATTAATCATCCGTCTTTGTACATCCATAACTTTTTATTAAACAAACATGCAAATGTGGCCTCACTGACTGCCTTCGCCCGGGTCTGCCCTGGGGATGACTGTTAATCTGTGGCTGGGCCCATGGGGAGAGGCCAGCGGGCAAACTGGGCCCGGACCGGTCCCGTCTCTCACTCATCCTCACTTGCTATGGCTCCCCTGGTCCCCTGGGTCCTGCAGCATCATTCCAATCTGCTGACCCAGAAACAGTGGGGCGTGTCTCCTCCAAGCCACTCCTCATCCTTCGTCTCTTGCCACCAGGGCTCAGCCTCAGTGCCACGCTCTCTTTTTTCCCATTTCTATCTACAGCAGACCCTTGAATCAGGCCATTTTGTTCAATAAGGTTTCACTATAGCCTTGATGAGGGGAGACAATCGGGGCCACCGTCTGCAGGAGTTTGCACCTTCTCCCCAGTCTGCATGGCTTTGCTCCAGGGACGCTGGTTTCCTTCATACCCCAAAGATGTGCACGTGCTGCGTGGTTCATTGGGGGGGGGGGTGTCAGATGTCCCAGGCTGGGTGAGGGTGGGTCTGGGAAAGAAGCACACCAAGACAGACAGTCTTGTCCAGGGACCTGGACTTCAGGGTGCGCTTCTGCCACTCAAAACCCTGAACTGGAATAAGCTGGTTGGAAAATGAATGAATGAATACAAATGATTGTGGTGTGCTAGAAGTGCTTTTTCTAGAAGTTTGGCGATGTCTTTGTGCCCAGGAGTTTGCTATGGGAAGGTAACTGGTGTTTGTGTCCGTCAGCCCAGACTGAAATGGGTTTCTTCATATATTCACTGAAGGCTGCAGTCCCATGTCCCCGGGAGCCTACTGGTGACAGAGGCTTCTTCCGTTTCCTCTCCTGCCCCGCCCCCCTCCATGGCTGGTGTGTCTCAGCATAATGACCTTTATTCCACCAACTCATTCTGCCTTGGGACCTTTACACTCGCTGCTTCTCTGTCTCCATTGCTGTGTTCCTGTGGCCTCCTCTTCTTGTCATTCAGGTTTAAGGTCAGGGTTGCCTTCCCTGACCATGAGGTGGGGTCACTTTTGCTTTTACACTGTGCTGTTTTATTATTGTTTGTTTGTTTGGTAGCACATATATTCTGATTATTTTCTTTCTTTATTTTGTAGTTTATTTTCCATTAGAACATGCTTTCCAAGAGAGAACAGCCTGGTTTTACCTATGGCTATAGCCTCAGTGCCGAGAACAGTGCATACACTGGGCCTCGTTAAATATGTGTTACCAGGAAGAAGGAAGGAAGAGCCTTTTCACTCCTGTTCCTATTCCCAGCCAGCTTTTTCCATTCTCATCATCATTCGGGAAAATCTTCTTAAAACACAGATCTTGGGCCTCCCTGTTGGCACAAGAGGTTAAGACGCAACCTATGAAGCTATCTGCAGCCACTGCAGCACGAGTTTGATCCCCTGCCAGGGAGCTACCCACATGGCACAGCAGACCTCTCCTGCCTCGCCCGCTGCTCCCCTCAGCAGTGTATTTCAATCAGTCTGCCTGTTCTGTTCCCCACTGTCTCTGGTGAATCCTCTCAATCCCCCCCACCTCTGGCCTGTACCCCAGTTCTTGTATGAATAAATAAATCTTTAAAAAAAAAAAAAAACCCCACACACAGATCTTACCATGAATGAGCTTCCCTGGTTTGGAATAACATCTAAATTCCTTAACTTGCCCTTTTATAACATGGCCTCTGTTTACCTCCAGCTCCTTCTCCATCCACTCCAATCCCCTTCCTCCGAAACACATCAGCCTTCGCATGAAGCACCAGTGGTTCCATGTGAACACAAATTCTCCCAGCTACCCATCTCTCTTCCATACCTCTCCCTGCTTGGTCAACCCTGCCTTATCTTTGCATCTCAGCTCAGGGGTCACCTCCTCCAGGAAGGCATTCTGCTTGACCTTACCTTCCTCTATTGATGCATTTTCACCCCCCCCTTTACTTTCCTCTCTAGATGGAGAACTCCAGGAGGCCAGGGATGGTGCCTATAGTTTCTCACTCATTGCAGAGATGGGATATTAATCAGGGTGAGAATCCAGATTAAGACCACGGGTTCTGGAGCCAGCCAGCCTGCCCGCCCCAGCTCCACTCTTTCCTGGATGTGGGAGTTGACAACAAAGATGACTCCCAGTGGGGTGAGGGCATCTAGCACTCATGCTTGTGTACAGTACCTTTCTCTTGAGTTTGGCTGGACTTGCTTCTAAATACAAAACAGCAGAGTGAGGGGCTGCCATTTCAGAGAGCAGGTTACAAGATCGCTTCCTTGCGAGGCCCCTCTCTTGCTTGCTATCCATGAGGGAAGCATCCCTGAGAGCCCCATATGCAAGGGACTCACCCAGCAGCCACGTGGACCCAAAACACCAGCTACTCTGCCTCTGGATTCCTGGCCACAGAACCCGGAGGTCATAAATATTCACTGTGTTAAGCTGCTAAGTGGGGGCTTGTTTGTTTACAGTGGTAGATAAAGAAGAACCAACAAGGGGTACACAGGAGAGCTACCTGCCCTCTCTGTGTCTTGCTTGCTATATCTTAAAATGGGGTGATCATAACTACGCCGCGGGATGTCAGGGGGCATTAAATGAGTTAGGACTTGGTACAGCGGCTGGCATGGAGTACGTACTGTATAAGTGTAGCTATGATTATACCCGCAGTGCTTTGGAGGGGCTTAATGAACACCCTGAAAAGAAGTAAACATGGTAAGAATACTAGTTGCTGTTTATTGCTCCCTCGGCCACAAGTTCCAGCTGCTCAGGGTGGCTCTGAGACACTTTATGTCCCTTCTGCCTCCTGCCAGCTCCCTGGCTGCAATACTGGCCACGGTGCTCAGTCCAATGTGTCTCACCTCATCCTGACGGCGTTCCTGTGAGGGAGGGACTATTTTATAGACGTGGAGACCTGGGTTCAGAGAGGTTAAGTAACTTGCTCAAGGTCACACGGCCAGAACAAGGTTAAACTAAGACATGAATCCAGGAAGGTCCGACTTCTGGCTCAGTTATCTGCATGACCTTGGTGCCTCCCAGAGCCTGGCAGAAAGTGGAGAGTGGGCACGTGGTCACAGAATGAGTACCTGCCTGCCTGCTCCGAGGACTATAGCTCCTTCCCCCAGCTCCCATCTGTCAGGCGAAAAAGCGACAAGAATCTCACCCTTGCTAAGAGACTTGGAGAGCAATGTTTAACCTGGAGGACTCACTGGCCAGTGGGGAACCTGGGCGTCAGTCCAGTGACCCTGCACAGTGGCCTGCTTTAATGGAGGAGGAGGAGGCAGTAGGAGCTAGTGGGGAGAGCTGCCCATTAGCCCTAATTAGCAGCCCGTCTGGAAAAGAGCTTGGGCTGAAATTAAGATGCTGTCAGTGGGTCCCAGCTGGGTCATAGCAGAGTGGCAGCTGCAACATTTCCAGAGCCTGAGCTTGAAACACTCAGCTGGGAAGGCCTGTCTGCCTGACTCCACCTGGACCCAGCAGCCCCCGGGAGGAGGCCTGACTGTCACCCAGCCAGGCAATGGCCACCGAGGACACCGCATGCCTGCAGAGCCCTTGGAGGCCCCCGGAACTTGATGACAAGTCCTCCCACAGTCTGCGGAGATGGCCCCTCTGTACCCACTTTTCAGAGGAAGAAACAGATCTTGAGAGTTTTAATGGTGTGCCTGAGACTACACAGCAAGGAAGTGGCAGAATTGGGGGGACCCCTTGAACCAGTGCCCTAAACCCAAGGCCGGGGGTAGATGAGAAGAGGAAGTCCTGAAATACCCTGGCTGGGCCTTGGGTGGGGGAGTGCCCGGCAGGAGAGGGGACAGTACCTGTCTCTAATCCCTGTCTTTGACTTTACCCCTCTGCCCAGCCCTGGGCAAGGAAGAAATATCATTGCCACCCCTTTTTGGGGAAGAGAAAAGTTATGCTGAGTAGGAGAGATGGGCTGGGTTTTGGAGGGGGAGGTTAAGGGTAAAAGAGCAGGAAAACCCAGTGACAGGGAGGATCTGTTCTACCTCCCAAACCTCAACTTCTTCTCTTAAGGTGATAAGAATAAACTGGGATTCAAAAATGAAACCAAAGGAAAAAAAATCACACTCCTCCGCCCCCCACCCCCACCAGTCTATCTTCCAGGAAATCAATGGCAGTGATTTGGCAGCAAATGGGCTGCAGGGAAACCCTGCAGAACTGAGGGGAGCTGTATGATGGGAGGGGCTCGGGAGGAGGCCAGCGCAAGGATGCCTCACCCTGGGTTGTCAATGTTGTTATGCATAATAATAACAGGTACAGTGTTGAGGACTTATCACCCCAAGATACTTGCTGAGGGCTTTGTAGAGATTAACTCTTTAATCCATGCAACTAACCTTATAGGGATGGGCATATATCAGTGCTTGTCTTATGGTTGAAAAAATAGGTCCAGTGGGTGAAGATGCTCCTCCAGAAGGGGAGAGGGATTTCAAGTTCAAATCTGTGGTTCTCCAGGGTGTGTCTTAGCTACACCAGATGGAAATGAGAGGCTGGAGTTCCAGCGCTGTCAGCTGAGGGATTCCACGATTTTCATCCCCCTATCGGTAAGTTTTAAAAAGGATGGGGGCCAGCAGACACATACTGGCTGCCGGGAAGGCATGGGGGTATCCTCACAGGGGGCCAGCGGCAGACCATGGCCCATGGCAGACTTGGCCCTGGGGTCTCTGGTGTCCGTCTAGACCTAGATCAGTGGGTCTGCCTGCTGCACCTGCTAGTTGGCAGCTAGCCACGCCCACTCGTTACCACGCCCACCAAGACACACCTTCCAGTAGCCACGTCCACTCGTGCCCACCAGCCACGCCCACTTTCTACCACAACCTCCGGCCCCCGCACCCACCTGTTTCCTGCCCTGTTTCTGGGGCGCTTTCACTCCATGTCACAGATGCGTGCACTGGCTCTCGAAACCAAAATTTTTACTAGCCCTTTACAGACCAAGTTTGCCGACACTTACCCTAGACAACATAGTCACGCCCCCTTTAAATCTCAGCATGCTAAAAAACCGAAACTGAAAGCATCCACAGAGAATATTCTGTCTAACTGAGGCCCCTATAGGGGAAGGGTCTGCCAGAGACGCACAGCAGAGAGTGAAGGATCAGGGCGAGAGGCCTTGTCTCCCGCACGGGATGAAGGCCGTGGCCAGGCGGTGGGTGTGGGAATCCCAGAGTCAGCACAGCTTCCAAACGTGTGGTTTGCATGGCCCCGGGCACCCCTAAATACAGCACTGAATGCCACTGACCTGTCACAGGTGAGAAAGGTGGCTCCTCTCAGCTCTCTTTTGTTCTTCGGGACTCCCTCAGAGAGAAAGGATGGGTTTAGGTTAGCGTGTCTTAGCACCTTTGGAGCACTTAGTGATCCGCCTTGGTGATAAAGAGGATGTGGGGCTGGGCAGGAAGCCCACAGCAGTAACATTATCAGAGAGGCATTAATACCACTCCTTGTCTTACTTTATGGGTTTATTTTTATGTCTCTACCTATGTCCTGTGTTACTGTTTTTCCATTTAATGTACTGATGTAAGTTTTGCTCTCAAAATAAAATTAAGTGTTAAAAGGGAGCTGGTGGAAGAAAAGCAGGCAGTGATAGTCCAGGTGGTGCATGGATATGGCAGGAATCACGAATATGGCATCTGAATGGCTGAAAGGGACAAAACACTGATTGATGCAATAATGTTTCTAGAACTGAAGTTTCCAGGTTCTGCGATTTAAGAACAGAACGTCTTCTCAAAGTGAGGGGCATGCTGCCGTGGGTGGTGGTGCAGTCTGGCCACCACCCAGGTCGCCAGGCCCGAGAATGGAGGCAGAGGTCACTCTCTCTAGCTGGCATGAAGGTGTGTTATGGGCCAGCAGGTGCCCCAGCCAGGTTCAACTCCCCCCTGACTTGAGATACAAATCATTTGGGGGGCCTCCCCGGTGGCGCAGCAGTTGAGCGCTGGGTTGCGAAGCTGCCTGCAGCCTCTGCAGCGCCGGTTCGATTCCTGGCTGCTCCCCGGCCACCGGAGGAGGGTCCCGCATGGCGTGCAGACCTCTCCTGCCGCCCGCTGCTCCCCTCAGCAGTGTACTTCGGTCCTTCTGCCTGCTCTGCTCCCCGCTCTGGCTCTGGTGAATTCTCTCGCCCTCCCGCGCTTCTGACTGTACCCAGTGCTTGTATAAATAAATAAAAATAAATATTTAAAAAAAAAAAAAAAAAAAACAAATCATTTGGGGCTGGGAATCTTGGATGGGGCCAGGTGACTGGCAAGTCAAGGTGAGAGGTGTCTGAGATGAAGGCTGCTCCTTGTTGCCACGTAGTCATCCCGGCTGGCAGTGATGCTGCTGCTGGCCCAGTGTCACGCGTGCTGCTGACCTTGGTGGCATTGTGTGACCTGGGTTCCATCAGATTGCTGTCCACTGGAGTCAGGCCTTGGAGCCAGATCAACGTGGGTTTGGGTGCTACTGCCACACCTGGTAGTGTGACTTCAGGTAAGTTCCCTTGCCTCTCTGAGCCTCAGTTTCCGCAGCTGTGAAGTGGGGCTTCTTAGTGACTGGCCCTGACTCTACACTCCTAAGGGGGCAGATCAGGTGCGCCAGGGGAATGGGTGGCACACACAGTGGGTGGGATAAGTGGCAGGTAGACTGGGCATTTCCCACCCTGGGGTGGCACTTTGGGGAGCACTGGGTCTTGGCTGGATCTGTGCATGGCTGGTGTCTGCAGAGAGCCTGGGCTGATTTCCTCAGCCTGTCTACCCTGCCTCAGCTACCTTCCTACACTGCTGCCAGGCTGAGTTGATGGCAACTGGCTCCCCAGCTGGCAGGCAGATACTAATATTTTTACGGGAAGATTACAGGTGATGAGTTTTCCTGGGACCTGGGGACAGTCTAGAAAATTGTATTTGTGTTGGCGAGTGGGAGGGGGAAGAGTAGGGCCAGGAGGTGAAAGGCTTTTCCTTTCTCTCCTATCTCTACCTCTACCCCACTCCCCACTGTAAAGGAGATGGTGAAGTCGTCGGGCCCACTGGGAGGCCCAGAACCACCAGGCTGGGCCGGCAGGCACGCTTGTCCTCTCTCTCGGGATTACTTTGCGCTGAACTCTGGTCTTGGAGGCTGATTGCCTTGAATTATAAATGATACCAACTGTGCTCCCAAGGTTATCCCTTCTTCCATGGATGCATCACACATATATGTATCCATCATCCATCTAGCCACCATCCAGTCAGCATCCATTACCTGCCCACTCTCCACCCGCCCAGCACCCATCCATCCTCCAGCCATCCACTCGCCCACTTGTCCATCGTGCAGATGTTTATGGACTACTCTTCTTGGCCGGGCATTGGGTCAGTTCCTGAGGATGGAGTGGTAGGATCGTGAACAGGAGAAAGGAATTTTTGTTCTTTCCAAGAACATCTGCTCTTCACTCATCTATTCAAAAGCTGTTTATTCAGCTCCTACATGTGCAGGCACTGTGACTGTGGAGATGGAGGATGCCGAGCAAGGACACAGTTCTTATGCTTGGGGGCACCAGTGAGAGTACCTATCTGGGGCTTTGGGGGTAGACACAGATGGGTACTCCTCACAGTACAGGCGATGGGCCTGCAAGGGCACCGGCAGTGCCCCGAAGTCATCATTGATGAGCACTTGTAGCATGCAGCTGGATAGCATCCTTGGGGTACCAGTGCAAGCACCGATGTGCACCCCAGGACATTGGCAATGGACATTGATGGTGCCCCTGTGGCATCCAGGGTGTTCCCTGATCCTGAGCATTAGTGGTGCTTCCAATGACGTCAGTGGTGGGCACTGGGAGAGGCCAGTCTTCGGTTTTTCAGAAGATCTCGGCTTATCCTTGCCATTCAGCCTTCTGTCTCAATCAATTAAAGCTCCGGCAGGCAGACAGACCTCGAGATGACCTGTGGCGTGATGTGATGGCGGCTGTCCCTCCACCTCCCCCCACTGGCAGGGTTGGCTCTGAACTGGAGGCCAATTGATCCCCTTGCCTGGGATTCTCTCTGTTTAGAACATCATTTCACTCAGTCACACACACACACACACACACACACACACACACACACACACACTCCCTCTTTCTTGCAATTACTGAGAATTACTTATGAAGAGAGAGAACATGTGTATTGATTACTACCCCCAAGTAGCTCAGGAATCATTTAGAGCAGATTAACCTAACTTTCTTTTGCCTTTTGGGAAGTTGGACTCCAAGTTATTTAAGGAGATTAATCAGCTCATGAGAGAACCAGATAATCTGCCTGTCCATTCTATCTTTTTTTGGACTGGCTGGGACCATGTCATTTTCACCTTGCTTTCCAAATATCTTTCGCCCGCCACCCCGCCTTTGTTTCCACCCTCACTCCCGCTTCAGTGAAGCAGGGTCCCCTGGGGGCTTCTCTTTGGGAACCAGTAGGCACGGTTCCCCCGACGGCCGTCAGTTTCCCAGGGCGGGCTTGTCTGGGAACCACCTCAGAGAAGGCCGGGTCACCACGGACCAGCCTCCCCCATCCGAGTCCCGGCTCTGCAGCTGCTGCGCCGGAAGGGGCCAAGCGCTCCACTCCCTGACAGGCGGTGGCTTCCAGAGGCTTTTCTGCGAGGCTTGCACATCGATGCTGCAGATGCCCGTCCTCGCCACCCACTCCTCCCAGCTTCCAGGTGCAGCCCAGGCCTCCGCCTCCCTTCCAGGAAGCTGCCCCCGACTGTGCCATCATTTGGGAACATTGATGCTGCTCAGAGAGGGGGAGAGGGAGGAAGCCAGGGGGGGAGGGGGAGGAGAGGAGGAGGAAGAGGAAAGGCAGTGGGAGTCTTGGGGAGGACTCAGCTTCTGCCTCCCGCCCCGACACCTCTTTTCACCAGGTGTAGGTGGAGAGAGGGAGGGATCTGGAGCCAGACAGACTTTTTTTTTTTTAAGATTTATTTATTTATTTATTTATACAAGTACTGGGCACAGTCAGAAGCGCGGGAGGGTGAGAGAATTCACCAGAGCCAGAGCAGGGAACAGAACAGGCGGACTGATGAAATACACTGCTAAGGGGAGCAGCGGGTGGCAGGAGAGGTCTGCGCGCCATGTGGGACCCTCCTCTGGTGGCCGGGGAGCAGCCGGGGATCGAACCGGTGCTGCAGAGGCTGCGGGCAGCTTCGCAACCCAGCGCTCAACCGCTGCGCCACCGGGAAGGCCCTGGAGCCAGACAGACTTGAGTTCAAATGTCACCTCCACCCTTTTCTGGCTGTGGGACCGCGGGAAAGTCACTTCGCCTCTCTGAGGCGAGCTTCATCATCCAAATGGGCAAGAACAGTTCTTACCTCATGAGGCTGTTATTGCAAGTCAGGTCACGCGTGTCAGGTGGAAGGGGAAACCTTCCCATGGCCTGGCCCGTAGCAGGTGCTCTTCAGGTAGCAGGTGCTGTCTCGGGGCCCAGACTTGATGATGGCACTCCCAGTAGGTCCTCTGTGAAGACGTGCTGCATGCTCTGGGACTTCGTCTCTGCCTCGGGGACCCGCTGTCCTCACCGTGGCCTGCCCCCAGGTAGCGGGAGGGGCGGCAGGGAGTCTTGTTCGCTGGGGCCCGGCTGGGAAGCACCTCCTATTCAGAGCATTGCAGGCCCTAACTGCCCCCTTTGCCATTTCTCTCCTTTTCCAGGAAAAAAGTTTGAAATCGAATGGGTCCCGAGGTGGAATATTTTCCAAATGTCAGTGCAATCTGTGGCACATTACAGTTAAATGCGATCATCTCAGCACCGGCTCTGAATGTCAGCGCACCGGCCGTGATGAGTGGCAAATAGCGGGTTGACAGGTGGGGCCGGGCCCCCCTCCCTCCTGGGAATCACCCTGGCTGGGGGGGAGCTGTGTCATCTGTGGGTTCGGCAGGCGGGACGTGAGGACCTGTGTATTCTGGGTGTGTGGTTGCAAATGTGTATACCGCCCCCCCCACAACCCCCGCCCCCGCCATTTTGTGCCTGCAAACCTCTTCCTTGTCCTTGTGAGTCAGCGTGCATACCCACTGGCACCTTGGGAGAGTGTGGCTGTGTGTGTGTGTCCTGCATCACAGGGCGTCACTGCACGTCTGAGTGGGCCGACACATACACATTTGCACTAAGCCACCTGCGTACATCTGTGTAGCCATAGACACCTTCTTACCGTGTCTTTTGTGTGTTGGCTACACTGTTTCCTGGGCCTCTAGGTGTATTTGAGTGGGTGTGCCTTTGTGTGTGTTTCTGTGTCTTTGTAATTGTGTGTGCATGCATGCCCAGGCTCAGGACCTGAGTGTGTGTGTGTATGTGTGTGTTTGTGTGTGCACATGCCTCTAGGTTTGCCAATCTCAACTACAAAGGTGGAAGGGAAAACCGGGGTGGGGAGAGGGCTGTCTGTTTCATTGCCCACAGGGTGGGGGCATTTTGATGGCTGTCTGCTCCGTGGAGCCTGTGATTGGCTGCATGGGATGGGGATTAAATTGCCTCCAATTACCAGGGAGTGAGTGGTGAGCAGTGAGGCCAGAGGCCAGAGGGATGGTGTGTGCCTGGCAGAATCTGCCAGCCACAGTGGGATTAAAGAATGCAGATGGCGTTTGTGGTCTGTGCATGCCACGGAGGCCCGTGCCCATGGTTCTGTGTCTGTGTGTAGGTATGTGGGAATGTGTAGGTGGAGGAGCATGCACATGAGCAGGTCTGTTGGGTATGAGGTCACAGACATGTCTGTCTGTCCATCTACCTGGCTGCCGTTGTGCCTGGGTCGGTGTGCTGGTGTCTGATGTCTGGGGATGCGTGTGGGCTGTGACCCGTGTCAGTGTGTCTCCACGGCTGGGCGCATGTGTGTCTGCATGTGTGACTCTGTGTGTCTTTGCATGCGAGGATTCTGCATGGCGGTCTCTGTGTGTGTGTATGTATTTTGCATTTTCATGTGTTTGGCCGGTTTTCTGAGTAAGGAGCCTGTGTGTCTGTGTGTCTGGTTACCTGTGACTCGGTGGGTCTGAAGGAAGTGGAAGAGAGACATCTATGCCCCCTCCCCATCCTATCCTAGCTGGTGACCAGGCCCCACGGCCTCCTCCCTCAGACTGCACAAGCTTCCAGCAAAGGGTAGGCAGACACCCACCTCCCAGTAAGGGAGCCTGGGGAGAGTCTGTGGTGACATCTGGGATAGGGGATGTTATGGGCTGAACTGTGCCCCCCTAAAATTCAAATGATGGAGTCCTAACCCGCAAGAGCTCAGAATGTGACCTTATTTGTAAATGGGGTCATTGCCGATGTGATTAGTTGAGGTCATCCTGGGGTTCAGGCGGGCCCCCAATCCAGTGAGACTGATGTCCTTCTGAAGAGGGGAAATTTGGACACAGAGAGACACGCGTGAAGGGAAGATGATGTGAAGAGACACGGCCAGAAGCCGAGGAGGGAGGCCTGGCTCACACGCCCCTCCCTCACGGCCTCAGTAGGACCCAGCCCTGCGATACCTGATTTCAAGCTTTCAACCTTCAGGATTAAAAGATAATAAATTTCTGTTGTTTAAACCATCCAGCTTTGGTGCTTTGTTTTTGGCTGCCTGAGCAAGCTGACACAGGAATGTGAGGTGTTAAAAGTGTTTCTCCTTCCAGTTCTCTTCTGTTCCCCAAAAATCCATTTCTCAGCAGTCCGTGCTGCATTCAGGGGGCTGCCCCAGCTTGGCTCTGCAGTGGGAGCCACTAGGCTCCTTCCTGCTTTCAGCCTCTGCTCTCAAGTCTTCAGTGTCATGGCCCTACCTCAGCCCCTCTTCACCCCCTGCCTGCCCAGGGGTCTTACCTTCTTCCTAGCTCTCCTGTAAGGCTGTCATCTTTCCAGGAGCAAGTAGGTCTGGCTCTGTGTCCCACCTGCAGGTTTCGGTGAGGGATTCCTGGCTTGCAGCCTCTTTCTCCACTTGGCATGGGAAAAAGACTCCCTCCCCTCCCAGCACCTCCCCCACCTTTACCCACCCAAAGCCCCGCCTCCGGGCTCTGACAGCTGCTGGTTATTCGGGGCCTGAGCTGGGTGCTGGTCTGGGTCACTTCATTCTCTAAACAACCCCATGAGCTAGGTACTATTTTTAGTGCCATTTTCCAAAGGGGAAACTGAACCACAGGGAGGAGAAATTAATGATCTGAGATCCCATTTAAAAATTCTTGAATGTAAACAATCAGATGGTTTCACTTATAGGAGGAATATAGGGGAACCAACTCAGGGATCAGGAAAAAAATAATAACAATAAATAAAAAACCAACATTAACAGGCAAATATAAATCAGAGACATTCTGCAGGGGATCATGCAGAGCGGGAGGGAGAGGGGTCAAAACAGGGTGGAGAAGGGCACAAGGAACTGCAGTGAGGGTGCACGGGTGAACTGGTGGTGGGAATTTTACAGGGACTGCACCTGGGAGGAGAAAGCAAACATTGCACAAAAATGAACAATGATGTAAAGTATATATAAATAAATAAATTATACAAAAATAAAAATTCTTGAATGTTCGGTGAGGAAGGAACTTAAGGGATCAGTTTAGCCAGCCCTCTCATCCTCCCCAAGTTGCAGCTGGCGAAACTGAGGCCCAAGTTGCTCCTCTCCCTCCACCTGCCCCGATGACCCTCTGATCCCTTCAGTCTGCACTCTCCTCAGGCCTCCTTTGCTCTTATGACTTTGTGAGACAAGGTTGACTCCCAAACCCTCATTAGCAGCTCTTCTTTCCTGAGCTCCAGGCTTGAGTTTCCACCCCTATGGACATGGCCTGCAGTCCCCTCAAGCTCAACATGTCCCAAGCCAACCCGATTTTGTGTGATTCGAGATTCAAGCCTTCTCCTGGATTCTCTGGCTTATCACCACTCTGCTGTCCTTGTCACTTAAGCCTTTGACCTTCTGCACCTGCCTTGCCCACATCCAGTCAATTACCTACTCCTGCTGGGTCTTCTGCTAAAGTATTTCTCAAATCCCGTCTTGCTGACTCAATTTAAGCCTCAGTGCTTCTCTCCGAGATTCCCATGTTAACTTCTCAAATCAGTTAGATTTAGACTTGGCTGTTTGGTACAGAAAACCAAAATAACGGTGACTTCGACAAGTTGAAAATTTATTTCTCTCTCATATAAACCAAGAGTGAAGACAGGCAATTCTGGGCTGGTGTGGTGGCCTATGAGGTTGAAAGAAACCAAGTCTCCTAGTTCACTGTTTGACCATTCTTAATGTACAGCCTTTGTCCTCATGGCCCAAGATGGCTGCTTAAGCTCCAACCATCTCAGCTGCTCAGCCAACAAAAAGGATATAGGAGCAGGGAAAAGAGGCAAAAGGCATGAGCCAACAGTCTTGTAGAAGGTGCTCCAGAAGCTACCACATGACACTTCTGCTTAGGTTGTATTATCTGCAATATGTATCCATGCAATATATAGTTGTGAGGAGGCAAGGAAGTTGGTGCTTGTAATAGAGGGCTATGGGCCCAGCTAAAGCTTGGTGGTTCTCTAATTAAGGTGAGACAGTGGCTTTACTTCTTCATTGGTCTCTCTCTTCTCTTACCCTTTCATCTACCCTGAACGCAGCAGCCAGAAATGTCTTTCAAAAATGCAAATCCGCACATAGAGTCTCCAGATTGGGCTAAATAATGTGAGTTTCAGGTAAACAATATAAACATGTTTTTAACATGTACATTATAACAATGTAAACTTAGTGTATGTCCTGTGCAATCTTTATGATATCCTTATGTTAAAACAATCATTTGTTATTTATCTGAGATTCACATTGAACTGGGCACCTTGTATTTTACCTGTCACCCCTAGCCACACCATTCATGGCTCCCCATTGTTCCCTGGAAAAGATCTGAGCTCTTTGAAAGGCTTTACTGGGCCCTTTACAAAGTGTCCTCTGACTGAGCTGTCTCACCCCAGTGTTTCCTGGGTAAGTCTGGCACTGCTGCCATGTCCCCAAGACTCCAAGCTTTTGCTTAAGTTGTTTCATCAGCCTGGTCTGCCTTTCTCCATCTGAAAAGCCCCACGTGTCCGGGAGGGACCATGGCCTCTGTATGTCTGTATTCCTGGGATATGGAAGGGATGGGGGCTTATCTGATGAAAGAAACAACAGGCCCAAGTCTGCACCAAATGAGGGGTAGGGTTGGAGCAGGCGCCTGGCCTTGAAACTCCCTCCACAGTGCTCTCTGCATGCGAGTCGGTTCATGTGGGCCAGTGCTGGGATATGTCTCTTGAGCTTTCATTCTCTGTAAACCCACCCTTCACTAGGGAGTCCCCAGCTCACAAGGGGTTAAGCCAGCCTTGGAATTGGGAGCTGGAGCCCATGGAGTCCTCCCTGACAATAAAGCTAATGAATCCCTCCTTGCCGTTTTCTCTTGCACAATAACATTTAATCATCATTTGCACAGCAGATGAGAAGTTTGCGGCAGATGCAATTCTGCGTGAGTGGCGATTTCTGTGTGTGGGCACCATTCCTGCTGTCCCCAGCACACCTGACAATCTGGGGCTGGGCAGGCTGCACCCCGGAGGGGGCATGTATGTTCTCACATGCCAGGGCTCTGACCCGCTGCCTGTGTGGGAGATAGACTTTAAAGGCATGTGTGTGTGTGTGTGTGTGTGTGTGCTTATGTGTGGAGTTAAGCACATATAGCATGGCTAAGGGTGAACCAGAGTTGCCCAAAGGTGCACAGGGATAGCGTGACCAGTCCTGAGGACACGTGGTTTGGAAGGGGAAGTACACGCATTCAGGCAGGCAGGTGTGGGGGGTCTATACCACTGCATGTGTGTGCACACTTGTTGTAGACCTGAGTGCTTGTTGGAGGATTCCTGTTTAGATGCTTACAAGTGATCATGTGTGTTAGGTGTGCACATGCATATGCTTACATATGACCTCTATGCTCACATGCATCATGCACTTGAATTTAGTTTGTAACTGACAGCTCCTGAGGCCTTGCATGTTTCCCTTGCATGCATGCAAAGATGCACATGCATTATGAACGGCAGGCAAGGAGCTAGGAATTCATGTGCACAAATACACTGGAAGATGCACACATGTGCACTGTGGACTGATTGAGGGAACCTGGGAACACAGATGTTGTGGATGTGTGTGAGAGCATGCCTGAATGGGAAAATAGATTAAAGAGAACACACCTATGGAAGGCATGTTTGTGCTCTCTACGTACATGTGTGTGCACATGTGCTCCGGTCCACCCTGGGCGTGCTGCAGTGGCAGAGCTGCAGGGAGATGCTGGGTGCACGGCTGTGTGCGTGCACTGTCTGCATTGTGCACACACTCAGGGAGATGGCCGAGGCTGCACACGTGCACGTGCCCTGTGCTGGCATGATAGGTGGGCATGCTTGCTCAGTCATGTGCATGCACTGAAGCAGAGAGCACCCGCCTCCGAGCGAGGGCTGACAGGGTTCCATTTTCCGAAGGCTGGGCGGCCAGTGACAGAGCTGGCCTGAGAGCTCTGGCTGGCAGGAGGTAAGTGGAGCTGCTGATTCGTGACCCGGGGGTGGGCAGCGATGACGGCTGGCTGACGGATGCGGCGCTTAGCCGCCCCCTATGACAGCAGCCAGCTCGCTGAGCCGCCTGAATCAGGAGGTGGGAGGTTAGTTGTTGACCTCTGCGCTCAGCACTGCCTTCCCCCTTCCTCGTGCCTGTCCAGAGCCACATGCAGACACACACAGCGATGCATACCAGACGCAGAGACCCAGGCATGGACCGAGGCCTCGGCTCCACCTCCAGCTTGTGCCCCTGCTTGGCCATCTGTCTCCAGGGCCTCCCCTCTCCTCCAAATGCTTCTTTCGTCTCCCCACATTCCCCCGGAAACTCCATTCAGAATTGAGTGGTCCCGGTTCTGTGCAGGCTCATTATGGGGCATTGAAATGGTTCCAGGTCCTTCCAAGCTTAGCATCTGTGAGCAAGGCCCCCTCATCTGTGACCACTGGGTCCCTCTTCCCTACAAGGGGGCTGATGAGTACGGCTGCTGGGAAGTAAGCCGGGCAGCACCCGTAAAGCACTAGACACAGGGAAACCAGAGTCCATCCCTCATGGGTGTTACCTGTGTCAGTAACACTCACGCACAGGGCTCAGCGGAGCCTGGCACACAGCCAGCATCTGTGAACGCACCCCCGCCACCGCCACCACCACCAACATCATTGTCATTAACATCCCGCTTCTAAAATTCTTGGCCAATTAGACATCAATTCTGTGACCAGAATGCTCTTTTATCTCATGGTGACAGGGATGACGATGATGACAATAAAAAGGGAAGTTTTTCTTTTTGTTTCCCCTGATGCCTCACAAGGAGGGCAGCATGGTAAATGGAGGCTCTTTGTGCCCCTGGACAGAGGCGGTGTGCCCAGCGAGAGCCTGGTGCTTGGGTGGCAGTGCTCTGTGCGTGACCAGGGAGAGAATTTGCAACTCTGGGGGGAGCCTAGGGGAGCCAAGAAGACAGACGGCCAGAGGATGTCCACTCCACAGTGAGACCCTTGTCTGTGACCTCCGTCATCAGAAAAATGTGCAAGCTCACAACAGGCTTGGCATTCATGGGCCCCCGGTGGAGCCCAGCAAGGGGCTGAGCTCATTGGCTCTCACTCCCATCTGGGGCTAGACTAGTGGGGACGGCTGTGCGGATGCAGTAACTGGAAGCACAGGGAGTGGAGGGAACCATGGCTTCCCCTCCACAACCCGCTCTGGACTTGGCAGAAATTATGGGGAGGCCTGAGGATACCCACAGCTGGAGGATGGTGTGTGCTGCTGACAGCGCAGCTTCAGGGGCCAGAGTGGCCCCGTTAAGTCACGGCATCGCCACTCAGCAGAAGTTTGACCTGGGGCAAGTTACCAAACCTCTTTGTGCCTCAGTTTCCTCACCTGTAAATCGAGGGCTGCGTCATCAGGCTGTCGTGAGGTGAAATGAGTGAGCTCATGTAAGGGGCTCAGATCCATGCCTGGCACCGGGGAAATGCTCAGTGTTAGTCATTATTGCTGCGTTTTGTCCTACGATGCTACAGGGTAGGTGTTCTGAGTGTGGCACTGCGCGGGGAAGAAAGCAGAGTCACAGGGAGGGTAAGTCACTTGTCCAAAGTCACCTTGCTGGCAAACGGTGGAGCCAGAGGCTCCAAAGTTAACTCTGGAAAAAGAATGCTCTATTTTGGGCAAGATCTTTAACGCTGCGGCCTTGGGGAAGTCATTCCCTATGTTTGGACAAAATATTCTAGGGTTCTGGTGACGCCATGGTTTCCCCTGCAGACGTGTAATCTGCCTGCGATTTCCTGCTTGGCCCGCATCAGAATCTGTCAAGGCAACTGGTGTGTGTGGAAGGAACAGAGACTGGGAATCAGGGGCCCTGTGTGGTCCCGACTCTGTCCAGTACCGACGGGTGACCTTGAGCCAGTCACTTCACTCCTCTGGGTCGTATCCCCGTCTTCAGTGAAAATGGCATTAACGAACTTCACAGTTGTTGCTGGGATGCTGTATGTGAGACTTGGGCACACATGGGCGAGAGAATGGATCACACATTCCCCCCACTGGTACCCAACTTACATACCCATTTGTAGCATGGAAACAGGAACCATGACTTATGGGCCCTACATGGAATGAGTTGAAGATCCCAATATCCCCATTTGGGTTGACCCCACTAACCTCATATCCCTACCATGAGTCACCTTCGGTGGACCTCCCAAGACACATTCAAGTTGAGCAGCATGAAGTTCCTTGGCCTGGCTTTCAAGATCTTTTTTCAGCTTCCTCCAACCAGCCTTTCCTGCCTCATATCTCACTGTGACTCCTCCACCTTGGGATCCATCTTCTGGGACCACACACCATACTTCTTGCCTCTTCCCCGCCCCCAGGCTTTGCAGATGCTCTTCCTTCTGCTTGGAAGGCTCCTGCTTGCATCTCATAAATCTCATACTCATGCTTCAAGATCCATGTGCAGGGCCTCCCCAGGTGGCGCAGCGGTTGAGCGCTGGGTTGCGAGGCTGCCCGCAGCCTCTGCAGCGCCAGTTCAATCCCCGGCCACCAGTGAGGGTCCCACAAAAAAAAAAAAAAAGATCCATGTGGAGTCACCTCCTCTGGGAAGCCTTCCAGGAATTATTTCATCTTCAGTTTCCAGGGTGTTTTGTTAATTCTGCCATAACTCTTACCAAATCCATTTTTATTGGGTGTTTCTGCCTCTGCCCATGATCCTAAGTCAAGCTTTGAGTTACTAGAAGTTACGACTTATGATCTGCGTGACTTTTGGATGGGTTACACCATTCTGAGTCTGTTTCCTCATCTGCAAACTGAGGCTGATAGTATCTTAGATGAAATAATACAGATAAGGCACTGAGGACATAATGATCACCTCTGGATCTGTGACAGTGGATCTTGGTGATGTGGAGGGAATGAATGAATGATCCCTGGGAGGGTAAACAAATAAGGCTAACGAGCATTTATTGAGCACTTTTGTGTGTCAGGAAGGCACTGGGATCAGAGCTAAACATTCAGTATCTCTTTTAAGCCTCTTTTTTTTTTTTTTTTTTTTTTGTGGGACCCTCGCTGGTGGCCAGGGAACGAACCGGCGCTGCAGAGGCTGCGGGCAGCCTCGCAGCCCAGCGCTCAACCGCTGCGCCACCAGGGGAGGCTCTCCTTTAAGCCTCTTGACAAACCCTTTAAGGGAGGGAGTGTTCTAGCCCCATTTTACAGATGAGGAAACTGAGGCTTCAGGAGTTGAAGGCCTGGATGGAGGAGGCCCAACTAGTGGGAATTGGAATTTACAGCTGGTCAATGTGGAATGAATGGATCTCTGGGGGTTAGGGGCGGAAGAACAAATAAGCTATTATCTTACAATCATGGTTTTAGAGCAGGAGGCTCTTAGAAGTGACTTAGCCCTGAGGTTCTCAACTTCAAGTTCACAGACGGGGAGGCTGACGAGTGCTGGGCTCAGACAGATGAGGTCTCCATCATGCTCAGTGGCTTCTGACCTTTCTGTCTCCCACCAACCCTTCCCTCTCAACCAGGTCCAGAGTCGCCCAGCCCTGCTTCTCCTGGCACTCCTGCCAGGTGCCCTACCCTAGTGTTGCCTAAAACTCCAGGAGGCCACACAGCTGCTGGAAACCCTCCTGTCCTCTTGCAGGAGCAGGACCTCTATCCGGGACCCCTGCCTCCTCCCTTGGCAATGTTGGGGAAAAGGCAAGGACAACTGGGGAAGGCAAAGAGCTCCTGCCTGGGAGGCAGTTATTCTTCTAAAAACGACAAAGATACTGGCAGCATCAGGGGCTCTAACATTTATTGAACACCTACTATGTGCCAGGCACTGTCCCAATCACTGCACACACACGAACCCTTTTGTAGCCTCTCAACTCTTTGAGGTAGGTTCTGTTATTAACCTCATTTGACAGACGAGGAAACTGAGGCCCAGAGAAGTGAGGTGACTTGCCGGAGCCCAGGCAGTGGGGAGGTGCCAGAAGCTCCTGGGTTCACTGGCCGGGTGTCCTGGGCCAGGCCACGGCCACTTCTCTGGGTGGCTTTCTCCCTCCTTTACCCGGCGTGCCACCTCACGGGTTCTGTGGTGACTAAGATGTCCCGTCCAGTGTCCCAGCACACAGTAGGCACTTAGTAAATGATCAGCCCTGCCGTCCTCTGCACTCTCACGGGGGACAGCCGCATCCTCCCGCCAAGGCAGGTGTGCGAAGCCCACCGCGTCTCCCCACAGCCACGCCGCCCTGGCTCCCTCCAGGCCCCAGAGCCACGCAGCGCCCGTTCTCTGCAGCTTTAATGACGTCGGCCATAAATTCCGCACCTCTGGGCCGGAGCAGCCCACCCCGCACTGGGGGGGCTGGGGGGTGGCCCCGGGCAGTGCACCCCTCCCAGAACCCCCTCCCGTCCGTCCGTGCGGTCGCCCTGGGAGTGTGGGAGCCTCGGGGCAGGGGCGAGCAGGGGGAAGGCTTTGTCCTCGGCGCCCTCGGGTCCGGGTGGGGCGGGCGGACGCGCCGTCGGCGGGGCTAGGAGGCCTCGGCCTCGTCGTCCGCGCGGGGGCCGGCGTAGAGCGCGGCCAGGGGCCGGAACCGCGGGCCCCAGCCGCGCAGGTACGCGAAGTCCTGCTCGGAGCCCGACGAGCCGCTGTGCAGCGAGCTGAGCGAGGCGGCCGGCGAGCCCGCGCCCTCGAAGGCGTAGGTCTGGAAGGCGTCGTAGGGCGGCACCGACAGGTCCGCGTCCGCCAGCGCCACCTTGCGGCGGATGAAGTCCCTGAACACCGAGAAGTCCAGCTCGGGGCTCGGCGGCCCCTGCGGCAGCGCGTGGCGCTCCGAGGGCAGCCCCGGGGCCGGGGGGCTGCCCCCCGCGTCCCCGCCGCCGCCCGCGTCGCCCCCCTTGAGCTCGCCGAAGTCGTAGAGGCTCCGCAGCGCCGACATGTCGTAGGCCTCGGTGTCCTGCTCGCCGCCGCCCTCGTCGTTGTATTTGATGACATTGTCCCGCATGTCCTCGTCCTCCTCCGAGCTCAGGTGGCTCTTGTGGTGGCGCCTGAGCGTGAGGATCAGCAGCACCAGCACTAGCGGGAGACAGAAGGGGGCTGAGTGAGGGCCGAGCCCCGCCAGGGCGTTCTGTCCCCCTCCCACCCCTGCAGAGCCAGCCCGGTGCAAGTCTTAGGTGCAAGTTTCCTGAGATTTCTGTGCAAAAAAAGCCTTTTTACAGCCAGTGCTGAAGTGGCCATCAGGAAAGACAGTGAGCTGCCCACCTGGGGAAGCAGGTGCACGGAGGCTAGGCCGCCGCTGGGGTGAGGGCAGGCAGAGCAGCGTTGAGATTTCATGGGGTGTTGAGGGTTGACGCCAACCTCTGAGGTCTCCATCCTCAGCCCCATGGACAGAGGCATCCCAGGAGATCTCTAGGTGCTGGGGTGGGGGAGGTGTGAAGGGGGCAGTTGAGGGGCAGATGGGGCTGGGGAAGTGACAGATGTCCCTGTCCTTGACCTCTCACCCCTGCTCTTGGAGTTTCTTGCAGGAGCCCTTCCTAGAGAGCTCCAGGCCCGCTTGGGGGGTGGTGTTCCTCTCTCTATCACGCTGGTTCTCAAAGAGAGGTCCCTGGACCGGCAGTAGGAGAGAGGTCTAGCTCCTAGAAACTTGCTGGAAATGCAAATTCTCTCTCTTCCTAGAGCTATTATTTCATTTTTTTAAAAATATTTATTTATTTATTTATACAAGCACTGGGTACAGTCAGAAGCGCGGGAGGGTGAGAGAATTCACAGAGCCAGAGCGGGGAGCAGAGCAGGCAGAAGGACCGAAGTACACTGCTGAGGGGAGCAGCGGGCGGCAGGAGAGGTCTGCGCGCCATGTGGGACCCTTGCCCGGTGGCCAGGGATTGAACCGGTGCTGAAGAGGCTGCGGGCACCTTCGCAACACAGCGGTTGAGCGCTATTTCAATAAGGCCTGCAGGCCACTCAGCACTGACCCTGCTGCTTGAATATGTCTGTCTCTTCCTACCCCAAAGAAGATACCCCATGCCACCCTTGAGGACCAGGGACAGGCCTGTAATGCAGGAGGCATCAAAGCTTGCTGAGGGCGTGCCTGCAGGGGGAGCTGGCTGGAGGCCTGGTGAGTGAAAGGCAAGTGAAAGAATCTCCCTTTGCTCTCTTCTGTGACTCCCAGGACGCCACATTCTCTCCCTCCCCCACCTCACTGACCTCCATCCTCAGTCTCCTAAGCAGGCCTCTCCTCTCCTCTGGCTTCTCCATGTCAGCTGTCAGGACTCCGCCCCTGGCCCTCGGTCTACACTCCCTCTCCCCTGCCCTCCTCCGGTCTCAGGGCTCTCAGTTCCATTTACAGGCTGACAGCTCCCATCTCTCAGCCTCCAGCGTGGCCTTCCTTGGCGTCCCGATTGTACAGCCAGTTTCCTACCCAGCAAGTCCTCTGGGTTGACCAAGAGAATCGCAACTTAACATGTTCAACTTGGAAATAATGATCTTTCCTCTTTCCCAACTTCAGTCTCTCTGTCTCAGTGACGGTGACCTCTGCTTTCCAGCTACTCGGAGCTCTGGGTGTCATTGGTTCACGGATAAATCCTGATATCTACAATAGTTTAGCACACAGGACATCTCTCTGGGTGGGCAAAAAGGGACCTGAGGAATAGATGCGAGAATTAAATGCAGAGGTGGGCGAATGGAGGGCCATCATGTGTTGGGTACTGTGCCAGCCACCAGACTCTCCTGGATGCCCCAGCCAGTGGTGAGAAGCAGCTGCTGGGCCACAGGGCAGGGTGCTGGCTCGTGACCTAACAAGGTGGCTGGTGACAGGGAAGGGGGCGGGGGCTGGGGACAGGTCCAGAGGGAGGGAAGGTGTCAGGAGGGAAGTAGGAAAGATGGATGGACGACTTTTGGAGCTGGAGGCCAGGAGCTGCTAGGGGGATGCCCGTGAGAGCAGATGGTGGGGAGCGCGGGCGGCGGGCGACAGATGTGCCAGGCCTGATCAGCGATTCCGCCCGTCACCTTTAGAGCACTGATGTGCACTTTCTTCATTTGTGGGCAATTAGGCAGAAATTTGTTTGCACAGCCTCGGAAAATGAAACCGCTGTAAAGTGCACCCTCTGGAAAAAGGGTTTCTGAGCCATGGGCTGGGGTGGGGAAAGAAGGGGGGCCCGGGCCTCTCAACTATGGAGGAGTCTGCCAGCGCCTCTGCGGGGACCCGAGGAGGTGCAGCTTGGCCACGGGCAGGTCCTGGGCGGGCAGGAGGTGGGCCGTGTCCGCATCAGTGGTCAACAGTGAAGGGGCCGGGGGGCAGGTGACATTTCC